>NC_090845.1:64412994-65612994 GCF_028021215.1 Eschrichtius robustus | reverse complement strand
TCAAGATAAAGAGGGAGATTTTAATTTCAATAAAATTAGAAATGAAACTGAATGAAATTAGAAACGAAATTAGAAACGAAAAAGAAGTTACAACTGACACCACAGAAATACAAAGGATCATAAGAGACTCTTATGGGCGACTATATGCCAATAAAATGGACAACCTGGGAGAAATGGACAAATTCTTAGAAATGTACAACCTTCCAATACTGAACCAGGAAGAAATAGAAAATATGAACAGACCAATCACAAGTAATGAAATTGAAACTGTGATTAAAAACCTTCCAACAAACAAAAGTCCAGGACCAGATGGCTTCACCAGCGAATTTTATCAAACGTTTAGAGAAGAGCTAATACCTATCCTTCTCAAGCTCTTCCAAAAAATTGCAGAGGGAGGAACATTCCCAAACTCATTCTACAAGGCCATCATCACCCTGATACCAGAACCAGACAAAGATATCCCCAAAAAAGAAAATTACAGGCCAATTTCACTGATGAACATAGACGCAAAAATCCTCAACATAACACTAGCAAAGAGAATCCAACAACACATTAAAAGGATCATACACCATGATCAAGTGGGATTTATCCCAGGGATGCAAGGAATTTTTAATATTTGCAAATAAATCAGTGTGATACACCACATCAACAAATTGAAGAACAAAAACCATATGATCATCTCAATAGATGCAGAAAAAGCTTTTGACAAAATTCAACACCCATTTATGATAAAAACTCTCCAGAAAGTGGGCATACAGGGAACCTACCTCAATATAATAAAGGCTATATATGACCAAACCCACAGCAAACATTATTCTCAATGGTGAAAAACTGAAAGCATTTCCTCTAAAATCAGGAACAAGACAAGGGTCCCTACTTTTGCCACTACTATTCAACATAGTTTTGGAAGTCATAGCCATGGTAATTAGAGAAGAAAAAGAAATAAAAGGAATCCAAATTGGCAAAGAAGAAGTACAACTGTCACTGTTTGGAGATGACTTGATACTATACATAGAAAATCCTAACGATGCCACCAGAAAATTACTAAAGCTCATCAATGAATCTGGTAAAGTTGCAGGATAAAAATTAACACACAGAAATTTCTTGCAATCCTATACACTAACAACAAAAGATCAGAAACATAAATTAAGGAAACAATCTCATTTACCATTGCAATGAAAAGAATAAAATGCCTAGGAATAAACCTACCTAAGGAGGCAAAAGGCCTACATGCAGAAAAATATAAGATACTGATGAAAGAAATCAAAGACGACACAAACAGATGGAAAGTTATACCATGTACTTGGATTGGAAAAATCAGTACTGTGAAAATGACTATACTACCGAAAGCAATCTACAGATTCAATGCAATCCCTATCAAATTACCAATGGCATTTTTCACAGAACTAGAACAAAAATTTTACAATTTGTATGGAAACACAAAAGACCTCGTATAGCAAAAGCAATCTTGAGAATAAAAAGAAAAAGAGCTGGAGGAATCAGGTTCCCTGACTTCAGACTATACTACAGGACTAGAGTAATCAAGACACTATGGTACTGACACAAAAACAGAAATACAGATCAATGCAAGAGGATAGAAAGTCCAGAGATAAACCCAAGCACCTATGGTCACCTAATCTATGACACGGGAGGCAAGAATGTACAATGGAGAAAAGACAGCCTCTTCAATAAGTGGTGCTGGGAAAACTGGACAGCTACATATAAAAGAATGAAATTAGAACACTCCCTAACACCATGCACAAAAATAAACTCAAAATGGATTAAAGACCTAAATGTAAGGCCAGACACTATAAAACTCTTAGAGGAAAACATAGGCAGAACACTCTGATATAAATCACAGCAAGATCTTTTTTAACCCACCTCCTAGAGTAATGAGAATAAAAACAAAAATAAAGAAATGGGACCTAATTAAACTTAAAGCTTTTGCACAGCAAAGGAAACCATAAACAAGACGAAATGACAACCCTCAGGATGGGAGAAAATACTCGCAAACGAAGCAACTGACAAAGGATTAATCTCCCCAATATACAAACAGCTCATGCAGCTCAATATCAAAAATACGAACAACCCAATCCAAAAATGGGTGGAAGACCTAAATAGACATTTCTCTAAGGAAGACATACAGATGGCCAATGAACAGATGAAGAAATGCTCAACATCACTAATTATTAGAGAAATGTAAATCAAAACTACAATGAGATATCACCTCACCCTAGTCAGAATAGCCATCATCACAAAATCTACAAACAATAAATGCTGGAGAGGGTGTGCAGAAAAGGGAACCCTCTTGCACTGTTGGTGGGAATGTAAATTGATACAGCTACTATGGAAAGCAGTATGGAGGTTCCTTAAAAAGCTAAAAATAGAACTACCATGTGACCCAGCAATCCCACTACTGGGCATATACCCTTAGAAAACCATAATTCAAGAAGATGCATGCACCCAGTGTTCATTGCAGCACTATTTACAGTAACCGGGACATGGGAGAAACCTAAATGTCCATCAACAGAGAAATGGATAAAGAAGATGTGGTATATATATATACAATGGAATATTACTCAGCCATAAAAAGGAATGAAATTGGGTCATTTGTAGAGACATGGATGGACCTAGAGACTGTCATACATAGTGAAGTAAGTCAGAAAGAGAAAAACAAATACCATATATTAACGCATATATGTGGAATCTGAAAAAATTGGTATAGACAATCTTATTTACAAAGCAGAAATAGGTACAAAGTTGGGGGGGTGAATTGGGAGATTGCGATTGACACATATATACTATTGATACTATGTATAAAATAGATAACAAATGATAACCTAGTGTATAGCAAGGGAACTCTACCTAGTGCTCTCTGCTGATCTAAATGGGAAGGAAATCCAGAAAAGAGGGGATGTATGTATACATATAGCTGATTCACTTTGCTGTACAG
The DNA here is from genome assembly GCF_028021215.1 of Eschrichtius robustus. Lineage (NCBI taxonomy): Eukaryota > Metazoa > Chordata > Mammalia > Artiodactyla > Eschrichtiidae > Eschrichtius > Eschrichtius robustus. The sequence continues at coordinate 65,610,041 of NC_090845.1, read as the reverse complement.
CAGAAACTAACAGTTTTAAAGCAACTATACTCCAATAAAAATTTAAAAAAAAACAAAAAAACCTGCTGTTGCAGTCCTCCTCCAGGCCTCTGGCTTTCTGTGGCCTCTGTTCTCTGGGGCTATCCTGTTTAGAACATAAGGAAATTGGCCCACTCCGAAACTGAATACAAAGGAGCAAGGCCCCTTCTTTGCTTAATGTCCCCTGGCCCAGACCTTCTGACCCTAAATATCCCTTTCCTTCTTCTCACTACCTGCAGGAGAACAGAGACTCTGTGAGAGACCCTCGGGAGGAAGTGACACCCTAACTCCACCCACCATCTGCCCCCAATGCGTAGCAATTCCTATTTAAAAACTCAGTCCTTGACTCAAAGGGAGGTTTGTGAGCTCCTGCCAAGAGCTGTAAATATTTCAACATGCCTTGTTTCCTTGAATGTATATGACCTGGGATCTGGCCCCTCCTCTCCCTGGGCTCCTAGAGAATTGAGGAACAAAGAAAACACGGCCAGTCCTTAGCTACAGGATACCCGGGTAAAACTGCAGAAGAATACAGAGGAGAGATGGGGAAGAGATGGCGTGGGGAGGTGGAAGGTGGGGAGGAGGGGTTGATTCCTCTTCCAGAAATATTTAGAGAAATGTGTAGCAGCTCACTTTCTAGGAGCTGGAAAAGGTTACTGGATGATGATGATGATGATGATAATAATAATAATAATACCAACCCCTTCACAACTTACAAATGTCTTTCACATACAGAATCTCATGTGACCCTTCATAGTCCTATAAAAGTAAATGCTGTCAATCTCCCTATGAAGATGAGAACACTGAAGCCTTGAAAGGTTATGTGACTTATTCAGGCTAACCAACTAAAAAGAGACAGTTTCTCTGGCCCTTTTTTGGACCCAAGGACCATGACTCTGGGTAGAGTAAGGTGGGTGGTTAGAAGAGTATGTCATGTATCACAAGACTGTGAGACTTTTGTTTACTAAATCCTTTCTTGGTCATCTCTTTTTATCCCTTAGTCATAAGGATGCCCTGAGGCTACAGGAATGGAAAACTCTGCAGCAGTCTTCCTTGGTAGCTGCGCCTCTCCCATCTTTAGTATGTATTAGGTGATATCTAAAGGCAGGAATTCTGGTCTCATACTCTCTGGGTTCAAATCTTGGCTCTGCTATTATTTGCTATATGAGCTAAGCAAGCTACTTAACTTCTGTGCATCTTTCTCTTTATCTGTGAAATGGAGGAAATAATAGTACCTGCCTCATAGAGTTGTTCAGAATTTAAATGGGTTGGTACATGTAAAGTGCTTAACATAATGCCTAGCACAGAATTAATTGCTAAATGCTAAATAAATGTTAGCAATTTCTATTGTTATTATTACTATTATTATTATTATTATTATTAGGGTGCTTGATGGAAGCAAGAGGCTAAATGTCAAAGAAATAACACTGTGGAAGAGCAGCTATCACTAGGCTGTATGCTTCATGTCTTTTCCCCCGTAAAAGGGAAAGCTTATAGGGAGTCATCTCCATACTTCTACCCAGTCCTCTTGGGATCAGTGGCAACCCCACATGAGGGGCATGGGTGATGAACAGAAGGAGAGTTCTTTTCTTTGTGAGAAGCTCAGTTACCTAAACAGGTGACTGAACTTGTGACCTGAGTCTCATAGGCACCATGTTCTAAGCAACTGTGCTAATTGGCCCAGAGAGACATCACACACCCAGCTATACACACGTACACACAGGTCTGGACACATGGGTGCATGCACATACCCTTCCAGCCTGGGTAAGAAGGTGGGTGGACAGATCCACAGGATAAATTAGACAAGGAGACTGTGTGGGGACTGCGAGTTTAGTGACATTTCCTTTCCTTTTTTCCCTTCAGCTGCATGGAAGCAGGGAAGCAACTAACCTGGGAGTTTCACTTCCTCCCTCTCCATCCTCACTGAAAGCACTTTTGACTCTAGTTAGGACATGGGTGTCTGTCTCCTTCCCCCTCTGACTCCTCTACAATCAATTCTGCAGTATTTTTTGGCAAGAAGAGAGATGATAGGGGCTCAAAATAGAATGAAGAGTTCTATTCTATTGAGGACCCCTGAAGCTACTGGAAACCAACCTGAAGTCTCTGGAAGTTCAGTTGGCTGAGGAATTGAGGGACAACAATAGTGAGGATTTGAAGAGAAAGGGTGCAACTGACCAGGACATCTGTTGAATACTATTGAGTAAGACCTGCTACAATGCTATCTCTTTGACTGGGGTCCTGGGGCTGTGAAAAAAGGAGGTGTGGAAATGATGAAAAGGGTTTCATAGCAGCTATCTTACTGCAAAAATCCAGAGGTGATAGCTTCTACACTCTTGAGTGCTTCACAGGAAGTCACCCTTCCCCAAGAAAGTGGAGAATAAGAGAGGAGAAAGGGGAAAAGGGAAAAGATACTTCCACAAGATGTGTGGGAATGGGCCTGAGATCCAGTCTGGAGTGAGGCCTGTACAACATCCAAACCCCAGTTGTTCCTCTAATTGAATGAGGGAAAGAAGAAGAGAGAACAATACTGGGAGCAAAGGGATGGCATATGAGCAGAGGTATTACAGATGCACTGTGAAAATAGGAGGAGCCAAGAAAATGTGTGGTTGGGACAGCCAGTTTTAGTCCTTCTTCTACCAACCCTAGAAAAAAGCAAGCAAGAGAATAGAGAAAGACAAGACTTCCAGGGTGAAGAAGCATGTACTTCCTCAAGCCACCCAAGCAGGCCACATTCCCTACCCACAAAATAAGTGCCAAGTGATTTCACATTAGTAATCACAGTACCTTGACTTCAAGGCAAATGATTAAACATCCCTAGGCTTAGTCCTCTGTTACCCTTAAAACGGGAGAGGGCTGGAGTATCCTAAACCCTCTTCCCAATAACCTTTGAATACCAAGAGGGATGCAGGATAAGGAGAGGATGGAAGCAGAAAGAAACTTACAATAAATGTTTCCAAGCCCCACTGTTGAGGAGTTGCAAAGAGTCCATGCCAAGAGGTACAATCCAGGCTGGCCATATTCTCTCCAACACTCTTACCTAACAAGTTTCCCAATCTGGGCCCTTTGCACTAGTCCCCCACAACCCCTACAGAAGCTTCTGTTACATTAAACCTAATTCTGTAAACAGAGGAGAAAAGACTTTTTTCAGATAGAATACTCATAATCCATGGCTTGAGGTGTAGAGTGTGTATGTGTATGTGTGTGTGCGTGTGTGTGTGTTTTATGAATAAAGATTTTTCTCTAAGGTTTACTCATTCAATCCCAGGTGAAATAATTCCTTTCAAAACAGGAAATACCACTCCATCTTTCACACAATCTGAAAAGAGTAAATGATTCTTTCTTTTCAAAATGCAATAAAACAAAAAGATGTTGATGGGAAAAGCAGCATACCCTCCTGGGAAACTGGTCTGCTCAAAAGGTCCAGATGACATCCTTTATATATTTCTGTAAATGTTGATAGTCCGTTTGTTTACTCTTCATGGCACTGCAGGAAATATTTCCAAAGCAAGTATAAATTCAGGGAAAAGGAGAGGGAGCTCTGTGCCTGCTACTTCAGGAGCCACACTCTCAGCTAAGCCCTGAGTGAAGCTGAAGTTGCCCAGAAATTGTGGATACTCAATATGGCCTTCTCTAGGATGGCAAGCAGCAGCCCTCTCATACCCACTACAAGGCAGCAGCCCTTAGCCAGCTATAAAGATGCCCTGTCTGAAGCCTCCTGAAGGAAAACACTGTATTGCACTTAGGAATCTTGGTTTACTCTTCTATCCTGAAGTAACAGCAAACCAAGATCATACTAACCATGCATTTCTGAGAAATGAGAATGAGCTGTGGAAAATTAAGTTTCAGGAGAGGGGTCCAAACTGAGGCTTAAGGCAATGCTTGCAGTTTAATGCTTTTTAGAAACAGGCTCAAATGCTGGGAAACAGCAGCATACAGAACTACTCTGCTAGCCTGCAGCAGGCCAAGTTGAGGGAATTCTCTTGGAGGCCCAATTCTATGCTAAGCAGGACATTCTGGGAGAAGCATTGTGGATGTGAAGTTGCCTTTACACACTGGGTTAAAAAAAAAGTGGATCTTTTCAACCACATCAGTACATATGAGTTAGCCCCATAGTCTTTTAATACACATGGAGAAATGATGTCTACATGGTTTTCCATTGCTTTCCCAATCTCCTCCCAACCCATCCACACCCTCATTCAGGCAGATTAACATATTTCCATTTGTCTGAATGAGTCAAAATTTATGCCAAGTGAATAGTAAAGAATAAAATATCACATAATTTTAGAAGGATAGAACAGCAGAGCTAAGAAGTTTATCTAATCAAACCCTTTCACTTTACAGATAGATAAACTGAGGTACAGAGAGGTAAAGTGCCTGCTCAAAGTCACAGAGCAAGTCAGGGGCACAAGTTGTCTAGCTTCTAGTCACTGCCTAGTTGGTATTACTGAGATCACCAGCCCATTGGGATCCAGATTTAGACTTAGAATGAGCACTCGAGGCTACTGGACAGTGAGCCAGGGATCCAACTTCAATTGGCTACTCCAGCTCAAACAAGCATCCCCCTAGTTAGCTTCCAAGTACCCCAACCTCTCCTCCTCATCCCCTCCGGTATGAGTCAAGGTCTCAGTTTTGGACCTAGCTTGGTTGGAGAGAAGTCAGAGGAGTGACTTGAAAGATGCCTGGCCAATGGCCCTGTGGCCTAAAGCGCCATAGCAGGCTCTGAGCCAACCTTCTCTGGACAGTAAGCAAAAGCCTGCAGCCAAAGGCAAGACATTGGCAGATTTGCTCAAAAGATACCTGGCTCTCAAAGTCAGCAATTTAGTGGTGAGCCCAGTGAGACACTGAACTAAGCAATGAAAGCCCCTAAAATGGGGAAGAGAAAGATAGCTTAAACTGTCCCTGGCCCCACCTATCTTTGGGACTCTTTGCCCAAAGGCAGATTGTATCATTTATCCCATGCCTAGAAAATTCTGTCTCCATCAGAGTGGCCCATGAGCCTGAACTATCTTGTGCCCAATAATGAACCTTCCTGACCATTATTACCCCTTTCCCCAGGTGGTGAGAGACACAGCCCCACACTCCTCACCTGGGAGCCTACAAGGGTCATGCTTATAAACTGCCCAGGAAAAGATGCCTCCCATCATATTTTATGGCTCAGTGCTAGACTGGCAGTCAAGGTGGAAAGTGCAGGGTACTGGGTTTACTCTGCAGCACCTTCAAAAAGACCTAAGCTTGGAGCCAATGTTAAAAACTCTGACTTGTTCTGCCTTGTCTTCTGGACCCCCAACCCTAACCTTGCCCCAGCTCCAACTCATTTAGGGTTCCAGTAATGATCTGAGGCCTGCAATCAATGCTACCTTGCTCTTTCTTTCCTCCAAAATGCTCCCCTCTCATGCCAGGAAGCCATGATATACTTTCCACCAAATTGTTGGGTTGCCCATGTCCTGTCTGCTGCTTGGTCTGGGTTGGGGGAACTCCTAAATTTCCCACAAGCTCTACAAAAGTATAGGCTCATTCCTCTCTTGATTTTTTCCATTTTTCCCTAAATCGGACCTTGGTCACTTGCCTCCATCTCAAGAACCTTTTGTCTGCCAGTCATCCCAGGCCTAAGGCCCAGGGAAAGTTGGTTTCCTTTTCAAAATGGGTGAAGAGAAAGGACAAGACACACTGCCACCATAGAATTATACGCACCACAGAGTTCACAAAGACTGGACATTGCATGCTCTAGAATGGCCTGCATTCCACTTCCCTTCTACTCTCCATGGTTTTTTCACATGACCAGAGACCCCTCTGATGTGGAGTTAGCCCCCAGACATCAAAACAACCTTTCTCTGGGGCACCCTCACAATAGTCCCAGTCATCTGCAGAGCCTTAGACCCATTAAGCCAATCAGCACAGCTTTAGGACTGTGAAGATATTAGGCCTAGCCAAAGAGAATTTGGGTTGTGGGGTGCCTCCAAATATTAAATTCATAGATTTCTAGAGATGTAAGGCATGTCAGACATTAATAGAAATGGACAATGCACCAACCTCCTTGACTGTGGGAGTGTATATTCTGTGTTCCTCAGAATGGCTATTGGGCAAACACTGGCTGACAAACAGCAAGCTTCTACTGGCTTATTCTATCCCTTTGAGACACCAGTGCTGTGGCATAGGTAGCTGAGAAATTTTGAGTAAACGGCAGAAAGTGTGTGGAGACAGAGGCACATTTGGAATCTCAGGACCTGAATGGTTGCTTGGAAAAGCTGAGGGGCTCAAAAAAGGTAGTGGTGAGGATGAGATTTTCTAGGAACTCAGGAGTGTAGTGGGGTGTTCCTTACTTTTTTAAAATAAAAATTGAGGTGTTTCCCAGAGCCTCCAGTATCAAAAATAACTTTCATGAATTCAAGACACATACAGCAAGGACCCAAGCCAAAGTGGTCTGTGACCCTGGGGACATACCAAATTCCTTTCTATCCTTTCCTGACCTATACTCACCATAATTTAAACTGGTAACCCCAGCCCCTCAATGGACCTAGTCTGTGTCAGAACACACACCAGCCACACCTCTGCACAGCTCACTGCTACCCCCCCTTCCCAGCTGCACTGTGAGGTCTTGACCGGAAAGTCTCAGCCAGCCCTCCCCCTGAGTCCCCTATGATCACCTACTTTGAAGTTTGTTCCCCAGCAGTGAACCTCTTCCTGGTAAAATAGTGGTTTTTCCAAGTTTTATTACACACTCCTAAGGCCCCAGCTCTAGGCCTGCTCACATCACATGAATGCCAGGGCCTAGCTTCAGCCCATCCCCCATTACCTCCCATGAAGTTTTACCCAGACTTTGCCACTGACCCCGAAGGCCAACAGCCTGCCTTTAACCACAGGGCAATGCTCAGCAGGTGCCCTCCAAGGTAACCTAGGCAACAGCCAGAGGCCCTACACTGGCTTCCTTCCCAAGAGCCCCTGAACTGCATCAAAGCAGGGAAAATGTAGTCCCAGGGGTGAGTGTGACAGTGACCTTCCGCCCAAATGTTGTTCCACACAGTCAGGGACCGCCTCCACTCAGGCGTCAACGCAGCCTGGGCAGTCCTGAGATTGCCTTGGACAGCCATTGCCGCACACTTGAACTTTCAAGTGGGGCCCCGCACACTAGAACGCCAATGGATCACAAGGTCAGAGGCACCAAGAGTCCCAAAACCTCTTAAAGGGCAGCCTAGCAAACTAAAAAAAGAAAAAAAAGAAAAAAAAAAAAAGAAAAAAAAGAGTCCTTGGTTGAGAGCCGTAGGAGAGGCTCTCTAAGGGCCCAGGGAATCCACAGGTGGATGCCCCAGAATTCAAGGCTTCTATTCACTAAATGATTCCCAGGCTCCCTCAAAGAGCAGCAGAAGTACGTGTTTGGGGGTGGCGAGAGGAGGGAACCCTTCAGTCCCAGGGCAACACTTATTCTGAGCTGCGTTTTAAAAAGCCACGTATTCTAAGCTGCAAACTTGCGGCGGGTCTCGAGTGGAGCTGTCCTGAGGAGCCACAAGAGGGAGTGAGCCCTGAGGAAGACGGCATCCCAAGCCCCTCGGCTCGCTCTCGAGACTCCTCATGAGAACGGCTGAGGGGCTTCGCCGGCGGCTTGCTGAGAAAGCGGGATGGCTACTTTGACTTCTCCGAGTCCACAGGCAGGCTCAACGGGAGGAGCGCACAAGCCTGTGGTCCTGTGGCCGCGGGCCTGAAGAGCGAGAGCTATGCCCCCAGCCCTGCTTGTCTTAGGGAAGAAGACCAAGTCAGCACCACACGAAGGCAGGAGGGGTGGAGGCCGGCATTCCGGCTAAAGACTAACGAGGCACCCAGCGGATAGCGGAGAGGCGCGGGGCGCCAGGCAGGGCAAGGCTGAGATTGGGGGCGGTGCGAAGTGAGCCTCAGGGCCCAGTCTGCCAGCCGCCTCACGCCTCTCTGGCAGGAGACCGCGGAGACTGCCTCCCTGCCTGCTTTGGGGTTCAGCTCAGAGGGCACAGAGATCCGCTCGCTCCCTCAGAGTGGCAGAGGACGGCCGGGCCCGGTTGGGCCGTAACCACGGCGGGCAAATAGACGCGCGCACACCCCCCACTCGCACTCCTTCCCTCCCTTCCTCTCTCTCCTGCAGATACACACGCCTGCCATGTGTTAGAGTCTTCGCTCAGTCACCAGGATTCCTAAAGTGTTTCTGACAGAAAACACCTCCGCTCCCCGTACAGGAACAGGGGCTGCTGAGGAGATCTGCGGTACAGTGTTTCTCTCAAAGTCCTCCCAACCTCCAAACTCTCTCCTCTCTCCATGTCTTCGCACTCCACCCACCCCCGCAAAATAACCAAAAAACAAAAACACCACAACAACATTCTGCAAATATTTTCCCCCAGTACACACGCTCAGAGTACTTTAAACAAACCCGAAAGGTGCGTCTGGATATGTCCCAGAGCAAAAAAGTTCATTCCTTGCGTATGATCAACGAAGGTCCCAGGTCCCACCCCCGGGACTTCTTGCGCCTAGTCTCCACAGCCGAGGCTGCCCAGAGCCCGGCAACCGGCGCTCTAGCAGCGCCACGGGCAAGGGGCAAGGGGGAGGAGTCCAAGCGGCGCGCTAGAGAGGTGCCTCGGACCAGGAGGTATAGGATCGGCGGCAGCCGGAGCGGACACCTTTGCCTAGAATGCCAGGTGGGGCGCGCGGAGCCGCTCACCTGCTTGGAACTCCACTTGGCGATTTTTCTCTCTTTCCTCCTGCAGCAACATGGAGTAGAGAATCCCGAAGGAGTTCTGGATGCCAAAGATGGAGCCGTTGCACCAGGTGGCAGCGAAGACCACCATCCAGCCGAAGCCACCTTCGGGGGGCTGGAAGCCGCGCGCGGTGCCGCGGGTCTCCACGGTGGGCGTGGGCTCGGGTTCGTGCACCGGCTCAGGCTCAAACTCCAGCTCCGGCAGTGGTGCAGGGTCCGGTAAGGGCTGGGGCTCCGGCTGGGGCTCTGGCTGGGGCTCGGGTGGGGGTACTGGCACGGGCTCGGGCTCGGGCTCCGGCTCCGGCTCCGGCTCTGGCTCGGGGCTACCCACCCGCTCCTGCTGTTCCTGGTCTGCCTCCCGCCAGGGCCCCTTAGCTTCCTCGCTCGCCGGGCTTTGCAGCGCCATCGCGGCCGGGGGACTGTGGCTGCTCGGGCCGGAGGAGCCGCTGTGTGGCTGGTACTTGTTTCTGCTACTGCTGCTCCAAGCGCTGCTACTGCTGCCTCCTCCTCCCGGCTCCGCGCCCCAGCTGGCCAGCCTGTCCCGAGACAGACGGTCCCTCGAGCCCTCTCCTCCTCCTCCCCCATCCCCCCTCCTCCTCTCCCCATGTCATCTCTCTCCTCCCCCTCCTCCTCCTCTCCCTTCCCCCCAACCTCTTCCTCCCTCAACAGGCAGCCGCTACAGCCTCTCTCTTCTCCCCAGCCCTTCCTCCTCCTCCTCACACTCGCCTACCTACTCAATCCGCAGCTGTCTCCCTCAACTCCCTTTCCAAACTACTGAATCCTGTTCTCCTTGTCCAGAAGCCCAGTAGAGGGATAGTTAAAATGGAAAAAGGAGAGCATAAACTATCCTGTTCCCCTGCCCTCTCCTCCCTGCAGGCTCCAAACGAGCATTGATCAACCCAGAACCCCCAGGGAAGACCCTGCCTGTCCTTTGCTCCCACTCTCTCCTTTCTCACAAGTAGCCTGGAACTGGGGTGGCCCCAGGGACCCCAGGACGAGAGGTGGCCCTTGAGAGACCCCACCCCGCCCTCAGTAGTGCCTATGCCCCCCTTGGGTTTGAGGGGGACTTGGAAGGGACACCCAAGCTTGGACAGAGGGTGGGCACAGTCTTCTCGAGCCCGGGGGCTCAGCCCCCCACAGTCCTGCGCAACAGCCCCCCCATCCCCGTCTCTCCCCCTCCACCCCCGCCCTTCCCGGCAAATCCCTGGCGGGGCACGGATGGGAGGAGGCGGCCCGGCAGCGAGGCCCGCCTCTCCGGGCAGTCAATCAGGGCTTTGTTTGCGCCAACCTGGAGCCCAGAGGAGCCGTAGAGGGCCGGGTCTGGGCCGGGGGCCGGGCCAGGTAGGGAGGGAGGTGCAGTGGCACCGGAGGGAGCCGGGCCCGGGCGGGGCGGGAGCCAGAGCTCAGCTCAGGCTCCTCCCGGCTCTCTGTCCCGCATTGGGGAACTGGGAGTCAGGGCCAGGTCGAGCCGCCAGTTCGGGCAAGGGCCGCTCAGCCCCCAACATCCCAGCTGGGCTGGTCCCCCGGGCCTCCGCCGCGGCTTTTCGGGCGCTCGGGAACTCGGCCGAGGCGCTAGCGGAGGGATGTCTTCCCAGCACCCACCGCGCCCTTCCGCCCACCTCGGGCATAGAGACACCAGAATCCCGGTGAATGTCCCAGACTAAGGCCCTAGCCCCGCGAGGGTAAGGGAGAGTTTGCTCCCTACGGAGTGCGCGGCTCCCGGGAGGCGGGAGGGGTGATCTGCCCTGCGGGCGGCTGGGCTCCCTGCCGCAGTGCACGGCTGTTTCCAGCCTCAGCCCTCGGGGCCGGCCCCAGCGATCCCGGGAAGCTCTGCCTCCCCTTAGGGCCCGCGCTTCTAATGCACTAATCATGAGTTCGTGGTGTGGTTACCAAGCTACTTCGCTCCCCACCAGCGGGCGGGCAAGCGCCAAGCCCTTTCTACCCAGCATCTCATTAACCTTCTTGCTGGGTGAAAAGACTGCATGGCAGGTGAAAATGCAGCTCAGGGCTGTGCCAGATGCCCAGGAACACAGTCATTAAGCACCTGAACGCGGGCTGAGCTGAGCGGGAGGGTAGAGGTGTCCCAAGTAGCTTGCCATGCCGTGAAAGGAATCGGCCATAATTCACAAATCACGGGGGCCATGTCAGTCAGCAAAGCAGGCATTGCTAGAGGAATAGAGCATTCCCTTATTGCCCGGAGGTGAGTATTTTTATCACCTGCTTTTTCCAAGCAGGAAGGCAGAGGCTCAACGAAATCAAGGCGTTTATTAGCCGAAGGTCCTGGGAAGAGTCAAGTACAAGGTGGAATTCAAGTCAGACTCTCGTGCTCCCTGAGCTTCAACACAGGCGGCTGGGGCTTGGTGCTCCCCGGAAGAGGGACAGAGGAAGGAAAGGCAGGATGTGGCTGAGTTATCACAGTAGGCTTCCGGAGCACATAGTGGCCTAGATGGGCCTTGAATCTTGAGAAGGATTTTAACAGGCTGTGGGTGGAGGTTGGGTGTCCCTACCTAAGAAGGACAAAACAAAGAGGCATGGAAGGACTCTACTCATAGGAAGAGGTAAGTGAAAGCTAATCAGGCCAAAAAGTTAATATGTATGCTGCCTCTCCCAGGAAACGTTTGCATTTTAATAAAAATCCACAATGCTTCAGTCATGAGGAGTGACAAATCATAGACAGTATGGGCACTGGGGCTTAAGGTTTGCTTTTTAGTCAGCGGTTTCACAGGACCAACTGTTGTCCTAGGGGAGCACTAGCCTTGGCTTCCATTTGCAGGGAACCTGATTAAGACCCTGAAAAAGGTTATTTCCAACCCCAGAATTAGGAATAGACCCTGAAGTCTTGCAGCCCTTCTCGGACTCCTACTGTCTAAATTCTGTTCTAGTTTGAATGTCTTTTTTAGAGTACTGGAGTGGGGGGTGTGATGACACTCACTGAGAAACTCTTGTGAGCCTAGTACTATGCTAGCCCTTTACAAACATGATCTCATATAATCTTCATAACAATCCTATAAGATTGGGATGATTTGTCCCTGTCTTATAAGTGAGGAAACAGAGGCTCTGAAAGGTTAACTCAGTTGTTTAAGTCTACCAAGCCACCAAGAGGCAGAATAGGAATCTTTGCTCATTTGTGTGAGCAAATTATGTGCTCCATCCAGGAAACAAGATTATATAATTACCATTCCGCCATTCTAGAAACACATGCAGTACCTACCATTTATTCCCTTTTTAAAAGGCATTTTATAATGGCTAGAGCACTGGCATCAAGAGACCTGGATTCTAATCATGGTTCTACCATTGCATACCTGGGTGATCCTAAGAAAGTTGTTTTCCCTTTCTGAGGTTCAGTTTCTTTATCTGCAAGATGGAGTTAATACCCACTTCACAGTTATTAAATAGCATACTGAGAAGTATAGGCTTTATTTTGGAAATACAAGAGAGCCACTGAAGATTTTCGAGTAGGTAACTAATATCAGATCTGCATTTTAGAAAAAAAACCCAAAACTGTGGCGACAATATACTATGGCTTGGAAAGGTAAGAGGTAAGGAAACCAAACAGTGAACCGGGTAAAACAAATTTCATGATCTGAAATAGGGCACTGACTGGGGATGAAGAAAAAGGGTTGGCTCTGTGAACCATTGTTATGGTAGAGCTGAGAGAACAGATTTGGGTAGTGAGAGAAAAAGAAGAAGCAAAGATGATGCTGACATTTCTTGCTCAAGTGAAGGAAAGGATGGTCGTAGTGTTAGTGAGGATCGGAAATTAGGAGCCAAATCAGGTCTGAAGGTGCCTGTGGCTTTCTGTCTCTTCTCCTTCCAAACAATCCTGTCAATTACAACTTTAAAATACAGTTTTAATCATGACACTTCTCGGCTTTAAAAACTTTCAGTGATTCTCCATTTGACTGTTAAGTTTAAATTCCGCAACCAGGTATAAAAGGTCCTTTATGGTTTGAGACCAGCCTCATTTACAAAGAACCTTTATGTGCCATGCTCTGTACTAAATACCAAGGACACAAAAAGACCTGGTACCTGTCTCTGAGGCACTCATATTCAACCTGTCTGGCTCCACTCTTTGACATTTTCTCCTCTCCCCTTTCTCCCATTCATGCCAGGCTCCAAACATACTGGATTATCCACCATTCCATGACATATGGACACCTGCTGTTCTCTCATCCCTCACCACCCATTCTCCTCACTATCTTCTAGTTGAGATTCTAATGCCTTTCCTGAATCTCCAGAGTGAGTTCAACAAAGCATATAGGAGGGTTAGTCTTGAACTGGGGAGATATGCCTCTTGCCTTTGTCATACCATTCAGTCATTCATTTCACAAATAGTTATTGAGCAACTACTGTGTGCCAGTCACCATGTCAAGCACTGGGAACATACAATGGTCCTTGTCCTCATGGAGTTTACATTCTAGTGGAAAATATTAATAATTATAACTACCATTTGTTGAATCTGACTCCACTAGACTGGGTGAAGACATTTTGAGATTGAGGAAAAGGGAAGAGAAGGATGTAAAGGATGAGACAAGATTGAGAGTGAGGTGATAGAAGTAGGGCTAGGGTCTTGAGATGAATGAAGTTTTCTCTACAAATTTCTAAATCAGACTTGGTTGACAAACATCATCAGTAGTAACAAATCATTAGAGAGCACCTAGTATGTGTAGACCCATTCAGTTTGGCTCATGCTCACAACAAGTAAGTGATGTGTGGCCCCTGTAAACTCTTTAAATTATTTTACTTGTCTGTCTGACTGTGGATCTTAGAAAACCCCAGTGGAGGTCTCTGGTTTACACTGCAAGTGAAAGTATGTGCTTTATTTCTGTCCCAAACAGAATAAGCCCACAGTGGAATCATTCTAATTGCTTATGTTCTTGATTAATCATACAAGTGGTGAAGCAGAGCAGTGGTTCCTTAACCTGGTTACACATTAGAATCACCTAGAGACTTTTGTACAAGTTCTGCCTCCTGGGTCCCACTCCACACTTGCTGAATCAAAATATCTGGGGGTGGGAGCCAGGAATACATAGTTTTAACAAGGCTCCCAGTAATATTGATGCACTGCCAGGTTTTGAAACCACTAGACCAAAATAATAATAACCGAAAATTTGGAATTCAAAGACTAGTACAATTTCTCTAAAATTTCTCCCCAAACTTTGGGAACCAACATAAGGATGTCAACTTTTAATGTTGCCATGTAAGGGCGTGTATCATCACTAATATATCATTAATGAAATGATGTTTTAACACTGAAATATAGAAAATGTAGAAAGGACATAGTCTTTTACTGAGGAAAGTCTTTCTCAAGAAAGGTCAGTTGGCAACAATTTTTCTCAACATTTCTCTGATGCAAATGTCACAGACTGCCATGGGTCTGCAGGTTAGTGCTTGGGATTCACTGGTCCAGATGACCTCTGAAAGCCTTTTATCCCTGATGTTCTCTATTTAGGCCAAATGTACTTCCTTGCTTTGGGCCTCTCCTATTTTTCAATAGAAGTCTCAGGCTAGAGTGGAACTTAATAGGTAATTCTCATCATCCCCCTGTCCTGTGCCTAAATCATCCTAACTACTTGAGAATGGATGACATATTGAGAACTTTCTCAAGAAGGTGAGTACATAATCTTTCCCTCATTTGCTCACTTTTCTTTATTAATGTCTATGAGGGTAACTAAGGAGTTCTGATGACACAGCAACACCTTAGATTGATTGTGAGAGCCAAGTGGGATTGGTTGTGAAAAGGAGCCAGGATGCTTGTAGTGGCAAAAGAAATAGTGATGGCAAAAGAAGTCCAAAGGCAAAGAAGACTTGGGTTTTATTGTCCATAATCAAGAAATAGTACTGATTTTGGGAAAGGAATTTGAATGTTGACACCTCCTGGTAGCCAAAGTGGAGGCATGGAAGGGAAAAGATATTGGATGTAGCCTGATTTCAGTTTGAGCCAGGTGCATTAAAAACAAATCAATTGGCCATATGCATGGAGCCTGCTTCCTGAATGCCAAGGAAGCAATTCTGCTCAATCATTGGTCTATTATTAGAGCAGGCATAGAGGAGAAAAGATGACAGAAGCAACAGGAGCTTTATAGAAAAATGAGATAGGACTTAACCCTCTGAGGACTAGTACAGAACAGCAAAGCTTGAAGTGAGAGAAAGGGTGAAATGGATTGGTTTCTTGATCATATCCAATGGAGAAATAGAATGGGTTTTTTAAAGCCTTTTATTAATTAATTAATTTTTTCATTTATTCAAGAGATATTTATTGAGAGCCTACCATGTGCTAAACATTGTGCTAAACCTTGGCTAACAGTTTCCTATCCTGAGAAGTGACACCCTTGTAGGGCTGGAACAGAGGTGTCTCAGGTGTATGTTACAATGCAGTGTAAGGATGAGCTTTGCCCTTTATATCTTGGTTTCCTCTCCTAGACTGTGGCCTCCTTGAGCATAGGGTCAGCATTATTTATTTTTATATCCTTAGCATTTAACACAATGCCTGATACAAAGAAGGTACTATAAATAAATAAATAAATTTAACCACTTAGTGTAACAAAGCCCATAAACAATAGAGAAGAGGCTCATCTTTCATATTTGTTGTGAGGATGGGAAATAAAATATGGAAAGCACCTGGCATAGCACCTGGCATGTAGTAGGTACTCAATAAATGTTAGCATGTAGTAAATGCTCAATAAATGTTAACAAGATGGTTTGCAGATTGCTTTCACTGGAAAAAGAAAACAACCTAGTATGTTCTTTGGCATTGGTTCAATTCCAAAATCTAGAGCATAGATGTCAGAGCTGGAAGGGACCTTCCACAAAATCCAATCTCCTCATTACACAGATGGGAACACTGAAGCCTAAAGAGGGAATAAGACTTACTTAAGGTGATATCTAAATGATCTAAGCTTTTCCTTCTAATTACCTCAAATACTTGTGAACAGCAATATGACATACATACATATAAGATAGGGGTATCATTTTACAATAACACAGGGAAAGGTTAAATCATTTACTCAAGGACCTATGATTCACACTGTGGCAGTCTGGCTCCAGGGTCTGTGATTTTTAACCACTAACACTTCTCTATCACAGCACTTATGAAATTATATTAAAATTACCCATTTAACATGTCTCCTCACTAGAACCTAAGCTCCTTGGGGATAAGAACAGTGTCTGACTTCCACTGTGGATAGGTATTCATTCACAAATATTTATTGAGCAACTATTATACAATCAGGAATTGCTAGCCTTAAGAGCAGGCCATATCTCTGAAGCCAGATTATCTAGCTCTGTGGTGCTGTTGGTTTTTATTTCCTTCCCTTTTCTAGTGTCTTGTTGAACATTTCAGCTTAGTCTCATCTGTTCTGTGGGGCATAAAGTTCTGGGCCAGGCTTGGGTCAGACTGTTGAAGGAGAATAATCAGAAACTTCAGGGGGAAAGTGAAGTGTCAGAGACATGATGAGATCTGGGAGTTCCTCATCACATCAA
Organism: Eschrichtius robustus; assembly: GCF_028021215.1. Lineage (NCBI taxonomy): Eukaryota > Metazoa > Chordata > Mammalia > Artiodactyla > Eschrichtiidae > Eschrichtius > Eschrichtius robustus. The sequence continues at coordinate 65,593,831 of NC_090845.1, read as the reverse complement.
GAGGCCTCTTTCATATGTTGATACATGCAGAAAGATAACTCCCCTAGCACCAGGTCAGTGGTAGAGACACTAACTGCTGAAGAGAGTATAGGTGAGCCAAGTGAGGGAGACCTGGGGGTGGGATGGGGTGGGGTTCAGGTTAGCAGTGGGAAGGCTGGGAGTAGACATGGTGTGTCTGCATCCTCAGACATTTCCTGGTCCACCTCTTTGGGGTGACTTCTCAGGCTCCAAGATAGCCACAGACCTAAGGCCTTTAGGAACCCCAAGGCCCTTACACAGGAAATTTCTAGAGAGCAAGAGACAGAAGGTTGAAACAGTGGTGAGTCTTAAGGCCAGAAGCAGGTATCAGCAGCTGAGTTAGAGGAGAGTGACTGGTATGGTCTGGCCCAGGGGCCAAGTTTCAAGTCTAACTTGCTGACCCTGCAGATAAAGAAAGCCAGTTAAAGGGGAGGAAAAAAATCATTCAAATGGAGCAGGGGCAAGAGTGCAAGGGGCAGGGGCAAGGGAGTTGTCTGGAAGGGAAGGACAAAGAAGAAGCAGTTTATTTTTCTCCTTCAGTACATATATACAGGGTTTCTTCTGTGCCTGCTTAAACTCAGTTTTCTGAGGGCCTCTTTTTGGGTGGAAGAGGGGACAAAGAAGGAGGAGTATATTTTGTTGAAACTTTCTGAGACCTGGATGTACTAATCCACTTGCCCAAGGTCATGCTATAAGTGGGACCAGAACCCTTCTCTCTTTTTTTTTTTTAAAGGATATTTATTTTACTTTTTTTTTTTTAAAGGAATTCCTTTCATTTTTATTTTTTATTTATTTATTTATTTATTTAGTTTTGGCTGTGTTGGGTCTTCGTTTCTGTGTGAGGGCTTTCTCTAGTTGCGGCAAGCGGGGGCCACTCTTCATCGCAGTGCGCGGGCCCGTCACTGTCGCGGCCTCTCCCGTTGCGGAGCACAGGCTCCAGACGCGCAGGCTCAGTAATTGTGGCTCACGGGGTTAGTTGCTCCGCGGCATGTGGGATCTTCCCAGACCAGGGCTCGAACCCGTGTCCCCTTCACTGGCAGGCAGATTCTCAACCTCTGCGCCACCAGGGAAGCCCACCCTTCTCTCTCAACTCCTAATCACAGAACATTTTTCCATGCCACACTACCTCTTATCATGTCATTCAACTCCTTAAAAATCTGAGATGATTCCTCACTGCCTAAAAAGTAAAGTCCAGACTCCTGAGCTGCCACATGGGGCCCCTTCTTATCTTGACTCTGTTCAACTCTCTGATTGGTTCCTGGGCCACTTCCCACAATGGCATTTAAGCCCAAGCAGCACAGAGCTCTTTTCCTTTCCCCCAAATGCCCTAGTTTCCTTTTTCTCAACTCACCCCCACCAAATTGAAATAATTTTACCGTGAACACCTGTATACTCACCACTGGATTCTACAATTAATAATTTACTATATTTGCTTTATCTGTCCATCTGTTCAACTCTCTGTTGATCTATCAATCCATGTTATTTTTAATGCATTTCAAAGTAAATTGAAGACATTGGTATACATCTTTCCCTCAATATTTCTTCATGTATATTATTAATTAGAGTTCAATTTTCTTGCAGTTTTTTCCTTTTGAGGTAAAACTTACATATAGTGAAATACATAAATTTTAAGGAAACATTTGCTGAGTTTTGACAAATGCTAACCCAAACCCCTATCAAAATACAGAACATTACCATCACCCCACAGATTTCCCTCATGCCCCTTCCCAGTCAAACCCACCCCTACCTCATCCTCGAGAGAACCACCATGGATTAGTTGTGTCTTTTCTAGAGATTCATATAAAAGGAATAATACAGTTTGTAGCCTTTTGAGCATGGCATCTTTCACAGCATAATGCTTTTGAGATTCAGCTGTGTTGTGCTGGGTAGTATTCCACTGTATTTGTATTGTATTTATATTGTATTCACCAGTTGATGGGCATCTGGGTTGTTTCTAGCTTGGGGCTATTATGAATTAGGCTGATATGAATATTTGTATACAAGTCTTTTCATGGACATATTTTAATTTCTTTTGGGTAGATACCTAGAAGTGGAAATGTCAGGTCATAGGGTAAGGTGTATGTTCAACTATATAAGATACTGCCAGAACTGTGTCAGAATAAGTTGTTCCATTTTACACTGCTGCCAGCAGTATACAAGAGTTCCAGTTACTCCACATCCTCACCAATATTTGGTATTTTCATTTAAAATTTTTTATTTTAGTCATTCTAGTGGATGTGTAGTGGTTTTAACTTGCAGTTCCCCGATGACTAATGACGTTGAGTATATATTTTTTCATGTTCTTATAGGCCTTATCTTCTTTTGTGAAGTGTCTTTCAAATATTTTGTGCATTTTTTAATGCCAAGTTTATTTATTTATTTATTTATTTATTTATTATCATTATTATTTTTTTTATTGGCTGCACCGCGTGGCTTGCGGAATCTTAGTTCCCCGACCAGGGATTTAACCTGGGCCACTGCAGTGAAAGTGCCAAGTCCTAACCCCTGGACTGCCAGGGAATTCCCTGTGCATTTTTAAATTAGGTTGTCTATTTTTTATTATTGAGTTGTAGGAGCTCTTTACATATCCTGAATACCAGTCCTTTGTCAGATATACGTTTTGCAAATTTTTAATTTGCAAAATTAATTAAAATTTTAATTTCAATAAAGTCTAATTTAGCCTCTTTTTTTCTTGTTTGGGTATTGCTTTCTGTGACTTAAGAAATCTGTGCCTACCCCCAAGTCATATTCTCCTGTGTTTTCCTCTAAAAAATTTATGATTTCAGATATAACATTTAGACTTATAATCCATATCAAAGTAATTTTTGTGTGTGGTGTAAAGTAAGAGTTGAGGTTTGTACTTTTCATATGGATATACTATTATTCTTACGCCATTTGAAAAGACTTCCATTTCCTCCATTGGATAGCTTTGGTTTCTTCTCTTTTTATTGTTAGCTCTTCTATCTAGAAAAGTGAATGTGTACATATCATTGGATTTTCACAAATGGGACACTCCCATTAAACCAACCCCCATATCCCAGCAATCTTATCATTACCAGCATCCCAGATGCCCCCTTTGTGCCTACTTAGAGTTAAAACCTCTCCTTCTGCTGTGGTGGTAACCACTATCCTGATGTCTAATAGCATAGATTAATTTTGCCTATTTTTTATACTTTATATAAATGGAATTGTGTGCTCTTTTGTGTCTGGCTTCTTTCCCTTAATTTTATGCTTCTGAGAGTCATCCATTTTGTGTATAGCAATAGTTCATTCATTTTCATTGCTGCATATTATTTTATTGAATGAATATACTACATGGACATGGACATGGACATTTGGGTTGTTTCCAGTGTTTGACTATAATGAATGGTGTTACACATATGTATGCGTTTCCGTTAGATGTATACTTAGGAAGTGGAACTACTAGCTCATAAGGCATGCATATCTTTACATTTTAGTAGATGCTGCCAAACAGTTTCTGAAGTGATTATTTCTATATGTATTCTCACTAGTAGTTGCTCCACATCCTTGACAACACTTGGTATTGTTAATCTTTTTCATTTTATTTATTCTGGTGTAAATGACATTGTGGTTTTTATTTTATTTCCCTGATTAAATGAGTACCTTTTAATACATGTATCAAACATTTATTTGTCCTCTTGGAATTTTCATCTTTTTACCTGTGACCATTCTGGTGGGTGATTTACTTCCCCTTATACTTACTAAGAATATATTCTACCTTTAAGATCCAGCTCAAATGTCACCTTTTTGATGAAGCTTTCCCCATATTATAGGCCTTATAAATGTTTCCTCAGAATTCTCATAGCATTTTGCACTCAATTATAATATTTCACTTTTATTGGGTATCTATTTTCACCCTTTACTGGGTTAAACTGGGGCAACTCCACATTTGCATCATGGGCCTATCTTTTTGTAATTACCTCCTTTACTAGGCTAGGAGCTCTTCAAGGACAGAAACTCCACCTTGTTTAATTCTGTACACCCTCTTCCATTCACTGTCCCCACACTTACAGAGTGACAAGCACATAGTAGGTACTCAATAAACATTTGTTGAATTAAATGCATGTTATTGAATATATGACACATTCCTTTGGCTCTACAAAGGGCCTCAACAAATGGCTGATATTGTTGAGTTAATGCTAAAATAGATTTTGTATGGAAAGCATTAAATCTAGTGATTGAAAGCTCTTCCATAGCCCTGAGGCTCAGAACTAAACCTTGGATTCAGCTTCCTAGGCCAGAGGGACAGGGGCTATTTTTCTTAGGTCCCTGCCATGCTCCTAGAATGTCAGTTCCTTGGGAGCAGGGACTTTTATCTCCAGTATCTAGAAGAATGCCTAGACATAGTAGATGTTTAATAATTGGTTGTCACGTGAATGATAAAGTCAACAAAGTGGCCTGAGCCTCCACCCTCTATCCCATCCTGTCCTGATGTTTAAAATACTGTATTAGTGGCAGCTTCCTTCAAGTTATGCTCTTTCAAAATACCAATCGCCAAAGAGAGATGACTCATTCAACCTTTCACTTGTACATTGTGATTGACTGTTCACAAAGCAACTTGATGTTCAGTATCCCCTTTGATCTGTACAGTAATTTTCTGAGAGGTAAGCGAGTCAGGAATTATCATGCCTGTTTTGCAAAGAGGAAACTGAGACTCAGAGAGGTGAAATTATTTTGTTCCAAGTAACACAACTAGTAAGTGAAAAAGCCAAGACTTGAACCCATGTTTTCTTATCTCCATCTAGAAATTTTCCCACCACAAATGAATTTATTGGATTGGTGAAAACTGGGGTACTTGAGATCCCTGGGGGTGTGAATGGAGTGAGAAGGAGCCAGGGAGAAAACTACAAACAGAGACAAGGATCCTGAAGGGAGAAGTGGGGAGAGACAGTTGAAGATGAGTCTGGTGCTATGGCTGGTCTGTCCTCTTCCTATGCATTGCCTCAGGAGCCCCAGTTTTAGCAGGGCGGCTAAGCCTAGTACCTATATCAGTAGAGCTCCCTTAAGGTGAACACTTTCCTGGCTGTGAGGAATCCAATCCAGGGGGTAGTTACGAAAGAAACAGTATTTTGGGCCCTCTTCCTATTAGAAGATTTCATTTTAGGGGTTTGGAGCTTTTGGGGGTATTTGGGGGAGCAGAGATGATGGTAAAAGTGGCCCTCAAGGCCCTGCCAGCCAATCAGCAACAAAATCCCTACGTCCAGGCTTCTGGGGAAGCAGCGCATGTGTGAAGGGGGTGGGAGTGGGTCCCCAGCTTCTCATCCAACTACGGAAATCAAATAGAGGTACCAGAATCAGATACTACTAATCAGTTACAGATCTATTTCCAATACTTCCTTTTTGAAGTGCTCCATTAACAAGTCTGGGCAGGGGAGGAGATTGGGAGGAGCCACAGCCCAGCACTCAGTACTTTTGGAGTTGAGTTTTCTGGTCACATTCAATTTGTTCATTCCCATTTGGAGGATGGGTTCTGTGTTTGCAAATGCTATGAAGGAGTAGGCAAAAGGAAGGGACATTGGTGACAAATGTCAGTGGTTAAAAAAAAAAAAGCAAAAGACTGTATGGCCATGGCCTTGCAACTCCATACTTTGAAGGGTATTTAATACCTATCAGTCCCCATGGTTGAGAGAAGAGAAAATCAAACCTTTGGACTAGGGCTGCTGAACTTGGGTAGGACAGGGCTTGTGCCCACTCTCCTCCCCCTCCCCACTTTCATCAAGCCTTTCTCTGTGCTCTTGCAGCACCCTGTGCTCCCTGACCCAGCACTCTAATCAGCTGTTTACTGAGATGCTTCACCCACTGGAATATAAGCTTTCGGTATTCTCAGGCGCATGATAGGTGCTCTATAATTTCATGTTGTGTGTATGAGCAAATGAGACCAGGCTTTGGAAGATGGGGCCTCACAGGCACTTGACCCAGAGAGACATGGGAAATCATTGTACCCCACACCTGCCTTGGTCCTCCTGAGTCACAGGTTCTGTACCAGTCCCAATTCAGTATGCAAATAGTATTTCTTCTCTTTCCTTTCCATCCTTCTTCCCTTCCTTCCTATGGGAGAGTCTGGATAGTGGAAGGGCTTCCTAATACCCTTGGAATATGGTACAGTGAAAGGAGCAAAGGCCTGGGAGTCAGTAGACTTGGGTTTAAGTCCCAGCTCTGTCACTGTCACTGAGTGACCTTGGATAAGTCCCTTGTCCTTTCTGGGTCTTTTACTGTCTTTACCTGACAATAGAATGAACTAGGATAAGTACTTTCCCAGCTGTGCTCTTTGGTGCCATAAGGTCATTTCCTGAAGTGTAATACAAGGACATGAGACAATTTTAAGTGCTACCGGAAATAAATCTTAAATTTCAATAGTCATGGATGTATTTTAATATGAATTAGAAAAAAATATGCTTAGGACATTAAATTTATGATATTACATAGGACGAGGCTGAATTTATTTAAGAAAAAAAGTGAGTCAATTTAAAGAAACATATTAAATAAATATTATCACACTGGCTGGTAGATAAGGTAAAATTATATAGGTGCTCTGAGTAGGACGGAAAGTTGGACCACGCTGCCCTAGAATTCTGAGGTATCTCTTCAGGCCATGGTTGAGCCCAGGGCCTCCCACTGTCAACCATCACCACTACCCTTTAACCAAAAGAGTTGCATCTTTAAGTTGAAGAAAAAACAAAAACAAATCTCCAAACCCCCAAACCCTGGCCTAGGTAATCCCCAAGGGTCCCCCAGTGCTGACATTCTAACACTCTAAATCACAACAGCCACACTTGGACATTCTCCTGGCCCGAGGAGTAACTTGATGACTATGTCTGAATCACGTGATTTGAAAAGCTGCCTACTTTCCTGCAGTGCACTTCAGGCTCCAGGGCAAAGTTATGGGAAGAAAGTTGGAAGCTGCCATTCAGAATTAGCTTTGGTGGGTGGGGCATGGTGGTGGTGGTAATAGTCTCCAAAACCCAGCTGCCCCCTGGTGGCCATAGGATAAGCATCAATGTGTATGGATAAAGAGTTCCTTTTGGCCTGGATTGGCATCCATTCAGAGCAGATAGTTCCAGAGCACAGTGGTTTTCAATAAGCCTCAGAGACTGTGGAGGACGGTGGAGTAGGGGTGGGAGTGGAGTAAGAATGAACCTGAGAAGTCTTTATAGCTCTGGCCATTACACCTGAGTTGGCTATATACCTTCTTCAGCCCAAGAGCAGAATGATAGAAAAAGGCTCACTAAACCCTGGGCCTAACCCAACATTCAGACCAGTTTGCTTGACTCCCAAGTCCATCTCAAGAAGGGACTATTGGTGGTTGACCAGGCTCACCTTCCCATCCTGACATGTAATCTCGGAAGCAGCTTCCCTATCAAAGAACCGCTTGCTACTTCCACAGTGCCAAGAGAGGCCTGGGAAGGATTTAATACTTTGCCTCGTAATTTCCATCAGTTCTCATGCATCCATGATATTAACAACTGGTGTTTTCTCAAATTTATGCAGTGTGCTTTGCAAACACAGCCTAAAGAAAAGTTTTCTAGTTCTCTAGTCTGCTTCTCTAACCAATTCCCTCTGCCACCCTTAAAAACTGCCTATTTGGAAATTCTAGAGCCACTTCAGCCTTTGGACTGCATGTAGCACTCATGACTAGCAGAGCATAGTGTTTTAAGAATTAGGATAGATAAGTCACTGAAAATTACAGAATAGGGAACTCCAGGTATACAACCCTCCCGAAAAGCAGCTAATGAACTAGAAAAACTCAGAATTAGCTTTGGAAAAACTCTGGAATCTAGTCAAGAACTTACAGCAAGGGTACTTATAACACCAAGATTTAGTAAAGAAAGAAGATGTTGCTTTGTGGTAAGAGAGTGCTTTGGTGTTTTAAATCATTCACTTACCATCCCCCACACTCCAGATCAGCAGCAGCTGTGAGGACAGTAGCTGGCACAACTGGTGCAAGTTGCCAGTGCCAAAAGGAGCAATATGGACCTTACTCTTAAAGAATTGTGTTATGGGTCTCAACCTGCCTGGAGCCTCCCTCAAGAACTGGTACAAAGGTTTCTTTTTATTTTGCTTGACTCAAAGTGTCCACCGGAGTCAGGTGGCTTCCAGGGAGGCCATTGCCAAAAGCATTTAAATATATAGGTATTGGCCACAGCAGCCTGAGGCAAAGGACAACATTTGAGACAAGCAATAGACAGATCTAGAAGCCTGGGGAGGAAGAGAATGGGCAGGAGATATGTGAGAATAAGGACTATCAAAAGCTTTTATGTATACTGGGGAATCAAAAACCCATATACATAACAAGGGCAGGACACATGCTTGAAAAGGCCTGAGAAGACCCTAAGTTTTCATCTCTGGCTCGTCTTCAGGCTTGACACATATAGGAAGTGGAAGCTAAGGCAGAGTCATAAGTGACCCAGCTAAGCATTGAAGGAGTGCCCCAGCACTGAACCAATAGGCAGAGGTTGGGAGAGTATTTTTAGCCTTTCTTTTTTTCCTTCTTTTTTGCATTTCTTGGCTCCAGGCATTTAGGGTAACTCTGTCAAAATAACAGCTGACCATTAAGCTAACAGAACACAGACTTCAGTGGGCACACACAACAAAGAATATAGACTTCATACAGGTAGTTTAGAAAAGTCACAATACAAGCAAACAACAACCCACTATAGTCAGCAGAAGCAAACCCTGAAGAGGAGGCAGAATCTGGTTTCCAGAGTTGTCACATTATAATATTCAAAATGTCCAGTTTTCAATAAAAAATTAGAGACATGCAAAGAAACAGGAAAATATGGTCCATTCACAGGAATAAAAGAAATGAGTAGAAATTGTCCATAAAGAAGCTCAGGCATTCAACTTACTATACAAAGATTTTAAATGTATGGATTTAATATGCTCAAAGAAATAAAGGAAACCATGAAAAAAGAACTAAAGGAAACCAGGAGAGTGATATCTAACCAAATAAGGAATACCAATGAAGAGGGAGAAATTATAAAACGGAACCAAATAGAAATTCCAGAGCTGAGAAGTACAATCATTGAGAGGAGTTCAACAGCAGATTTAAGCAGTTAGAAGAAAGAATCAGTGAATGTGATGATAGTCAACTGAGATTATCTAGTCTTGGGAGTAGAAAGAGAAAAGAATGAAGAAAAAAGAGTACAGCCTAAGAAACCTGTGGGATAACATCAAAAGTACTATGTGCATAATGGGATTCCCAGAAGGAGAGAAGAGAGAGAAAGGACAGAAAGGACATTTGAAAAAATAATGACCATGAACTTCCAAAATTTGAGAAAAGACATGACTCTATACATCCAAGCTCAATCAACTCCAAGAAGTGTAAAATTAAAGAGATCCACACTGAGACACATTATATTCAAAGTGATCAAAGGCAAAAAAAAAAAAGGCAGCAAGAAAGAAGTGACTGAACATGTCCAAGGGATCCCCAATAAGATTAACAGCTAATTTCTTACCAGAAACCATGGAGGCCAGAAGGCAGTGAGATGACATATTTAAAGTGCTGGGGAAATAAACAAGCAAGAATTCTATATCCAGCAAAAACAACCTTCTAAAATGAAAGAAAGTTATCCACTTTCCAGTACAACATGTATGGAGCTTGGAAATCATCACTCCATCTTAAAAACAACTAAAAAACTGCACAAGTTAAAAATTAACAACTCTTCATAGACCCGTCAGAGAATTGAGGATGCAGGGCAAACTGATGTGCCCCAAATTGGAGAGACAGACAGGCAGATACAGAGAATTACATTTACCAGAACAGAAACCCAAAGTGGAAACATCCATGGGAACCAGTACTGGGGTAGGAAAACCTAAACTATAACTGATGAATTGCTGGCAGCTCAGTGTGGACAAGTTTGAGAATTAAAAATTCCAGAGGGTCTAGTCATAGAGGTGCCCTGACACTTTTGTGATTTTTACCTCCAGGAGGCCTACCAGGTTCCCACAATGAAGATCAGAGAAAAATATCCTTGTGCTTCTAATCAAAGAATGGGAAAAGGAGCCATTTGGAAATATGCCCAGAACATTCTGTTCTTCACAGTGAGGCCCTGCCTTCCAAACTATTTTATCAGGGTGTAACCTACTGGGCTTTTATCAGAGCCTGCCCAACCTGGGGAAAGGGAAATACCCAACTCTAGCACACTCTGACCTTCCTGACCCACATAAGGGGAAGAAAAACTGAGAAGCCCTTGTGAAAGTCACTACCCAAGAGCACAAACTCACTAAAAGACTGAGACCTAATCGTAGGTCTGCAGAATGCTTCTCTCCCACACCTTACCACCACATTGATGAAAGCCACTTTACACCAGTTCCTTTTACCCAGTACATCATGTATGGTTTTCAACAACAAATTACAAGGCATACTAAAAGGTAAAAAACACACTTTGAAAAGAAACCAGACAAAGAAAACATCAGAACCAGACTCATGTGGCAAGGATGTTGGAATTATCACGTGAGGAATTTAAAATAAAATATGCTAAGGGCACTAATGGATACAGTAGACAGCATGAAAGAACAGATGGGTAATTTAAGCAAAGAGATGGAAAATCTAAGAAAGAATCAAAAGAAGTGCTTGAAATAAAAAAACACTGTAATGGAAAAGAAGAAAGCATTTGAGAAAACAATCCAAATGTCCATAAACAAGTGAATGGATAAAGAAACATTATACACACACATGCACGCACATGCACACAAGCACAATGGACTATTATTAAGCTTTTAAAAAGAAGGAAATCCTGCCATTTGCAATAACATAAATGAACTTGGAGGACAATATGCTAAGTGAACTAAGCTAGTCAGAAATACAAATACCACATGATTCCACTTATATGAGGTATGTAAAATAGTCAAACTCATAGAAACAGATAATAGAATAGTGGTTTCTAGGGGCTGAAGGAGAGGTAAATAGAGAGCTGTTGTTAAATGGATATCAAGTTTCAGTTACACAAGATGAATAAGTTCTAGAGATCTGCTGTGCAACTAGAGTTAACAGTACTGTATTGTGCATTTAAAAATTTAAGGGGATAAATCTCATGTTAAATGTTCTTACCACAAACAAAACAAAACAAAGAGGCATAAGAAATGTTTGGAGATGATGAATATGTCTATTACTTGATTATGGTGATGGTTTCATGGATGTGTGCATATGTCCAAATCCATCAAATTGAATACATAATATATGTGCAGTTTTCTGTATATCAGTTATATCTCAAAAAAACTGGGGTTTTTTTTCTTCTGTTTTTTAACATCTTTACTGGAGTATAATTGCTTTACAATGGTGTGTTAGTTTCTGCTTTATAACAAAGTGAATCAGTTATACATATACATATATCCCCATATCTCTTCCCTCTTGCGTCTCCCTCCCTCCCACCCTCCCTATCCCACCCCTCTAGGTGGTCACAAAGCACCGAGCTGATCTCCCTGTGCTATGTGGCTGCTTCCCACTTAAAAGAAAAAAACAATATATTTGATGAGCTCAGTAGTAGACTGGACATGGCTGAGGAAATAATCAGTGAGTATGAGGACATGTCAATAGAAATTTCTAAAACTGAAAACAAAATTAAAAAGAAAGAACATATATCCAAAAACTGTGTGGCAGCAACTATGAAAGGTGTAACATATGCATAATGGAAATACCAGGAGAAGAGAGAAAGGAACAGAAAAAATATCTGAAGCAATGATGACTGAAAATTTCATGAAATTAATGTTAGACATCAAACCAAAAATCCAGAAATCTCAGGGAACAGCAAGCAAGATAAATGCCAAAAAATCCACACCTAGGCACATCACTTTCAGACTGCACAAAATAAAAGATAAAGAAAAAAATCTTGAAAGAAACCAAAAGAAAAAAATTACTTTACCTATAGAGGGGTAAGGATAAGAATTACATCAGACTTCTCTTCAGAAACTATGCAAGCAAGAAGAGAGTGTGGTGAAATATTTGAAGTATTGACAGAGAGAGAGGGAAAAAGCACCAGCCCAGAAATCTGTATCCAGTGAAATTGTCCCTCAAAAGTGAAAGAGAAAGAAAGACTTTCTCAGACAAACAAAACTTGAAGGAATTTGTTGCCAGTAGGCCATTTGTGGAATAAATGTTAAAAGGATTTCTTCAGAAAGAAGGAAAATGATATAGGACAAAAACCTGGACCTGTAAAAGCAAAGGAAGAGTGTTAGAGAGGGAATAAGTGATGATATTTTTTGCTTTTTGCAGCAAAAAAAAATTTTTAAAAAAAAAGGGGGCTTCCTTGGTGACACAGTTGTTAAGAATCCACCTGTCAATGTAGGGTACACAGGTTCGAGCCCTGGTCCAGGAAGATCCCACATGCCATGGAGAAACTAAGCCCATGTGTCACAACTACTGAGCCTGTGCTCTGGAGCCCGCGAGTCACAACTACTGAGCCCACGCGCCTAGAGCCCGTGCTCTGCAATAAGAAAAGCCACCGCAATGAGAAGCCTGCGCACTGCCATTAAGAGTAGCCCCTGCTCACCACAACTAGAGAAAGCCCGTGCCCAGCAACAAAGACCCAATGCAGCCAAAAATAAATAAATTAAATAAATAAGTTTTTTAAAAAAAGCTAATGAAAGTCGTATAGTTTTAAAGCTGGCGGTGAACGCATTATATTCCCCAAATCCCACCCCACCCCTTCCTTCAGTAAATGCACCAGCAAGATAACAGTATAATTAAGAGTCCTGAGAAAAAGAAAAAATAAAAGTCCTGAGCCAAATCTGGGGATAAAATAGGAGGCCCCCAGCCTTACGACAAGTTTTTTAAGTTTTTTTTTTATTACAAAAACTTGTATTTTTCTTATTCTTAATTGATCGAATACATCAAAGTTTGTTCAAAATAATAATAGCAACAATGCATTCAATGATTATACCTTATGCATAAGTGAAATAAATGACAACAATGACACAAGGGAAGGGAGGAGGAATTAGTATTACTTTGTTATAAGATACTTGTCTTACTCAAAAAGTGGTATAGCATTATTTGAATGTGAACTTAGATTAGCTGTAAATGTATACTGTAAAATAAAGGAGAGAGATCAAGATGGCAGAATAGGAAGATCTGGAACTCACCTTCTCCCATGGACACACCAAAACTACAACTACATATAAAACAACTATCTCTGAGGATGACCTGAAGACTAGCAGAACAGATTCTCTACAACTAAGGATATAAAGAAAAGGGCACATTGAGATGGGTAGGAAGGGCAGAGATGAAATCTAGTCAGAACCCACACCCCTGATGCAGTGACCCACAGGCGAGAGGAATATCACAACTGCAGAGGTCCCCCCTGAGGAGCAACTTATTCAAGCCGCATGTTGGGCTCCCCAGTTCAGGGGACCTGCACAAGGAAGACACCCCCCCATAACATCTGGTTTTGAAAACAGTTGGGCTTACATCTTGGAGAGCCCAAAGGGGCTGTGGGAAACCAAGACTCCACTCCAGAAGGGCTCACGCACAAATTCATTTGCTTCAAGTTCCAGCACAGAGGCAGCAGCTTGAAAAGTATGTGGGTCATGCAAAAAGGAGAGTCACTGACTAATTTTAGGGCCTGTGCCAAAGTGGGCAGGGATCTTATGAAACTTTCTCAAAGGATAGAAGTGCTATTGGGCACTATGTTTTTTTTACTCTCCTTCCACCTAGCTGGCCCAACACTGGACGGTGCCATTTTAGTCACTCTCCATCAACCTAGCTAACATTGTGTGCCTTGCCCTGGAGTTCCCCTGGGGACCAGCCTTGTTCAACCTGCTAGCCCCGGCCAGCTCCTCCAAAGTGTCTCCTGGCCCACCCCACCTGGTGGGTAGCCTTAGCCAGCACCAGTACCCATACAAAGAAGCTCCTGCCTCGCCCCATCCAGCAGGCAGCCCCAGCCAGTACTGGTGCTTCTCTAAAGTGTCTCCCACCCTAGGGGTGCAGCCCTGCCCACCAATGCACCTGCAGCAATAACAGGCCAACCACAACAAGAGGGTTCATGCAGTCCACACAGGGGATATCCCTGGAGCACCAGGCTCTGGTGACCAGAGGGGATTGCACCACTAGAGGGAATCAACAGCAGATTAAAGGATGCAGAATGGATTAGCAACCTGGAAGACAAGGTAGTGGAAATCACCCAACCAAAACAGCAAAAAGAAAAAGAATTTTAAAAATGAAAATAGTTTAATGGACCTTTGGGACAACATCAAGCATACTAACATTCACATTATAAGGATCTCAGAAGGAGAAGAGCGAGAGAAAGGGACAGAAGACCTATTTGAACAAATAATGGCTGAAGACTTCCCTTACCTGCAGGAGAAAACAGAGTCCAGCTACAGGAAGCACAGAGTCCCAAAAAAGATGAACCCAAAGAGTTCCACACCAAGACATGTTATAATTAAAATGGCAAAAGTTAAAGATAAAGGGAAAATCTTAAAGGTAAGAGAAAAACAACTAATCATATATAAGGGAAACCCCATAAGACTATTAGCTGATTTCCCAGCAGAAACTTTACAAGCCATAAGAGTGTGGTGGGATATATTTAAAGTGCTGAAAGGAAAAAACTTCTTATAACCTAGAATACTCTATACAACAAGGATATCATTCAGAATTGAAGGACAGATAGTTTCCCAGACAAGCAAAAACTAACGGAGTGGCCTTACAAGCAATGTTAAAGAGTCATCTTTAAGCAGAAAAAATGGTCACAACTAGAAATAAGAAAATATGTGAAAGAAAAAAATCTCATTTGTAAAGGCAAATATATCGTAAAGGCAGTGGCTCAGCCACTTAAAAAGCTAGAATGAAAGTTAAAAGACAAAAGTAGTACAATCAACTCTAACTACAATAAGTATTTAAGAGATACACAAAATAAAAAGATGTAAGATATGAGGTCAAAAACATAAAACGTGGGGAAGGGGGAGTAAAAATGTAATCCTTTTAGAATGCACTTGAACTTAAGCAACCATCAACTTATAATAGACTGCTATATACATGGGTTTTCATATATGTATCTCATAGTAACCACAAACCAAAAACCTATAATAGATACACAAAAAATAAAGAGAAAGGAACACAAACATAACACTAAAGTCATCAAATCACAAGGGAAGAGAACAAGAGAAGAAAGGAACACAGAAGCACTACAAAAACACCCAAAAAACAATTAACAAAATGTCAATAAGTCAACATATCTATCAATAATTACTTTAAATGTAAATAGACTAGACGCTTTAATCAAAAAACATAGCGTGGCTAAATGGATTAAAAAAAAAAACGAGACCCATATACATGCTGCCTACAAAGACTCATTTTGGATCTAAAGCCATTGATAGATTAATGGATAAAAAAAGATGTGGTATATATACACAATGGAATATTACACAGCCATAAAAAATAATGAAATCTTACTATTTGCAGCAACATGGATGGACCTAGAGAGTATTATGCTAAGTGAAATAAGTCAGACAGAAAGACAAATGCCATATGATTTCACTTGTACGTGGAATATAAAAAACAAAACCAAATAGAAACAGACTCATAGATACAGAGAACAAACTGGTAGTCACCAAAGGGGAGGGGACTGGTGGGTTGTGTGAAATAGGTGAAGTAGATTAAGAGGTACAAATTTTCAGTTACAAAATAAGTTAGTTCACTGGGATGTAATGTACAGCATAGGGAACATTATCAATAATGCTGCAATGCCTTTGTAAGGTGACAGATGGTCACTAGACTTATCATGGTGATCAATTTGCAATGTATATAAATGTTGAATCATTATGTTGTGTACCTGAAACTAATACAATATTGTATGTCAACTATACTTCAATTAAAAAAAAAAGAAAAAGACAAAAATAAAAACCACTAAAAATTTTTTTAAAAAGAATAATTGACATGCTAAGAAAATAGAGAAAACAGAATCACATAAAATGCTCAATTAAAACCACTCAGAGAAGGACGTGTGCTCACTCCCTCTTGTGAGAGCACCGGAATCACAACTAACTGCTGAACAGTCATTGACAGGAAGACACTGGAACTCACCAAAATGATACCCCACATCCAAAGGCAAAGGAGAAGCCACAACGAGACAGTAGGAGAGGCGGAATCACAAAAAAATCAAATCCCATAACTTCTGGGTGGGTGACTCACAAACTGGAGACCAATTATACCACAGAAGTCCACCCACTGGAGTGAAGGTTCTGAGCCCCACGTCAGGCTTCCCAAAGTGGGGGTCTGGCAACAGGAGGAGGAATTCCCAGAGAATCAGACTTTGAAAGTTAGTGGGATTTGATTGCAGGACTTCAACAGGACTGGGGGAAACAGAGACTCCACTCTTGGAGGGAACATGGAAAGTAGTGTGTGCATCAGGACCCAGGGGGAAGGAGTAGTGACCCCATAAGAGACTGAACCAGACCTACCTGCTAGTGTTGGAGGGTAACCTGAGGAGGCAAGGGGCAGCTGTGGCTCACTATGGGGACAAGGACACTGGCAGCAGAAGTTCTGGGAAGTACTCCTTGGCGTGAGCCCTCCCAGAGCCTGCCATTAGCCCCAACAAAGAGCCAGTCCTGGGTTGCCTCAGGCCAAATAACCAACAGGGAGGGAACTCAGCCGACCCATCAGCAGACAAGTGGATCAAAGTTTTACTGAGCTCTGCCCACCAGAGAAACACCCAGCTCTACCCACCACCAGTCCCTCCCATCAGGAAGCTTGCACAAGCCTCTTAGATAGCCTCATCCACCAGAGGGCAGACAGCAGAAGCAAGAAGAAATACAATCTTGCAGCCTGTGGAATGAAAATCACATTCACAGAAAGATAGACGAAATGAAAAAGCAGAGGACTACATACCAGATGTAGGAACAAGATAAAATCCCAGAAAAACAACTAAATGAAGTGGAGATAGGCAACCTCCTAGAAAAAGAATTCAGAATAATGATAGTGAAGATGATCCAGGACCTCGGAAAAAGAATGGAGGCAAAGATCAAGAAGATGCAAGAAATGTTTAACAAAGACCTAGAAGAATTAAAGAACAGACATCTAGAAGAATTAAAGAACAAACAAACAGAGATGAACAATACAATAACTGAAATGAAAACTACACTAGAAGGAATCAATAGCAGAATAACTGAGGCAGAAGAACGGATAAGTGACCTGGAAGACAGAATGGTGGAATTCACTGCCACGGAACAGAAGAAAAAAGAATGAAAGGAAATGAAGACAGCCTAAGAGACCTCTGGGACAACATTAAACACAACAACATTTACATTATAGGGGTCCCAGAAGGAGAAGAGAGAGAGAAAGGACCAGAGAAAATATTTGAAGAGATTATGGTCGAAAACTTCCCTAACATGGCAAAGGAAATAGCCATCTAAGTCCAGGAAGCACAGGGAGTCCCAGGCAGGATAAACCCAAGGAGAAACACACCAAGACACATAAAATCAAACTGACAAAAATTAAAGACAAAAATTATTAAAAGCAACAAGGGGAAAGTGACAAATAACATACAAGGGAACTCCCATAAGGTTAACGGCTTATTTCTCAGCAGAAACTCTACAAGCCAGAAGGGAGTGGCACGATATATTTAAAGTGATGACAGGGAAGAACCTACAACCAAGATTACTCTACCTGGCAAAGACCTCATTCAGATTCAACAGAGAAATCAAAAGTTTCACAGACAAGCAGAAGCTAAGAGAATTCAGCGCCACCAAACCAGCTCTACAGCAAATGCTAAAGGAACTTCTCTAAGTGGAAAACACAGAGAAGAAAAAGACCAACAAAAACAAACTCAAAACAAGAAAATGGTAATAGGGATATACATATCGATAATTACCTTAAATGTGAATGGATTAATTGCTCCAAGCAAAAGACACAAGCTCGCTGAATGGATACAAAAACAAGATCCATATATATGTGGTCTACAAGAGACCCGCTTCAGACCTAGGGACCCATATAGACTGAAAGTGAGGGGATGAAAAAAGAGATCTCATGCAAATGAAAATCAAAAGAAAGCTGGAGTAGGTATACTCATATCAGATAAAACAGACTTTAAAATAAAGAATGTTACAAGAGACAGGGAAGGACACTACATAATGATCAAGGGATCAGTCCAAGAAGAAGATATAGCAATTATAAATATATATGCACCCCACATAGGAGCACCTCAATACATAAGGCAACTGCTAACAGCTGTAAAAGAGGAAATCGACAGTAACACAATAATAGTGAGGGACTTTAACACCTCACTTACACCAATGGACAGATCATCCAGACAGAAAATTAAAAAGGAAACACAAGCTTTAAATGACACAATAGACCAGATAGATTTAGTTGATATTTATAGGACATTCCATCCAAAAACAGCAGATTACACTTTCTTCTCAAATGCACACGGAACATTCTCCAGGATAGATCACATCTTGGGTCACAAATCAAGCCTCAGTAAATTTAAGATAATTGAAATCATATCAGCCATCTTTTCCGATCACAACGCTATGAGATTAGAAATAAATTACAGGGAAAAAAAATGTAAAAAGCACAAGCACATGGAGGCTAAACAATACATTACTAAATACCAGGAGATCACTGAAAAAATCAAAGAGGAAATCAAAAACTACCTAGAGAAAAATGAAAACTAAAACACGACGATCCAAAACCTAAGGGATGCAGCAAAAGCAGTCTGAAGAGGGAAGTTTATAGCAATACAATCATACCTCAAGAAACAAGAAAAATCTCAAGTAAACAATCTAACATTACACCTAAAGGAAAGAGAGAAAGAAGAACAGACAAGACCCCAAGTTAGTAGAAGGAAAGAAGTCATAAAGATCAGAACAGAAATAAATGAAATAGAAACAAAGAAAACAATAGCAAAGATTAATAAAACTAAAACCTGGTTCTTTGAGAAGATAAACAAAATTGATAAACCTTTAGCCAGACTCATCAAGAAAAAGAGGGAGAGGACTCAAATCAATAAAATTAGAAATGAAACAGGAGAAGTTACAACAGACTCCGCAGAAATACAAAGCAGCCTAAGAGACTACTACAAGCAATTCTATGCCAATAAAATGGACAACCTGGAAGAAATGAACAAATTCTTAAAAAATTATAACCTTCCAAAGCTGAACCATGAAGAAATAGAAAATATGAACAGACCAATCACAAGTAATGAAATTGAAACTGTGATTAAAACTTTTCCAACAAACAAAAGTCCAGGAACAGATCACTTCACAGCCGAATTCTATGAAACATTTACAGAAGAGCTAACACCCATCCTTCTCAAACTCTTCCAAAATATTGCAGAGGAAGGAACACTCCCAAACTCATTCTACGAGGCCACCATCACCCTGATACCAAAACCAGACAAAGATACTACAAAAAAGAAAATTACAGACCAATATCACTGATGAATATAGATGCAAAAATCCTCAACAACATACTAGCAAATAGAATCCAACAACTCATTAAAAGGATCATACACCATGATCAAGTGGGATTTATCCCAGGGATGCAAAGATTCTTCAACATACGCAAATCAATCAATGTGATACACCATATTAACAAACTGAAGGATAAAAACCATATGATCATCTCAGTAGATGCAGAAAAAGCTTTTGACAAAATTCAACACCCTTTTATGATAAAAACTCTCAGAAAGTGGGCATAGAGGGAACCTACCTCAACATAGTAAGGCCACATATGACAAACCCGCAGCAAACATCATTCTCAATGGTGAAAAACTAAAACCATTTCCTCTAAGATCAGGAACAAGACAAGGATGTCCACTCTCACCACCATTATTCAACATAGTTTTGGAAGTCTTTGCCATGGCAATTAGAAGAAAAAGAAATAAAAGGAATACAAATTGGAAAAGAAGAAGTAAAACTGTCACTGTTTGCAGATGACATGATACTAAACATAGAAAATCGTAAAGAGTTCACCAGAAAACTACTAGAGCTAATCAATAAATCTGGTAAAATTGAAGGATACATAATTAAGGCACAGAAATTTCTTGCATTCCTATACACTAACAATGAAATAATAGAGAGAGAAATGAAGGAAACAATCCCATTCACCATTACAACAAAAAGAATAAAATACCTAGGAATAAACCTACCTATGGAGGTAAAATACCTGTACTCAGAAAACTATAAGGCACTGATGAAAGAAATCAAAGGTGACACAAACAGATGGAGACATATACCATGTTCTTGGATTGGAAGAATCAATATTGTGAAAATGACCTTACTACCCAAAGCAATCTACAGATTAAATGTATTCCCTATCAAATTACCAATGGCATTTTTCACAGAACTAGAACAAAATTATTAAAATTTGTATGGAGACACAAAAGACCCCAAATAGCCAAAGCAATCCTGAGGGAAAAAAACAGAGCTGGAGGAATCAGACTCCCTACCTTCAGGCTATACTACAAATACAGTAATCTAGACAATATTGTACTGGCACAAGAACAGAATTATCAATCAACTGCACAGGATAGAAAGCCCAGAGATAGACCCATGCACATATGGTCACCTAATCTATGACAGAGGAGGCCAGAATATACAATGGAGAAACGACAGTCTCTTCAATAAGTGGTGCTGGGAAAACTGGGCAGCTACATGTAAAAGAATGAAATTAGAACACTCCTTAACACCATACACAAAAATAAACTCAAAATGGATTAAAGATCTAAATGTAAGACTGGACACTATAACACTCTTACAGGAAAACATAGGAAGAACACTCTGACATAAATCACAGCAAGATCTTTTTTGACCCACCTCCTAGAGTAATGGAAATAAAAACAAAAATAACCAAATGGGACCTAATGAAACTTAAAAGCTTTTGCACAGCAAAGGAAACTATAAACAAGACGAAAAGACAACCCTCAGAACGGGAGAAAATATTTGCAAATGAATCAATGGGCAAAGGATTAATCTCCAAACTATACAAACAGCTCATGCAGCTCAATATTAAAAAAACAAAAACCTGATCAAACAATGGGTAGAAGACCTAAATAGACATTTCTCCAAAGGAGACATACAGATGAGGCACATGAAAAGCTGCTCAACATCACTAATTATTAGAGAAATGCAAATCAAAACTACAATGAGATATCACCTCACACCAGACAGAATGACCATCATCACAAAATTTACAAACATTAAATGCTGCAGAGGGTGTGGAGAAAAGGGAACCCTCTTGCCCTGTTGGTGGGAATGTAAATTGATACAGCCACTATGGAGAACAGTATGGTGGTTCCTTAAAAGACTAAAAATAGAACTACCATATGACCCAGCAATCCCACTACTGGGCATATACCCTGAGAAAACCATAATTCAAAAAGACAGAATGACCCCAATGTTCATTGCAGCACTATTTACAGTAGTCAGGTCATGGAAGCAACCTAAATGCCCAGTGACAGCCAAATGGATAAAGAAGATGTGGTACATATATACAATGGAATATTACTCAGCCATAAAAAGGAGCAGAAGTGGGTCATTTGTAGAGATGTGGATGAACCTATAGAGTGTCATACGGAGTGAAGTAAGTCAGAAAGAGAAAAACAAATATCGTATATTAAGGCATATATGTGTAATCTAGAAAAATGGTACAGATGAACCAGTTTGCAAGGCAGAAATAGAGAGACAGATGTAGAGAACAAACGTGTGGACACCAAGGAGGGAAAGTGGGGGGGTGTGTGGTAGGATAAATTGGGAGATTGGGATTGACATATACACACTAATATGCATAAAACAGATAACTAATAAGAATCTACTGTATAAAAAATTAAAACAAATAAATAAGGTAACACTCAAAAAAAAAAAAAAAGAAAAGAAAAGAAAAGAAAAAACACCGAGATATTGGTACAACATTGTAAATCAACTATACTTCCATAAAAAGTTTTGAGGAAACTTCTGGAGATAATGGATATGTTTATGGCATAGATTGTATTTATGGTTTCACAGATGTATACTTATCTCCCAACTCATCAAGCTGGTTAGAAAAAATATGTACAACGTTTGTATATCAGTCATACCTTAATAAACTTTTTATAATTGAAAAATATAAATAAAACAAAAAATAAAAACCTCAAAAAACAAAACAAAACAAAAACAACAACAAGGATAACCCCACTGAAGGCAGAAAAAGAGTGAAAAGAGTATAAGGCAAAAATAAAAACAATAACAAAAGCAACAATTAAAAAACTGTAACTAGGGGCTTCCCTGGTGGTGCAGTGGTTGAGAATCTGCCTGCCAATGCAGGGGACACGGGTTCGAGCCCTGGTCTGGGAAGATCCCACATGCCACGGAGCAACTGGACCCGTGAGCCACAACTACTGAGCCTGTGCGTCTGGAGCCTGTGCTCCGCAACGAGAGGCTGCGATAGTGAGAGGCCTGCGCACCGCGATGAAGAGTGGCCCCCGCTTGCCGCAACTTGAGAAAGCCCTCTCACAGAAACAAAGACCCAACACAGCCAAAAATAAATATAAAAATAAAAAAATAAAACTGTAACTAATATGGTAAATATTATACAACTATATCAATAATCACTTCAATCATCATATCAGTGGTCTAAATATAACAATTAAAAGACAGACTGCTAGACTGGATCAAAAGATATACCCAACTATATGTTGTCTAAATGAAACCTATTTAAAATATAAAGACATGGATAAATTTAAATATTAATTTATCTAAATTAAACACATGCCATAGTAACACTCAGAAAAACAAAAAAAAGCTGGTGTAGCTATTCAATTTCAGACAAAGCAAACTTCAGATCAAGGAACATTATTAGGGAGAAAGGGGGGCATTACATAATGATAAAGGAATCAATTCTCCAAGAAGATATAAGAATCCTTAATGTGTGTGTGTCTAACAACAGAACATCAAAATACATGAGGCATGAGGCAAAAACTAATAGAACCACAAAACTAAATAGATGAATCCACTATTATAGTTGGAAACATTAACACCTTTTATCAGCAGGCAGAAAATCTGTAAGGGCAGAGTTGAATTCAACAATACCACCAGTCAAATGGATCTAATTGACATCTGTAGATTACTTCATAAAACAGTAGCAGAATAAGCATTCTTCTCAAGCTCACGTGGAACATTCACTAAGGTAGACCACATTGTAGACCATAAAACACACCTTAACAAACTTACAAGAATAGAAATCATATAATGTCTGCTCCCAGACCACAGTGGAATTAAACTAGAAGTCAGTAACAGAAAAATAGCTGAAAAATACCAAAACATTCAGAGATTTAAGAAGACACATCTACCTAAATAGACATTTTTCAAAATAAGACATACATATAACCAACAGGAACATGAAAAGATGCTCAATATTGCTAACTAGAGAAATGCAAATCAAAACCACAATGAGGTATCACCTCACACCAGTCAGAATGGCTATCAACAAAAAGTCTAGAAATAATAAATGCTGGAGAGGGTGTGGAGAAAAGGGAACCCTCCTACATTGTTGGTGGGAATGTAAATTGGTGTGGCCACTATGGAAAACAGTATGGAGGATCCTTTAAAAACTAAAAATAGAGCTACCATATAATTCAAAAATCCCACTCCTGGTTATGTACCCAGAAAAAACAGAAACTCTAATTTGAAAAGATACACACACCCCAATGTTCATATCAGCACTATTCACAGTAGCACATGGAAACAACCTAAGTGCCCATCAGCAGATGATTGCCTTAAGAAGATGTGATATCTATATCTATATCTATCTATATATATATCTATATATGTACACACACACACAATGGAATATTACTCAACCATAAAAAAGAATGAAGTATTGCCATTTGCAGCAACATGAATGGACCTAGAGAATATTATGTTTAGTGAAATAAGTCAGAGAGAGAAAGACAAAGACTATATGATCATATATCACTTATATGTGGAATGTAAAAAAAATACAAATTAATCTGTATACAAAATAGAAACAGACTCACAGACATAGAAAACAAGCATATGGTTACCAAAGGGGAGAGGGAGGGGGAAGGGACAAATTAGGAGTATGGGATTAACAGATACAAACTACTATACATAAAATAGGTAAGCATCAAGGATTTACTGCATAGCACAGAATATTATACGTAATATCTTGTAATAACCTAATGGAATATAATCTGCAAAAAAATAAAAAACTGAATCACTATGCTGTATACATGAAACTAATGCAATATTGTAAATGAAGTTATACTTCAATAAAAACAAACGTCTAAATAACATGAGTCAAAGGAGAAATCTCAAGAGGAATTTTAAAATATTTTAAACTAAATGAAAATAATAATACAATTTATCAAAAGTTGTCAGATACAGCGAAGGCAATGCTAAGAAGGGAATTAATAACATTGAAAACATACCTAGAAAAGAAAAAAACATCTAAAGTCAATAATCTAAACTTTCACCTTAGGAAACTAGGAAAAGAAGAGAGAATTAAGTCCAAAATAAGCAGAAGAAAAGAAATAATAAAAAAAAAAATTAGAGCAAATATCAATGAAATTGGAAAGAGGAAGTCAACTGAGAAAATCAACAAAATCAAAAGCTGGTTATCTGAAAGGATTCATAAAATTGATAAGCCTCTAGCCAAGCTAACTAAGAAAAAAAGAGAGAAGACACAAATTACTAATGTCAGAGGTGAAAGAGAGGAAATCACTACAGATCCCATGGAAATTGAAATGATAATTAAGGAATATTATGAATGAATCTATGCCACAAATTTAATAACCTAGATGAAATGGACCAGTTTCTTGAAAGACACTATCTGCCAAGACTCAAACAAGAATAAATAGACAAAGTGAATAGGCTTGTATCTATTAAAGAAGTTGAATCAATAATTGATAACTATCTGAAACAGAAAGCACCAGGCTCAAAAAGGTTTACTGGTGAATTCTACCAAACAATTAAAAAAGAAATGACACCAATTCTCTATAATATCTTCCAGAAGATAAAGGCAGAAGGAATAGTTCCTAACTCATTCTGTGGTGCCAGCACTAACCTAATACCAAAACAAGGCAAAGACAGTACAAGAAAACTCCTCAATATATAAAGCAAACTCTGACAGAATTGAACGGAGAAATAGATAACAACACAATAGTATTGTGTAGAATAGGAGACTTCAATACTCCCACTTTCAATAAGGTATAGAACAGACCAAAATAGTGATAGAGGAATAACCAGCCTCTCTGTCCCCCCAAAAAGATCAACAATTAGACAGCTATCCACAAACAAAAACAGTTCTGGGAGAGCACTAGAGTCCACTTAAGAAATTTTAGCAACACAGTGGGGAAAAATATTGAGATAATTGCATAAGAAGAGAAGGAAAACAACTTCATTTTGTCTGCATCATCCTATCCCCCAAACTGCATTGTTCAGTGCCAAGAGGGAACTTCCCAGCTAGAAAGAGTTCCCCACACTAGGAAAGGAAGAGCAGGGTGAGCAACCAGCTTGTCCAGCCTTTCAGGACGCCAAAAGAAGGTCCTACTTTGGTTTCATCCCACCTAGACTGGCAAAACTGAGACATGTGGAGATGGCTAGGAACAAGGAAGAAAAGTGGGGCTATTAATAACAGCCACACACCAAGAATGATGGCAGATCAGAGAGACCAGCTATGCAGACAAGCTCAGCAGATTTTGACACTGACAAAACCAATGGCCAGCACAGAAGCCATGGATTCCCTTCATATTTCATCAGTTCTTGCCCCCAAAATATTCACACTTGTGACACCAAAGTCCCTCCCTGCTCCCTCCAACCACCCTGGGCAGAGACTGAGAACAGCACTGGCAGCCAGCTCAAGGCTCTGTGGCTACATGAGTGCAAAATGCCAGCCTAGACCCACCCGGGGCTCAGGGCTAGCCACTCCAGCTGTGCACTTACATGCCCCCAGCCTGATGCCTGTCATCAACCTCCACCACAGTGCACATGCCTGGGGGGGAGAACGAGCAGCCACAGGAGAGCACATTGACAGTAAGTGTCTCCACAGCTAACTGGGGGATCAGATTAGGTCCTATCTTCTGTCGCTGGCCTGCAGCACCACATTCACCTGTAGCTACCACCTCCAGCTGTGCACATGGATGCTGTCAGCCTAATGCCTGTCATCAAACCACACTGCTGTGCACTGTCCCAGGCAGAGAGTGTGCCACCACATGAGAGCACAATGACAGCTAGGGCCCCTGCAGCTAACAGTGAGAGTGTATTTGTCCCCAGCCCAGGCTGCCTGTGCTGATCCCCACCACAATATGAGTGTCTGCAACAGGATTCTGTCACTACATAGGTACCTGAAACTGGTCCCTGAAGCCAAGTTTGTGCACACCACCAGCTCTGACCCCACTGCCACCTGCTCTGTTCCCTAGCCACTGGGTCTAGAGGCACTGCTAAAGACCCCAACAGGCCTTGCAGCCACTGTGGGCCCCCCACAATACTTGCCAAGGACCACATAATTGTTAACGGTGTGGACTCTGACAGCCTGAGCTGAAGGACATCACACATCTCCAGCCCAGGTGCCTGAATAATCAATTCACCAAAAAAAAAAAAAAAAAGACAGCAAGAGGGGAAAAAAGGAACAAAAGAACTACAAAACAGCCAGAAAACAATAAGATGGCATTAGGAATTCCTTACATATCAATAACAACTCTAAATGTAAATGGGTTGAATCCTCCAATCAAAAGGCGTAGAATGGCCAGGTGGATTTTAAAAGACAAGATCCAAATTATATGCTGCCTACAAGAGATTCCCTTCAGCTTTAAGGACATACATAAGTTCAAGGTGAAAGGATGGCAAAAGATATTCCATGTAAGGGGGAAACAAAGAAATGAGGGGCAGCTAAACTTATATCAGACAAAATAGACCAGCAGCAAGTAAGGAGAATGAATTACTAAACAAAAACCTCCCAGAAAAGCCCAGGACTAGATGGTTTCACTGATGAATTCTACCAAATATTTAAAGAAGAATTAACGCCAATCTCTTAAACTTTTCCCAAAAATTGATGTGGAAGGAAAACACCCAAACTCATTTTACAAGGCCACCATTACCTTGACACCTGTAAGATAACAGAAAAATATATATATATCTGCCCCTGTTTCCTGGCACAGAGCTCCTGAAACCCTTGTAATTTCCTAAGTGATAAGAGCACTAGGAGCATCTTTTGTTTTAATATTTGGTTTTGACCCTGGTTTCTGACACAGTGCCTCCTGAAACCTTTGTAATTTTCTGGGTGATAGGAATGTCTTTTGTTCTAATGAGGAAACTCTGGGTAAGCTCCTGGATGGCTCTTAGATGAGGGATGGTCACGAGAAAGACCAGACCATGACTAGCAGCTTACAATTTTCAGCCCCACCTTCCACTGTCTTGAGAAGGGAGAAGGGATGAAAATGGAGTTAATGACTGATTATGTCTATGTGAAGAAGCCTCCATAAAATCCCAAAGGTAAAGGGTTCAGAGAGCTTCCAGGTTGGTGGACACATGGGGATGCTAGGAGAGTGGCACACCAGGAGAAGGCATGGAAGCTCCATACCCATTCCCCACACTTTGCCCTAAGCATCTTTTCCATCTGGCTGTTCCTGAGTTAGTCTTTCATAAAAAGCCAGTGATTCCATTTGTTTATTTTTGTTTTTATTCTCATTACTCTAGGAGGTGGGTCAAAAAAGATCTTGCTACGATTTATATCAAAGAGGGTTCTGCCTATGTTTTCCTCTAACAGTTTTATAGTGTCTGGCCGTACATTTAGGTCTTTAATACATTTTCAGTTTATTTTTGTGTATGGTGTTAGGGAGTGTTCTAATTTCATTCTTTTACATGTAGCTCTCCAGTTTCCCCAGCACCACTTATTGAAGACGCTGTCTTTGTTCCATTATATATTCTTGACTCCTTTGTCATAGATTAGGTGGCTGTAGGTGCGTGGGTTTATCTCTGGATTTTCTATCCTGTTCCATTCATCTATATTTCTCTCTTTGTGCCAGTACCATACTGTTTTGTTGACTGTAGCTGTATAGTACAGTCTGAAGTCAGGGAGCCTGATTCCTCCAGCTCTGTTTTTCTTTCTCAAGATTGCTGTGGCTATTCGTGGTCTTTTGTGTTTCCATACAAATTTTAATTTTTTGGTTCTAATTCTGTGAAAAAAGCTATTGGTAATTTGATAGGGATTGCATTGAATCTGTAGATTGCTTTGGGTAGTATAGTCATTTTCACAATATTGATTTTTCCAATCCAAGAACATGGTATGTCTCTCCATCTGTTTGTGTCATCTTTGATTTGTTTCATCATTATCTTATAGCTTTCTGTCTACAGGTCTTTTTTCCTGAATTTTACTTAATTTAATTTTTTATACAGCAGGTTCTTATTAGTTATCCATTTTATACATATTAGTGTATATATGTCAATCCCAATCTCCCAATTCATCACACCACCACCCCCCACCACCACTTTCCCCCTTGGTGTCCATACGTATGTTCCCTACATCTGTGTCTCAATTTCTGCCCTGCAAACCAGTTCATCCGTACCATTTTTCTAGGTTCCACATATATGCATTAATATACGATATTTGTTCTTCTCTTTCTGACTTACTTCACTCTGTATGACAGACTCTAGATCCATCCATTTCATTACAAATAACTCAGTTTCATTTCTTTTTATGGCTGAGTGATATTCCACTGTGTATATGTGCCACATCTTTAGCCATTCATCTGTCGATGGACACTTAGGTTGTTTCCATGTCCTGGCCATTGTAAATAGTGCTGCAATGAACATTGTGGTACATGCCTCTTTTTGAATTATGGTTTTCTCAGGGTATATGCCCAGTAGTGGGATTGCTGGGTCATATGGTAATTCTATTTTTAGTTTTTTAAGGAACCTCCATATTGTTCTCCATAGTGGCTGTATCAATTTACATTCCCACCAATAGTGCAAGAGGGTTCCCTTTTCTCCACACCCTCTCCAGCATTTATTGTTTGTAGATTTTTTGATGATGGCCATTCTGACCGGTGTGAGGTGATACCTCATTGAAGTTTTGATTTGCATTTCTCTAATAATTAGTGATGTTGAGCAGCTTTTCATGTGCTTCTTGGCCATCTGTATGTTTTCTTCGGAGAAATGTCTAGTTAGGTCTTCTGCCCATTTTTGTATTGGGTTGTTTGTTTTTTTAATATTGAGCTGCATGAGCTCTTTATATATTTTGGAGATTAATCCTTTGCCTGTTGATTTGTTTGCAAATATTTTCTCCCATTCTGAGGGTTGTCTTTTCATCTTGTTTGTAGTTTCCTTTGCTTTGCAAAAGCTTTTAAGTTTCATTAGGTCCCATTTGATGGAGAGATATACCATGTTCTTGGATTGGAAGAATCAATATTGTGAAAATGACTATACCACCCAAAGCAATCTACAGATTCAGTGCAATCCCTGTCAAATTACCAGTGGTATTTTTTACAGAACTACAATAAAAAAATCTAAAACTTGTATGGAGACACAAAGGAACCCAAATAGCCAAAGCAGTCTTGAGGGGAAAAATTGGAGCTGAAGGAATCAGACTCCCTGACTTCAGACTATACTACAAAGCTACAGTAATCAAGACAATATGGTACTGGCACAAAAAACAGAAATATAGATAAATGGAACAGGATAGAAAGCCCAGAGGTAAACCCACACACCTATGGTCAATAATCTATGACAAAGGAGGCAAAGATATACAATGGAGAAAAGACAGTCTTTTCAATAAGTGGTGCTGGAAAAACTGGACAGCTATATGTAAAAGAATGAAATTAGAACACTCCCTAACACCATACACAAAAATACACTCAAAATGGATTAGAGACCTACATGTAAGACTGGACACTATAAAACAACTCTTAGAGGAAAACATAGGCAGAACACTCTTTGACATAAATCACAGCAAGGTCTTTTTTGATCCACCTCGTAGAGTAGTGGAAATAAAAACAAAAATAAACAAATATGTACAGGTCTTTTGCCTCCTCAGGTAAGTTTATTCCTAGATATTTTATTCCTTTTGTTGCAATGGTAAATGGGATTGTTTCCTTAATTTCCCTTTCTGATATTTCATTCTTAGTGTATAGGAATGCAAGAGATTTCTGTGTATTAATTTTGTATCCTGCCAGTTTATTAAATTCATTGATGAGCTCTAGGACTTTTCTGGTAGCATCTTTAGTATTTTCTACGTATAGTGTAATGTCATCTGCAAACAGCTTTTAAATTTTACTTCTAATTAAAGTTAAAAGCTTTTGCACAGCAAAGGAAACCATAAATAACACGAAAAGACAACCCTCAGAATGAGAGAAAATATTTACTAATGAAGAACCTGACAAAGGATTAATCTCCAAAATATACGAAGAGCTCATGCAACTCAATATCAAAAAAAAAAAAACATCCCAATCAAAAAGTGGGCAGAAGACCTAAATAGACATTTCTCCAAAGAAGACATACAGACTGCCAACAAACACAAGAAAAATTGCTCAACATCACTAATTATTAGAGAAATGCAAATCAAAATTACAATGAGATATCACCTCACACCAGACAGAATGGCCATCATCACAAAATTTACAAACATTAAATGCTGCAGAGGGTGTGGAGAAAAGTGAACCCTCTTACACTTTTGGTGGGAATGTAAATTGATACAGCCACTTTGGAGAACAGTGTGGATGTTCCTTAAAAAACTAAAAATAGAACCACCATATGACCCAGCAATCCCACTACTGGGCATATACCCGGAGAAAACCATAATTCAAAAAACCCTTGCACCCCATTGTTCATTGCAGCACTAGTTACAATAGCCAGGACATGGAAGCAACCTAAATGTCCATCAACAGAACAATGGATAAAGAAGATGTGGTACATTACCAAACGTAAGATAGATAGCTAGTGGGAAGCAACCGCATAGCACAGGGAGATCAGCTTGGTGCTTTGTGACCACCTAGAGGGGTGGGAAGGGAGGGTGGGAGGGAGGGAGATGCAAGAGGGAAGAGATATGGGAACATATGTATATGTATAACTGATTCACTTTGTTATAAAGCAGAAGCTAACACACCATTGTAAAGCAATTATACTCCAATAAAGATGTTAAAAAAAACAAAGTTAATGGATGAATTTAACTTTGTGAATTGTATGCTATATCTCAATAAAGCAGTTTAAAAAAAAAAAGAAGACGTGGTACATATATCCAATGGAATACTACTCAGCCATAAAAAGGAACGAAATTGGGTCACTTGTAGAGATGTGAATGGACCTAGAGACTGTCAGAGTGAAGTAAGCCAGGAAGAGAAAAACAAATATCGTATATTAACACATACATGTGGAATCTGAAAAAACTGGTATAGACAATCTAATCTGCAAAGCAGAAATAGAGACACAGATGTAAAGAACAAACATATGGATACTAAGGGAAAAAAGGGGGTGTGGGATGAATTGGGAGATTGGGATTGACATATATACACTATTGATACTGTGTATAAAATAGATAACTAATGAGAACCTACCGTATAGCACAGGGAACTCTACTCAATGCTCTGTGGTGACCTAAATGGGAAGGAAATCCAAAAAAAGATGGGATATATGTATATGTATAGCTGATTCACTTTGCCATACAGTAGAAATTAACACAACATTATAAAGCAACTATACTCCAATAAATTTTTTTTTTAACTTTTAAAAAGCCATTGATCTAGTAAGTAAAATGTTTCAGTTCTGTGGGCCATTGTAGAAAATTAATTGAGTGGGCACAGAGGGAACATACCTCAACATAATAAAGGCCATATACAACAAACTCACAGCAAACATTCATTCTCAGCGGTGAAAAACTGAAAGCATTTCCTCTGAGATCAAGAACAAGACAAGGATGTCCACTCTCACCACTTTTATTCAATATAGTTTTGGAAGTCCCAGCCATGGCAATCAGAGAAGAAACAGTAATAAAAGGAATCCAAATTGGAAAAGAAGAAGTAAAACTGTCACTGTTTGCAGATGACATGATACTATGCATAGAAAATACTAAAGATGCTACCAGGAAACTACTAGAGCTCATCAATGAATCTGGTAAACTTGCAGGATACAAAATTAATACACAGAAATCTCTTGCATTCCTATACACTAACAACGAAAGATCAGAAAGGGAAATTAAGGAAACATTCCCATTTACCACTGCATCTAAAAGAATAAAATACCTAGGAATAAACCTACCTAAGGAGGCAAAAGACCTGTACTCAGAAAACTATAAGATACTGATGAAACAAATCATAGATGACACAAACAGATGGAGAGACATACCATGTTCTTGGATTGGAAAAATCAATATTGTGAAAATGACTATACTACCCAAAGCAATCTACAGATTCAATGCAATCCCTATCAAATTACCAATAGCTTTTTTCACAGAATTAGAACCAAAAAATTAAAATTTGTATGGAAACACAAAAGACCACGAATAGCCACAGCAATCTTGAAAAAGAAAAACAGAGCTGGAGGAATCAGGCTCCCTGACTTCAGACTGTACTATACAGCTACAGTCATCAAAACAGTATGGTACCGGCACAAAGACAGAAATATACATCAATGGAAGAGGATAGAAAGTCCAGAGATAAACCCACACGCCTATGGTCACCTAATTTATGACAAAGGAGGCAAGAATATACAATGGAAAAAAGGCAGTCTCTTCAATAAATGGTGCTGGGAAAACTGGACAGCTACATGTAAAAGAATGAAATTAGAACACTGCCTAACACCATACACAAAACAAACTCACAATGGATTAAAGACCAAAATATAAGACTGGATACTATAAATCTCTTAGAGGAAAACACAGGAAGAACACTCTTTGACATAAATCACAGCAAGATCTTTTTTGATCCACCTCCTAGAGTAATGAAAATGAAAACAAAAATTTAGAAATGGGACCAAATTAATCTTAACAACTTCTGCACAGCAAAGGAAACCATAAACAAAATGAAAAGACAACCCACAGAATGAGAGAAAATATTTGCAAATGATGCAACTGACAAGGATTAGTCTCCAAAATATACAAACAACACATACAGCTCAATATCAAAAAAACAAACAACCCAATCAAAAAATGGGTGGATGATCTAAATAGACATTTCTCCAAAGAAGACATACAGATGGCCAAAAAGCACATAAAAAGATGCTCAACATCAAGAATTATCAGAGAAATGCAAATCAAAACTACAATGAGGTATCACCTTACACCTGTCAGAATGGCCATCATCAAAAAATCTACAAACAATAAGTGCTGGGGAGGGTGTGGTGAAAAGGGAACCCTCCTACACTGTTGGTGGGAATGTAAATTGGTACAGCCACTATGAAAAACAGTATGATGGTTCCTTAAGAAACAAAAAATAGAGCTACCATATGATCCTGTAATCCCATTCCTGGGCATATATCTGGAGAAAACCATAATTCGAAAAGATACATGCACCCCAATGTTCATTGCAGCACTGTTTACAATAGCCAGGACATGGAAGCAACTTAAATGTCCATTGATGGATGAATGGGTAAAGAAGATGTGGTACATATATACAATGGAATACTACTCAGCCATAAAAAAGAATGAAATAATGCCACTTGAGTGACATGGAGGAATCTAGAGATTGTCATACTGAGTGAAGTAAGTCAGACAGAGAAAGACAAATATCATATGATATCGCTTATATGTGGAATCTAAAAATAAATGGTACAAATGAACTTATTTACAAAACAGAAATAGAGTCACAGATGTAGGAAACAAACTTATGGTTACTAAGGGGGAAAGTGATGAGATGAATTGGGAGATTGGGATTGACATATACACACTACTATATATAAAACAGATAACTAATAAGAACCTACTCTATAGCACAGGGAACTCTACTCGTATATGGGAAAAGAATCTAAAAAAGAGTGAACATATTTATATGGATAACTGATTCACTTTGCTGTACAGCAGAAACTAACACAACGTTGTAAATCAACTCTACTCCAATAAAAATTAATTAAAAATAAAAATAAATAAATAAAATCTACTCTTGGCAACTTGCAAAAAAAAAAATAAAATCAATTGAACCCAAGCAGTGGGTTATCAGAACCCCCAATCTATAGCAGGCGGGTCAGAAACATAGGTGATAACCTGGACTTGCAACTGGCATCTTAAGGTGAAGGTGGGGCAGTCTTATAGGACTGAACCCTTAATCTGTGGAATCTGATGTTATTTCCAGGTAGATAGTGTCAGAACTGTGTTGAATTCTTGGACACCCTCCTGGTGTCCAAGAATTGCTTAGTGGTGTGGAGGAGAACCTCACACATTTGGTGACCAGAAATGAAGTGTTTTGTGTTAGTAGTAAAGGAGACTCACAGGAAAGAAAGACTCACAAGAAAGCAGGGAAGAGCTGGGTTTTTCCCTATACAGAAAGTGGAAGACAGATTCCACAACATCAAACTCAGATAAGGACACTACAAGAAAAGAAAATTACACACCAGTATCCCTGATAAATATGGTTGCAAAAGTTCTCAACAAAATACTAGCAACGTGAATTCAATAGCACATTAGTAATATCATACACCATGATCAAGTGGGGTTTACCCCTGGCATGCAGGATGGTTTAACTTATACAAATAAATGAATGTGATGCATCACATTAATAGATAAAAATCATGTGATCATCTCAATAGATACAGAAACATGACAAAATTCAACATCCCTTTATAATAAAAATCCTCAACTAATTGGGAATTGAAGGAATAGACTTCAACATAATGAAGGCCATATATGACAAACCCACAGCCAACATTATATTCAATGGTGAAGGGTTGAAAGCTTTTCTTCTAAGATCAGGAACAAGATAAAGGTGCCCACACTCACCACTCTCATCCAATATTACTGGAAGTCCTAACTAGAGCAATTAGCCAAGAAAAAGAAATAAAAGGCACCCAAACAGGAAAGGTAGAAGTAAAAATTTTTTTGCTTACAGATGGCATTATCTTATATATAGAAAATCCTAAACTTTCTAAATAAAAGAAAACCCTGAATCAAAAAATTCAGTGAAGTTGTAGGATACAAAATCAGCATACAGAAATCAGTTGTGTTTTCATATACTAACGAAACATCTGAAAAATAAAGAAAACAATTCCATTCACAATAGGATCCAAAACAATAAAATACTTAGGAATAAATTTATCAGGGAGGTGAAAAATCTGTACATTGAAGACTTTAATGAAACAAATTGAAGAAGACACAAATAGGGATTTCCCTGGTGGTGCAGTGGTTAAGAATCCGCCTGCCAATGCAGGGGACACGGGTTAGAGCCCTGGTCCGGGAAGATCCCACATGCCGTGGAACAACTAAGCCTGTGCGCCACAACTACTGAGCTGTGCTCTAGAGCCCATGAGCCACAACTATTGAGCCCGCATGCTGCAACTACTGAAGCCCACATGCCTAGAGCCCGTGCTCCACAATAAGAGAAGCCACCACAGTGAGAAGCCCGCACACCACAACGAAGAGTAGCCTCCACTCACCACAACTAGAGAAAGCCCGCATGCAACAACGAAGACCCAACACAGCCAAAATAAATAAATAAATAAATAAATATTAGTTTTAAAAAGACACAAATAAAAAGACATCCAGTGTTCATGGATCAGAATTAATATTGTTAGAATATCCATACTACTTAAAGTCATCTATAGATTCAGTGAAATCCCTACCAAAATTCCAATGGCATTTTTCACAGTAATAGAAAAAACAATCCTAACATTTGTATGGAGCCACAGAAGACTTCAAATAGCCAATGTAATCTTGAGAAAGAAGAACAAAGCTAGAGGCATCACACTTTCTGATTTCAAACTATACTACAAAGCCACAGTAATCAAAATAGTATGGTACAGGCATAAACATAGACATGTAGACCAATGGAACAGAATTGAGAGCCCAGAAATAAACCCTCATATATTCAGTCAACTTATATTTGACAAGGAAGCCAAGAATACTCAAGGGGGGGGGGCAAGGATAGTCTCTTCAATAAATGGATGCAGAAGAATGAAATTAGATCCTTATCTTACACTACTCACAAAAATTAACTCAAAATGGATCAAAGACTTAGATATAAGAGCTGAAACTGAGAAGTTCCTAGAAGAAAACTTAGGGGAAAATCTCAACATTGGTCTTGGCAGCAATTTCCTGGATATGGTACCAAAAACACAAGAAACAAAAGCAAAAATAAATAAGTGGGACTACATCAAACTTAAAAGCTTCTGCGCAGAAAAGGAAACAATCAATAAAATGAAAAGTCAACCTATAGAAAGGGAGAAAATATTTGCAAATCATATATCTTAAAAGGGATTAATATCCAGAATATATAAATAACTCATTTAACTCAATAGCAAAACCACAAACAACCTGATTTTAAAATGGGCAAAAGAATTAAATAGACATTTTTCCAAAGAAAACATACAAATGAACAATATGTACATGCAAAGGTACTCAACATCACTAATTATTAGGGAAATGCAAATCAAAACCACAGTGAGATACTGTCTCACTCTCATTAGGATTATTATTATTTATTTTTTTTTTAAATATTTCAGCTTTTTTTTTTTTTAAACTTTGGGTTTATTTACTTATTTATTTATTTATTCATGGCTGTGCTGGGTCTTCGTTTCTGTGCGAGGGCTTTCCCCAGTTGCGGCAAGTGGGGGCCACTCTTCATCGCGGTGCGCGGGCCTCTCACTATCGTGGCCTCTCTTGTTGCGGAGCACAGGCTCCAGACGCGCAGGCTCAGTAGTCGTGGCTCACGGGCCCAGCCGCTCCGCGGCATGTGGGATCCTCCCAGACCAGGGCTCGAACCCGTGTCCCCTGCACTGGCAGGCAGATTCTCAACCACTGCGCCACCAGGGAAGCCCCTCATTAGGATTATTACTATAGAAAGATAGAAAGAAAGAAAGAGAGAGAGAAAGAAAGGGAGGGAGGGAGGAAGGAACGAAGGAAAGAAGGAAGAAAAAAAGAAAGAAAGAAAGAAAAAGAGAAAAAAGTTTTGGAAGGGGAGGAATCGTAACCCTTGTGCATTGTTGGTGAGAATGTAAAATGGTGTAGCTGCTATGGAAAAAAAATAGAGTTATCACGAGATCCAGCAATCCCACTTCTGGGTATATAGCCAAAATATAAAAATTAAAAGCAGAATCTTTTTTTTTTTTTAATATTTATTTATTTATTTATTTGGCTGTGTTGGGTCTTCATTTCTGTGCGAGGGCTTTCTCTAGTTGTGGCAAGCGGGGGCCACTCTTCATCGCGGTGCGCGGGCCTCTCACTATCATGGCCTCTCGTTGCGGAGCACAGGCTCCAGACGCGCAGGCTCAGTAGTTGTGGCTCACGGGCTTAGTTGCTCCGCAGCATGTGGGATCTTCCCAGACCAGGGCTCGAACCCCTGTCCCCTGCATTGGCAGGCAGATTCTAAACCACTGTGCCACCAGGGAAGCACAAAAGCAGAATCTTGAGTTAATTTTTGTATGTTATTAGCTAAGGGTCCAACTTCATTCTTTTGCATATTCACTTTTTCTAGTACCATTTATTGAAGACACTGTATGAGGAATGTTTTTTTATTAGAAACTAGACATTTTCATATTATGTTATGATATTTTTAGCAACTTGAAAGTCGCTAAGAGAGATCTTAAAAGTTCTCACTACAAAAAAGAAATGGTAATTATGTGAGGTGATGGAGGTGTTAACTAACCCTACTGTGGTAATCATTTCACAATATATAAGTGTATCAGATCATCACATTGTACACCTTAAACTTATACAACATTATATGTCAATTATATCTCAATAAAGCTGGAAAAAAACTTCACAGACTTATGCACAAAAAACATGATTTATAAAAGAAAAAATAAATTGTACTTCATCCAAATAAAAACTTTTGCTCTATGCAAGATCCTGTTGAGAAGATAAAAAGACAAGCTACGGATTGGGAGAAAATATTTGCAAACTACAAATCCAACAAAGAACTATATCTAGACTACATAAAGAACACTTAAAACTGAACGGTAATAAAGCAAACAACACTACTGGAAAATGGGCAAGAGATATTTCATCAAAGAAGATATATAGATAGCAAATAAGCACACAAAATATATTCAATGTTGCTAGCCACCAGGAGAATGCAAATTAAGACTACAATGAAATATCACCACACGTGTATCAGAATGAGTAAAACAAGTCTCAATAAATTTAAAAAGATTCAAATCCAAAAAAAAAAAAACGATTCAAATCATACAAAGTATATCTTCTGACCTCAATGGAATTAAACTAGAAATCAATAATAAAAGATACTTGGAAAATCCCCAAATATTTGGCAACTAAATAACACACTTCTAAGTAACCCAAAGATCAAAGAAGAAGTTAAAAGGGAAATTAGAATGTATTTTATACTGAATGAAAATAAAAATACAACATATAAAAATTTGTGGCATGCCACTAAAGCGGTATTTCCTGGGTAAAATTTTATAGCACTAAAGGTCTATATTAGAAAATAAGAAAGGTCTTTATTCAATAACCTCAGTTTCCACCTTAATAAACTAGAAAGAAAGAGCAAATTAAACCCAAAGTAAGTGAAAGAAAGGAAATAATAATGATTGAATGAAAAATCAGTGAAACAGAAAACAGGGAAACAATTGAGAAAATCAATGAAAGCAAAAGCTGGAGTTTTTTTTTTGAGAACATGAATATAATTAATAAAATTTGATCATAAAAATGAGAAAAGACACAAATCACTAACATCAGGAATGAAGGTGATGATATTTTAAAAGTATTAAAAGGATAAAAAGGGATTATGAACAACTTTATGACAATAAATTCAACAATTTAGATGAAATAGACAAATTCCTCGAAAAACACCATCAAAGTTAATTGTTTTACTCTGCTCTCATCTGGAGCTTGGGGGCCTCTTCCAATCTCACTACTTTTTGGCAGAATTTATTTCTTCGCAGTTGTAAGACTGAGGTTCCCATTTTCTTGCTGGCTATTGTCTGTAGGTCACTGTCAGCAACTAGAAGCTAACCTCACATCCCAGCCATATTGCCCTCTCACAACATGGCACCTTATTTCTTTAAAACCAGCAGAATATCTCTCTCTAGTCTGCTAAGACAGTATATTGTCACAAGAGTGACTGTCCCATTGCTTTTGCCATATAATACAATTTAATCAAGGTGGTGGTTGTCACATTATATTTACAAGTCTCACCCACACTTGAAGGAAGGGGACTATACAAAGAATGTATACCAGAGAGAAGAATCTTGGGGACTAGCTTAGAATTCTCCCTACCACAATCAGGAAGAAATAGATAAACTGAATATCTTTATATCCAATTTTTAAAATTGAACTTGTAGTTAATAACGTTCCCACAAAGAAAATTCTGGACCTAGATGGCTTCATTGGAGAATTCTGCCACTAATTTAAGAAAATAATAATAACAATCCTACACAATTGTCAGGAAATTGTTTTGAGCATTTAAACATTTATTGTGAATTTTATTTAATTAAATTGCCTCAAACAACTTAAATTGCCATTACAGATTTAGTGTCTGAATGTTTTGAACCTTTCAAACTCCTGAAACAGTACATTAACCATACTTGACATATTAGGGCTTTCCAGAGAAACAGAGCCAATAGGAAATATATATATATATATATATATATATATATATATATATATATATATATATATATGGTATATATAAATGCATATAAAACAACACCTACTATGAGGAATTGGCTCATGCAATTATGGAGGCTGAAAAGTCCCATGATCTGCAGTCTACAAGTGGAGACCCAGGAAAGTTGATGATAAAATTAAGTTCGAGTCTGGAGGCCTGAGGATCAGGGGAGCCAATGGTGCAAATCCCAGTCCAAGGGCAGAAGACCAATGTCCCAGCTCTGCAGTCAGCTAAACCTCCTTTCTTCTACATTTTGTTCTATTCAGGCCCTTAACTGGTTGGAGGATGGCCACCCACATTGGAGAGGCAATCTACTGAGTCCACCAATCAATTCAAATACCAATCTTAACCAGAAACACCATCACAGACACACCCAGAAATATTTAATCTGGGCATCCCATGGCCCAGTCAGGTTGACACAGAATTAACCTTTAAATGAAGCAATATTTAACCCCAAAATAAACTATGGACTTTAATTAGTAATAATGTATCAATATTGGCTAATCTAATTATAATATACACACCACATTAATGCAAGATGTTAATGAAAAGGGAAACTGTGCAGGGGTGGGGAGAAGAGGGGTATATGGGATCTCTGTACTTTCTGCTCAATTTTTCCATAAGCCTGAAACTTCTCTGGAAACTAAAATCTTTAAAGCAAACAAACATTAAAGTGAGGAAATATTCCCCAACTCATTCTATGATGACAGATTTACAAAAAAACAAAACAAAACAAAACAACGATGTCAAAGAAAACAACAAACCAATATCAGGAACTTGATGACAAAATCTTAAAAAGAAATTTTAGCAAGTCAAATTCAACAACATATAAAAAGGATAATACATTATGACCAAGTGGTGCATATCCCAGGAATGCAAGGTTGTTTTAACATTTGGAAATCCATCATAGAAAGTCACCATATTGGCAGGCTAAAAATGAAAAACTATATGCCATCTCAACAGACACAGAAAAATCATTTGTGAAGGCCAACATCCATTCCAGATAAAAATTCTCAACAAAGTAAGAATAGAAGGGAATTTCCTCAACCTGATAAAAGGCATCTACAAAAAGCCTACAACAAACATGTTTTGTTTTTTTTTTTTTAATTTTTTATTTATTATTTTTATTTTTGGCTGTGTTGGGTCTTCGTTTCTGTGTGAGGGCTTTCTCCAGTTGCGGCGAGTGGGGGCCACTCTTCATCGCGGTGCGCGGGCCTCTCACTATCGCGGCCTCTCTTGTTGCGGAGCACAGGCTCCAGACGCGCAGGCTCAGTAGTTGTGGCTCACGGGCCTAGTTGCTTCGCAGCATGTGGGATCTTCCCAAACCAGGGCTTGAACCCGTGTCCCCTGCATTGGCAGGCAGATTCTCAACCACTGCGCCACCAGGGAAGCCCTAACAAACATGTTTAATGGTGAAAGACTGAATGTGTTTCCCCTAAGACAGGAATAAAGCAAGAATGTCTGCTTTCACTGCTTCTATTCAATATTGTGCTGGACATTTTACCAGTGAAATCAGGCAAGGAAAGGGGGAAAAAAGGCTCCCAGATTGGAGAGGAAAAAGTAAAACTGCATTTATTCACAAGATTATCTATATAGAAAATCTGATGAAATCTAGAAAAAAGCTACTGGAACAAATAAGTGAGTTTAGCAAGCTTGCAAGATGCAATAATCAATTGTTTTTCTATATAGTAACAAACATTTAGAAGTTTAAAATTAAAAAATCAATGCCATTTTCAATGCCATCAAAAATTTTGAATAACCAAAGACAAATCTGACAAAAGACATGAAAGACCTGTACATTGAAAACTAAAACATTGCTGAAAGAAATTAAGGAAGACCTAAATAAATTGACAGATATACTGCATTCATGGTTTGGATGAATCAGTAACGTTAGATGTCAACTCTTTTCAAAATGATCTACAGGTTCAATGAAATAAGCAATCAGAATTCCAGCAAGATATTTTTTGTGTAAATTGACAGGCTGATTCCAAAATTTATGTAAAAATAAAAAGGACCTAGAATGACCAAAAGAAATTTGAAAGAGAAAAAAGTTGCAGTAGAAAACACTAACTGATTTCAAGATTTATTATAAAACTACATTAATCTGGGGCCTTCCCTGGTGGCGCAGTGTTTAAGAATCCTCCTGCCAATTCAGGGGACATGGGTTTGAGCCCTGGTCCGGGAAGATCCCACATGCCGTGGAGCAACAAGGCCCGTGCACCACAGCAACTGAGCCTGCACTCTAGAGCCCATGAGCCACAACTGCTGAACCCACGTGCTGCAACTGCTGAAGCCCATGTGCCTAGAGCCCGTGCTCTGCAACAGGAGAGGCCACTGCAATGAGAAGCCCGCACGCTGCAACGGGGAGTAGCCCCCGCTCACCACAACTAGAAAAAGTGCACCCGCAGCAACAAAGACCCAATGCAGCCAAAAAATAAAATAAAAAATAAAATAAAAATAAATAAAATAGGTACATTAAAAAAAACGACATTAATCAAAACAGTGTGGTATTGGTATAAAGGTAGACAAATAGATCAATGGAACCGAATAGAGAGTCCAGAAACAGACCCATGCGTATATGGACAACCGACATGTGACAAGGTTGCAAAATCAATTCAGTGGAGAAAGGAGAGTCCTTTCAATAAATTGTGCCAGAGCAATTGAATATCCATATGCAGAAAATAAATTTCAATCATAGCTTGTACCACATAAATAAAAATCAACACAAAATGGACCAGAGACCTAAATGTTAAATCTAAATCTATAAAATTTCTAGAAGAAAAAATAGGGGGAAAAATCTGTGTGACCTGGTATTTGGCAAAGATTTCTTAAATACCACACTAAAAGTACAACCCATAAAAGAACAAATTGATAAACTACACCATTAAAATTTAAATCTTCCACTCTTCATAGTTACACAGCGTATTATTTCATTTATATGACATTCTTGAAAAAAACAAAACAAAACAAAACTATAGTGGTGGAGAACCAATCAATGGTTTCCAGGGATTGTAGTGGGAGGTAGGATGTGACTCTAAAAGGATAGCATGAAGGAGATTTAGGGAGATTTAGGAAATAATTATGGTGATCTTTACATGAACCTATATATGTGTTAACACTTATAGAACTGGGGCTTCCCTGGCGGTCCAGTGGTTAAGACTCTGCACTTCCAATGAAGGGGGAGCGGGTTCAATCCCTGGTTGGGGAACCAAGATCCCACATGCCGCTTGGCCCCACCCTCCCCCCAAAAAAACCTTATAGAACTGCTATAAACTTTCAGGTACAGGTTTTTGTGTGAATATAAGTCTTTATTTTTCTGGGATAAATTCCAAGGAGTGCAACTGCTGAGTCATATGGTAGTTGAATGTTTAGTTCTTTTTTTGTTTTGTTTTGTTTTTAGAAACTGCCAAACAGTTCACCACCCTGTCTTACATTCCCACCAGCAATATATGAGTGATACAGTTTCTCTGTATCCTTACCAGTATTTGATGCTACCACTCTTTTTTATTTTCGCCATTCTGACGGGTGTATAGTGCTATCTCATTATGGTCTTAATATGCATTTCTCTGATGGCTAATTATTTTTTTAGTTCAGTATAAGAAAGACTTTACTGGCATTTAGAATTATCCAGAGATGGATTGGGCATCGTCAGTAATTAACAAGCTAACTATCAATATTTATGGGAGTGTGCAAGCACAAATGGGTTATTCACAGACACCAGATGGAATGGTGGAAGCTTAAATTATATCTAGACCAACTCCCACACTGTATGATTGAAGAAATATATGTCCAGAGACACATAGGACCTTGCTCAAGGTCAAGCATAAATTCAGCAGCAGAACCAACATTCATGACTCCCATCCAGAGTTACCTGTTAAGAAAGTTGAGCTTTTAAGCCACAATGAAATAACTGTAATAGTTACATAACTGTTGAGTTACAGAGTTCACTGAGATTGGTCATGTTGTTTGACTTCATTCATTCATTTATATAAAAAACATATATTGTGCACCTTTAACTTAAAAGGCACTGGGAAAGCTTCTTAAGATGTAATATTTAGAATACATTAAAGTTAGTTCATCTTTAGTTTCAAGATTATAAATTAATTGACATAGAAAGTACAGTGTTATGATCAGTTGTGTTGGCTAATTATTTTGAACTTGTTTTCATGTGCTTATTTGCCATCTGTATAGCCTCTTCAATGAAATGTCTCTTTAGGTCTCTTGCCCATTTTCTAATTGAATTTTTTGGTCTTTGTTTATTTGCTTTTTACTTTTGAGTTTTGAGAGTTCTTTATGTAATCTAGATTCTATTCTAGTACTTTGTTGGGTTATGGTTTGCAAATATTTTCTACCATTCTGTACCTCATATTTTCGTGCTCTTAGTAAGATTTTACACAGAGCAAATGTATTTAATTTTCATGATGTTTAATTTATCAATATTTCCTTTTTGGCTATTGCTTTTGGAGTTGTCTTAGAGCACTTTGCCTAGTTCCAAAAGATTTTCCCTTATTTTTTTCTAAAACTTTTATAGTTTTACATTTTACATAAGTGAGACTT
Organism: Eschrichtius robustus; assembly: GCF_028021215.1. NCBI lineage: Eukaryota > Metazoa > Chordata > Mammalia > Artiodactyla > Eschrichtiidae > Eschrichtius > Eschrichtius robustus. The sequence continues at coordinate 65,549,549 of NC_090845.1, read as the reverse complement.
AAGGTTCAATTTTTGCCTATGGATGTGTAATTCCTACAGCACCATTTGTTGGAAAGCCTACCATTCCACCATTGAATTTCTTTTGCAACTTTGTCAAAACTCAGTTGGGTTTTTAGCGTGGGTGTATTTTTGAGTTTTCTGTTCTGTTCCATTCATCTATGTTTCTATCTATCTCTTCACCAATACCACACACTCTTAATCATTGTAGCTAAATAATAAGTCTTGAAATTGAGTAGACTGATACTTCCCACTTTATTCTTCTTTCTCAAAATTTTTTCTATTCTAGATCTTTTGGCTTACCACACAAATTTTAGAATTGTCTATGCCTGCAGAAAATCTTGCTGGGAAGAAAAGAAAGAAAGAAAGAAAAAGAAAGAAAGAAAGAAAGAAAGAAAGAAAGAAAGAAAGAAAGAAAGAAAGAAAGAAAGGAAGGAAGAAAGAAAGAAAGAAAGGAGGGAGGGAGGGAGGGAGGGAGGGAAGGAAGGAAGGAAGGAAGGAAGGAAGGAAGGAAGGAAGGAAGGAAGGAAGGAAGGAAGGAAGGAAGGAAAGAAGAAGAAAGAAAGAAAGAAAGAGAAAGAAAGAAAGAAAAGAAAAGAAAGAAGGAAAGAAGGAAAGAAAGAAAATAAAAAATAAATAAAGAAAATCTTGCTGGAATTTTGATAATGAATTGCATTAAACCTGTATATCAATTTGCAGAGAACTGAAATTTTTACTATATTGTCTTCCAATTCATGAACAGAATATCAGTCTTTATTTCCACTTATTTAGATTTTGACTTCTTTCATGAGTGTTGTGTAGTTTTCAACATACAATCAATATACATATTTTGCTAGATTTACACTTAAGCATTTCAGTTTTTGAGTGATTGTGAGTGGCACTGTATTTTTAACTTTGGTATCCACATGTTCATTGCTAATATATATAAATTCAATAGATTTTTGTTTACTTATATCCTAAAAACTTGCTGAACTCATTTTTGGAGTATCACCATTTCACAGTTATTTATGTTTTTAGTAGATTTTGACATTGAGTATTAGTGACTGATAACACAAAGAGAAAGAAAATAATATATGTATTATGAGTACAGCACCATCTATGAAATAATCTTGCCAAAAAAAAATCAAACCTGAATCTGATGAAGCTGTCTACATCCCACTACTGATGTACAGGAAATACAGAAGACAAAAAAAAAAAAAACAAAGTCAAACTACACTATGGGAATGTAATCAGCAAAAACCAGTCTGTGGGAAACTATATGACAACCCAATGAATCAAACAAATTACAAGAAAAAAAGAGATGGTGTGGTAACCTATAGATTAAAAAAGGGTAAAATTTAGCCATAGCATTTAGGTATGTATACTTCAGTGATAAAACAGTAAATAAAAGTAAGGAAATGATTGCTGTAAAAGTCAGGATAGTGGTTTCCCTTGGTTGGGGTACGGAGTGGAACGGGTTGAAGCATGCTGTGATTGAAATGGAGTACATGGAGGGCTTCTTCAGTGGCTGACACAATTCTGTCTCCTGATCTACATGGTGGTTCCAAGGATGTTCATCCTGTCATTGATTTAAATTTATATTTATGTATGTAGTTTTCTGTTTAAAGAAGAATGGAAATTGACTGAAGTGGAGGCAACTATAATGGGAAATTGTAAGAACTGATGCCTTATAAAGTAGCTAAGGCTTATTGACTGAGGATTTTATTAAAATCTTATTTTGAGGGAATTCCCTGGCAGTCCAGTGGTTTGGACTCCATGCTTTCACTGCCGAGGGCCCAGGTTCAATCCCTGGTAGGAGAACTAGGATCCCACAAGCAACACGGCATGGCCAAACAAAAAAAAGAAAATAATAAAATGTTATTTTGAGAAGATTCACCATAATCTGTTAGTAAGTAGTCACTGAAATGCATTAAAAATGGGATTGGAGTGCTGAAAACTATGTTTCTAAGAAGACAAATCTGGCAAAAGAGCTGAGAAACTGGAAAGCTAGCCAAGAGACCACTATGGTCAGGTAATGGTGATAAAGATTTAATTTGGGTGATGCTTGTAGGAACAGAGCTAAAATAACAACTATTATGTTATGCAACAGAATAGTCAACAAGATTTAGTGACAGATTAAGTATGGTTGGTAAAAATTAAAACATTATAAATAAACTCAAAGATATCATGTTTGAGAGCATACTGTCTATTGGGTAGGTACTGGGGAATTCTGGAAGGATAATTCTTGGTAATCAGGCTAGAGTAAGATCTGGTATTTCTCCTCATGATGTACACAGAATCCCAGAGAAATGGTTGCTAGGTGAACTCACTTTTTAACTCTAGATGCTTTTTGTATATTCTTTGGGATTTCTACATATATAATCATGTCACCTGCATATAGGCAAAGTTTTATTTCTTCCTTTCTGATCTAAATGCCTTCTATTCCCTGTTCTTGCTTTATTGCACTGGCTAGAACTTTCCAAACTATGTTAAATAAGAGTGTGAGAACAGACATCCTTGTCTTGTTCCCAGTTTTAGGGGGCACACATTCAGTATTTCTCCATTAAATAAAGTGTTAGCTTCAGGGTTTTTATAAATAATCTTTGTCAAGTTGAGGAAGTTGCGCTCTATTCCTATTTTCCTGGGAGTTTTTATCACGTATGGGAGGTGAATTTTGTCAAATGCCTTTTCTTCATCCACTGATAGGATCTTGTGATTTTTCTTTTGTCTTTCAATGTGGTGGATTGCACTGATTGATTTTCAAATGTTGAACCTTCCTTACATCCCTGGAATAAACCCCACTCAGTTGTGCTGTATAATTCTTTTTATACATTACTGAATTCTATTAGCTAATATTTTGTTAAGGATATTCATGCGGGATATTGTTCCATCCTTTTTATTGTACTGTCTTTGTCTGGTTTTGGTATCAGGGTAACACTAGTTCTATAAAGTGAATTGGGACATGTTCTTTCTTCTCTTTTTCTGGAAGATTGTGTAGAATTTGTGTTAATTCTTCTTTAAATATTTGGTAGAATTCTCCCATAAAACCATCTGAGCTGGAGTTTCCTTTTTTCAGAAGTTTTAAAATTATGAATTCAATTTCCTTAATAAATATAGGTCTATTCAAATGATCTATTTCATATTGTGTGAGTTGTAACAGTTTGGATTGTTTGAGAAATTGATCCATTTTGTCTAAATCATCAAATCTATGTCTCTAGAGTTGTTCATAGTAACCCTTTATTATCCTTTTGATGTCTGGAGTATATGTAGTGATATCCCATTTATTCCTGATTTTGGTATTTTGTGTCTTCTTTTTTTCTGTGTCAGTTTTCTAGAGGTTTGTCAATTTTATTAAACTGTTCAAAAAACCAGCTCTTTGTTTCATTTATTTTTTCCATTGTTTTCCTATTTTCAATTTCATTGATTTCTTGCTTTTGGGCTTATTTTGGTCTTATTTTCCTAGGTTCTTGATGTGAGAGCTTAGTTTATTAATTTAAGACTTTTCCTCTTTAGCGATGTATGCATTTAGTGCCACAAATTTCTTTCTCAGCATTCCTTTAGCTGTGTTCTACAAACTTTGACGTGTTGTGTTTTCATTTTCATTCAGTTCTATGTATTTTTTACTTCCCTTGAGACTTCCTCTTTGATCCATGGATTATTTAGAATTGTGTTGTTTAGTTTCCAAGTGTTTGGATATGTTCTTCTTTTTTCTCTTACTAATTTTCAGTTTGATTCCACTGTGCTCTGAGAACACAGTCTGTATGATTTCAGTTCTTTAAATTTATTGAGGTTTGTCTTAAGGCCCAGGATATGATCTATCTTGGTATATATTTCCATGAGCACTTGAAATGAATGTGTATTCTGCTCTTTTTGAGTGGATTTTTCTATAAATGTCAATTAGATTATGTTGGTTGATAGTATTCTGAGTTCTTGTATATTCTTACTGATTTTCTGTCTAGAAAATATTATGTTATCAATTGTTTAGACAGGAATTTTGAAGTCCCAAAGCATAATTGTGGATTTTTATATTTCTACTTTTATCTATTAGGTTTTTTTTTTTTTAGTTAATTAATTAATTTATTTTTTAAATTTTTGGCTGTGTTGGGTCTTCGTTTCTGTGAGAGGGCTTTCTCTAGTTGCGGCAAGCGGGGGCCACTCTTCATCGCAGTGCGCGGGCCTCTCACTATCGCGGCCTCTCTTGTTGTGGAGCACAGGCTCCAGACACGCAGGCTCAGTAGTTGTGGCTCACGGGCCTAGTTGTTCTGCAGCATGTGGGATCTTCCCAGACCAGGGCTCGAACCCATGTCCCCTGCATTGGCAGGCAGATTCTCAACCACTGCGCCACCAGGGAAGCCCTATCTATTAGTTTTTACTTCACATGTTTTGCAGCTGTGTTTTGGGGTGCATAACATTTAGGATTGTTATGTCTTCCAGATGGACTGACATTTTTATCATTATATAATGTCCCTATCTTGGTAAGTTTTTTTGCTCTGAAATCTACTTTATCTGATAATGTAGCCACTCCTGCCTTCCTTTGATTAAAGTATGTATTATATATTTTTCCATCTTTTTCAACCTGACTATATGTTTATATTTGAAGTGAGTTTCTTTTAGATAGCATATAGTTGGGTAATATTTTTTAATCCACTCAAGCAATCTCTATCTTTTAATTGGTATATTTAGATCATTTGTATTTCTTGTAATTATTGTTATCTTAGCACATAAGTATGTCATTTTATTTTTTATTTTATGTTTGTCTCTTTCATTTTCCTTTCTGTTTTCTTTTTCTTGCCTTCATGTGGGTACCTTGAAAAGTTTTTAGAATTGCATTTATATTTATAGTCTTCTAAAGTGCATTTCTCTGTATAGCTTTATTTGTGGTTGCTCTAGGTATTACATTTCATATGCATAGCTTATCACAGTCTACTGGTGTCATCATTTTACCAGCTTGAGTGAAGTATACAAATCATACCTTCTTTAATGTCCCTTTACTCACCCCTGTTTATAATATATTTGCTTAAATATTTCCTCTACATACATTTAGAACAACAGCAGGCAGTGCTATATTTTTTTTGTTTCAACAATTAAACGTAATTTAGAAAACTCAGGAGGAGGGGAGAAAAGTCTATTGTATTTACTCATATTTTTGCCCACCAGATTCTTTCTACCTTCCTGATGTTCCAAGTTTCCCTCTTATTGTTTCCTTTCTGTTTAGAGAATTTCCCTTAGACTTTCTTCAGGACAGACCTGTCATTGACAAATTATCTTAGTTTTCCTCCTGAGAAAGTCTTGATTTCTCCTTTATTCCAAAAGGATATTTTCAGTGAGTATAGGATTCTGGGTTGACAGTTCTTTAAGCACCTGCAAATAGTGTGTTACTTCCTTCTCACCACCATGGATTCAGATGAGAAATCCACTGTCACTCAAATTATTTTTCCACCATAAGTAAGGTGCTGTTTTTATTTGTCTGCTTTCAAGATTTTTTTCTTTGTAGTTTTCAGAAGATTATTTAGCATGTGTCTTTGTGTGGATAACTTTGGGATTTTTCTGTTTGGAGTTTGTTCTGATTCTTGAATCTGTAGGTTTATGTCTCTCTCTAAGTTTGAGCTTTTCAGCCACAATTCTTTTGAGTATGTATTCAGCCTCACCCTCTTTCTCCTCTCCTTTTGGGACTCTGATGACACAAATGTTAGATTTTTTTTCATAGTCCCCCATGTCCCTGAGGCTCTTTCATATTTTTTTCAGTATTTTTTCACTCTGTTGTTCAGATTGGATAATTTCTGTTGTTCTATCTTCTAGTTCACTGATTCTTTTCTCTGGCTCCTCTGTTCTGTTGTTGAGTCCGAGTTTTTTATTTCAATTACTGTGGGGTTTTTTTTCCTTGTAAATTTTCCATTTTGTTCTTCTATATGTCTTAAATTTCTTTGTTGGGACTTTTTTTCACGTGTTTCAGGTGTGTTTGTCATTTCTCATTGAAGCATTTTTATCATGACTGCTTTAAAATTTTGGTCAGATATATCTAACATTTCTGTCATCTAGATATTGGCATCTATTGAGTGCCTTTTTTCATTAACTTTGAGATCTTCTATTTCTTGGTCTGATGAGTGATTTTCAGTTGAAACCTGAACATTTTCACATTATGTTATGAGACTCTGGACGTTATTTAAAACCCTCTATTGTAGCTGGCTTTCTCTGACATCAGTCTTGCAGGGGGAGAGGTACTGCCTTATTAGTTCTAGGTGGATGTAAATAGAATTCCCACTGCCCTACTTGGCTTCCACTGACAGAGGGTGGGGGATATCCTCATTACTGATAGGTGGTGATGAATGTCCTGGCTCCTCATGTCTTTTCCACTGACAACATAGTGGAGGTGTTCTTGTTACTGTTGGATTATGGTGAAATCCAAACTCTTTCCTAGGCCTCTTCTGATACCACTCCAGAGGAGAGTGGGAAGGAAACGTCATTATTGCCAGGTGGGAATGGAAGCCCAGGCTTTCTACATGGTCTCCAGTGACACCATGAGGGTGGCTCATTACTGGTTGGTAATGAAATACTGAGCTTCCTTACTTGGCCTTCCCAAAACTAATAAAGATGGTTCACTGTCCCTAGACTGTTTGTACAAATGATTAAGATAAAGTTTATGTTGAATACTTGCTTCCTTTCTAGGAGTCTGGGATTTTGGTATGTGCTAGACAGAGGGTACCTATGTGACCAGCTCCAAATGAAACCCGTGGGCATTGAGTCTCCAATGGGCTTCCCTTGGCAGAAACACTGTGCATATGTTGGTGCATTTTGTTGTTAAGGGAACAGTGCTCTCTGTGTAACCACTAATGAGAGGGAGAGAGCATAAGGAAGCCTGCCTAGAGATTCCTCTAGAAAAGTCTATTTTTTGCCCTTATGATCATGCTATATATCCCTACTACATCACTGTAATAAATCTTTGTCATGAGCAAAACTATATGCTATGTCCTGTGCACCCTTCTAGTGAATCTCCAAATGTGGGGTGATCTAGGGACCCACTTTGGAAAACAGTTTGGTAGTTACTTTTAAGTACAACATACATCTACTATGTGATCAAATCATTCCACTCAGATATTTACCCAAGAAAACTGAAAGTATATATCCATATAAACATTTGTACATAAGTGTTCATAGCAAAGTTTTTAATAGCTCAAACTTGAAACAACACACATGTCCACCACCAAGTGAGTGGATAACAAAACTATGGGATACTACTCAGCAATAAAAAATTAATGATAACACTTAATGCTATTTATTTCTCAAGTATATGTGTAAAACAATTAACGAATGAATTATCCGAGCCTGGAGTTTTCTTCATGGCAAAGTAATTTCAATATAATTTTTTTAATGAAAAAAAATAATGATTACAAAGCAGCATGAAAAAAATTTTGAGGGTGATGAATATGTTTATTATCTTGATTGTGGTGATAGTTTTGTGGGTATATCATATGTCAAAATTTACATTATACTCTTTAAATATGTGCAGTTAATTGTATGTTAGCTGAACCTCAATAAGGACATATGTCTTGTGTGTTGTATATATTTTATGACTATTCTTTATCTACTCAATATTTAATAAATCAATTCAAAAATACATACATTTTCCCCCCATCAGTTCTTCTTCCTGGAAATAGATGAATGTATGTAAACATTCAAGAATATTCACTTATGAGTATGTTCAAGGATATTTACCACTGCATTATTTAAATAAGTAAAAAATTAGAAATAAATACCCATCAAGTAATGTGGGCAGCAATAGGGCACGTATGCTATTAATATATAGCAAGTTCTTAAAAATCAATAAGAAAAAGACAAAGAACCCAGCAAAAAATGGGAGAAAATGCTTGACAGGCCACTCATAGAAAAAAGTCTAAATGGTAAATTAACATATATGAAACATTCTCTAGCAATTGATAGTACTAATAATCCAATAAAATCTTGTAGAGACTCAAAAAAAATATGAAACATTCAACTTCACTTGTAAGTAAATAAATGCAAATTAAAGCAACAATTAAACATCATTTTCCAATTGGCAAAGATAAAAGGTTTGATAGTTTCTGCTTTTGATGAGGGAATAGATAATCAGGCACTCTCATATAAAAGCTGGTCACATAAAGGAAAAGATTGATCAATAGGACTACATTAAAATCACAAGCATCTGTTTATTCAAAAGGAGTAATTAAGGCTGTGAAAAGGCAACCCACTGATTCACAGAAGATATTCACAATAAATATATTTGACACAGGATTAATATCCAGAATATAAAAAAACCCTTACAAATCTATATGAAAAAGACAGACAGCACAATAGAAAAATGGGCAAAAGAATTGAAAATGCATTTCATAAAAGATGATATCCATTGGGATTGACATATACAGACTTCTATATATAAAATAGATAACTAATAAGGACCTACTGTATAACACAGGGAACTCTACTCAATACTCTGTAATGACCTATATGGGGAAAGAATCTAAAAAAAGAGTTGATATATATATATATGTATAACTGATTCACTTTGCTGTACAGGAGAAACCAACACAACATTGTAAATCAGCTATACACCAAAAAAATTTTTTTTAAAAAACAAAGATGATATCCAGGGACTTCCCTGGTGGTCCAGTGGTTAGGACTCCGTGCTTTCACTGCCATGAGCCTGGGTTCAATCCCTGGTCAGGGAACTAAGATCCCATAAGTCATACGGCATGGTTAAAAAAAAATGATATCCAAATGGCCAGTGAACATACAGAAAAGTGTTTGACTTCATAAATCACCAGGGAAATATAAATTAAAACCAAAGGGAGATACCAGTACACCCCCATAAGAATGGATTTTTTTAAACTCAAAATATCAAGTATTATCAAGAACCTGGAGCAACTGGAAAATGCACTCATTTCTCATAGTGATGTAAACTGGTATAACCAGTTTGGAAAACTGGCAATAGCTATTAAACCTGGAAGTAAAAGAATACCATAAAACCCAGCATTTGAGAATTCCCTGGCGATCCATTGGTTAAGACTCTGCACTTTCACTGCTGAGAGCCCACGTTCAATTCCCTGGTTGGGGAACCAAAATCCCACAAGCTGTGCAGTGCGGCCAAAAAACCCCCCAAAAACCAACCAAACAAACAAACAAAAAACCCCAGCATATCCATTCCTAGGTATATATCAAACAAAAATGTGTAATTAGGTACAAGAATGTTTATGACAGCTTCATTCATAATAACCCAAAACAAGAAACAACCCAAATGTCATCAATAGTAGAATGGATGAATAAACTGTAATATATATAATAAACTATAATATATAATGGAATTTTATATGGCAATGAGGAAAAGAAAGAACTATTGTTACATGACATGAATGAACTTAAAAAAATATAACTTCAAGCAAAAGAATATAGACAAACAATTATACATACTTATGATTCAGTTTATAAAAAGCAAAACTAACCTGTGTTTTTAGAAGTCAGAGTAGTGGTTACCCTTGAAGGGCGGGATATGACTAGAAGGATCCACAGGTGTACAAGTAATGTCATGTGTGATCTGGATACTGGGTATAGGGGTGACTTAATAAAACATCATTGAGCTGTACATTTATGATTTGTGTGTTTCTCTGTATGTATGATATACTACAAAAAATTATTTCCTTAATAAAATGCAAATGCAGGATGTAGAATAGTGTGTCTATTTGGAAAAACACACATCAAATGTTATTAGAGTTTATTGCTGGGACTTGAGATTTGGGGAAATTTTTAACTTAATTCTTATACATTGATATATTGTTTTCATTTCCTACAATGAGCTTACATTCTTTTTTTTCTTTTTTTGGCTGTGTCTGGTCTTAGTTGCAGCACACAGGATTGTCGTTGCAGCACGCAGGATTTTTTGTTGAGGCACGGGCTCTTCATTGTGGTGTGCGGGCTTCTCTCTAGTTGTGGCATGCGGGTTTTCTCTCTCTAGTTGTGGCTCTTGGGCTCCAGGGCACGTAGGCTCTGTAGTTGTGGCGCACAAGCTCCAGAGTGTGTGGGCTCTGTAGTTTGCAGCACACAGGATCTCTAGTTGAGGCTCACGAGCTCAGTAGTTGTGGCACGCAGGCTTAGTTGCCCCACGGCATGTGGTACCTTAGTTTCCTGACCAAAGATCGAACCCACATCCCTTGCACTGGAAGGCGGACTCTTTACCACTGGACCACCAGGGAAGTCCTGAGTCTACATCCTTTTAATGTAAATTCATAAATGTGGTCATATATATATGCCTTTTAAATGTTTTTTTTTCCTTTCCACTTTTTTCCTACTCTCTCTCTTCTATGTCAGCATGACCCCCACCTTACCATAGGTAACATTTTTTTTTTTATTAATTAATTTTATTTTTGGCTGTGTTGGGTCTTCGTTTCTGTGCGAGGGCTTTCTCTAGTTGCGGCAAGTGGGGGCCACTCTTCATCGCGGTGCACGGGCCTCTCACTGTCGCGGCCTCTCTTGTTGCGGAGCACAGGCTCCAGATGCGCAGGCTCAGTAGTTGTGGCTCATGGGCCTAGTTGCTCCGCAGCATGTGGGATCTTCCCAGACCAGGGCTCGAACCCGTGTCCCCTGCATTGGCAGGCAGATTCTCAACCACTGCACCACCAGGAAAGCCCCAACATTTTTAATATTTGCATATCCTTCTAAATTTTCTCTATATTCTTAAAATCATATATAGATATATACACATATATTGGGGATGCTTTTGGTTATTGTTTTACATAAAAAGCAGAGGTGGGGGAGATAACACCCACACTTTTCACATATTTCTATTTTCATTAAATAATACAGACATCCAGGTCCAGGAAGCACAGAGAATCCCAAATAAGATCAATGCACAAAGGGCCACATGAAGACACATTGTAATTAAAATGGCAAAAATTAAAGATAAAGAGAAGCTATTAAAAGCAGCAAAGGAAAAGCAACTAGTTACATACAAGGGAACTCGCATAAGACTGTCAGCTGACTTTTCAGCAGAAACTTTGCAGACCAGAAGGGAGTGACAGGATATACTTAAAAGGCTGAAGGGAAAAAAGCCTAAAAACAAGAAAACTCTACTCAGCAAGGCTGTCATTCATATTTGAAGGAGAGGATAGTTTTATAGACCAGCAAAAGCTAAAAGAGTTCAGCACCACTAATCTGGCTCTATAAGGAATGTTAAAGGGAATTCTCTAAGTGGAAAAGAAAAGACCACAACTAGAAATATGAAAATAACAGAAGGAAAAATCTCATTGGTAAAGGCAAATATACAGTAAAGGTAGATCAACCATTTATAAAGCTAGTAGGAAGGTGGAAAGACAAAAGTAGTACAATCATCTATGGCCACAATAAGTAATTAAGGGATACACAAAACAAAAAATGTAGAATATGATGTCAAAAACATTAAACGTGGGCTTCCTCGGTGGCGCAGTGGTTGAGAATCTGCCTGCCAATGTAGGGGACACAGGTTCGAGCCCTGGTCTGGGAAGATCCCACATGCCGCGGAGCAACTAGGCCCGTGAGCCACAATTGCTGAGCCTGCACGTCTGGAGCCTGTGCTCCGCAACAAGAGAGGCCGCGACAGTGAGAGGCCCGTGCACCGCGATGAAGAGTGGTCCCCGCTCGCCGCAACTAGAGAAAGCCCTCGCACAGAAACAAAGACCCAACACAGCCATTAATTAATTAATTAATTAATTAATTAATTAATTAAAAATTAAAAAACATTAAACGTGGGGAAGGGAGGAAAAATGCAGGGTTATTAGGATGCATTTGAACCTAAGAGTTCATCAACTCAAAATAATCACATACATATATATAGGCTGCTATATGTAAACCTCATGGTAACCACAAACCAAAAAAATCTACAATAGATACACATGCAAAAAAGAGAAAGGAAACCAAACAAAACACTAAAGATAGTCGTCAAATCACAAGGGAAGAGAGCAAAAGAAACTACAAAAATAGCCCTAAAATAATTAACAAAATGGCAATAAGTACCTACCTATCAATATTTACTTAAATGTAAATAGACTAATTGTGCTAATCAAAAGTCATAGAATGTCAGGATGGATAATAAAACAAGCTCCATATATATTCTGCCTACAAGAAACTCACCTCAGATCTAAAGGCACACATAGACTGAAAGTGAGGGGATGGGAAAAGTTATTCTATGCAAATGGAAATTAAAAGAAAGCTGGGATAGCACTACTTGTATCAGACAAAATAGACTTTAAAACAAAGACTGTAACACAGTCTTTGTAACACAGACACAAAGAAGGACATTACATAATGATAAAGGGATTGATCTAACAAGAAGATATAACAATTGTAAATATATATATATGCAACCAACATAGGAGCACCTAATACATAAAGCAAATGTTAACAAACATAAAAGTAGAAATTGACAGTAAGACAATAATAGTGGGGGACTTTAACACCCTACTTACATGAATGGACAGATCATCCAGACAGAAAATCAATAAGGAAACACTGGCCTTAAATGATGCACTAGATGAGAGGAGCTTAATAAATATATATAGAACATTCCAACCAAAAGCAGCAGAATACATTCTTTTCAAGTGCACATGGAACATTCTCCAGGATAGATCACATGATAGGGCACAAAATAAGCCTCAATAAATTTAAGAAGACTGAACTCATATCAAGCGTCTTTTGCTACTACAATGATATGAGACTAGAAATCAACAATAAGAAAAAAACTCCAAAAAAACACAAATACATGGAAGCTAAACAATATGCTACTAAACAACCAATGGGTCACTGAATAAATCAAAGAATATGTGGAATAGATCCTGGGCTTCCTAGGCTTATATCCTTTCTCTGTCATTTATTTGTTCATAAATTTAGGTAGTTACTCTTTGGGCTTCAGTTTCTTCATCTGTACAATTAGGTTAATAATAAATATTCTTCAGGGATAATATGAGACCAGAAAAATGAGTTAATGAATATAAACCACTTTGTCCAAAGTAGTTGTTAAAGAAATGTCCCTATAAGGGAGTCCCATCACAACCTTTCTACTCTTTGGGTCTAAGGCCCTTTGTCAAACTTAGATTGAGAAATTAATCAGTGCCTCAGCTGTTTTCCTTCCTCCCACGTTATGGCATATTCCACTCTCTTATGCTCTTGTGGATCTTTATAATTCTCCTCCATGGATATGTTAATTAAGGTACTAGCATTACCCACACCTTATTCTCAGTGAAATAGCCTTGCCCACAGCTGGTATTGGCCAAGTAACCACATTTTCTAGCATATGACTCCACCTGCTCTTCTTCCCCATGCCACAGCTAAATTTTTTTGGCAAGGGAGGGAGAAAGACCTTTTACAAGGGCATAAGTTGGCCTGTATAGACTGGCTTGAAAAAATTAGCTGGGCTAATCAGATACTTTATCTCTTAAATATAAAATATGAAACAGAAAACAACAATAATAAAAAACTAACTGAATTATTACAGCTAAAAGATCATGAGGTATAGTTGGGTCTGGAGAAGCCATGATAGGCCATGTACAGGGAGACTTATGAGTAATAATAAATAATTAGAGGCAGTCAAGTGGCAGTGGGATGGAAAGAAGCAGTCACTTAGTCACTAGAATGAAGACTCTAAGCTCTTACTGAAATTCTTCAGTGTTACCTTGAAGGCAAAACTATCCCCCAACCTAATCTTGGTGAGGTCCATTCCTGTTACAGTGTTTATTCTTGGATTTCTGTACTACTTCTACACCATTACTTTACTTATAACCTTAGAATAAACTTAACTTTACATGAGTTAACTTGAGTGGGTTTCTTGTAACCAACTGAGCCTGAGTAAACCATCTATTCTTTCTTTAATTTCTCATGGATTATAATGGGACATTTTACCCTGGATAAAATTACCAAATATAAAGATGGATTTCATTTACACTAAACTTGCACCAAATAATGATACATATTAGTTGCAAGCACAATTGTGATGTCTCTGTAAATATTCTGCCTGGAAACCAGAGTGGAAAGAAATGGAGCTTTCTGATAAAATGCATGATCATTTGATATAGGTTGAAGGGTTGCAGTGGCAATTAGAAAGGAGCTCATCCAAATCATGTTGATATAAGTATGGGGGTGGAAGTGTGGTCTTGCAGAAATAATCAGGAAAACCCAAGTCACTGCCTTCAAAGCTCTTGGTTCTGCTAGCTATATCAACACAACATGGGCTACCCTGTCTGGTTTGGCTTACCTCCAGATGAGTCAACAGGTTCTTAATTTGATGCTTTTAGAATGTTCTGGTTTGTCTCTAGGGTATTCTACCTCATTTTTCTTCCATCCTGTCACCATATCCCTTCAAATTTGCCCCTCCCTTTTCCCTGCCTTGGACTTCCTGTCTTGTCTGGTTGCTTACTCTTTAGCTCTTTGTTACATTTCTGCCCTCCCTGCCTCAGAAGCAAACCTATGCACCATATAGCAGTTCCCTTATATGACAACTTGATTTTTGGAGAATTGACCAAGAGTTCTCTGCTCTATCCTTTCTGAGATCCCTGGTTGAGATCCTACAGATTGTCTGATAAATGTGTTTTATTCCTCTACCAATTTGGTGTCTATGTTCACTCTGGAACTCTCCATTCTTCAACTTCCTCCACAACAACCTCCCAACCCATTTTAAATTCATATATAAATCATCTACTGCTATAGGCTGGAAATAAATGCAACTACTTTGCTGGCATTGATCTGTGGCTTGGCTCTGGCTCAACTACTTGGGTACTGGCAAGAGTAACTAACTGGAGACTTCCCTGGTGGCACAGTGGTTAAGAATTCACCTGCCAATGCAGGGGACATGGGTTTGATCCCCGGTCTGGGAAGATCCCACATGCTATGGAGCAACGAAGCCTGTGTGCCACAACTACTGAGCCTGAGCTCTAGAGCCCGTATGCCACAACTACTGAAGCCCGCGCACCTAGAGCCCCTGCTCTGCAACAAGAGAAGCCACCACAATGAGAGAAGTCCGCACACCGCAACGAAGAGTAGCCCTCGCTCACTGCAACTAGAGAAAGCCCACGTGCAGCAACGAAGACCCAATGCGGCCAAAAATAAATAAAGTTTTTTAAAAAGGCTCACCAGGGAATGGATGGGCAGGCTAATTAAAAAAAAAAAAAGAGTAACTAACAACTGCAGCATGTTAGCCAGTGGAAAGAAAGGGCCTGAAGAATGGACTGAAGCAGAGAGGGTAGAGGGCATTCTTGGACATTGCTTCGACAGGTGCTAACAGACAAATTAAAGGAAATTGGTCCAGGGACTTAGGTATGATTATACTTTAGGTGTCTATGCTAAGATTCTTCAGTTACAAGTAACAGAAAACAATGAAACTACTTCAGGAAAAAATAGATACATTTATTATAAGGACTTAAGGGTGTCTCACAAAACCCAAGGTAAGAACATTACTGGATCTCAGGAATGGACCAGAACAGGCAACTACAAAGTCTTCAGAAAATCAGACAGTAGACAATATCATTTTTTAAAATTTATTTTATTTATTTATTTTTGGCTGTGTTGGGTCTTCGTTGCTATGCGTGGGGTTTCTCTAGTTGTGGCGAGTGGGGGCTACTCTTCATTGCGGTGCGTGTGCTTCTCATTGCGGTGGCTTCTCTTGTTGCGGAGCACGGGCTTTAGGCACGTGGGCTTCAGTAGTTGTGGCACGCGGGCTCGGTAGTTGTGGCGCACGGGCTTAGTTGCTCCGCAGCACGTGGGATCCTCCTGGACCAGGGCTCGAACCCATGTCCCCTGCATTGGCAGGCGGATTCTTAATCACTGCGCCACCTGGGAAGTCCCTATCCTTCTTTTTATAATGTTTCCTTTTGCTTCACTCTCTCTGATGAGCAGCTCCTCTGCTCCTCAGAAAGCATGGGGAAATATAGCTTCCCTTCAGGGCCATGGCATTATTGTTTACTTTCTAAGGTCCAGCCACAGAAAAAAATCTCTCTCTCTCTCTCTCTTCCCCCACTGTAATTTCAAACTTCTGGAAAGAGCTTCTAAATAATCAGGTGCTCATCCTTAGGCCAATCAACTTAGGCCTAGGATTGGAACAACAGTTATAAACCATATTCACTGCCATGATATCACCCCTATAAGGAAGAGCGTGGAAAATGGGGGATAATTTAAGGAATCATGTGAAGTGCACAGATGCTCCAAAAGGGATTCATCATTGTGACCAAGCAGTTTTCTTTCAGTACCAAAGTGCATACATATGAGAACAAGCCCTAAAGGCCTCTGCTTCCTTTCAATCCCCTAACAGTGAAGAAGTGAAGAAGACAGAGATTTAAACACAAAAGAAAGTTAAAGTAGTGAAATAAAGTGACTAGTAGCCTCCTTAGTGTGTTGAGTCAAACCAAAATGTAACTAGGCCTGTCACATAATAAGCACTCAAAAAATAAGTTAGCTATTATTATGGAAATCAAAAGAGGCTGGGTATAGTTGGACTCTGAGCAAAAGGAATTGGCTAACCTTTACAGATAGTTCCTGCAGAATGCAAAGGAACCTGGGAAATGTTTCCACTCCTTAGTAGGATATACCTCCATAAGAACCAAGATTTAGGTCTGCCACATACAACTCTCTCTTCCTTGCACAGAGTTGATCAACACTGACAAATTCTTGGGTTTAGGTGCTACTTTTTCAAGATTCTGTGCAAACTTCCCTTTTGTTATGACAACACAACAATTACCTCATCTTTCTTACAGTTGAACCCAAGACAACTCCCCTCAATGAATTCCATTCCAGTCACTTCTACTTCAGAATCAGCCTGATTGAACTTGGAAGGCTCCTGGTATCCTTGATTATGTTTAGAAAACATGTAGTGTACTTTATTGAAATGTGGGAAACACTCAAATAACAATATTATAAGCATATACTATCTCTCCAGGTTGGTTAAATTTTGTTAATCTCCCATTCCTACTGATTCTTAATAATTTAAGTTTGAGAGGCATTTTCTGACTTTGTCTCCAAATGTACCCTTTGGGGGATGTGTGAATTCCTCTGGATAGTAGAGTCACATTGTACACACATATGAGAAGTAAGAATATAAATAATGGGGATGAATCCACTTACCATTCCACTTGGTAAGTCTATGTCTTAGAGTGAGGGTTGGGAGACTTGAATCTGTCCTTCACTTAGGCGATCTCAGGTCCTGTGTGCTTCTCATAGTGCAAGTATGTCACCACCTTTAGTGTGTTTCTAGTGTTTAAACATACATAGATTTCATGCAACAGGGACCCCAAACCCAAGCCACCTACTTAATCTGGTGTTCAATTGAAGAAACAGGGATGTGCTCCATTGCTGGCCCTATTGATAGACATTGTGTACATCTTTCACAAGTGATTTTCAAGGATTATTTTGACTATAGGTTATTCTCCCTTAAAAGTTTAATCCCCTTTAGTATCTGGCTTCAGCATAAAAAGCAATTTCACTGTACTAACTATAGTCTACAGGTTGAGAAAATAGCTTTTGCCCCCCACCAGCTTACTGAGAGTGTGTGTTTTGGACAAGCTGCTAAAAAGGAAGTATATCATAGACAGGACAGGAAAAGATTTGGCCATGGACACCAATCCTCTGAGCACTTGGCAAGTGGTAGTGAAATTCCTCAGTTGTACTCAGAGACAGGGATTGGAAATGGACGTTGTATCCTCATATTCCACTTTACAACCCAAGATTCCATTCTGTCAGTAGAGCAAAAGTTTATGGAAAAATCATGAATGGGGTAGTACATCTTTAAATCAGGACCCAGGAAAAAAGCATGGGTAAAAAATGTGCAGGATGAGGAATGGGGAGTAAGATGAAGTTCTGTTCAAATGAGGGCATTGATTGGGAAAGAATAAAATGTTGGAAATGAGAGTGGGGACCAATGGGAAGATTCCAATGAAGCTGGAAATGTCATATCCCTAAATTCTACTGAGTCTTCTTTACCAGCCTTTCCACCTCTGCCTGTGAAGGTTAACTTCGCTTTGTCCAAAAAAATCTGCAATGGCTTCCCTTAAGGTAGTTTCTTTGCAAAGCACTGCTGACTCTCCTCAGTACCTACTTCACAACCCCCTTTTGCTTTTAGAAATACACCTAGACTCAAGTCCCAGAAGCCCTTGAAGGGTGACCCACTAAAATGTGTGCTATGCACAAAAGCAAGTGCATGATTTTTCCAATTTATACAGACAGAAATCTAGAGAATATGTGTGGGAATGGATATTAAGAGGGTGGGATAATGATGGAAGGAAAATGAAGTTGAATCAGGCCAAATTTATTGATATGAACTCAGTAAGCAGAAATTATGGATTCAGTGTTTAACTCAAGGTGTTAGAAATGGCTCTAACAATTTGGTTGGTTGGCTGAAAATGGATCAAAAAGTTACCTACACTAAATGAAGTTGAAACGCCAGAACTGCCTTGCTGTACTATAAAGGAAGGGATCCAAAGGCTTAGAGAGATTGGAATGTTAGAGTGGATTTATCATTTAAGATCTGCTCACCCACCATGGATGACACACCTTTCACCATGACTGTGAGAAATAAATTTGTGAGGGAAATTCCAGCATCCTTGAAGAACTCTATGGTCACTCTTCTCCGTAGGCCAGAAATTACAGTGGAAACTGCTGCCACTGAACTAGAATCTTTAAATACAATGAGGATAATTGGAGCCTAAGGTTGCAGGGGCCAAATGGTGAAACTTAATCACCAAAGACAAGATGGGTTTTGTTGCCATAACTGACAATGAAGTCAAAGTAGTAATCAGAATAGTCTAACTTGCAGAGACCTTTGGAGTTGCCTAGTTGATCAGCATGTCCCTAGAAAGGAAATAGATGGGCAATCTACTAAATTCTTAGTTGATCTGTGTAACTGGGAGAGTCCTAGTTTGAGTGAACAACGTCTAATTTGAATCACCAAAACAGAGATTCATTGTCTTTCAATCAATTCCCAGACCTGAGTCAGGTGACAGACCCAGAATTCTTTGAATGAAGGGGAGGCATGTTCCTTTAAGGAAGGACCCTGCTATACTGCCAAAAATGTACACTGTTAATCTTTCTCCCAGCCTTCCTCAAAAGAACCTATGGCCATTTACCAGGGGATTATGCATTGGGGGAGAAAAATCAAACATTTAGAGGATTACTGGACAGTGGCTCTGAACTGGCACTAATTCAGTGAGATCACAAATGATACTGTGAGCCACCATTCCGAGTAGGGGCTTATGAATGTCAGGCGATCAATGTAGTTTTAGCTGAGGTCCATCTCACAGTGGGTCCAGTGAGTCTCCAAACCCATCCTGTGGTTATTTCTCCAGTTCCAGAATGCATAATTGGAATAGACATACTCAACAACTCACAGAATTCACATGTTGGCTCCTTGATTGTGGATTGAGGGCTATTATGGTAGGAAAGGCCAAGTGGAAGCCACCAGAACTGACTCTACCTAGGAAAATAATAAACTAAAAGCAATACCACATTTCTGGAGGGATGGCAAAGATTAGTGCCACTGTCAAGGACTTGAAAGATGCAGGGGCGGTGATTCTCACCACTTCCCAATTCAACTTACCTATTTGCCCCGTGCAGAAAACAGATGGATCTTAGAAAATGACAGTGGATTATTGTGAACTTAACCAGGAGGTGGCTCCAGTTGTAGCTACTATTCCAGATGTGGCTTAGTTGCTTGAGTAATTAACACTTTCTCTGGTGCCTTGTATACAGCTACTGACCTAGCAAATGCTTTTCTTTCTTGATATCTGTTAGTAAAGACAACCAAAAACATTTTACTTTTAGTTGAACATGCCAGCATTCATCTTCACTTTTCTATATCAGGAGCATACTAATTCTCCAGCCCTATGTCATAATTTAGTCTGCAGGGACCTTGATCACCTTTCCCTTCTACAAGATATCACATTGGTCTATTACATTGATGATATTATGCTGATTGGACCTGGTGAGCAAGAAGTAGCAACTACTCTAGACATATGGGTAAGACATGTCAGAAAGTGAGAAATGAATCCAAAAAAATTCAGGGCACTTCAACCTCAGTGAAATTTTCAGGTGTTTGGTGGTATAGAACATGTGGAGATATCACTTCTAAGGCAAAGGATAAGTTGTTGCATGTGGCTCCTACTACATCCAAAAAAAGAGGCACAATGCCTAGTGGACCTCCTTAGAAGGCAACATATTTCTCATTTGAGGGTACTACTCTGACCCACTTATTAAGTAACCTAAAAAGTTGCTAGTTTTGAGTGGGGCTTAGAACAAGAGAAGGCTCTACAACAGACAGGCTGCCATGCAAGCTGCTTTGTTACTTGGGCGATATGATTCATCTAATCTGATGGTGTTTGAAGTGGCAGTGGCAAGCAGAGATGCTATTTGGAGCCTTGGCAGGCCCTTGGAGGTGAATTGCAGTGCAGGCGCTTAGGGTTTGGGATCAATACCCTGCCTTCCTCTGTGGATAACTATTTTCGTTTTGAGAAACAGCTTTTGGTTTCCTACTGGGCCTTAGTAGAGACTGAATACTTTACCATGGGTCACCAAGTTACCATGCAACCTGAGCTGCCCATTGTGAACTGGGTGTTATCTGTACCACGAAGCCATAAATTTTGCCATGTTCAGCAGCACTCTATTATCAAAAGGAAGTGGTAGATACAAGATTGGGCTTGACCATACTCTGAAAGCCTAAGAAAGTTACATGAGGAAGTGGCCCAAATGCCACAAATCTATATATTTGTGGACTATGACCAATGATTTAGCTAGATGGTAAGGAACTTAGAAGAAACATGATTGGAAAACTGGTGGCAAGGAGGTCTGCAGAACTGTTATATGGATAGATCTCTCTGAATAGGTAAAGAATGTGAAGATATCTATATCTCATCTAATTCTCATCAAAGCATGACCTCAACAGAGGATGATTTTAATAATCAAGTGGATAGAATGGCCCTTTTTGTGGATATCTCATAGAGTGTTTCTTAGTATTACCATGTCCTGGGATTAAATGTTCCAAGGATGTGGAGAAAAGGGAACCCTTGTACACTGTGGGTGGGAATATAAATTGATGCAGCCGGTATGGAAAACAGTATGGAGGTTTCTCAAAAAACTAAAAACAGAACTACCATATGACCCAGAAATTCCACTCCTGAGTATATATCTGAAAAAAATGGAAACACTAATTGGAAAGGAGGACACATGTACCCCAATGTTCATAGCAACATTATTTACAATAGCAAAGACATGGAAGCAAACTAAGTGCACATCAATAGAAGAATGGATAAAGAAGATGTGGTATATATATATATATATATATATATATATATATATATATATATATACACACATACACACACATATACATACAATGGAATGTTACTCAGCCATTAAAAAGAATGAAATTAAAAAGAATGAAATAATGCCATTTGCAGCAACATGGATGGAATTGGAGGGCATTATGCTAAGTGAAATAAGTCAAGCAGAGAAAGACAAATACTATATGATATCACTTATATGTGGAGTCTAAAAAATACAACAAACTAGTGAATATAACGTAAAAGAAGCAAACTCACAGATATAGAGAATAAACTAGTGGTTACCAGTGGGGAGAGGGAAGGGGGAGGGGCAAGATAGGGGTAGGAGATTAAGAGGTACAGACTATTGGTATAAAATAAGCTACAAGGATATATTGTACAACACACAGAATATAGCCAATATTATATAATAACTATAAATGGAGTACAACCTTTAAAAATTATGAATTGTTTTATTGTACACCTGTAACATATAATATTTTACAGCAACTATACTTCAATAAAAACTTTTTATAAATTTTTTTAAATTGTTAAAAATAAAGTTTATGGAAAACTATGACCACCCAATTCAGGCCCAAACCCTCCATGAGTGAATGTTTGGGACATACCACCAGGCAAAGAATTATAATTAACAGAGGAAAAAAGAACTATGGAATGGGTAGTAGAAGAAGTTATAAATACCAGCTATGACCATGTGACCAGTTACAGAAATGAGAACTACTATAGTTAGGAATATTTTTCCTTCATAACCTCCCAGGTTAGCTTCACTATGAGGCTTCTCATTATTGTCTCTATGTGCTGCGAGCGTAGGTGCTTACCTTTTTAAAGGAGTGGTCAGAGAAGTAGCACTGCATGGCAATTTCTCTCAAATTTCTTTCCCAAGTCCTTACTAATGGTGGTCTTTGTGGGTCTGGCAAATTGTGTAATAGCTATAAGCAAGTAGTTGTCAATTTGGGTGGAGAAAGTCCCATGCAAAAAGAGGTTAGATTTCTCCATAAGATCGAATGTGTTTTTTATATGAACTGTCTTTTCTTTAACACTCAAGAGCTATGATTGTTTATTGTGAGCAACCAGTGTTGTAACTGTTGTAGAGCCCACTTCCACTGAATGTTATATAAAGCTTGCAGTTGGTATTGTGAGAGGTTAGGTTAGGGAAGAACTTGCAAACTGGTTGCAATCTCTGATTTTTTAGACATGTCTTGGTACAGGAAACATCATGTAGTATACATTGCCTTCCTTATATATATTGGTGGCCAGGGAGAGTGTATTAGCCAGGGTTCTCCAGAGAAGCAGAACCAACAGGAGATAGACAGAGATACAGAAGAGAGAGAGAGAGAGAGAGAGAGAGAGAGAAAATTATTTTAAGGTATTGGCTCACTTAACTATGGAGGCTTGGCAAGTCCAAAACCTAATGGGGTAGGATGGAAGGCTGGAGACTCAGGGAAGAGTTGCAGCTCTACTCCAGACAGTCTGCTGGCAGAATTCTTCCTTGCCCAAGGGAAGATCAGTCTTTGTTGTGTTAAGGTCTTCAACCGATTGGATGTGACTCACATTGTGGAGGGTAATCTACTTTACTCGATGTTCACTGTTAAATGTCAATGTCATCCCCCAAAATACACCTTCACAGAAACACCTAAAATGTTTGAGAAAATATCCGGGTGCTGTGGCTCAGTCAAGTTGACACATAAAATTAACCATCACAGAGGAGGTTCATGGTAAGGTGCCAATTTCTTTCCACCTCAATAAGTGGGGCTTGCATTAGAGGAGGAAAGAGATCATTATAATTAAAAGGAAAAGAAACCAATAGCTGCAAGAGTATACATTGTTAGCAGAGTTTATACCTATCATTATCCCAGAGATTACTAGAAGCTATAATTTTATCTCTGTAATCCCATAGGGTGTGTTAGTGTTGGTTCTTGATTACAACATCTCTAATTTAATTGTACAATCATGAGCATCCTAGTTGTAATATTGGGTACATACTGTTTCTGTGCATTCTTTTTTTTTTATAAACCACTTTATTGAGATAATATATCAAACAATTCTCCCATTTAAAGTACACAATTCAATGGTTTTTAGTATATTCACAGACTTGTGCAACCAACACCAGAACCAATTTTAGAACATTTTCATCAACACAAGAGATAATCCCACCCCCCCATAAGCAGTCATTCCTCATTCCTGTCACCCCAGTCCCTGGTCACCACTGCTCTACTTTCTGTCTCCATGGATTTACCTCTTTGGGTCATTTCATAGAAATTGAATCATTCAATATGTGGCCTGTCATGTCTGGCTTCTTTCAGTGAGACCATGTTTTCAAGGTTCAGCCATGCTGTAGTGTGTGCCAGTATTTCATTCCTTTTTTTTTTTTTTTAGTATTAGTTGTTTTTTTATTTGTTTGTTTGTTTGTTTGTACTGCAGGTTCTTATCAGTCATCAATTTTATACATATCAGTGTATACATGTCGATCCCAATCGCCCAATTCAGCACACCACCATCCCCACCCCACCGCAGTTTTCCCCCCTTGGTGTCCATACGTTTGTTCTCTACATCTGTGTCTCAACTTCTGCCCTGCAAACCGGTTCATCTGTATCATTTTTCTGGGTTCCACATACATGCGTTAATGTACGATACTTGTTTTTCTCTTTCTGACTTACTTCACTCTGTATGACAGGCTCTAGATCCATCCACGTCTCAACAAATGACTCAATTTCGTTCCTTTTTATGGCTGAGTAATATTCCATTGTATATATGTACCACAACTTCTTTATCCATTTGTCTGTCGATGGGCATTTAGGTTGCTTCCATGACCTGGCTATTGTAAATAGTGCTGCAATGAACATTCGGGTGCATGTGTCTTTTTGAATTACGGTTTTCTCTGGGTATATGCCCAGTAGTGGGATTGCTGGATCATATGGTAATTCTATTTTTAATTTTTGAAGGAACCTCCATATTGTTCTCCACAGTGGCTGTATCAATTTACATTCCGATCAGCAGTGCAAGAGGGTTCCCTTTTCTCCACACCCTCTCCAGCATTTCTTGTTTGTAGATTTTCTGATGATGCCCATTCTAACTGGTGTGAAGTGATACCTCATTGTAGTTTTGATTTGCATTTCTCTAATAATTAGTGATGTTGAGCATCTTTTCATGTGCTTCTTGGCCATCTGTATGTCTTCTTTGTAGAAATGTCTATTTAGGTCTTCTGCCCATTTTTGGATTGGGTTTTTTGTTTCTTTAATATTGAGCTGAATGAGCTGTTTATATACTTTGGAGATTAATCCTTTGTCCGTTGATTCGCTTGCAAATATTTTCTCCCATTCTGAGGGTTGTCTTTTCGTCTTGTTTATGGTTTCCTTTGCTGTGCAAAAGCTTTGAAGTTTCATTAGGTCCCATTTGTTTATTTTTGTTTTTATTTCCATTACTCTAGGAGGTGGATCAGAAAAGATCTTGCTGTGATTTATGTCAAAGAGTGTTCTTCCTATGTTTTCCTCTAAGAGTTTGATAGTGTCCAGTCTTACATTTAGGTCTCGAATCCATTTTGAGTTTATTTTTGTGTATGGTGTTAGGGAGTATTCTACATTCTTTCATTCTTTTACAGGTAGCTGTCCAGTTTTCCCAGCACCACTTATTGAAGAGACTGTCTATTCTCCATTGTATATCTTTGCCTCCTTTGTCACAGATTAGTTGACCATAGGTGCATGGGTTTATCTCTGGGCTTTCTATCTTGTTCCATTGATCTATGTTTCTGTTTTTGTGCCAGTACCATATTCTCTTGATTACTGTAGCTTTATAGTATAGTCTGAAGTCAGGGAGTCTGATTCCTCCAGCTCTGTTTTTTTCCCTCAAGACTGCTTTGGCTATTCAGGGTCTTTTTTGTCTCCATACAAATTTTTAGATGATTGGCTCTAGTTCCGTAAAAAATGCCATTGGTAATTTTATAAGGATTGCACTGAATCTGTAGATTGCTTTGGGTAGTATAGTCATTTTCACAATATTGATTCTTCCAATCCAAGAACATGGTATATCTCTCCATCTGTTGGTATCATCTTTAATTTCTTTCATCAGTGTCTTATAGTTTTCTGCATACAGGTCTTTTGTCTCCCTAGGTAGGTTTATTCCCAGGTATTTTATTCTTTTTGTTGCCATAGTAAATGGGAGTTTTTCCATAATTTCTCTTTCAGATTTTTCATCATTAGTGTATAGGAATGCAAGAGATTTCTGTGCATTAATTTTGTGTCCTGCCACTTTACCAAAATCATTGATTAGCTCTAGTAGTTTTCTCGTGGCATTTTTAGGATTCTCTATGTATAGTATCACGTCATCTGCAAACAGTGACAGTTTTACTTCGTCTTTTCCAATTTGTATTCCTTTTATTTCTTTTTCTTCTCTGATTGCCATGGCGAGGACTTCCAAAACTATGTTGAATAATATTGGTGAGAGTGGACATCCTTGTCTCGTTCCTGATCTTAGAGGAAATGCTTTCAGTTTTTCACCGTTGAGAATGATGTTTGCTGTGGGTTTGTCATATATGGCCTTTATTATGTTGAGGTAGGTTCCCTCTATGCCCACTTTCTGGAGAGTTTTTATCATAAATGGGTGTTGAATTTTGTCAAAAGCTTTTTCTGCATCTATTGAGATGATCATATGGTTTTTATTCTTCAATTTGTTAATATGGTGTATCACATTGATTGATTTGCATATATTGAAGAATCCTTGCATCCCTGGGATAAATCCCACTTGACCATGGTGTATGATCCTTTTAATGAGTTGTTGGATTCTGTTTGCTAGTATTTTGTTGAGGATTTTTGCATCTATATTCATCAGTGATATTGGTCTGTAATTTTCTTTTTTTGTAGTTTCTTTGTCTGGTTTTGGTATCAGGGTGATGGTGGCCTCATAGAATGAGTTTGGGAGTGTTCCTTCCTGTGCAATTTTCTGGAAGAGTTTGAGAAGGATGGGTGTTAGCTCTTCTCTAAATGTTTGATAGAATTCACCTGTGAAGCCATCTGGTCCTGGACTTTTGTTTGTTGGAAGATTTTTAATCACAGTTTCAATTTCATTACTTGTGATTGGTCTGTTCATATTTTCTGTTTCTTCCTGGTTCAGTCTTGGAAGGTTATACCTTTCTAAGAATTTGTCCATTTCTTCCAGGTTGTCCATTTTATTGGCATAGAGTTGCCTGTAGTAGTCTCTTAGGATGCTTTGTATTTCTGCGGTGTCTGTTGTAACTTCTCCTTTTTCATTTCTGATTTTATTGATTTGAGTCCTCTCCCACTTTTTCTTGATGAGTCTGGCTAGTGGTTTATCAATTTTGTTTATCTTCTCAAAAAACCAGCTTTTAGTTTTATTGATCTTTGCTATTGTTTTTTTTGTTTGTTTGTTTCTATTTCATTTATTTCCGCTCTGATCTTTATGATTTCTTTCCTTCTGCTGACTTTGGGTTTTGTTTGTTCTTCGTTCTCTAGTTCCTTTAGGCGTAAGGTTAGATTGTTTACTTGAGATTTTTCTTGTTTCTTTAGGTAGGCTTGTATAGCTATAAACTTCCCTCTTAGAACTGCTTTTGCTGCATCCCATAGGTTTTGGGTCGTCGTGTTTTCATTGTCATTTGTCTCTAGGTATTTTTTGATTTCCTCTTTGATTTCTTCAGTGATCTCTTGGGTATTTAGTAACGTATTGTTTAGCCTCCATGTGTTTGTGTTTTTTATGATTTTTTCCCTGTAATTCATTTCTAATCTCATAGCATTGTGGTCAGAAAAGATGCTTGACATGATTTCAATTTTCTTAAATTTACTGAGGCTTGATTTGTGACCCAAGATGTGATCTATCCTGGAGAATGTTCCATGCACACTTGAGAAGAAAGTGTAATCTGCTGTTTTGGGATGGAATGTCCTATAAATATCAATTAAATCTGTCTGGTCTATTGTGTCATTTCGATGATCTGTCCATTGGTGTAAGTGAGGTGTTAAAGTCCCCCACTATTATTGTGTTACTGTCGATTTCCTCTTTTACAGCTGTTAGCAGTTGCCTTATGTATTGAGGTGCTCCTATGTTGGGTGCATATATATTTATAATTGTTATATCTTCTTCTTGGATTGATCCCTTGATCATTATGTAGTGTCCTTCCTTGTCTCTTGTAGCATTCTTTATTTTAAAGTCTATTTTATCTGATATGAGTATAGCTACTCCAGCTTTCTTTTGATTTCCATTTGCCTGGAGTATCTTTTTCCCTCCCCTCACTTTCAGTCTGTATGTGTCCCTAGGTCTGAAGTGGGTCTCTTGTAGACAGCATATATATGGGTCTTGTTTTTGTATCCATTCAGCCAGTCTATGTCTTTTGGTTGGAGCATTTAATCCATTCACGTTTAAGGTAATTATCGATATGTATGTTCTTATGACCATTTTCTTAATTGTTTTGGGTTTGTTTTTGTAGGTCCTTTTCTTCTCTTGTGTTTCCCACTTAGAGAAGTTCCTTTAGCATTTGTTGTAGAGCTGTTTTGGTGGTGCTGAATTCTCTTAGCTTTTGCTTGTCTGTAAAGCTTTTGACTTCTCCATCGAATCTAAATGAGATCCTTGCTGGGTAGAGTAATCTTGGTTGTAGGTTCTTCCCTTTCATCACTTTAAGTATATCATGCCACTCCCTTCTGGCTTGTAGAGTTTCTGCTGAGAAATCAGCTGTTAACCTTATGGGAGTTCCCTTGTATGTTATTTGTCGTTTTTCCCTTGCTGCTTTCAATAATTTTTCTTTGTCTTTAATTTTTGCCAATTTGATTACTATGTGTCTTAGCGTGTTTCTCCTTGCGTTTGTCCTGTATGGGACTCTCTGCGCTTCCTGGACTTGGGTGGCTATTTCCTTTCCCATGTTAGGGAAGTTTTCGACTATAATCTCTTCAAATATTTTCTCTGGTCCTTTCTCTCTCTCTTCTCCTTCTGGGACCCCTATAATGCGAATGTTGTTGCGTTTAATGTTGTCCCAGAGGTCTCTTAGGCTGTCTTCATTTCTTTTCATTCTTTTTTCTCTAGTTTGTTCCCCAGCAGTGAATTCCACCATTCTGTCCTCCAGGTCTCTTATCCGTTCTTCTGCTTCAGGTATTCTGCTATTGATTCCTTCTAGTGTAGTTTTCATTTCAGTTATTGTGTTGGTCATCTCTGTTTGTTTGTTCTTTAATTCTTCTAGGTCTTTGTTAAACATTTCTTGCATCTTCTCGATCTTTGGCTCCATTCTTATTCCGAGGTCCTGGATCATCTTCACTATCATTATTCTGAATTCTTTTTCTGGAAGGTTGCCTATCTCCACTTCATTTAGTTGTTTTTCTGGGGTTTTATCTTGTTCCTTCATCTGGTATACAGCCCTCTTCCTTTTCATCTTGTCTATCTTTCTGTGAATGTGGTTTTTGTTCCACAGGCTGCAGGATTATAGTTTTTCTTGCATCTGCTGTCTGCCCTCTGGTGGTTGAGGCTATCTAAGAGCCTTGATGGGAGGCTCTGGTGGTGGGTAGAGCTGACTCTCTGTGCATTCTTTAAATAAGACTTGATAGATAGTGGCCTATTGCTCTACTTACTTTATGGCATTAGTTAATAATAGTGGATTTCATTTCGTTTGAGGTAGAAATTGGCCCATAGCACTTAGAAGGCACCTGGAGTCACCAACAGTATTATGGAGTCTGGCTTAGGAAGGAGGGGTGTTGCTAGTAGTAGTAGAGATAGGAGGTAGAGTACTAGTCTCAGTGTTGATGCCTGTGGTCATGTTAGTAGGATTGACCAATCTGAATAACCAAAAAAGTGATTCCCATTATCCTCAATCAGTGTGATATGAATGTGGCATGCTAAGGTGATCCACCAATGGGCATGTAGTCTACACTGGTGAATGTAGGAACTTTTCAAGTAAGGAAAGGCCACAGCAATGGAGTAGGGGTTAAAGTCAGAGGTCATCTGCAGCCATCAGTAGTGGATCTAATTGTCCACTGTATATCTCTCAGGGACAATTAATTCCACCTCTTGGATGCCAGAATCTGATCCAGATTTGTTCCACGGTGCCTTTAGTAGAGCAAAGTATGTGATGACATATGGATGCCTCCCTCTCCAGATAGTGGTGAGTGGTTTGCTCTGCTTATGCTGGAAGATGAACAGACACAGGCTGAGGATGGTTCCAGAGCCAATAGTCCACATCAGATCCTCATCAGGATTGAGGAGGAAATAGCTAGGACCTAGATTTTCTATGAGGGAGAAAGGAAAAGTTAAAGTATCAGGTGGTTATTCCTCTGCTGTGAGCAATAATGTCAGGGTTACCATGTTCGTGAAAACTGTTAATTGTGTTGTATCCAGTGTGGGTATATACAACAGCAGTGGTTGCAGCATCTCTGTTGGTGGTCTCCTTATTTTCTGTGGATTTAAATATGGCGTAGTTATGCCATGGTAGGGGAGGCAGTGTGAATTTAACGTAAATGGGACTATCGACGGTATCAACCACTTGGGGGACCATTGCCTTCCAAATTCTCTCGATAGTCCTTATTTTAAAAGCCCGTTATGTCTTTCTATGGAATCTGCTGGCGTAGGATGATAGGGTAGGTGAAAAACACAAGCAATGTTATTTTGTAATGCCCATTGTTGCATATGCTTTGCAGTGAAGTGGGAGCTTTGATCTGAGTGTGTAACACTCCCAAAGGCTGCAAAAGCTGTTTTGTTAACCTCTCAGTAACATTAGGAAAGACTGGTGCCTTACACAAGTAAGCCAATAGAAGGTCTGTGTGGGTTTTTACCATTGTTAAGGCATATTTAATGACTCTTGCTGCTACAGGAAGAGGCCCAGTGAAGTTGATTTGCCAGTTCTGTTGTGGCCCTTCTCCTCTAAAAATTTCTCCAGCGTTTAGATTTTGGGCACTTGGTACAGTCTCTAATGGCTTTGTGTAAATGTCTTTCCAGTAGGTCAACTCTTCTATTAACAATCCATTTTCATAACCCCATGATACTCAAATACCCTGGCCTCTTGGGTGCATACCAGTAGAAGGCATAGGGTGACTAGTCCCAAAGTTCTGGGGACTCTCTGTCCTTCAAGAAGCTTATCTGTTTCAATGGTCTGGTTAGTTAATCAGCTTTGGTATTGTATCATTCCTCCTCCATGCCTTGTTTGGTATGAGGTGAGATATGGTATACCAAGATGGGCAGAGTAAGAGCTAATGTGGCAATTTTTTCCCATATCTCTTTACCCCAAATGTCTCAACCTTGTATTTTCCAGCTGTGATTTTGTTGAAGTCCTGATGAAGTTAGTTGTTAGCCCATTAGCCATCAACCAGGAGTTGGTAAACATAGAACCTTAGGAAAATGTTTGTCAAAGGCACGCTTTAGTGCTAATGGTATTACATGCAGCTCAGGCCATTGGGTACTTTATCTATCCCCCTTATGGAAATTGGAGTGTTTGGATAGGGATGATAAGCTGTGGTTGTCCATTGTCTGACTCCCTTATACTCCATGCTCACTTCATTGGTAAATACAGACCATTGTTTTTCTCATTTTGAGAGTACTGACCATCCTCCTACCAGTCCCCATTGAGCAAGAAGTGGGGACATTTCTTGGGACTTTGACAAGTTATCCTCAGTGGCAGAGTATATGGCTATTTCCTCTTGGAGTTGTGAAACTCCTATAAGGCTAGGTTTCTCTTGATCCTTACTTGGCTCTGCCCCAGTAAGGCCTTAAGTTTCAATAAGTGCCCAGTATGTCACCAGGAGTTGTTTCTCTACTGGTGAATACCTTTGACCTGAGTCTGGGGGCTTCTTATACCAAAAGCTTATGCATAGCCATTTACATGTCCTTTTGGTCCAGAGGCTCCAGAAAGCAATTTTTGGATTGGCCCAAACTTCTAATTATAAGTTGTGTCCTCGAGGCACTAGTGGGACTGCCAAAGTAATAGCCTCCTTTAGTTTATTAGCCTCCTTAGTGCCTGTTTTTGCTCAGGTCTTCACTGAAAAGTGAAAGACTTGTAGGTTTCTTGATAAACAAAGACCAACATTGGAGGTGAGGAACGTGTTGGCACCAAAATCCAAATATTCTTTCCAAATCTTGGGCCTCCTTTACCAATGTGGGAGGCTTGAGTGCTAGGTTCTCATCTTTTATCAAATTGGGAATAGCTCCCCTTCTAAGTTCCAAATATAGCTCCCAAATTTAGCAGAGAGGGGCCTTGTATCTTATGTGGGGCAACTGTCCATTCCCTCTCAGTGAGGTGCTTGCTCACAGTTTTAATGACCTGTGAGACAGAGTCTTAGTCAGGTCCGATGAGAAGGGTGTCATTGATATAATGCCAAAGCTGGGTTTCTAGTGCAAGTGGGTCAGGCATTTAGGTCGTGCTTACGAAGATGGTGCAGGACTATTTAAATACCCCATAGGCAACTGGAAAAAAAGTGTACAGTTGACCTTCAAAGGTGAAGGTAAGTTATGGTTGACTCCTGTGAAATGTTTATAGAATAGAACATGTTAGCTAAGCCTATAACTGCAAACCATTTTACCCATATTGTTTTAAATGTCATCCATTAAGATGACAATATCTAGTAGAGGTGCTCTAATAAAAGGAATATCTTTGTTAACTCTCTATAGTCTATAGTTATCCTCTACTCATTAGTTGTGGCTTTAAGCACAGGCGACACCAGAGAATTCAAACGTAGTAAGAATCAGTGCCCCTTCTTTAAGTCAGCTATGAGAAGCCGTAATCTTTCAGTGCCTCGCCTTAGCTGGTACTGTGGTAACTTCACCACCCATACCAGTAGAAAAAGGTTAACTGGTTCTTACTGGGTGGTGCCCAACAACAGTGTAAAAGCCTTAGGCTTGTTCCATGAGGTTAACTGCTGACTAAAAAGGTCCATTCCCATAGTGGGGAAAAAAAGATGGTGGTGGTGGGATGGGGAATAACTAGGAGAGAAGCATCTTTTAGCAATAACAGAACCAATTTTAATAGTTAATCAGGTAACTTCCCTTTTAATTAATCTTCCTCCCAAGCTGGTCACCTCCTGGGGAGAGGAGGTCCCTTTAAAACATGACTTGCTCCTGGGGTTAGGGAGATATGGGTACTCATGTCCAACAGAGCCAGCCCAGCCAGTATTGATTATATTTTGGAACTGAAACCACAGTTAATGTGGTAAAAGGGTAATTTTCTGCCAGAAGGGGGCACTTCCATGACCACTAGATCCCTGTGTAGCAGGTCCCTGTCACTGGCAGAGATTAGGAGCAAGTACGGAGGTAAAGCTACCCCAAACGGGGAAGCCAGTAATCGGTTGTAATCGAACTCTAGTAAGGATTGTAATTGTTGCACCTATTTACCAGAGGTTATTCAATTTGGGACCCTCCTGTCCCTTGGGTTGCAGTATAACCTCTCTTGTTTACCTCAAAGCTCATGCTCAAACAAAGGCTTAGCTGTAGATGGTCTGTTTGGCCTAGGAGGAAGGTGATCGCACTGTTGACAGTAATTTTGATTTGGACCCAATGGGGTGTTGTTTGTAACAGGCAACACTTGATTCTGAGTTAGTCTTTCTTGAGTTTCTATTAAATCCAGGGCAGCACTTCCCTGGTGGTCCAGTGGTTAAGAATCCATCTTGCAATGCAGGGGACGCCTGTTCGATCTCTGGTAGGGGAACTAAGATCCCACATGCTGCGGGACAACTAAGCCTGCACACCACAACTACTGAGCCCACGCACCACAACAAGAGAGCCCACTTGCCACAACTACAGAGCCCACATGCTCTGGAACCCGCACGCCACAACTAGAGAGAAGCCCGTGCGCCACAACGAAGAGCCACAAAAGATCCTGCATGCCGCAACTAAGACTTGACACAGCCAAAAATAAATAAATAAATAATAAAACC
Organism: Eschrichtius robustus; assembly: GCF_028021215.1. Classification (NCBI taxonomy): domain Eukaryota; kingdom Metazoa; phylum Chordata; class Mammalia; order Artiodactyla; family Eschrichtiidae; genus Eschrichtius; species Eschrichtius robustus. The sequence continues at coordinate 65,516,416 of NC_090845.1, read as the reverse complement.
TGATTTTTTTAAATAACTAAATAATCAATCAATCAATCAATCAATCCAGGGCACCTATGTCCTCTTTAATGCTTTAGCATTAGTCATCATTGCCACTAAAGAAGACTTATATTTGTCAAGAGTCTTCCTGAGAAACAACTGGGCAGATTTAGGACTCAGTTCAGCCTCCTCTGGACTTGCCATGTCATCATGCGGCACACCATGTATTGCCTGATAAGCCCACTCCAACATCCCCAACTGGTGGAGGAGAGGGTTAACCTTGGCTAACATTTTCCACTGATAGTTGGCCCAGGCCACTATAGGTCTAACATAGAGTGCGAAGCCTTCCAAGCCATAAAAATTCACATCAACAAAGTATAAATTTGGACCAGGGTTCAAAGTTTCCCCGGGACCATTACAACCTTCTACACTAATTGTGCAGGATCCTTTAACAAGGATACCATTTTTTTCATCTCATACTACAGCAGCCAGTTGTTTAGTTCCAGCTCCCATTAGGTGGAAATTGCTCCTTACCAGAAACATCCTATGTACCCAGGCAGCACTTTTTCATCTGGTTCCTGAGCTAGGTCATTAAGAAGAGACTAGGCCTCAGGGTGAGAGAGAGGATGTATCTCCTACACCAAGTGAAAACCAGTTTCTGGTTTTTGGCCCTCCCATTTTGTCTTTTTTTTTTTTATTACTTTGTGAGTTGTCACCAGTAAAGCAGAGGGCAAATTATCCCAGTCACTATTATGGTGACATCATGCTGCCTTTTCTTCTAGAGAGCACTAGTCCTCCTCCCCAGGGTCTTCCCCTCCATCTAGTCTCTCTAGAAAGTTTGGGCTTCTACCTCCTTTTCAGGTGGCATGCTGGTGAGAAGCTGCCTAGAGCAAGGCTTAGCATGAGACTTGTGGTTTAGAACACCTGTTCAGCAGGACAATGACCTTTTTCAGAGTCCTGGAAGGGGCAGGATTATATATTTCCTTGTCTTTAGGCATTTTAAGAAATGCTTTAGCCAGCTCACTCCAAGGGTTGGGATCTCCATATCCCTCTGGGGAAGGACTAGAATGACAACACCTGCAACATCATAATTGAGTGTCACAACAGCAAAGGCATGCTAGTTATTTGCAAAAGCTCTCCCCTAACTGTGCTTAAGAGAACAGCCTTGGCCTAATGTCTACCTTATCAGCTCCTTTGCTTGCCATAACAGTCCCCATGACAAGGATATCCTCTCAATTCAGAGTACCCCAAATCACCAGCCTGGCTAAGGAGAGCTCTTCTTATGATAGCCTGTTAAGGGGACACAGGCAGCTCACCCTTAGTCCAGAAGCACGAACTCCTCCCCTTTTCCTACTCAGGCCCACAGGTCTTACAACTTCCAGTACCTGCCTAGTGAGGGACCCAGGTGTGTGGGCTGATATCCTCTGGCTGATTGACACCTCTGACCACAAAAGTCAGTTTTAATGTTATGCTTTCACTCAACTCCTGGTGCTACTGCTTGGCCAAGCTAATGAGATAAAAGGGAAAATCACAAAAAAATATAGAGTGAAGTACAACAAAGAGCAATGCCATGCCAAAAAGACTTAGAGTTATTCCAATTTTGAGTCCCAATTACTTAAGGCTTTCAATGAACTATTTGATAATTGACTGTCTTACTGATAGGCTAGGGCCCATGTCAATTCCTTGATCATCATGGGAATCCTGTCCTTATCACCACATATAGTGAGCTCAAGGATTTTGAGATAAGACCATGAGGTGATGGTAGCACATAACGAGCTTAATTTGGGTGGCAATTGAACAGGTTGTATGAGAGAAGAAGTCCTTCACAGCACATGACCTTCCAGAGAGAGCCACACCAGGCCACTACCCAGAAAGGGAAGAAGGCAAGGGAACACTCAGGGGAGAGCAGAATCAAAGAAGGGGTTATGTACCTAGGCAAAGTCACTCAGCAGTAAGATGGGGAGTCTCTGGGTCAGAAAGCCTCAATAGGTAGCATCAGCTTGAGTTCTTTTATAGCTACAGGGTTAGTTTTTGTCTACATCTAACAGATGTTGGATGCAGTTTTGTGAGGTATATGAAGTAGGAAGTCTCCTAATGGCTAAAAATCTGCTTAGTTGCTCTATATTTTTAAAAATTGGAAGTGGTGGAGTCAAGATGGTGGAGTAGAAGGACTTGAGCTCACCTCCTCACAAAAACACAAAACTCACAACTAACTGCTGAGCAACCATCAACAAAAAAGACTGGAATCTACCAAAAAAGATATTCTACATTCAAAGACAAAGAAGTCACAGTGAGATGGTAGGAGGGAAGCATGTGCGATACAATCAAATCTCATATCTGCTAAGTGAGCCGCCCACAAACTGGAAAATAATTATATCGCAGAGGTTCTCCCACAGGAGTGAGAGTTCTGAGCCCCAGGTAAGACTCCCCAGCCTGGGGGTCTGGCATCAGGCGGAGGAGCCCCCAGAGCATTTGGCTTTGAAGGCCAGTGGGACTTTAATGCAGGATCTCCACAAGACTGGGGGGAAAGAGAGACTGCACTCTTGGAGGGTGCACACAAGGTTTCACATGCACTGGGAACCAGGGCAAAGCAGTGACTCCATAAGAGTTTGGGCCAGACCTACCTGTGGGTCTTAGAGGGTCTCCTGGGGAGGTGGGGGTCAGCTGTGGCTTACTGTTGGGACAAGGACACTGGTGGCAGGGAATATTCACTGGAGTGAGCTCTCCCAGAGGTCACCCCTTTGGCACCAGACTTGGCCCCACCCAGCAGCCTGCAGGCTCCAGTGTTGGGACGCCTCAGGCCAAACAAACAGGGTGGGAACACAGCCACACCCATCAGCAGACAGGCTGCCTAAAGTCATCCTGAGGCCACAGCCACTTCTAAACACACTCCTTGATACAGCTCTGCCCACCAGAGGGACAAGACCGAGCTCCACCCACTAATGGGCAGATCCCAGTCCTTCCCACCGGGAAGCCTGCACAAGCCTCAACCTCACCTACCAGGGGACAAACATCAGAAGCAACAGGAACTACAAACCTGGAGCCTGTGGAACAAAGACCACAAACACGGAAAGTTAGAAAAAAATGAGATGGCAGAGAAATATGCTCCAGACGAAGGAACAAGACAAAACTGCAGGAGAACTAAGTGAAATACAGATAGGTAACCTACCTGAAAAAGAATTCAGAGTAATGATAGTAAAGATGATACAAGATCTCGGAAAAAGAACAGAGGTACAGACTGAGAAGATACAAGAAATATTTAACAAAGACCCAGAAGAAATAAAGAACAAACAGAGATGAACAATGCAATACCTGAAATGAAAAATACACTAGAAGGAATCAATAGCAGTAAAAATGAGGCAGAAGAATGAATAAGAGAGCTGGAAGACAGATTGGTGGAAATCACTGCCACAGAACAGAATAAAGAAAAAAGAATGAAAAGAAATGAGGACAGTCAGAGACCTCTGGGACAACATTAAATGCACCAACATTTGCATTATAGGGGTCCCAGAAGGATAAGAGAGAGAGAAAGGGCCTGAGAAAATATTTGAAGAGATAATAGCCAAAAAATTCCCTAACATGGGAAAGGAAACACTCAAGTCCAGGAAGCACAGAGAGTCCCATACAGGACAAACCCAAGGAGGAACACGCCAAGACACATATTGGTAAAACTGACAAAAATTAAAGACAAAGAGAAAATATTAAAAGCAACAGGGAGGAATTCCCTGGTGGTCCAGTGGTTAGGACTTGGTGCTATCAATGCCAGGGCCCGGGTTCAATCCCTGGTCAGGTAACTAAGATCCGGCAAGCCACATAGTGCAGCCAAAAAAAGTAAAAAATAAAATAAAATAAAAGCAACAAGGGAGAAGCAACAAATAGCATGCAAGGGAATCCCCATAAGGTTATCAGCTGATTTTTCAGCAGAAATTCTGCAGGAAAGAAGGGAGTGGCATGATACATTTAAAGGGATAAAAGGGAAAAACCTACAACCAAGAATATTCTACCCAGCAAAGCTCTCATTCAGATTCAATGGAGAAATCAAAAGCTTTACAGACAAGCAAAATCTAAGAGAATTTAGCACCACTAAACCAGCTTTAGAACAAGTGCTAAAGGAACTACTATAGGCAGAAAGAAAAGGCCACAAACAGAAACAAGAAGTTACGAATGGGAAAGCTCACTGGTAAAAGCAAATGTACAGTAAAGGTAGGAAATCATCCACATACAGATATGATGTCAAAACCAGCAATTCTGAGAAGAAGAGAATACAAAAGTAGGGCATGGGAAATGCATATGAAATTAAGAGACCAGCAACTTTAAAAAATCTTGTATATATGTATATGTGGGTATATATGTATATATATATATACATATATATATATATATATATATATATATACACACACTGCTATATCAAAAGCTCATGGTAACCACAAACCAAAACTCTGCAATAGATACACACACAAAAAAGGAAGAACAATCCAAACACAACACAAAAGATATTCATCAAATCACAAGAGGAGAGAACAAAAGAGGAAGGGAAGAAAAAGACCTATAAAAACAAATCTGAAACAATTAACAAAATGCCAATAAGAACATACATATCAATAATTACCTTAAATGTAAATGGATTAAATGCTCCAACCAAAAGACATAGACTGGCTGAATGGGTACAAAAACAAGACCTGTATATATGCTGTCTACAAGAGACCCATTTCAGATCTACGAACACATACAGACTGAAAGTGAGGGGATGGAAAAAGGTATTCCATGCAAAAGGAAATCAAAAGAAAGCTGGAGTAGCAATACTCATATCAGACAAAATAGACTTTAAAATGAAGACTGCTACAGGAGACAAAAAAGGGCGCTACATAATGATCAAAGGATCAGTCCAAGAAGAAGATATAAGAATTGTAAATATATATATGCACCCAACATAGGAGCACCTCAATATATAAGGCAAATGCTAACAGTCATAAAAGGAGAAGTTGACAGGAACACAATAGTAATGGGGTACTTTAACACCCCACTTACCCAAATGGACAGATCATCCAGACAGAAAATCAATAAGGAAACACAGACCTTAAATCACACATTAGACCAGATGGACTTAATTGATATTTATAGAGCATTCCATCCAAAAGCAGCAGAATACCTATTCTTCTCAAGTGCACACGGAACATTCTCCAGGATTGACCACATGCTGGGCCACAAAGCGAGCCTCGGTTAATTTAAGAAAATTGGAAATCATATCAAGCATCTTTTCCAACCATAACTCTATGAGATTAGAAATCAACTAAAAGAAAAAAACTTTAAAAAACACAAACATGTGGAGGCTAAACAATATGCTACTAAACAACCAATGGATCACTGAAGAAATCAACAAGGAAGTCAAAAAAATACTTAGAGACAAATTAAAATGAAAAAGTGATGATCCAAAACCTATGGAACCCAGCAAAAGCAGTTCTAAGAGGGAAGTTTATAGTAATACAATCTTACCTCAGGAAACAAGAAAAATCTGAAATAAATAACCCAACCTTACACTTAAAGCAACTAAAGAAAAAAGAATGAATAAAACCCAAAGTTAGTAGAAGGAAATTTCAAAGATCAGAGCAGAAATACATGAAATAGAGATGAAGAAAACAATACAAAAGATCAATGAAACTAAAAGCTTGTTCTTTGAAAAGATAAACAAAATTGATAAACCTTTAACCAGACTCATCAAGAAAAAGAGGAAGAGGGCTCAACTCAATAAAATTAGAAATAGAGAATCCCCGGTGGTCCAGTGGTTAGAACTCTGTGCTCTTACTGCTGAGGGCCTGGGTTGGATCCCTGGTCAGGGAACTAAGCTCCCCCAAGCCATGCAGCATGGCATTAAAAAATAAAATTAAAATAAAATAAATAAGATAAAATATAATAAAATAAAATGAAAGGAGAAGCTACAACTGAAACCACAGAAATACAAAGGATCATAAGAGACTACTACAAGCAACTATATGCCAAGAAAATGGACAACCTAACAGAAATGTACAAATTCTTAGAAAGGTAGAATCTTCCAAGACTGAAGAGGAAGAAATAGAAATTATAAACAGACCAATAACAAGTACTGAAATTGAAACTGTGATTTAAAAACTCCAAACAAACTAAAGTCCAGGACCAGACTGCTTCACAGGCAATTTCTATCATACATTTAGAGAAGAGTTAACACCTATCTTTCTGAAACTATTCCCAAAAAATGCAGAGTAAGGAACACTCCCAAACTCATTCTATGAGGCCACAATAACCCTGATACCAAAACCAGACAAAGATACTACAAAAAAAGAAAACCTGATGATCATAAATGCAAAAATCCTTAACAAAATAGTAGTCAACTAAATCCAACAATACATTAAGAGGATCATACACCATGATCAAGTGGGATTTATCTCAGGTATGCAAGGATTTCTCAATATCTGCAAATCAATCAGTGTGATACACCACATTAACAAATTGAAGAATAAAAATCATATGATCATCTCAATAGATGCAGAATAAGCTTTTGACAAAATTCAACACCCATTTATGATAAAAACTCTCCAGAAAGTGGGCATAGAGGGAACCTACCTCAACATAATAAAGGCCATATATGACAAACCCACAACTAACATCATACTCAATGGTGAAAAGCTGAAAGCATTTCCTCTAAGATCAGGAACAAGACAAGGATGTCCACTCTCACCACTTTTATTCAACATAGTTTTGGAAGTCCTAGCGACAGCAGTCAGAGAAGAAAAAGAAATAAAAGGAATCCAAATTGGAGAAGAAGTAAAACTGTCACTGTTTGCAGTTGACATGATTCTATACATAGAAAATCCTAAAGATGCTACCAGAAAACTACTAGAGCTCATCAATGAATCTGGTAAAGTTGCAGGATACAAAATGAATACACAGAAATCTCTTGCATTCCTATACACTAACAATGAAATATCAGAAAGGGAAATTAAGGAAACAATCCCATTTACCATGGCATCAAAAAGAATAAAATACATAGGAATAAATCTACCTAAGGAGGCAAAAGACCTGTATTCAGAAAACTATAAGATACCGATGAAACAAATCAAAGATGAAACAAACAGATGGAAAGATATACCATGTTCTTAGATTGGAAGAATCAGTATTGTCAAAATGACTATACTACCCAAGGCAATCTACAGATTCAATGCAATCGCCATCAAATTACCAATGGCATTTTTCACAGAACTAGAACAAAAAATTTTTAAATTTGTTTGTACACACAAAAGACCCCAGATAGCTGAAACAATCCTGAGAAAGAAGAATGGAGCTGGAGCAATCAGGCTCCCTGACTTCAGACTATACTACAAAGCTACAATCATCAAACCGGTATGGTGCTGACACAAAAACAGAAATATAGATCAATGGAACAGGATAGAAAGCCCAGAGGTAAACCCACGCACCTATGGTCACCTAATCTGTGACAAAGGAGGCCAGAATATACAATGGAGAAAAGACAGTCTTTTCAATAAGTGGTGCTGGGAAAACTGGACAGCTACATGTAAAAGAATGAAATTAGAACATTCTATAACACCACACACAAAAATAAACTCAAAATGGATTAAACACCTAAATGTAAGACTGCATCCTATAAAACTCTTAGAGGAAAACATAGGCAGAACACTTTCTGACATAAATCACAGCAATATCTTTTTGGATCCACCGACTAGAGTAATGAAAATAAAAACAAAAATAAACAAAATGGACCTAATTAAACTTAAAAACTTTTGCACAGCAAAGGCAACCATATACAAAACCAAAAGACAACCCACAAGATGGGAGAAATTATTTGCAAGTGAAGCAACAGACAAGGGATTGATCTCCAATATATACAAACAGCTCATGTGGCTCAGTGTGAAAAACAAACAACCCAATCAAAAAATGGGCAGAAGACCTAAACAGACATTTCTCCAAAGAAGACATACAAAATATAGGGGTGGGGGAGTGGGAGGTACAAACTAATGGGTGTAAGATAGGCTACAAGGATGTATTGTACAATACAGGGAATATAGCCAATATATTATAATAACTAAATGGAGTGCAACCTTTAAACATTGTATAAAATTTTTAAAATTAATTTTAGAGTCATTGTTTAACATTCTTAGCAATACAGTGTAACATCAGATTTTATATTTATTCAAATAAAATGGATGAGATATCTCAAAAAACATTTTTTTAAAGGCATACAGATAGCCAAAAGGCACATGAATAGATGCTCAACTTCGCTAATTATTAGAGAAATGCAAATCAAAACTACAATGAGGTTATCACCTCACACCAGTCAGAATGGCCATCATCAAAACGTCTAGGGCCTCCCTGGTGGTGCAGTGGTTAAGAATCCGCCTGCCAATGCAGGGGACATGGGTTCGAGCCCTGGTCCGGGAAGATCCCACATGCTGCAGAGCAACTAAGCCCGTGTGCCACAACTACTGAGCCTGCGCTCTAGAGCCCGCGGGCCACAACTACTGAGCCTGTGAGCCACAACTACTGAAGCCCACGTGCCTAGAGCCCATGCTCCCCAAGAGAAGCCACCGTAATGAGAAGCCCACGCACCGCAACGAAGAGTAGGCACCGTTCGCTGCAACTAGAGAAAGCCCGCATGCAGCAACGAAGACCCAACGCAGCCAAAAATAAATACATAAATAAAATAAATTTTAAAAAAAAGTCTAGAAACAATAAATGCTGGAGAGGGTGTGGAGAAAAGGGAACCCTCCTACACTGTTGGCAGGAATGTAAATTGGTGCAGCCACTATGGAAAGCAGTATGGAGGTTCCTGAAAAAACTAAAACTAGAGCTACCACATGATCCAGCAATCTCATTCCTGGACATATATCTGGAGAAAACTATACTTCAAAAAGATACATGCACCGCAATGTTCATTGCAGCACTATTTACAATAGCCAAGACATTGGAAGCAACCTAAATGTCCATCTACAGAAGAATGGATAAAGAAGATATGGTACAGGGACTTCCCTGGTGGTCCAGTGGTTAAGACTCCACGTTTCCCATGCAGGGGGCACGGGTTCCATCACTGGTCAGGGAACTAAGATCCCCCCATGCCATAAGTTGTGGTCAAAAATATAAAATTAGGCAGCTCGATGCTTTATGACGACCTAGAGGGGTGGGATAGGGAGGGTGGGAGGGAGGCTCAAGAGGGAGGGGATATGGGGATATATGTATACATATAGCTGATTCACTTTGTTGTACAGCAGAAACTAACACAACATTATAATGCAATTATACTGCAATAAAGATTAAAAGAATATATCTTTAAAAAAAAATATGGGACACATATACAATGGAAGGTTACTCAGCCATTAAGAAGAATGAAATAATGCCATTTGCAGTAGCATGGATGGACCTAGAAAGAAGTACATCAGACAGAGACAGATATCATATGATATCACTTATATGTGGAATCTTCAAAATGATACAAATGAACTTATTTACAAAACAGAAACAGACTCACAGACTTAGAAAACAAACTTATGGTTACCAAAGGGAAAAGGTGAGTGGGAGGAATAAATTAGGAGTTTGGGATTAACATAGACACACTACTATATATAAAATAGATAATCAACAAGAATCTACTGCATAGCACAGGGAACTTTACTCAAAATTCCATAATAACCTATATGGGAAAGGAATTTGAAAAAGAATGGATATATGTATACATAAAACTGAACCAATTTGCTGTACACCTGAACATACACAACATTATAAAACAACTATATTCCAGCATAAAATAAAAATTAAATTAAAAAAGTCCCAACACTCTAAATGAAATAAAAATTGGATGTGTAAAATTTGAGTTTGGTACTGGTAGGCTTTTGAGCTTACAGTCCAAGCCTGCTGTGACTAAGTAAATATAGGGGCCATCTTTAGCTTATTTACATAACAGTTGTGACAATCCTTTTTCTGATCTAGACTTTATTTCCTGGTCGATATCAATGGCACACCTCTTCAGGGGAATTTTTCCAGCATCTGGCCACACACACTAGTGTAATGTGGCCAGAAAAACAGCAAACCCTCTAAGTTTTACACTTGATCATGAGTTTTTTCCATTATATCAGATAAGGGATTATACTTAAACTTTAGGTTCATAAATCTTCCAAACAATAACTCAAAGGGAGAAATATCATGCCTGCCAGAGGAAGTTGACCTTATTTTTAATAAAACCAAAGGTGAAGCTCTGGGCCATTGTAAGCTGATGGCTTGATATTTAGTCAAATAATTCTTTATAGTTCATTTGTTCTTCTCGTCCAGAAGACTGAGTATGATAAAGAGTATAGCAAATTATTGGTTTAGTGTTTACAGAGCTCCTACATAACCATAGAAATGAAATGACTTTCCCTATCAGACTCCAGATATTCAGAAATTCCAAAGGTTGGGATGTTATAATTCAGTAAGTCCTTGAAACACTGAGCATCTGCTTTAGCTGCTAGGAACACTTCTGGCAATCCAGACATCATACACAACATTACTGATCAATCTCTTCTACCTTCTGAAGGTGAAAGCTCTATGCTATCAACGGAATGTGTTCTCCCAAAATTCCTATGTTGAAACCTAATCACCAATGTGATGGTATTTGGAAGAGGGTCTTTAGGAGATAAATAGGGCATGAGGGTGGAGACATCATGAATGAAATTAGTGTCCTTATAAAAGAGACCCCATAGAGCTCTCTTGCCCCTTATGCCACGTGAGGACACAGCAAGAAGAAAGCCGTTTACGAAAAAAGAAGTGGACCATCACCTGACATTGAATCTGCCAGCACCTTGATCTTGGACTTCTCAGATTCCAGACCCATGAGAAATAAGTTTATGTTGTTTATAAGCCACCCAGTCTGTGCAGTATTCTGTTATAGCAGCCCAAATGGATTAGGACACTCTATAAAGTCTATTTGCCACCAGATCCCAGGTAACAATGTCCTCAGTAGACTTCTTTGCCTTACCTTAAGTGTTTCCTGTAAGTAATTTTTCTGGCAAGCAGCACACCTTTGTATTATTTCTTGAATTATTTGACCCTTATTCCAAATGTGGTACGATTCCAAGGTTTTCAGGATACTCCTTTTGTTTGAATAAGGTTGCTGGTGTCATGAAAAAGCCATCCAAACATATAATAAGTGAGATACACAAATACTCCTATAGTGTAATTCCCATATTCCTATGATATTCTTCATAGCTCTCCTTGGTTTCCAATTTTCTAAATCTTGTGGAGTTGTGTATTTCTGAAATTGTAAATAAGAGTTCTTGGATAGAAGTAATGGGGCTTCAATTTCCCCAGTCAAGACCTAAGTAGCCCTTTCTGTGGCTTGGTGTGCAAATTAATTTCCTTTAGATATGTCATCTTGTTGTCTGTTATGAGTTCTACAATGAATTTCAGAAATCTGTTGGAGAAGCGGGGGTGACTAATAAATCAGCAATTACGTTTCTAGTGTGATATTTCAGTTACTACTGCTATGAGAAAGTTCCCTCTATTCCTCCACATTTGTTCCATAGCATGACAGATACCAAATGCATATTTACTATCAGTATAGATATTCACCTTAAGATTGGTGGCTAATTTAAAAGTTTGTATAAGAGCTAGGAGTTCCGGTGAAAGTTCACAGCGCAGCGGCGGGTCTGGCTGGCGGCGGCGGCGGGCGGGAGGCGAGTGCCCGGTGTGCGTTTGTGGAGACAGAGGCGCGCTCGACTCTCGAGGCCCGTCACCCGCTCAGCTCCCTGCCCTAGGCGAGGAGGGCGGCTTGTGGGGTTGAGTGGCCCGAGCTGAGGGTGCGCAGAGCTCAGGGCGGCGACGGCAACGGCGTTGATATCGGTGTAACAACTGCCTCAGCAAGCCGGGAAGATGAAAGGGCGGATCGAGCTGGGAGATGTGACACCACACAATATTAAACAGTTGAAGAGATTAAACCAGGTCATCTTTCCAGTCAGCTACAATGACAAGTTCTATAAGGATGTGCTGGAGGTTGGCGAGCTAGCAAAATTTGCCTATTTCAATGATATTGCAGCAGGCGCAGTATGTTGTAGGGTGAATCATTCACAGAATCAGAAGAGACTTTACATCATGACACTAGGGTGTCTGGCACCATACCGAAGGCTAGGAATAGGAACTAAAATGTTAAATCATGTCTTAAACATCTGTGAAAAAGTTGGCACTTTTGACAACATCTATCTGCATGTCCAGATCAGCAATGAGTCTGCAACTGACTTCTACAGAAAGTTTGGCTTTGAGATTATTGAGACAAAGAAGAATTACTATAAGAGGATAGAGCCCGCAGATGCAGAAAAACCTCAAAGTCCCTTCTGGCCAGAACGCACATGTGCAAAAGACAGACAACTGAACAAATTACAGATGAACTTTCTTGCACTTGCTTGAAGCCAAATAAAAGAGATGCCCATTGATTCCCCACCCCCCTCTTTCTTTTAAAGCTTTCCCCCTTCCTTGTTCTTGTTTTTCCTCCTTTCAAAACTTCCCTCCCTTTCCTCTAAAGGTTTTAAACTTTTAAGGACTTATTAATCATGTTTGGATTGTTTTAGTTTTCTTATTTGACTGTAGGAAGGAGAAGGTATAAATAGATCTGTCTAGTTTCACAGATATATGGTCCCAAAAACTTGTGTCAATTTCATTTTTTTTTAATGTCCTGCTTTCACATTGAAGGGCAGAGCCTACAAAATACTGTATAATTCAAAGGAAAAAAAGAAGCAGCAGCAATATCTTGTTCTCTAACTCATAGACAAGTTTAGTGTGTTTGTGGTACTTTGGGTTTTTCAAGATTTTGTGAGATACCAATCCCTATACATTGCCTTCACTCCACCTTTTGTCCTTCTGAGTATTATCTCAGAAGTTGGACCATTGTTATCCTTGTAAGAAATACTAAGCTTATTTTGTTCTGTTAAGCAGTTATTTCTTCCTTCCTCGCTGGTGGCTGAGGGTAGGTGGGATAGTTTGAGTAGGCAGTATTATACTTTGGTCTCAGCATTTGAGTTAAACTGCTTTTTGCTAATGAGTGGGCTGGTTGTTAGCAGGTTTATTTTTCTTGCTGTTGATTGTTAGAAGTGGCATTAACTTTTAGAGTGTGGGCTGGTGAGATTTTTTTTTAATATCCCAGCTAGAGATATGGCCTTTAACTGACCTAAAGAGGTTTGCTGTGATTTGCTTTTTTTTCTCCTGTCCTCTTTCTTCAGTAAACCCACAATAGTTAGTCAAACCTTAAAAATGGAGTTGATGTCCTTATAGGTCAGTGCCCCTAAATAAACCTGAAGCAAGCGTTGTCTCTTGGACATATTAAAAAATACCTAAAAGGAAGCTTAGATAGACTTGTGGCACAACAAATGCATTTAATGTCAGCTAATGCAGACTGTTAGAAGTGTGGCCACTGAGCATTTGATTTTAGAGGAAAGAATATCTAGACAGTATTTTGAGAATAACATAGCTGTGCTATTGCTTATCTGTTGGAGAACATCCCGGATTTGCTTATATTCTGTGCCTGTGATACTGAGTTTAAGGATTTGGGTGTGGGGGAATTGTTAAACATATTGCTTCTATTCTTGGAAAAAGTAGAAGTCTAGAAGCATTAATAACGCAAATGTCACTGTGACCTCCTCTACTGACAGGACTGGTTTATGCCAGATCGTTTTCTGGCACATAATGAGTGGCTTTGACGGGTCAATAACTTTTTGTGAGATAGAAGACATCTGAAATTTTCATGTTTTCCTCCATAATCCCATCTCCAATATTTAAAATTTTCTACATTGCCAATACTGGTCGCCCAAGAAATGTTTTCATTAGACTTTAAAACAATGCACAGGGCTTGAATTTTCTGTCACTTGACTTTAAAAGGAATGTTGATTCATAATATTTATCCTCTTATGTAAATTCTGGCATAAAAGTTTCATCTCTTCATATATGTTGAATGACAAAATTATTTTACACAATGTTTATGCACATTTTATAATCTTAAATTCTTATTTGAGAATGTAAAAATACAAGGTACAGTAGACTTCAACAGTCTTAGCTGAGTGCCAAGAATAATATAGAAAAGGAAGATAGTCGATAAATGAGTTTATAGGGTTATAATCTTAAGATAGTAAAAATGTAGAAAGACCATGCTGGTTTCTTGGGTATCAGTTTCTTAAGCAGTCCAAATCTAAGCTTAGAAGAAAAGTTTAGCATTAAGCACCTTTACCTTCACGGATAAGCTTCAGCTTGCTCTTGCCAAGAGAAGAGTGCCTGAGTTACAGAAGGCATAATTAGTTTGAAAATTCAGACTTTTTGTAAACTTCAGATATCAAAATAGATTTTGATATATAAATGAGTTTTGTGAGATGACACTGCCTCTATTTCTATAACCATTTCACCTGGACTATCTAATCAGTCCTATGAATGTATCCCTAAATATGTTTAATGAAAACCAAATAGCTGCCTCATTACAATTAAGTACATATTACTTATGGAGGAAAAAATATTAAATTTTGAACTGTGTAGGCTCCGTATCATTTTAGTGTTTCTTTTTCCACACTAGTCACTGACTTTAACCTAAATTGTGTTTGTAAAGGGTGAATTGTCCTACATCAAACTTACATGAAATAATTCCATCCACCTGTGGAAGAGGAGGATGTAGAAGAGGTAGAAGCTGGGCACTAGTTCATGTGCCTATGAGTCAGTAAAGACTGAAATAATGTCCCATGTTCAGTTGGTTATGTTGATAAAAATTATCATTGAGGTAAAACAATTCTATTAACTGGAAGATCACAGGATATATCCATTATATTTTTCAGGGCAGATAGTTTTTCTGTGGGGCAAATAGGTAAAAATTATATTGTATGGAAATTGCATTAGGTTCTAAAGAAAAGAATCTGCAGAGAAATCTATGCAATATATAATTGGTTCCAGATTAGTTTTCATTTGGGGAAAGAAGTTCAGAACTATCCCCAAAGCAGTTTATTCATCAACTGAAAGTCCTCCAAAAATAGAACTATTGGGAAACCATGGTATATGGGGTGGAAAAGAAAAACTCCCTCAGTTTTTTGGAGGGAATAACTTTAAAAATACTTAAATAGCTGAGTTTACTTGGTGCAGTTAAGATTTAAACTTGTTGATTTTAACATTGCTGTTACATCTGAAATAAACTTACCTGATGTTCTGGTAAAAAAAAAAAAAAAAAGGAAAGAGAGAGAGAGCTAGGAATTCTACTTCTTGGGCTGACTTTATATTTGGGAGAGGATAAGCCTCTAAAACCTCATGAGGACTGACTACTGTATATGATGCTTTTCTATCTCCCTTTGTGTCTCTCACTCAAATTCTATCAGTGAACAATATTAAATCAAGATTAGGAATAGGAATATCAGATAAGTCAGGCAAACTTTGAATATCTTCTGCTATAACTGTGAGGGAATCATTGTCTGCTGTTTGGTCAGGATTTGGCAACAGAGTAGCTGGGTTCAAAAGGTTACACCTTCTTAGAATAACATTAGGATTAGACAATAAGACTTGTTCATACTTAGTCCAGTGGCACAGTGACAATGTTGTATCTTATGAATTTATAAAATAGCAGTAACAGCATGAGGTGCATATAAGTAAGTTAAATGTTCCAGAGTCAAAGCCTGAGACTTTTCAACTAGAATACCAACTGCTGCTAAGGCGTATAAACATCCTGGCATCTCTAGAACAAAAGAATCCAACAACACATAAAAGTAAGCAATAAGCCTATAATCAGAGCCTAACGTTTTTTTTTAATTTTATTTATTTTTATTTTCATTTATGGCTGTGTTGGGTCTTCGCTTCTGTGCAAGGGCTTTCTCTAGTTGTGGCAAGTGGGAGCCACTCCTCATCGCAGTGAGCGGGCCTCCCACCATCGCGGCCTCTCCCGTTGCAGAGCACAGGATCCAGACTCTGAGAGACTAACTTTTAAGAAAGTACACCACTTTCTTAAGTGCTCCCTTATTATCATTACAAAAAAGGTGGACTATTTTGTCAAAGTTAGGAACTCCTAATACCATTGGGCTACTCTAAGTGTTTAAAAGGCTTCTCTAGCTTCTTTGGACTACTGTAAAGGTTCTGGTGATGCATCATGTGATATCTCAAACAGGTGGTTAGTATTTTCAGAAAACGCAGAGATACATTGCCTGCAATACCCAACCAACCCCCCAAATTGGTGGAGTGGTTTCTTTTTCATGGTAGTTTACTTCATTTATAAATAGGCTGAATTTGGGATGGAACTACCTTCTGTCTATTGACTAATATGAAATGTCCCAAATATTTGACTTCAATTTGACGATACTACAATTTATCTAGGAAGGTTTTATATTCTTCAGCAGCTAAAAATATTAAGAAAGCCAAAGCATTTTCTTTATAGGCATTTAAAGTCTTAGCAATTATCAATAAATCATTCACGTATTGAACTAGCATGGGCCACGAAGGAACTTCTTCAAATTCTTTTATAAATATCTAGAGAATATATAATAGGCAAATCTCTGAGAGATTCATTGCCACAAATATTGAAAGCCTCCATTGGTAAACACAAAGAAGAACCATGATTCCTCAGCTAAAGATGAGAAAAGAAAGCTAAAAATAAGTCCCCTAAAGAAAATATTTAGCAGATGCAGGTATAGAGGTTAAGACAGTAGCAGGGGGGCTTCCCTGGTGGCTCAGTGGTTAAGAATCTGCTTGCCAATGCAGGGAACACAGGTTCGATCCCTGGTCCGGGAAGATCCCACATGCCACGGAGCAACTAAGCCCGTGAGCCACAACTACTGAGCCTGCATGCCACACTACTGAAGCCTGCGCGCCTAGAACCCGTGCTCTGCAACAAGAGAAGCCACCGCAATGAGAAGCCCGTGCACCACAATGAAGAGTAGCCCCTGCTCGCCGCAACTAGAGAAAACCTGCGCGCACAACAAAGACCCAACACAACCAAATAAATAATTAAATAAATAAATTTATTTTAAAAAAAAGATAGTAGCAGGGATGGATATAAAAGATGTCAGAGAAATGACTAACTTCTTGTACAAATTTATAAGTTGAACTTTCATGTCAAATTTTCCTTCCTCTTTATAGGTACATGGCAAATGCCCCCCCCTTTTTTTTTTATTATGTCCCATCTTTCTAGTTATGTAATTGCAGGTTCTAGTTCTTGTATTTGAGCTAGAGAGAGAGGATATTGTGACCATGGCCATGGTTTTCATTTGTTGTAAGCTATAACATTAGTATTAATCCTTTTTATTAAAGGTGTCATTTGTTCCTAGGATTCCTAAATCCTAATTCCTAAAGATGAATCTATTTCCTATAATTCAGAGTGCTTTTCCAGCACTTTTTTAGGTGAGACTGTCACTCTATCCTGTCCTCCTTTTGTTTCAGAAGGACATATTTACCAAAATCTCCATCTAGAGTATAGAATATGGTAGCCCTTAGTTTACAGATCAGGTCCACCCCCCCCCCCCATCAGATTAAGAGGCACAACAAGAGACAAAAGAAAAGCATGTTCCTCTAACAGATGACTTATTTGCACAGGAACCTTAGAGGAGAAGAACAGGTAAAATGTTGTGCAGAGGTACCCACAACTTGAATATTTTTATGGGTAAAGGAAAAATGAGAAAGATCATTAGAAAATACAGAACATGTGCCTCCAGTATCCATAAGAACAGCCAGGGAAAGATTAAGGCAGGGAAAAGAAACAGACATATAAGTATTTCCCATTCTCAGCTCCAAGTTTCCCCCACTATGCCAATTTTGCTCATTAGTTTGCACCACTTGCCAGTTATTTCCTGTGTGATTTCCTGGGGGATAGTCTCTTTGACACAACTGTAAAGCTTCAGAGTTGGTTTCCATCCCTTGCATATTCTTCAGTCTCTTCTGGCATCCATTTCTCCAGGGCCCCATCTTCTTATAATAGTGACATATTGACTTTACATTAGGGGACTCCCTCTTATGAGTTGATGACTTCAGATAAGTGTCTCTTTCCTTTGTGAATAATTCTAACTGAAAAGCTAACACTGAGGTCTTAAATTTCTTTTTGTCTTCTTTATCTTTCTCCATATTTTCCCAAAACTGAGTTGCTGTTGCTGCCAGTATCTGAGAAACTGTCCTTGCCACCCACCTACTTTTTCTCTTACTTGTGCTTGATTTCTAGGCAAAAAGGCTGCCACAAAAGTAGAGAGGACCAAGGGCTTTTACTAATTTGCCCCTGGATCCAACCTTGTAAATTTAGATAATGCCCAGTAAACTATTGGTGAAAATCAGAGAGGATTTATCCAGCTTCTTGAGTGCGGCATTGTAGTTTCTTCCAGCTCACCTTCTGCAGAAAGGCTTCAAGGATTGCCAACATCAATCCCTTGTGCTGAGTTTCCAAGGTATGAAAAGCAACCTGAGTTGTTGGAGGAGGCAAACTGTAGACTTCCTGAGGCATGGTACTCCCTGATAATAGGAGTTATTATTTGGTCCCTGTTATGAGTTATATTGTGTCCTCCAAAAAGATATGTTGAAGTCCTAACCCCAGGTAACCTGTAACTGTGACCTTATTAGGAATTAGGGTCTTTGCAAATGTCAACAAGCAAAGGGCGGGCTCTTATCCAATGTAACTGGTGTCCTTTTAAGAAGATGAAAACACTGTGTGATGACAGAGACACACAGGGAGAATGCCATGTGAGGACAGAGGCAGAAATTAAAATGATGCAGCTGCAAGCCAAGAGCACCAAGGATTGGCAGTCACCAGCAGAAGCTAGGAAGAGGCAAAGAAAGATTCTATTCAGTCTCAGAGAGAGCATGACCCTGCTAACACCTTTATTTCAGACTTCTAGCCTCCAGAACTGTGAAAGAACAAATTTCTGTTGTTTTAAGTCACCCAATTTGTGGTACTTTGTTATAGCATCCCTAGGAACCTAATAGAGCCTCATCATGCTTGTTCCTTTAGTCGACCAAGTCAACCAATAGCAATAGTTTATGCAGCAGCCAGTATACATCCCATGCATAGGGCTGTAGGTTGAAAACACTCCATGGAGCACCTCAGAAAAAAGTTACAGATCTTCCTGGAGCACTGGAAAAGAGCTCTTAAAATAGTAATATCAGCTGGCAAAAGGGCATATGGATTCTTACCGTTTCTGGTGTTCCCAGTAGTCCTGTATAACTTCTAAAGAAGCATCTGAGCTTTGGAGCTCCAGAAGGGTAGGATAGATTTTCTTCATGCAGAGATTAAAAAATAGGGAGATTTGGAAGCCATTCTAGTTTCCATTCTCATTTTGCCATTTATACTGCTTTTTAAAATTATTTTTCTTGCAAGTTACCAGGGCAACCAGTTACCAATCCAATGCCTTTATTCTAAGGCACAGTCTCTTATTCAAATTCTAAATTACTCCTTGCTCTTTCCTTTAATCATTTTTGCTTCCCTAACTATGTTTTGCACATTTGGTTTTCTGAGAATCTCAGAGGTGAAATTGAGACTTGGGCAACCCATATCAGGACATTTGAATAAGGCTGGCAATTCTCCCTCTTCTAAAAGGAAGTCATCTCTGGGTCTCAGAGCCACTAGGAACCATCCAACCAAGAGGTCATTACCCACCTTATCCCAGGTCCTAGATTGAAACAAGGAAAGGTAAAAGGAAACAGAAGGAGCAGAAGGGGCAAAAGTAGGGAAGAATTGTGAACTTGGAGAAAGAGAAAGAGTTTTCCATTTCTTAATATCTTCCTCCAATATATTAATTAATTGTTTATGGCTACCCAATTCATTCTTGCATTTACTTCCTGAGAAATATTCATCTCAGAGATTTATCAGTAATCCATTTGGTTGGGTGGGGTTTTCCTAAAAATTCCTGTAAGTACACCAATTTGTCTACCCCAAAAAAGCCTTCCTCTGGCCGTTGAAATACAGTAAGTCCCCTACATATGAACATTCAAGTTGCAAACTTTCAAAGACGCGAACGTGCGTTTGCATGTCCAACCACGTAAGTTAGTTCACGTGTCTGGCTTACATTGTCACGTGCATTCATCCTCTACAAGTGGTTGAGCTTTTGTGTACTTTACTGTACAGTACTGTATAGAGTACAGTAGTACAGTATCTTTATTTCAATCCCAGGATGTCCGGAAGCAAGCATAAAAGCAGCGGTGATGTAGCTGGTACTGCTAAGAAGCGCCAGGAATTGGAGGCCCAGAGAAAGAACGAAGAGAGACCAGGGAAAGAAGAAGTAACTGAAGAACCAAAGAGATTCACGATGCAGGAAGTGGCAAGGGGATTTTCTTTATTTGAGGAGGCACTGTTAGCTTTTGAGGCACAGGACCCAAACATAGAATGGTACACGAAGGTTGCAGCAGCCGTTCACAATGCAATCCAGTGCTACCGTGTCATCTATGATGAGAAAAAAAGAGCTACTACCCAGACATTGCTGGATTATTTTTTTCAAGAGGGTAGATAGAATTGAATCCAGCAAGGAACCAGAACCTGTGCCATCAACGTCAGGCGTGAGTGAAATTGCAGCTTGCCCTCCGTCTCTTACTGCTGGTGACCCTTCAGCTCTACCATCTCCCACCTCCTCTCCCTCCTCCAGTCAGTAACTCTTCTTGCCTGTTCACTCCATGCCAGCCCCTGTATGCCAGCTGTTGTACTGTACTACTGTACTTTTCAAGGTACTGTACTCTAAGATTAAAAATGTTTTCTTTATTTTTTTGTTTTTTATGTATTATTTGTGTGAAAAGTATTATAAACCTATTACAGTACAGTACTATATAGCTGACTGTGTTAGTTGGGTACCTAGGCTAATTTTGTTGAACTTATGAACAAATTGGACTTATGAACTCATTCGTATGTAGGGGACTTACTGTATAGGGTTTTAATAAGTATCCCCATCACAAACATGATAGAGTGAAATCAGTCTTTTAAGAGAGAGACCTACCAGCAACATTCTGGGCTTCCCATATTTTTCTACCATTGAAGCTAATAGTGAACCAAATGGATTCTTAGAACCTGTATTACCTATTTTGCTCAGTACTTTTGGTAAACAGTCAGCCCATATTCACTTTATATCAGTTGTTACATTGAACTTATTTGGAAGTCCTATTTTTCATAATTCTTCTTCAGGCTTAGTCTGGCATTCTGCTCTCTCATAATTGTTTATCAGGCTTATTCTGCCATTTTGTTTTCCATCATTCCCATGGTTGCCCCTGACAGTATATCTTGTATGTATAATTCATCACATCCTTCAACATTCCTCCATAAAGTTAAATTCAGTTTCCCAAAAAGCACTTTTTTAATGGTTGCATGATATTCTATCACATGGCCATGCCATAATTTATTTTAATACCATTTTCCTCTTGTTGGAAATTCATATGATTTCAAATACTTTCCCATTATAAACAATGTCATGACAAAGATCCTTATGCATAAAACATGATGCACATTTCTAATATTTTCTTTATGCTATCCAGAAGTGGATGCTCATGAGGATGAATACTTTTAAATTTTTAAAATTTATTTATTTATTTATTTTTGGCTGCGTTGGGTCTTCGTTGCTGTGCGTGAGCTTTCTCTAGTTGCGGCAAGCGGGGGCCACTCTTCATCGCGGTGCGTGGGCCTCCCACTATCGTGGCCTCTCTTGTTGCGGAGCACAGGCTCCAGACGCGCAGGCTCAGTAACTGTGGCTCACGGGCCCAGGTGCTCCGCAGCATGTGGGATCTTCCCAGACCAGGGCTCGAACCCGTGTCCCCTGCATTGGCAGGCGGATTCTTAACCACTGCGCCACCAGGGAAGCCCAGGATGAATACTTTTAAGCTTTAGTACATATTGATACACCACCTTTGGGAAAAACCATACTAATTTATGCTCCCATGGGCAGTGAATGAGAGAGAACTTATCTTGTCAAAGATATACATAGCCTCATGTTGCACAAAGGAAAAGACTGGTAATCTTGATAGGAGAGAATGAAAGAATGAGATCTTGCTGATTGCAACTAATGCAGATGAAAATATTTGGCATATAGTATGAACTTGTCTGTTTCAACATAACAACTTGACATGGGCAAGTTATGTTATCTGTGATAATTAAATATAGACTGCCTAAAAGAATGGCAGTTAGGAGATCACATGACATAGGCCTATATAACTAGGGTCAAGTTGACAAACAGTAGTACCTGAGGTTGTTGGAGATGATTCAGTAAGTTGGCTTTTATTTTTGAGGTTTAAAAATTGTCTCTAAGCTTTAAATTTTTAATAAAAACATTTAAGTAATACATGTTAATGGTACAAAATTCAAAAGGCACAAAAGGGTACATCATGAGAAATATGTATCCTATGCCTGTTCTTTCAGTGACCCAACTCTCCTGCCCATGGTTACCAAGTCTCTTGTTTATCTTCTCAATGACAACCTGGGAATTTACAAAATAAAATCCTTTTTTATACACTTTTGCTCTTCCACACAAAGGGTACCATATGATACATACTGTTCTGTACCTTGCTTCGTTTTCTTTTTATTTTGTTTTAATTTTTTGGCTGCACAACGCGGCATGCGGGATCTTAATTCCCTGACCAGGGATCGAACCCATGCTCCCTGGAGTGGAAGCACAGAGTCTTAACCACTGGACCACCAGGAAGTCCCCTCCTTGCTTCTTTTAGTCAGCAATTTAGCTTGGATATCATGCCATATGAATACATAAAGAGCTTATCTATATGTGTAAGCATATATTGATTATTTAGCATATATTTGTTGAGGACCTACTAGGTGTCAGGCCTATTCTACACACTGAGATATGGCAAATGAAACACAGAATCTCAACCCTCATGGAACTTAAATCAAAATGGGGAGAAACAGAAAAACAAAATAAAAAGTAACACATATGTTATATGATAGAAAGTGTTATAGAGAAAAAGAAAATGTTTGTTGAGCACCAGCTGAATGTGCCCTTGGTCGCTGAGGGGACACCGCCATGGGGAGGTGGTCTGCCAGTCAGATTGAAATAACAAAGCCCAGGCAGGCCCAAGTCCAGGGAGCAGCCCTGCTCAGGAAGCAGGAGGTGAGGCCTGAAGATATTCAGGATCAGGGCACAGATACCGAGCAGGGAGAAGACACATTGCTCTCCTCCTCTGACCAGAGCCAGTTCTTCCTAAAACAGAAACCCTAGCAGAGAGAGAAAAAAACTGCGCGCTGACTGATGAAGTCCTGGGACAGGAGGTCTCTGCCTGAGCAGAGTAGTGGGAGAAGCCTGGACTCTGGGGCAGGAATTGGATCCAGGACCTCTTTGTAAATTTGTCCATCCTAGTGGCTTCTTCCTTAAGGAGGCTAAAGACCGGGCTGGGGGTGGGGGATCAGAGGGCACCAAGTCATGGTGAGGCCCCACCCATTCTGTCCCTTGAGTAGCGGCAAGAGGTAGGAGGTGGGCCTCACAGAAGAGAGAGGCTACACGTCCCGGCAGCGGGGCAGACTGGGATGACTCCCTCGGCTCCTGCGGGAAAGAGCCACAGGAAGACAGACTTGGGCCACGTGGGGCAAAGCACCCTCTGTGGAAAAGATACGGAAAGGGCTGTTGCAGGAGGAAGTGAGCTCCCTGTCATCTGGGGGTTATTATCTAAGCGGAGGGCAGCGTGTCGAGGGGCCTCTGTCATTCAACAAGAGGTGGGACCCCAGGACTGTTGGGGGCCCGTGGACCCTAAGATGCTCTGATCCTCCCACCTTTGGAGGACAAACCTTGCCCAATCCTGTCTGGCCTGGTCAGGTGGCTCAGAAACACCCCAGGGACTGCAGGCCTTTTCTGGGGTTTCAAAAAGGAGCAGCATTAGCATTCATTAGTGCTCTAATTGGCATCTTAATTGGCAGTTTCACTCTGGTCTTTTGGTCTTTATAATGGATATCCGGTGCCTAGCCCTCCCCCAGCCACCCCACCCCCAACCTTCTCCCTAGAGATCAGCCCCCAGCTGCACCTCACCTTCCCTTCACCGCCACCCGCTTGCTTGCACCGCATGCACCGACAAAGGTTGGAGGCAGGGATGAGCTTCCCCAGGGCATCTGCATTGTACCTTCTCTCCCTCCCCCTTTCAGTGAGCTCAGGAAATTGGTTTTAATCCACCGGGCTCCAGTTGCTTAGCAACGGAAGAGCCTGCTCCTAACAACCAGGAGCCACAAAGATGCTGCAGAGAAAGGGGGCTGTCTGGGCCCTGCTCCGGCTCAGCTCCTGACTACTGCCTCCCTGATGTTTTTTTTTTTCTCATTGAGTACAGCCAGCCTTCCTCTCTCAGGTGCTGGGTCTTGAAAGGCTGATCTCTGGGGCAGCTGCCTGACCTCACCCCCTATCCTGCCTGCCTAGAGCTTCTCTGAATCCCACCTCCCAGGCCAGCAGGAGGTAATTCATGATCATAGCAGGGTGGCTCTAGGAAGGGCCCTCACTCTGTCTCTCCGAGGTCGCTGGCTATGTTGCTTCTTCCAGTCTGGCCCGGTGGGTGGGAGTAGAGTTGATCTCGCTCGGGTGGCCTCGGCCTGCAGAGGCTTGAAGCAGGGTTTCGGTTCCCAGCCAGAGACTGAAGTCGGGCCGCAGCAGTGAGAGCGCTGAATCCTAGCCACTAGACCACCAGGGACCAGTGGCCAGTAACGAGGCCCTGGCCCATCAGCTGTGTAGAAGTGAATTTCCACAGAGAGACGGAAAGTAGTGAAACAAGTGTTTATTAGCAGGAAGAAGAGTACATGTGAATAGACACACACGGGTGGGCTCAGAGAGAGCCACGCCCTCGTGGTAGTTTGAGTCGCTTATATGGGGCATTTCTTCCGGGTTTCCTTTGGCCAATCATCTTGCTTTGCCTGGCTCTGAGTCCGTATTTGGCTTATCTCAGGGTCCTCCCATGCGTGCGCACGCATCTCTTAGCCAAGACGGATTCTAGTGAAGAGGCCTGTGGGTAGGTTGACATCACTCCCTTTTTGACCTCCAAGGAGCCTTTCTGCACATGTGTAGTCGGGAAGGTCTCCTTGACCTCGAGAACGAGAAATATGTGGTCTCTGTCTCTGTTTACCTGGGCAGGGCTCAGCTCCTCCTCCTCTTCCTCTTGGAGTATCTGTCCACAGGGGACCAGCTCCAGCTGCTCAGCCTGGGGCCCATCTACCTCCTGCCTCAGAGTGGGCCAGGCTCCTTTTACCCTGGATGAGAGCAATTCCTGCCCAGGGTCGGGGGGTGGGGTGTGCACTGTAACCCCAGCCCACCTGAGCCTGAAGGGAGGCAAGGTACCACACTCCCCGGGCTTCTAGAGGTCAGGAAATTGCGAGTCAGACGTGGGCTCAGGCCCACACAGCCTTCCAGTGAGAGCTGGGTCTGAAGCAACGCCAGAGCACAGGGCTCCCCGACACAGTCAGCGGCCGTGAGACTGCCAGGCCGCTGCGCAGCACCGGAGGCTTCCGCCTTCCCTCCCCAAAGGACGGCGGGGACAGAACTCTCCACCCCCAGGGGGAAGCCTGCTGCCCTCCTGCCTTCTGGAATGGCCCCAGCAAAGGGTGATCACCAGTGGAGAATTTCCATTTGACGAGCTGCTTTCCCAGAATTGTTTTGAACTCAATAAGAGCTCAGGAGCGTCCCCCAGGGGAGGCCTGTCCGAAATTCTGACTCCGAGTGGGTGCTAGTTGGTGTCTTACTTAACCGCAGACCTCACTGGTCTTCGCAGGAGGGAGGTGCACATGTGTGCACCCCCACCCCGCTCCTTCGGTGGGGCCCCAAGCTCTGACGATGAGGCTGCCCCCAGGAATAACCCATGGAAAGCGGGGGCTGTAGGAAACCAGCGTCCAACAAGGGACCCCGCCACCGCATCTATCCCCCTGGGCCAGGCCGCTAGGCAGGGACAAGCCTTCCTCTGGGCAGCTTCTTTCTGCCCTCCCCCCTCCTGGCTTCTCTCCCTCCCTTTCCCCCTTTCTCCCTCCCAAGTAAAGGGCTTCTGGCTTCTGGCTCCCATTGCCTGGCAACCAAACTGGGCTGCCACAGGCTGAGAGGAGCAGCACAGATGCTGCCTAATGAGGGGGCTGAAATGAGGGGGCGAAATCACTGTCTCTAGTCATATGTCGCTGTTGCTCACAAAACAGATACCAGGCTTTTCTTAAATTTGCGATTGTTGTTCTCTGTAATGAAGAGTCTTCCAAAGGCAGACAGCTAAGCCCCATTTGGGTAAACATCTCCTTGATCCACCCGTTTCTATTTCATATTAAAAACTTCTTGTTGTGGAAAATTTCAAGCCTATATACAAGGAGAATAGCATAATGAGGCTCCTGTGGACATCACCCAGCATCAACAATTATCAACCCCTGGCCAGATATCACATCATTGTTAACTGCATTTCCGTATCTAGCTTTGAAACATGAGAACTCTCTTCTTAACAGAGCTACAGTGTCATTAGAACACCTAAAGTAATCATCAGTAATTCCATAATCTCATCAAACATCCAGGCAGTGTTCAAACTTCAAATGCCTCATCAATATCATGAAGTGCTGATTGTTTTTTGGTTTTTGTTCTGATTTCACGGTTTATTTGAGTCAAGGTCTAAATAAAGGCCACACGGTAATGTAGACGTTCCCCTTTCTGAACACTTTGGGGGAGAAAAAACTTTTCTCCTACTCTCTCAGGTTCAGTACCTAGGGCCTGCGAATGAAACTGATAAAAGACAGACTAACGGGAGAAAGAAACAGAGTGTATTTACATGTGCGACTTCCATATACACAGAAGAACTCAGTGATGGCAACTCAAAGGAGTGGTTGGAATTTGGGGCTTATATACCATCTTAATAGATGAAGTGGGGGAGAAAGGCACTTGCCAGGAGTATAAATGACTTTTTGGAAAGATGCACGGATTTTCAGGAGAACCAACACTTGATGAGAGAGGCTGTAATGTTTGTCTGTACAGGTGTGAGTGGCCTTTCTATCTTTTCAGGGCCACAAACTCACTTGGGGAAAAGATTTGGCGTAGACTTTATTCACAGTCTACCTTCCGGGAGTAGATCCGCCCTGAGAAGGAATTTTTGGCAGCCTCATTTCCCAGAAGTTGCTGTTTTTAGTCAGATAAGGGAAGCTACAAAAAAGGCTTTTTTTCCCTGTTGTCTATCAAAGCTCAAATGTCTTCAGCTAAAATAATCTTTACACCAGCTCTGGGTCCCAAGTGTGTCCCTACAGTATACCGAAATCCCAAGAAACCGAAATTACCCTGCAAACCACTAACCCCCCGGGGCTCTTCCTGAGGCCTCCTGTGAGGCCTGCCTTGAGTTATGTGAGGCATTGCTAATTCCCAAATCTTGAGATGAGGAGACTGAGATTCAGAGCAATGAAATGAAGAGCTCAAGGTCACCCAGCTACTGAGGCACGGGGCCAGGCCGGGAACTCATGTCAGGAGCCTAAACTCCCAGTAAACACACTCTTGCCACCTCCACCTGTCCTGCCTCCAGAAAGGCGGGGGAGGGCTTTAGGGAGGAGGCAGGGAAGGCCTCCACCCTGTCCCCGCCTCCCAGTCCAGGTCCTACCTAGCCTCTGTCAAAGACCCACCCACGCGTTCCCACCTCCTCTGACCACCCTGGCCCATTTCTCTCTATTCCCAAGTGTCTGCCCTTGGGTGCATGTACCTCAGTCTCTCCCTCACCCAGAAGCACCCCAAGTGCGGGGACCTTGTTTCTGGATATCTGTGACCTGCCCCAGCTGAGCCTCACCCAGAGTCACGTGGAAGGTGCTCCCCAAAGGGCAGCTGACTAACTGACTGACTGCCCGAGTGAGGGGCCTTCCGGAGGGTGAGTGGGCTCAATGCACGGGCAAGGCTTTGAGGAGAGATCCCGGACCCCAGGCAGGAAGAGCCATCAGACACCCCAGAGTGATGGGGGGGTCTCTCTTGCCCCCAGAGAAGGCAAGGGATTGCCCAGGGAGCAGCCTGGGCTTGGGCATCCTGAGGACAGGGGCCTCTGGCCTCTGGCCTCAGCCCTCCCTCCCATAGCTCATTTACCCTCTGAGAGCCTCAGGGAGTCTTCATCCATGCAGCGAAGACACTGCAGAGAATCGCCTGGGCTGCCCTGTGGTTGAAGGAGGCCTCTCAGCTCGGAGTAATGGAATCAGCTCTGGCCCGAGAGCCCTGGTGGCAGGTCTGGGTCTCTGCTCTTCCATTACGCTGCTCTGTGACCCTGGGCGGGCTACTTCCTCCCTGTAGGTCTCGGTTTCCTCATCTATACAATGAGGGGGCTGCACCAGTCGATCTCCAGGGGCCCGTTAGCTTCCACGTTTCTGTGATCTCCAGGAAAGGGAGACCCACAACGTTCCTTGGTAAACGATTGCTGGTTTTATTTACCTTTACAGTCAGGAGGGTCTTCCTTCCTGCCTGTGTCCCACTGTCTCTGAGCCTCATTTCCTCTGGCCGAGGCCTGGGTCTGTCTAAGCTTCTTGGCTGACCCAGAAGTACCTGGGTGGGTGACAGCCATTTCCATCACCACAACTCAAGTCACAATGGTGGCAGAGTGGGCTCTAGAGCCCTCAAGTCCCTGCTCCCAATCCCCGAGGCGTTCAGGAGGCAGCAGTGTTCAGACATCATGGGGGTGAGCAATTGTGGCACCGATTGGCTCCTTGCCCTCCGTGTAGCCCAACACCCTCACTTTCCAGACAAGGAAACAGGGACTCGTCCAAGGTTACACAGAGCTGGGACAGGGAGGAGCTTGGGGTAGGAAAGAGCTGGAGACCTCCTCAGGAGGGATCTTGCCTGGGCAGGGCGGGTGATGGTGAAGTGGAGAGCCAGCCCCCTAAGGAGCAGAGTTGTGGCATGAACTAAAACCAGTTTATGAAACCCACCCTCAGGGAGCTCCTGGGTTCTCCTGGGCAGATACAGGCCACACGCGCACACTCATGCACACACGTACGGGCACACATGCACACATGCATGCACGCCACAGGGAGAAAGGTCACAAGCACGTCTGACTACCAAGTGCCTGAGCTGGGACTCTTATCTTGACCACCCACCACGAGCCACTGAGTATCCTAGCTACTTCTTTTACTCAACAAACAGTGACCGAGTGACTGGGAACCGAACAGTGAACAAGTGGGATGTGGTCCCTGCCCTGCCCTCTCAGAGCTTGCAGCCTAGCTAGGCAGGCAAGTGCTCGAGAGGTGAGTGCAACCCAGGGAGCTACCCCCGGGCTAAAGGAAGCCAGGGGCTGTGGGAACCCAGCGGAGCCCATCTCAGGGACTCAGGAACCATCCTGTGCTGCAGGCACTTTCCTGGCTGTCCGTGCCCATTTCTGGAGGAGTCGGTTCTAGCTGGTTGGGAAGGTATCCTTGGGGAGCCATCGGTCTCCCCTCTTCAGGCCAGGCAGACACGGTCAAGGGTGCGGATGACCTTCCGGAACTTTTTGTCACGTCACTGATAACTGGGCAACTTCTGGGGCTTGGAGGAGAGGTGAGGCTCCCCTCCATCACACCAGGGGTTCCCAAAGTAGTGGTTTGGGACCCCAGAGCTCACTGTTGAGTCTTCAGTGGCTCTTCTGAGCAGAAGTTGAATATGAACCGGGTGCCCTTTCTCTTGCTGGCTCTTGTGATGCAAAGCGTGGGTTGCGAGGCCTCCAAAAACGGCAACAGTTCAATTGTTCTGAGAAGCAGTTTTCTTTTTTCCCCCACTCATGCAGAGGGCCAAGATATTGCCTTCTTCAAACCTGTGTTTGTGATTTAGCTTCCATTGACCTTGACAATTAACATAAAGGGCAGGGAGCAAGGCTGCCCCTTTTCTCCATCCCTGCTACTCTTCTCCTATGTATGTGGGGGTGGGGGTGGAGGAGTGACACAGGAAAGAAGGGGGGAAAAGCATGGGAAAACGTCCTGTGGAGTCTTTACTTACTGAGCTCAGTGACACACAGAGATGTTTAAGTGAAAGTTTCAGGGAAGAAATAAGGAAATGCCTTATTTTCCCCGCCTGGTCACTCCTGTTGTTTGGCTTCTGAGACGTCTGGTTTCCAGGCTGTTTCATAAGTACTGACGTATTGAGAAGCTGTATGTGTCCTTGGAACAGAAAGGGAAGGGCCCTCCGGTCCCTGGGGCCCCCACCCACAGACTCTGTCCATATGGTCTCTCTTTGCCACTGGCCCTGGGGGGTGGGGCCTGCGCCCATGAAAAGCAATGATCCCAGTGGGCCTCCAGTCCTTTGGGAGCCACACTTCCTTTCTCTCCCCCATGCCATACCCACCCCTGTCAGACTTTGGATGAGAGAGGAAGCACAGGTGTGGTGGTGTCCAGCCCCTTCTTTCTCAGAGCTGGGGACTGAGACCCAGAGAACACAGGGCTCTTGCCCTTGTTCCAAGAAACACAGGTAACTCCTAATGAATTTAACGATAAGCTTGGATATTTTGGAAAGAGATAATGTAATGCTACTCTTCCATTCCAGTTATTCACTGAAAATATTTCAGCTGAATGGTTGCTACGTGCCAGATACTGTTCCAGGTACTGGAGTACAACAATAAACAACAATAGGCAAAATCTTCTGCCCACATGGATCTTGCATTCAAATGGAAATAAACACTAAAAACCTTAATAGGAATATATAATATGTTGCAATATATATAGTATGGACATTTATCTTTTATAGGGCCATAAAGAGCGGCCTCCTCGAGGAAGCGACATTTGAGAAGGGACTTAATGTGAGGGAACATGCCATGTGATTATCTGGGGGAAAATATTCAGGTAGGAGGAATAACAAGTATAAGTCCCTGTGATATGTTTGAAGAACAGCAAGAAGACTAGTTTGCCTGTAATGAGAGTGAGGTAGTTCCAGTGTTGGGAGATGATGGCAAAGAATTGAAGTGAGAGAGTCAGATTATATACAGCCTTGCAGGCTGTGATAAGAACTTTGGCTTTTATTCACAGTGAGGTGGGAAGGCATTATATTATCAGGAGAGGAGCAAAATTATCAATACATCCTCTAGTCATTAACTGGGTCACTGTGGTAATTGTGCCAAGAATGAACTGTTCTCAGGCAAGATCAAAGTAATGAGACCACCCAGAATGTTATTGTCATGAGACCCCTTGTTGATGTTCCCCTGCCATTAGAGATAAACTTGGCAACTTCCATTTCAGGATAATTTAGCCCTCTTCATTAGTGTTGGCATCAAGGGCAGTACTGGAAGTTGGATTAGGCTCCAAGCCCTGTGGTCTTTCTATTGTCCTACGTAGCCTTTCATTGACATTGCCAATAAGGTGAGAAAAAATGATGGAATAAGGAACATTGAAGGACTGGCTCTGGAGGTTGTAGGAATAATACTTTAAAAAAAGGAAGAGGGTAAATGGCATGAAAAAGCCTGTAAAAAATAATGGTGATTTTTATTACTGTTTGCTGAGAGATATTGGACTTGTTGATCAGTAACCATTTCTGGAAAACTATTATGGATAAATGATAGTGTTAAAAGATTTTACGAATACGTCTTTAGGGATTAGGACGTCCTGGTCAGGAACAAAAAGGATTCCTTGGCACCTGATTTCTTACAATTTAAAGTTGGAAATGGGGAAGAAAAAAAAGTTACACATAGATTTTGACCTAATGTTGGAGGTTAGTGTGTATTATTTGCTTATATAAAGAAAGCAGAATTTGTCAATTGTTAGTGACAAAAACTCTGACCAAACTTTAGTCAGCTTCCTCTGAGCACTCTTCTCAACTAGGCCTCGAACTTTGGACTTCTGTGTCCATCTTTGCATTGCCCAGTTTTAGCAGAAATCCTGCTAAAATGAATTAGCAAGGATCCCCACACTCAATATATGATCATCCTTGATATCTGATTAAATTCTTCATCCCTCACCCTTGGTATCTGGTCACCCAGGCCTGCCTTCAGCAAGAATCCTGTCAAGTCAGAATCCCCTCATCACCCCTGATGTTTCCTCTTAGTAATTTTCTGCCCACTGACTCCCACCCTGCTCCTTGGCTATAAATCCCTACTTATCCTTGCTGTATTCAGAGTTGAGCCCAATCTCTCCCTCCAGCTGCAAACCCCCATTGCAGTAGTCCCTTGAATAAAGTCTTCATTACTATTCCTTAACAAGTGTCAGAATAATTCTTCTTTGACAGTAATGTGAAAGACAAAATGCACTGGACATTAAGGAGATGCTTTTTTTTTTTTTTTTTTTTTAATTTATGGCTGTGTTGGGTCTTCGTTTCTGTGCGAGGGCTTTCTCTCTAGTTGCGGCAAGTGGGGGCCACTCTTCATCGCGGTGCGCGGGCCTCTCAGTATCGCGGCCTCTCTTGTTGCGGAGCACAGGCTCCAGACGCGCAGGCTCAGTAATTGTGGCTCACGGGCCTAGTTGCTCCGCGGCATGTGGGATCTTCCCAGACCAGGGCTCGAACCCATGTCCCCTGCATTGGCAGGCAGATTCTCAACCACTGCGCCACCAGGGAAGCCCAAGAAGATGCTTTTATTCATGCTATTGCTATAGGGAGAATGTTAATTTCTGTGGGAGAATGTTAATTTCTGTGGAAGAATGTTTCAGAGAAATGGAAGGGGGCCTAAATTTACAGAGGCAGATAAACAAGGGAGCCATGAGGAAAGGTGAACAGCAGATTATATCTAACTTATGAAGAAGAGTGGAGGGGAATATAGGAGGGCAGGGGTGCCCTCTGTAGCTAGCCATTTCTCAGAACACAAAAAGGTGAGGGGATTTCTCAACCATCTCTGCTCTTCCAAAGCACAAGGCTCAAATATAGTTAAACACTGTTACTAGCTTTCTCCTATCATCTTGATTTAGGAAAATAATTTTCAGGCTGCATTATTGTCTGGAGTTTTTGAGATGATACTATAGAGTACACACATGCTAGCATATTCATAAACATGTTTCTGGAAGAATACACAAGAAACTGTTATTAGTTCCTTTACCTTTGAGGAGGAAAATTGGGGAGCACGATGATGAAGGTAAACATTTCTTTTTATACTCTTCTATTTTGTGTGAATTTTCTGGCCTTATGTATATATTCATTGTATTATTAAAAATACTGTCATTGGGAGTTTATCTGGACAGTGAATTATAGGTCTTTTGTTTCTTCTTTATATTTTTCTGCTTTTCAAACCTAATAATCTTTTAAAGAGGAAAATTTTTACTGCAAGCTTGGTTATTAAAAGCAGCCCCAAGGGGGAAAGAGACTGCCTGGAGGAATTATTTGGATTGTCCTAGGGACTGGTCCCTGGATGTGTTTTTTCCTATTGCCTAAGTGAAAGGGCAAAAAATTAATAAGGTGTGAACGTTCTCAATCTATTCTCTCTCCCCCAAGGAAGTAAAGAGATGTAGTCTTTCCAGTTTAGCAGCCCCAACCAGGAGACCAATTCCCTACCTGGTGAGTTCTTGGACCTTTTGTGATGCAGAAATGGAAAATGAACTGAGGAAAACCATATCTCAAAGGTGAGCAAAGAAAAGGAAGCATGTAAAGAGAAGAAGCTAAACTCATCTACATAATAAAGAAACAAAAGATATTGGGGAGAAAGAGAGGGGAAAAAGAGTATTTGAAGGCATTTTTGCAGATGAGAGGCTCCAGAGATATTAGGGTGGGAGGTGTAAGAAAATTGAAAGATAAGAGAGGGTATAAAAAGTATTGCTGGTATAAATTGGATCCTATGTCATATTCTGAAAGGGACATAAGATAAAAATGGAAAAATTTACGTATATCTATACCTATGTATCAATATGTACCTAAGACAAATTAATGTGTCAAGTATTTAGCTCAAAAGATAAAAATAAAAGAACAGAGTAAAAAAAAAAAAAAAAGGAAAACATTTTTTAATTATTTAAACTGTTCTGAACATATGTCTTTGAATATAACTCCTTGCAGTAATTGGACCATATGGGTCCAGTATTCATATTGGTTACCTTTTGGGGGCTTTTCCATGATAATGGAACTATGAAGTCATGTTCGACTCTATCCAAGTCTAAACATGCCTTAGGTCTGAGCCAAGAAATGTCCATTTCTGGCATCCAGATTGTTAGAAAAATCATGCAAAGACATTTAGATAAACTCAGCATAAGCAGTAACGGTGTTTGAAATATTCTCTCAAGTGGAGAGGGATATGAGAGAGCTGAATTCTTTCCCTTAGAGTTACTGGGTGAAGTGACCTTCAAGAGGCAGTGCTTCAAGTGGAAATTTGGAACTGTGCTTGCTGAACAGTTTCTAAATAAGATCCCAAAAGGAGGTGGGCCACATAGGGCTGTGTGTACACATGTGTTGTCTAACACAATATATTTTACCTTTCGTCTATATTTTGTAAAACTTGTAAGTTTTCTTGTAAATGTAAATGTTAATGTAATGTAAATACAAAACATTTAAGTTTTCTGTAGAAAAGTTGCAATAAAAGTACAGGGAAGTCCTGTATATCTTATCCCATTATTATTGTTGTAGTTGTTATTACTTTACTATTATTATTATTACCAAACCATTTGAGAATAAATTATAGATGTCATGGCTGTTGCTTCTTAAATATTTAATTATGATGCAAATTTTTAAAAGAAAGTTAAATTGCTTCTAGAGACGTAAGTCACATACACAAAGCAGTTTAGTAGAAGTAGGAAGACCCTGGCACACACCAGATCTGCAGGCGGCTCAGGATTTTGCTAATGTGATCAAGTGGGTCCCAGAGGAGGAAGACTGAACTATGGAATAAATATGCTAAGGAAATGTTAGAGAAATGGAATGTTTAGATTTCTTTGTTGCCCTTTCCATGAATGGTCTCTGTTTCCTCCAAAGTACTTCCTCTGTTCATTGATTTTGGTCTCTGTCTTTCATATTATTCATATTTGTATTTCCTCAAATGCATGGTGATCCTTGGTTGTCTAATTGTATTTAAGATTTGAGTACTAGAAAGCTGAAAGCTCTGTGCCTGTGGGTGGGACTTAAAGACTAATTTACTCCATAGGGTGTTCTGATTGCTCCATTTCTTTGGACAACTCCCCGTATCAGTATCTTTTAGTCTTTTCTGTTGGGGTGTTCAGATTCCCCACAAAAGAGTCTTCCAATCTTTCCCCTGTAGTAAGTCTAAATGACAGTAATCTCAGAGAGCAGGATGAGGTGGCTGTCAATATTGAGTATGTAAACTTTCATTTAAATGAATTATATTGTTTTAAGTATAGTACTCTTCACTTCAACTGTGCCAGTGTTCCCTGGTCCAGAAATTGTATTAGTCTCTCCAGGGAATGAATCTCCAATTTTTAGCCAAAGAGGAAGAAAGGCAGTTGACTGGCTGTGCTCAGTGGGGTGGGGTCCAGGGATCTAACTGATAAAATTTAGGCAATCAACCCTTCAGCTGTTCTCACCATCTTCATTCCCACTTTTAGAAGTACTCAGTGCTGCCAATTCCTTACCGTTTGGGGGGTTTCTCAGGGTGAATTGGATTACTTTTCAGTTTTCTCCATGCTTGAGATTCAGCTTTCTCATGTGTGCAAAGTCAGTTTCATTGTTTCCTTCCTCCAAAATTAAATTGCTGTTGTCTCCCTTCCTCTAGGTCCTAGAAGATTTATACCTTCATAATATCCCATCAATGTCATTTTTGTGAGTTTTCTGGAGTATTCAGTCCACAATCTTTAACTGAAATCCTCAGATACTATCTATCATTTTTCAATCATTCTATGAATGGCATCTGTCCCCTTCCAAAATGTACTAGAATTCGGAGTTTGTGGCATAAGTGCAGATAACTTGGGGTTAAGGTGTAGAAGGGGTTATTTAGGGGAGAACAGGTGTGGACATTTCTTTAGTGGGCAGCTTAGTCTCCACAGGCTGAACAGGACGTGCTGCATTCACTGGGGACATTTTCAAACTCATTAGTATTTTGGTTCATTTTGACACCTGCACCTTCAGAGCTATATTTAGTTGCATTCTGTATATGCCATGAACCAATTAGTGCATTATTGACACCTGCACCTTCAGAGCTATATTTAGTTGCATTCTGTATACTCCATGAATTAACTCCAGCATGAGGCAGTTTCTAATATGCCCAGCCAGGAAGCTCTTGGAGGAGGGGGTAGGGAAAGGCTGACAAAGAACTGAGTTTAGAAAACTTTGATGTTAGTGATTATTCATCAAACATATGTAAACACAGAGAGAATATCAAGATGAACCCCATTACCTAGCTTTAGCAATTATCAAGTTATGGCCAATCTTCTTTCTTCTATATCTCTATTCATCCTCCTCATCCCCTCTGCCCCACTCCAACCTTTGGGTTATTTTGAAGCAAATTCAAAAAATTTTATAATTTTATCTGTAAATATTTTGGTATGTATCCATATGTACAGAAAGCAAGGATTCCCCTTTTAAAACATAATCACGATACTATCATCACACACACACATCTCAAGATCAACAATAAGTGAAATAATTTTAAAAGGTAAGATATGAGCTAGAAGTAAGTTTTGCTCCATCTATGAATAGAATTTAGAACAGTATTAAATAATATTACATGCTCCTTACCTTTTCAGGAACATTCAAGAGGAATTAGTAATTTAAGGGAGCATACTTTTAAAGTTTTTATTTAGGGCATTATATTCAAGTCTTCAAGTCCTTATGCATTATTTTTTTTATTTTATTTTATTTATTTATTTTTCCCTTATGCATTCTTGATTTAACAACAATGCATAGAAAACTTGGGGAAAGTAGGCTATGAGTGGAATATTATACACTAAACAAATAGCCTAAGGTTGATCAACATACCATTGTTTTTGTTCAGTAAGTAGTAGATTGGAAGAAAGCCAGGGGTTTTCAGTTTTATATCTAAGGAGCGAGTATCATGCATAGCAAAGGAAAATAAGGAGACATCATCTTCTCTAGTAGGATTTTTTTCCAGTTTGAGAATGTACCTCATTTCATCTCTGGGACCCAGCCAACCTTCTAACAATGTGGAAGGGGTTGGCTTCCATCCCCTTGTTACTACTCAGGACAGGCTAGATTATTCTATTGTAACAAATACTTAAGCCCCAATTTTAGTATCTTAGTATAACAAAAGTTTATTTCTTGCTCATGCTCTACCAAAGGAAATGCTCACCAAAGGATTTTGTTCATTGTAGACACTCAGTAAACCAGGATGATGAAAGTTTCATCCCTTCATGTGCTTCTGTGATTACCACAGAAATGTGAAAGGGAGGGACAAATTATACACTGGCTCTTGAAGTTTCCTATTGGATGTGGTATGCATGTTACTTTTGCCTACATTTCATAGGATAAAGCAAGTCATGTGGCCATGTCTTACCTCCAAGGGGCAGGGAAGTTCAACCTTGCCTTGTGCCTGAGAAACAGAGAGCAGAAAATATTTGATAAACAGCAATAATGCCTAGCATACTCCCTCATAACACACACAAAAAACTTACAAGTTTTATATTGAGGGATACTACTGGGCTGATGTTATTTGCATCCTAAAATGTAAAGTTATATTTGAGGGGACTCATCTGGTATACAGTAATTTGTGAGTCTTGGTACAACTCATTTGTATCATGGTCATATTAATACCCTTAAATGAGATTCAGGCCTTTCCCTACTATTTCCCTTCATTTTATTTCAGGTGGCTGCTAAATCACTAGAATAGTTACTCAACAGGCATTCCTTCCCTCCACACCTTCTTCTTTGGTAATATAACCCCTATTTTGTACATTTTATCAGTGGCCATAAGCTTCAGGAGAAGTGGGGTCCCTTCTCAGCCATGGGTGTGGTAGTGAGGAGGAATAAATCTTCCTTAGTCTAAACTAATCATGGTAACTCCATTTCCTTGGCCAGTGATTGGCTTAGGAAAGTGCCTTCTGGGTACAATTTCTCTGCCCTTACAAAGACTGAGGAAAAAGACCTTTTTCTGCTTTGGGATATTGCCATCTACATGCTGTGCCTATGATGGTAGCAGTCATTATGGGTCATGATGAAAGTCAGTTTTAGAAGACAAACCAACAGAATAAGAATAACATAGCAGAAACATGGAAATAATTTGGGTCTTTGATAATGTCATAAATCACTCATTTAACCAGTTCTGAAACCATCCTATCTCTGAAGCCCTTGATATGTGAGATAGTAACTGTCCTCATCATGTAAGGCATTTGAGTTGGTCTTCTGTTTTCAGCTGAAAGTATCTTAACTGATACAAAGTGGAGTAGAAATTAATCCATCTCATGCTATAATTTGTTGTTGGTGATGGTGGTGGTACTCACTGGTTGTGACTAAGGTAACAAGAAAGCTGGAGACACTCAAAGAATTAGAGCCTTTGCATATTTTGAGGAGAAGGAGAGAGAAATGCGTGGTGTGGGTTTGGTGTGGGTTTGGTGTGGGTTTGGGGTTTGGTGTGGGGTTTGATGAACAGTCAGGAGGGTGAGACTTTCTTTTGTTCCCTGGGAAGTTGCTGGTGACAGAGACCTATGAAAGCTGATCTATAAACTCATATAACAGCATTAAATTAAAAATCCTCATTCCTTGAGGGAATGGCCAGGATCCTAGTTGGATTTAGCAAATTCAGTTGAGTGTTACTCCTTAGTTTCAGAAGACACCTTAGAAATTCCAAAAATTATCTTGGACATGAGAACAAATATTGTTGATATTATCCACACCATTACTGAGGGCATTCATTGTCATAGTTGTGATGATTCTCAGTTGAGTACTAACCCAACACCAGGGAAAGATGCCTGCATGGACTTACTTATAGGAATGCTCTAGAGTGACAGGTATCAGAGGCAGAAAAATTATAAAAATGGTTAGCATGTTTTAGGGTCAAGGCTGGCTACATAATTTGCAGGGCCCAGTGCAAAAGGAAAATGGGAGGTTCATTGTTCAAAAATTATTAAGAATTTCAGGTGTTAGGGAAAATGGAAAAGTAGGAGGCTTCAAGTGCCTATCACTTCTTGGAATCCCCAAAACGAAAACTGAGCAAAACTGTCTGAATCAACTTTGTCAGAACTCTGGAAAACAGTCAAAGGATTATAGTAACCAACTGAATGATGAATCAGGAAAAAGTCCACTTTAACATGATAGGAGAACTTTATATAGTTTTAACTTAGCCTTGCCCCAAACTCCTCCCAGGTGCAGTGGCTGTCTTAATGATGACAGCCTGTGTTCCTGTTGTGGGTACCTGGTTCTGGAAGGAACAGAGCAGACTTTGTTTCTAAGGAATTGTGTTTGTCTCATTTGACCTGTTGGAGGTATTCTGAAGGACTGATGTATGGCATTTGCCTTTATTTCACCTAACTCGGAACACTCTCAGGTTGGAAAAGTGGCTAAATGGAGGTCATTCCTGGAAAATATTGAAAGGTAAATGAACAAGTTGTTGTTATCTGTGGCAAAAGAGTACAGTCCCATCAGACAATGGGGACTAAAAGCCTGGGAGGAAAAGCTGGGGAGAGAACAACCTTGGGAAATAGGGGCTTTCAAAAGCACCCACATATCATGGGGAAGATGGAAAGCCGTACACATGCCCAGGGCTGGTCACATCTCAGAAAAGACCTGAGAAAGCCCTGAGCATTTACTTCCTGCTGAAATTTAGGCTCACTGAAAGGGGGAAGTAAAGACTAAGCCAGAGTTGTAAATGGACTGGCTAAGCATTAAAGGAGGGTCCTAACACAGAAACAAGCTGTAAAGACCAGGATAGATTTTTTTCTTTTCTCCTTTTACTTTCTTCTTTTCAACTCCGAGAGTTTAAGGACATCTCTGTCAAATCACTAGCTGACCACAAGCTAACAGAACAGAGACTTCAGAGAGCACACTCAACTAAGAATATACAGGAAGCAGGAAACAAATCCTGAGGAGGGAAATATTTTGATTTCCAAAGTTACCACATTATAATATTCAAAATATCCAGTATTCAACAACAAAAAAATTACAAGTCATGGAAAGAAACAATGAAGTAGGTCACATTCATAGGGGAAAAAAAAAGAAATTAACAGCACTATCACTGAGGAAGTACATACATTGGACTTACTAGACAAGGATTCTAAATTAATTTATATATGCTCAAATAGCTAAAGGAAACCATAAACAAAGAACTAGAGAAACCCAGGGGAATTATGTGTCACCAGGTAGAGAATATCAATAGAGAGACTGAAATTATAAAAATAAACCAAATAGAGATCTGGAGCTAAAAAGTACAATAACTAAAATGAAAAATTCACCAGAAGATTTAAAAGCAGATTTGAGCAGGTGGAAGAAAACTCATCAAACTTGAAGGTAGGACAATTGAAATTATAAGTCTGAAAAGCAGAAAGAAAAAAGAATAAACAAAAAATAAATGCAGTCTAAGAGACCAGTGGAACACCATAAAACATAGTAAAATATGCATAATAGGAGTACCAGAAGGAGTGGAGAAAGTAAAAGGGGAGAGAGAATATTTGAAGAAAAAATGGCTGTAAACTTGCAAATTAGATGACATCCAAGAATCTCAAAGAAACCCAAATTGGATAAATTCAAAGAGACTCACACTGAGACAAATTATAATCAAACTGTTGAAAGACAAAGACGAAGAGAATACTGAAAACAGCAAAAGAGAAGTGACTCAGCATGTACAAGGGATCCTCAATGAGACTAACCACTGATTTTTCATCAGAAACCGTGGAAGCCAGAAGGCAGTGAGAGAACATATTTAAAGTGCTGAAGGAAAAAATGCCCACCAAGGATTCTATATCCAGCAAACTATCCTTAAAAAATGAAAAAGAAAATAGACATTCCATGATAAACAAAAGCTGAGAGAATTGTCACTAGCACACCTGCACTATGAGAAATGCTAAAGGGAGTCATACAGTCTGAAAAAAAAAAAAAGATAGTAACCTAAGACCATACAAAGAGATAAAGAACACTGGTAAAGGTATGATATAAGTAAAAATAAGAGTCAGCATTGTATTTTTGGCTTGAACCTTGTCTTTTTTCCCCTATATCCTTTAAAAGACAAATGCATAGGGCAAATTACTTGATTAGACATTCCTCTAAAGAAGATATACTAATGGCCAAATAAACAAATGAAAACATACTCAGCATCACTAATCATTAGAGAAGAGCAAATCAAAACCACAATGAGATACCACTTCATAACAATTAAGATGGATATTGTTTTATAATAATAAATAAAAACAGAAATTAACAAGTGTCAATGAGGAGGTGGAGAAATTGGAATCCTTGTGTATTGCTGGTGGGAATGTAAAGTGGTGCAGGAAAATATAATAGTATGCCAGTTCCTAAGAAAATCGAATATAGAATGACCATATGATCCAGCAGTTCCACTTCTAGGTACAAATCCAAAAAGATTGAAAGCAGAGATTCAGACATTTGTATACCAATGTTCATAGCAGCATTATTCACAATAGCCAAAAGGTGGAAACATCTCAAATTTCCCTTGACCAATCAATAGATAAACAAAAATGTGGTATGTACATATGATGAAATAATAGTCAGCCTTAAAAAAGAATGAAATTCTTACAAATGGCCAGTAAGCACATGAGAAGATGCTCAACATCACTAATTATTAGAGAAATGCAAATCAAAACTGCAATGAGGTATCATCTCACACCAGTCAGAATGGCCATCATCAAAAAATCTAGAAACAATAAATGCTGGAGAGGGTGTGGAGAAAAGGGAACCCTCCTGCACTGTTGGTGGGAATGTAAATTGATACATCCACTACAGAAAACAGTATGGAGGTTCCTCAGAAAGCTAAAAAGAGAATTACCATATGATCCAGCAATCCCACTCCTGACAATATACCCAGACAAAACTATAATTCAAGAAGATACATGCACCCTTATGTTCATAGCAGCACTGTTCAAAATAGCCAAAACATGGAAACAACCTAAATGTCCATCAACAGATGAATGAATAAAGATGTGGTACATATATACAATGGAATACTACTCAGCCATAAAAAAGAACAAAATAATGCCATTTGCAGCAACATGGATGCAACTGGAGATTATCATACTAAGTAAGTCAGAAAGAGACAGATACTGGATGATATCACTTATATATGGAATCTAAAATGTGGCACAAATGAACATATCTACAAAACAGAAACAGACTCATAGACATAGAGAACTGACTTGTGGTTGCCAAGGGGCAGGGGGAGGGAGAGGGATGGACTGGGAGTTTGGGGTTGGTAGATGCGGAGTATTACATTTAGAATGGATAAACAGCAAGGTCTTAATGTATAACACAGGGAACTATATTCACTATCCTGTGATAAACCATAATGGAAAATAATATTTTAAAAAAGAATGTATGGGGGCTTCCCTGGTGGAGCAGTAGTTAAGAATCCGCCTGCCAATGCAGGGGACACAGGTTCGATCCCTGGTCTGGGAAGATCCCACACGCCGTGGAGCAACTAAGCCTGTGTGCCACAACTACTGAGCCTGTGCTCTAGAGCCCACGAGCCACAACTACTGAGTCCCTGCGCCGCAACTACTGAAGCCCACGCGCCTAGAACCTGTTCTCTGCAACAAGAGAGGCCACTGCAATGAGAAGCCTGCGCACCATGATGAAGAGTAGCTTCTGTTCGCCGCAACTAGAGAAAGCCCACATACAGCAATGAAGACCCAATGCAGCCAAAAATAACTAAAATAAATAAATTTTTAAAAAGAATGTATGTATGTGTATAACTGAGTCACTTTTCTGTACAGTAGAGATTGGCACAACATTGTAAATCAACTATACTTCAATAAAAATTTTCTAAAAAGGAATGAAATTCTGATACACACTGCATCATGGATAAACGTTGACTATGTTATGCTAAGTGAAATAATCCAGACACAAAAGGACAAATACTGTCTGATTTCACTTATGTGATGTACCTAGAAAAATTAAATTCATAGAGACAGAAAGTAAAATAATTGTTACCAGGAGCTGAGGAAAGGGGGAATGGGGAGTTATTGTTTAATGGGTAGAGTTTCAGTTTGGGAATATGAAACAAAGTAGGCTTTAAGAAAAAAAATTACGAGACAAAAAGAGTCATTATATATTGATAAAATAGTCAATTTATTGAGAAGATATAACAATGATAAACATATATACACCAAATAACAAAGCCCCCCCGAAAAAACACAAAGCAAAAATTGACAGACTTAAAAGGAGAAATAGACTCTTCTACAAAAACAGTTGGAGAAGTCAATAATTCACTCTTTTTTTTTTTTAAATATTTATTTATTTATTTGGTTGCGCTGGGTCTTAGTTGAGGCTCGAGGGCTCCTTAGCTGCAGCATGTGAACTCTTAGTTGCAGCATGCATGTGGGACCTAGTTCCCTGACCAGGGATTGAACCCGGGCCCCCTACATTGGGAGTGCAGAGTCTTAACCACTGCGCCACCAGGGAAGTCCCAATAATTCACTCTTAATAATGGCTGGACCAACTGATAAATTATAAAGATACAGAGGACTTTAACAACACTTTAAACCAACTAGACCTGGACTTCCCTGGTGGCACGGTGGTTAAGAATCCGCCTGCCAATGCAGGGGACATGGGTTCGAGCCCTGGTCCGGGAAGATCCCACATGCCGCAGAGCAACTAAGGCTGTGCGCCACAACTGCTGAGCCCGCGTGCCACAACTACTGAAGCCTGTGTGCCTAGAACCCGTGCTCCGCAACAAGAGAAGCCACCACAATGAGAAGCCCCCTCACCGCAACGAAGAGTAGCCCCCGCTCATCACAACTAGAGAAAGCCCGCATGCAGCAACCAAGACCCAACACAGCCATAAATAAATAAATAAATAAATAAATTTAAACCAACTAGACCTAAAAAAATATACGGAACATTGTTCCCAGCAACACCAGAATACACATTCTTCCCAAGTGTACATGGGACATTTTCCAGGATAGACATGTTAGGCCACAAAACAAGTCTTATAAATTTAAAAAGATTGAGATCATTCAAAATATCTTCTCTATCCACAATAGTATGAAACTAGAAATCAATAACAGAAATAAAATTGGAAATTCACAACTATGTGGAAATTAACATCACACTCTTAAACAATCAAGGATTCAAAGAAGAAATTAGAAAATACTTTGCTGAATAAAAAACCACAGCAAAACTTATGAGATTTAGTGAAAGTAGTGCTCAGGGGAAATTTTATAGCTGTGAATGCCTATGTTAAAAAGGAAGAAAGGTCTCAAATTCATTACTTGATTTTAAGGAACTAGAATAAGAATAGAAAACTAAATCCAAAGATAGCAGAAGGAAGGTAATAATAAAGATTAGAGTAGAGATAAATGAAAGAGAGAATGGAGAAAATCAACAGACATTGAAGTTGTTTTTTTGAAAAAAAATCAATAAAATTGACAAAATATTAGCTAGACTGACTATGAAAAATGAAAGCATACTCAAATTACTAAAAAATCAGAAATGAAAGTGGAGACATTAGTATTGGCATTACAGAAATAAAAAGAATTATAAGGGAATACTATGAACAATTGTATGCCAACAAAATAGATAACTTAGATGAAATAGACAAATTCCTAGAAACACACAAACTATAGATACTGACTCAAGAAGCATGGAATATCTGAACAGTCCTATAACAATAAAGAGATAGAATTTGTAATAAAAACCTCCCAACAGAGAAAAGTCCAGGACCAGATGGCTGCACTAGTGAATCCTACCAAACATTTAAAGCAGAATTAACTCCAATCCTTTTCAAATCCTTCCAAAAATAGAAGAGGAAGGAACATTTTGGAACCCATTCTATGAGGCTAGCATTATCCCAATACTAAAGCCAGACAA
Source organism: Eschrichtius robustus (assembly GCF_028021215.1). Classification (NCBI taxonomy): domain Eukaryota; kingdom Metazoa; phylum Chordata; class Mammalia; order Artiodactyla; family Eschrichtiidae; genus Eschrichtius; species Eschrichtius robustus. Next base: position 65,471,756 of record NC_090845.1, on the reverse strand, counting down.
AAATATCATGAGAAACAAAAACAACAGATCAACATCCCATACAAATATAGATCCAAAAATCCTCAGCAAAATAACAGCAAACTAATCCAGTAGTGTATTAAAATGATTATACCTATGACCAAGTAGGAAATATCCCAGAAATGCAAGAGTGGTTCAACACACAAAAACAAATTAATATAATTTATATTAAGATAATTAAAGGGAAAAAAACCACATGATTATCTCAATTGATGCGTAAAACCATTTGACAAAGTCCAACACCATTTAACATTAAAAACACTGAGCAAAAATTTCCTCCTAGTTGCTTTTCTTTTTCAGAGATTTTCTGTGTCTTTTTACATGTATATTTTCCCATATGAACTAAGGAATCAGGTTGTCTACTTCAAAAAACAATCAAATAAAGAAACCATGTGGTTACATTTGTTGGGATCCTGTTAAATTTATAAATTAGGGAAAATTGGCATCTTTATAAATTATTAGTTTTCTGAAAATTGTTATCATGAAGTATATCATGCATAAAACATATTTTTAATATGTATAGTTTAAGTAATAATAACAAATCAATATTTACTCACTACTAGAGATACAACTAGAAGTATTACTTTTATTATTATTATTTATTTTTAAGTGTGGTAGTATGCATATAAAATAATATTTACTATCTTAACCATTTTTCCCGGCTTTACTGAGGTATAATGGACAAATAAAATTATATGTATTTAAAGTATACAACTTGGTGATTTAATATATACACACATTGTGAAATGATTGCCACAATCAAGTTATTAACACATCACCTCACAGTTACCTTTATTGTGTGTAAGAATGCTTAAGATCTACTCTCTTAGCAAATTCAAGTATACAATGCAGTAGTATTAACTATAGTTACCATGCTGTATGTTAGATCCTCAGAACTTACCCATCTTATGACCAAATGTTTGTACACTTTGTCCAACATCTTCCCCTATCCCCCACCTCCTAGCCCCTGGTAACAGATATTCTACTCTCTATTTCTATTAGCTCAGCTTTTCTTTTCTTTTTTTTAGATTTCACATTTGGGTGATACCATCCAGTATTTGTTTTTCTCTATCTGGCTTTTCTCACTTAGCATAATGACTTCCAGGTTCATCCTTGTTGACCCAAACAGCAGAATTTCCTTCTTTTTCATGGCTGAATAATATTCCATTTTATATATAGGTTGTTTCCATAAATTGGCTATTGTGAATAATGCTGCAATGGACATGGGGGTGCAGATATCTCTTTTGAGATCCTGTTTTTATTTCCCTTGGATATATATCCAGAAGTGGGATTTCTGGATCATATAGTAGTTCTATTTTTAATTTTTTAAGGAAACTCCACAGTGTATCTATAACGGCTGTACCAATTTACATTTCCAACAGTGTACAAGGGTACCATTCTCTCACCAACACTTGTTTTCTTTTGTCTTTTTTATATTGGTCATTCTAACAGATGTGAGATGATATCTCACTGTGGTTTTGATTTGCATTTCCCTGATGATTAGTGATGTTGAGCACCTTTTCATATACTTGTTAGCCATTTGTATATCTTCCTTGGAAAAATGTCTATTCAAGTCTTTTGCCCATTTTTTAATCAGGTTATTCTTTTTGCTATTGAATTAATTGTATAAGTTCCTTATATACTTTATTTTTATTTTTATTTTTTTATAAATTTATTTATTTTATTTATTTATTTTTGGCTGCACTGGGTCTTCGTTGCTGCGCATGGGCTTTCTCTAGTTGCGGCAAGCGAGGGCTACTCTTTGTTGTGGTGCATGAGCTTCTCATTGCAGTGGCTTCTCTTGTTGCGGACCACGGGCTCTAGGTGTGCAGGCTTCAGTAGTTGTGGCACGCGGGCTTAGTAGTTGTGGCGCATGGGCTTAGTTACTCCGCAGCATGTGGGATCTTCCCAGACCAGGGCTCGAACCTGTGTCCCCTGCATTGGCAGGCGGATTCTTAACCACTGCACCATCAGGGAAGCCCCCAAAGAAAATTTTAAGGAAAGAAACTATAAATGAGATAAGAGCTTTTAGATAAACTCTATTTTTTTAAATTAATTTTTATTTATTTATTTATTTATGGCTGTGTTGGGTCTTCGTTTCTGTGCGAGGGCTTTCTCTAGTTGTGGCAAGTGGGGGCCACTCTTCATCGCAGTGCGCGGGCCTCTCACTATCGCGGCCTCTCTTGTTGCGGAGCACAGGCTCCAGACGCGCAGGCTCAGTAATTGTGGCTCACGGACCCAGTCGCTCCGCGGCATGTGGGATCCTCCCAGACCAGGGCGCAAACCCGTGTCCCCTGCATTGGCAGGCAGACTCTCAACCACTGCGCCACCAGGGAAGCCCTGTTGTGTGTGTTTTTTTTTAATTTTATTTATTTTTGGCTGCGTTTGGTCTTTGTTCCTGTGCGCGGGCTTTCTCTAGTTGTGGCGAGTGGGGGCTACACTTCGTTGCAGTGCGTGGTCTTCTCATTGCAGTGGTTTCTCTTGTGGTGCTCGGGCTCTAGACGTGCAGGCTTCAGTAGTTGCAACACACGGGCTCAGTAGTTGCGGCATGTGGGCTCAGTAGCTGTGGCTTGCGGGGTTTTAAGTGCAGGCTCAGTAGTTGTGGCACACAGGCTTAGTTGCTCCGTGGCATGTGGGATCTTCCCGAACCAGGGATCGAACCCGTGTCCCCTGCATTAGCAGGCGGATTCTTAACCACTGTACCACCAGGGAAGTCCCTATGTTGTGTGTTTTTTATTGTAACTTTAAAAAACCCTGAGAAATTTTTTCTATGGATATCTAAGATGCAACATGGTAAATATACGGCTCTATGAATATACAGTCAGGAGCAAAGGTGGGGAAAATGTGTGATACTGGGCCAGTCATCTCATCAGTCACAAAGCTATGTCTTCTAACATAGTTCCAGATGTTCTAACTTGTATTCTGCTATGAATATAGTGACTTGATGCCTTAAGTCATCTGCATTTAAAATGAAACAGTAGGGGCTTCCCTGGTGGCGCAGTGGTTGAGAGTCTGCCTGCCAATGCAGGGGACACGGGTTCGAGCCCTGGTCTGGGAAGATCCCGCGTGCCGCAGAGCAACAAGGCCCGTGAGCCACAACTACTGAGCCTGCGTGTCTGGAGCCTGTGCTCCACAACAAGAGAGGCCGCGATAGTGAGAGGCCCGCGCACCGCGATGAAGAGTGGTCCTCACTTGCCGCAACTAGAGAAAGCCCTCACACAGAAACGAAAGACTCAACACAGTCATAAATAAATAAATAAAAGAACGTGAATTTCTTTAAAAAAAAAAAAAAGGAACAGTAGTTTAATAAGCTATAATGGAAGGGGATGCTTTAGTTCTGGTTCATTCTCATCCCTGGGGTGCAGCTTTTGGGGTCTGTGGTCTCCTGGCCATGTTTGCCTTCAGAACTTTTCTTCTACCTTCCCTGGCTCCCAGCCTCTTGGAGAAAAGCCTCCATGGTTGGGAGGAAGAAAGAGGCCGGGGCATTTCTCTCTGCTTTGGGCAGCTTCTCTGGCAGTGGCTCCATTTTCTCTGTGGCTCCAACTGGACAGGCCTGCTACAGTTCTAGCTTCCACTAGGTGACCCCTGAGCTCCAGTGACATTGCCTCTTACTTCTGTATCTCCAACCCAGAAAAGATTGTGGCATCTTGCTCTTATTAATCTATGGTATCCCATTTGGATTTCAGATCCTCCGTCACCAGTGTGCCAGTTCCCTGCAATATGTTCCTCCTGTTGTAAATACGTGAAGTGGTTTCTGCCTTCCTGGCAAAACAAATGGGCTATAGTTTACCAGAGTTCTCATCCTCAGTGTGCCCTGAACTCCAACATTTGTCCTGTTTGTCCCCCAACCTCAAAAGGCACAGTCCAGCATCTTAGGTACCTCTTTGCTTTGGCAAATGTAAGCAGAACAGAGGTAAACCTAATTGATAGGTCCACCTCCACTTTTCAGGATTCCTGTCTTTTCACAGAATTTCATTCCAGCAGTTCCTCACTATCTTGTTAGCTCTGTGATACTTTTACAGTGACGGTGCTTTATATTTTGACCAGCTTTTAAAGTTGTCTATAGCAAGCAGCTTGGTTTGAATTACCTATTCAGCTTTTACTCAATGCATGAGTATAACTGAGAGATGGAGAAACAGAAAAACTGATCCTGACAGTTTGAATTTCTGTTTTTAGTCGTGCCCGAAGCCTCACCTACCCCTACTTCATTACATGCAACCCTGAATCCCCCTTCTGCTTAAGCCAGGTTTTAGTATTATAGAATTGTATGCCACTTATAACTAAGAAATTTCTAACTTGTACTCTAGTATAATTTTATTTAGGATTTTTGTACTAGTATTCATAAATAAGATTAGTCTGCAGAGTTTTTAAAATTTTTCTACTAGCATTTGCTAAAATTTTCTATGCTAGCTTTATAGATATACTAGCTTTATAGAAAATTAGTGTGCTGTCTCTCTTATGCTCTGGAATAGTCAATAATTTGCTGGTAATGATTTTTTTCTTATGAAATAACCCTAAAACCATCTGAGCTATATCATTTTAATAGTGGCAATAATCAACTTAGTAGTAATACTCACACTATTTGCATAATTTGCCATTTTTAGTAATGTATATTCATTGATATTAAAGTGCATTAAGAGTAAAATTATAATCACTGCTCTCTTATAATTTTAAAAGCAGTCTGCTACATATAATAGCAGTTTTTGTGTGTTGAATTTTTACCATGTACCAGACATTGTGCCAAGCATTTGACATATAAAATCTCAAGTAACTCTTAAAATGACCCTTTGATGTGTTATTTATTTTACAGATAAGAATATAGTCTCACAGGGATTGAGACTTGCCTAAGGTCACAGAGTAGAGCAAGGACTTAATTCAGGTCTGTATAATTCCAAAGTCTATGCTCTTTTACAATTATGATAAACTACCTCTCTGGCTCTGGCTTTTTTTCCCTAAATACCTTTTCACATTCTTAATTTGTATATTTATGCATTCCTTCCCTTTAAAAAAGTACGCGTGCCTCAGGTTTTTCTATTTTAAATATATTTATTTTGTTCAAAGACGCTGACTTTTTTGTTTATCAATTGTTTTGTCTAATTCACTTGTTTTTTGAACTTTTTGGTTTTAATCTTGTTTTTCATTTCTCTAATTTCTGCAGCTTTGTCTAAGTTTTTAAAAAGTCTTCCTGAATTATAATGTAATAAAATATTTGGCTTCTGAATACTATTTTTGACTGGAGTCCATAAATTTTGTTTCCATCTTCTAAATTGCTGGCAATTGTAATTGTAATTACCTTTTGGAACCTACAGTTATTTAGTAAATGATTTATAAATTTTAAAATAGCTGGAGAGTTTAAATTTTTAAATTTATTTTTGGTGTTTACTCTTGTTTTAGAAAGTACAATGTGCTCAGAGCTTTTACAATAGGAAGAACTACCTATGTTACACTGTGTGTATTATTTGGTAGCCTGATCATTTCTCTGTGTCGATAAACATTCTGCTATAATATGATTTTTAGTGGCAGCAAGGTATTTTATCTTATACATGTGTCATATTTTAAATTCCCTACCCTTTGAAGATAAATGTTTCTTATGTATCACTGCAATAATGTTGAGGTGAACACTATTTTTAATATATATTTGAGTATATATCCATGATCAGTCTCTTAAATTTCTAGAAGTTTAATTTCTATTTCAAAGGACAAGGACTTTTTAAAGGTTTTTGATCTATAATGCCAAATTGCCTTCCAGAAATGTTATACAAATTTTCTGCTTCCAATAGCAGTGTATGGGGTTCTCATCTCTCCATATCCTGGCCAATAAGGTATAACTATTGAACCTTTTATTAATACATAATGTCCTTCTTTGACTCTCGTAAACTTTTTTGATTTAAAGTCTATTTTGGCTGATATTAGTATAGCCACCTCTGCTCTCTTTTGGTTACAATTTGCGTGGAATTTTTTCCCCCATTCTTTCGCTTTCAATGTATTTGTGGTTTTGGACCTAAAATGAGTCTCTTATAGAAAAGGCAATTTACAGTTGGATCATGTGTTTTTATCCATTCTTTCAATCTCTGTCTTTTCATTGGAGAATCTAATCCATTTACAGTTGAAGTAATTACTGATAAGGAAGGACTTCTGTCATTTTGCAATTTGTTTTCTGTATGCCTTATAGCTTTGTCCCTCATTTCCCTGCATTACTGTCTTCTTTTGTGTTTAGTTGATTTTTTTGTAGTAAAATGTTTAAATTCCTTCCTCATTTTCTTTTAAGTTGAAGAGGGAACTTTTGACTTGTCTAGGGAGAAAGTACTACTCACCTCCAGCTGAAAGTTTCCACACAGAAATTGGTGCCTATTGCTTCCTGATCTTTCATTTTATTCCAGAAAGAAGAAAAAGAATTTCCATTGGAAATGTTCCAATTTTTAAATGTTGGCATCTAATTAATGAATGTTGTTAAACAATGTTCAGGTCAAACTAAACATATTGTGGACCTGATTCAGTAAGAGGGCTACCATTTTGTAACTTCTGGCACAGGGTACAGGTGAGTCAAAATAAGACTTCCTTTCATCTAGACTAGAAAAAATGCCTAAAGGGAATGTAAAGAGGACTTCAATGCTGTGTGTGTCCTTAATAAAGGGACATAGCCTCTTTTCCCCCTCCAACTCTGGGCCAAACTCCTGAGGGCATGGGAAATGAAATGCCAGATGGTTTGGGGGGATTCAAAAGCAGATTCCTGTGGTCCTCCTTTCCTAAATAGAGTTCAGCACTATGATGAGACTCAAGAATTTGTTTGGCTCAGTGTGATATAGGAGTTTCCAGCTGTGTCTTGGCAGACTGGACTGAGATTGCCCCGTTCAGGGGCTGGGAGTGTGGCTGAGTTTATCTTGTTGAGATAGCACAGAGTGACAGAATCAATTTCTAGGAGCCCAAGAGGGTCACAGAAGTTGAAACGCAGCTGAATTGAAAGGGTCTTTCAGATGGGGATGAAGGGTCACACATCAAGTCTTATGGAGGTTCATAAAAGAATGCGTCTTCAGTTATAAAACCAGTTACATTTCTTTTATTGGGTTTGAGTTTATGGATCAAAAACTATACCCTCTACACTATCTTTTCTGCTATAAATTCTATCACATCCTAGGTTTGATATGTAGTATTGTCATTACTGTTATTTTGTAAATCATTTTTCATTACAACTTCAATTTTCTCTTGACACAACAGTTACCTCTCCCCATCCCAGGTTTTATTTAGAATTTAGAATTTAAATTGCCTTTTCTATTTTATAGAACTTCAGTTGTTTTTCAGATCTGATTTTTTAAAATGGGTCGCAGCATATGAAATTGAATGTATTCGTATCTGGGAAAACACATTTTTCGGAAATTCCTAAACATAAATATAATTTTCATACCTGTGAAAATGTGTGTTTTTGATATTACAAAAGCCCCTATCTATGTTTAATCTTAATGTTTATACCTGTTTTCTTAGATTTTTTAAAATATGTAAGTCCAAACTTTATCACCAATATCTTTATGTCCACAATTTGCTGCTAAGGTTTTTTTGTTTGGTTGTTTTCTCATTGCTCTCTGTCAAAGCTACTTGTACACGTTATACATATTTTTCTGTTTTATTTTCATAAACTATACACTCTCTGTAAGACCAGATAGAGATGTCTTTCAATGTTATTTAAGAGGTAATGAGGTCAAATAAATCAAAGCAATCGATATATAATAAAGTTACTTTGGCAAAGTCACAGACATTTCTAGAATCAGCTTTATTTTTGCAATGAATCTCTGAGGAGATGTCGCCTACTCAGGGTGCCTTGTGTATCTAAGACAGAAACATAGGTCCCCCCCACACACATTCTCTATCCTTTTACCTGGTGTTCTTTTTTTTCTCTAGCAATTTATCTTTATCTGACACACTATTTTACTTGTTAATAGATTCTAGGCTTGTGTTTGCAAACTTGGTCTGATTTGTTCACAGATATTTCTCCAGCTTTTCTGGCAGTGGCTGGCACACAGTAGCTCTTAATTAAATGTTAAATCAAAATGCCTCCAAAGAATCTAGAAACTGCTTAATGCTCAGGATGTTCAATGACCGGAGTTATCAGCGGTGCAGAAACACATTAATTATAAGACATCTACAAGTGAATAACTTTTTCTGAGATTTTTTTCCCAGCCCTTTCCTCTTTTACCTTTGTAATTAAAGCTCACTGGCCTGAGAGTAGCCTCAGTCTATCAACCTTTGGTCAGAGAAGAGGTTTCAGAGAAAATAACACAATTATCAAGCAGCAAAAGGAGTAGGGGTGGTGGGGAACAAAGGGAAAAGTTAAGCGGTAGACTCAATGGGGGCATTCCCGGGCTAGATGTCCAAGTCCGCCCAACGGTAGCAGTTGACCTTGCTCCTCTTGCTGCAGTTGATGGCAGTTGAAGGCCATGTGGCTGGTCTAGCCACAACGGTAGCACTTGACTCGGGCGCAGTGTTTCTGAATGTGGCCATATTCGCCACAAGAGTAGCGCTTCTGCCCCTCCTGATGGTCACAATCACGGGCCAGATGCCCTGGTCTGCCACAGGTGTAACAGCACTGCTGTCTCTCTCGCTTAGGCTTAACACAGTCTTTGGCGATGTGGCCACTTGTCCCACAGTTGTAACAGATGTCATCGAGAAGGTTACAGTTCTTAGCATGATGACCAGGCTCACTGCAGCAGTAACAGATGACAGGTAGGGTGGCGGAACTGCACTGAGCACCTCGGCCACCACCTCTAGCTCCGCGCCCTCGAGCTCCTCCTCCTTTAGGGCCAGAGTGTCCACACTTGAAGCATTCCTTACTGTTCATGGCTGCAGTGAGATCTTCAGGTGAGCGGTCCCACTGCTGCCCCGGAAGCCCCGACAAAACTCCCCTTATGGAGGTTTAGACAGAAGTGGCTGTTTTTCTCGAGGGGCCTCAGCGATGTCACACAGGGTTTGCGCACGGCCCCATTCTTGTGTCACAGGCGTTCTAGCAGTCAGCTCCTTCCCGCCTGACTTTCCTCCTGTCCTTGAAGCCCAAAGCCCATAGCAGGGGCGTTTTCCGTTTTTTGTTTGTTTATTTTTGTTTTTGTGTGTTAAATAAACACTTCTTGGGTCGTTAAGTTTGAGTTTGAATCCGCTCTTGTTCAGAAAATGTGCCTTGTAGGATTTCTTATAATTAAGGCTTAGGCCTTCTTTGTGGTCTAGTAGATGACCAGTTTTTATATATGCGCTTTGGACATAGGAAAGATATGTGTGAGATGTATCTAATCCAGTAAACGAAAGAAATTCAACAAATTAGAGTAACCCATTTGGGGGGGTGGGTTAAAAAATAAAATACAAACATCCATAAAGATATGAGATACATAAGATAGAAAAAAATCTGTAAAATGCTACAGGGAGATTTACTCACAATTTAGCCTGTTTTATTTCAGGAATCGTAGTTTTCAACATAATCACCACCATTTAAGTTGTAAAACAACATAATTGAAGCACTCAGTATAAAGAATATGTTGTTCTTTGCAAAATAAATTACAAAATCTTAATTTAAATATTGGACAGATTTCCTCTCTGTTTTCTAAATTATTTATTATATAAAGCTCATAAGGATTTCTGGACATGTCCACTTATACAGATATAGAAATATGTATGGAAAACTAGACACTAAAATATCCAACTGTAGCTATTTTGGGGCTATAAGATTGAACAGGACTTTTTTCTCCTTATTTTCCTTCTCTGTATTTTGCAGTTTTTGAAATGACTTTAGGTGGTGTAATTTTAAAAATCCACAATAAATATTTTTCTTTAAGTTACTAGCTAGCTATATGCTTTGCATGTGAATTTTTTTCAGGAAGCCAGTACAACTGTATTTGGTAAAACATAGACGTGAGAATAATGAATGTAGCAATTGCCCTTTATTTTTTATTTTTTAATTTTTTTTTAACATCTTTATTGGAGTATAATTGCTTTACAATGGTGTGCTAGTTTCTGCTCCACAACAAAGTGAATGCCCTTTATTTTCAATATGACTTGATTGGAATGTGCAACTGGTTTCATAAATGCAACCGCAAAGAAAAATGTTTTCAAAAATTAATAAAAGTTATAGCCAAAGAGGATGAGCAGTTGCCACATATAGAATAGTGGAATGAGTTTTATTCCTAAACAATTAAATGATGCAGCATAAATGGTTTCAAATGGCAAAAATTCTCTCTGTGTTTTAAAATTTGATATATGTTTATTAAATTAGCTGTATTAACTATCATATTTAGACCCCTGTTTAGATTTATAGTTTTATTAAAGTAATACATGCCCATAGTTTAAAGCATTGATTTTCAAACAGGTTTAATTGAGACATGAAGGAAGAAATGCATTTTACATCACAATAGAGGATATGTGTGTGTGTGTGTGTGTGTGTGTGTGTGTGTGTGTGAGTGTGTGCTATAACTCAAATAAGGTTAAGAAAAAAATAATTACCCTTAATGTCTGTAATGCACTTTTTAAATTTGATATGTATATATATATTTATATATATGTGTGTGTATATATATATATTTTTTTTTTTTTTTTTTTTTTGGCCTCGCTGCACAGGCTGTGGGATCTTAGTTCCCTATCCAGGGATTGAACCTGGGCCCTCCACAGTGAGAGCACAGAGTCTTAACCATTGGACTGCCAGAGAATTCCCTGCAATGCACTTTCATGCTTTCTAGTCATGTTGTAAAAAATGCTGGTAGTGACCCATTAAATTAATCTTTCAATTCACTAAATTATTTTTACTCATAGTTTGATTGATAACTATAAATAATGCTTATGCTTATGCTATGACTTCTTGATGTTTCAATTTTAGACATTATCTATGATTTTCCATTTCAGAGAATGAACATTTATCCCTCTTTTACCTACACCATCTTTTGGTACACTTCATGTGCTTGCATTCCACTCACCCTCCCGCCCTTGCACCTTTCTCCTAATATTGATTGGGTCAATAGCCAACATTTACATAATTATAACTATGTAAATGCTACTCATGGCTGAGCCATGTTGAATTTTGTCAAATGCTTTTTTTGCATCTCTTGAGTTTGCCTTGACTTCTTGCATTTGCTAGAATCACCAGTAGATTGTTGAATATAAGTTGTGAAAGTGCACATCCTTGTCTTGTTCCTGATCTTAAGGGGAAAGCTTTCAGTCTCATCATTAAGTATGATGTCAGCTGTGGGCTTTTGGTAGATACCCTTTATCAGGTTGAGGAAGTTCCTTCCTATTCCTAATTTATTAAGCACTTTTTAAAAACATGTAAGTGCATTGGATTTTGTCAAATTCTTCTGTGGCTATTCAGATGATCATGTGGTTTTGCCCTTTATTACTGTTGGATTTGGTTTGCTAGTACTTTGTTGAGGATTTTTGCAACTACGCTGATAAGGAATATTAATCTGTAGAAGTTTTAAAATTTTTATTCTCGTGATATCTCTGTCTGGTTGTCATTTCAAAGTAATACTGACCTCAAAGGATGATTTTGGAGGGCTTCCCATCTCTGCTATTTTTTGGAATAATTTGTAAAGAATTTATACTATTTCTCCTTTAAATGTTTGCAAGATTTCACTAGTGAAGCTATTTTAGCCTGGGCTTTTCTTGTGGGAAGTTTTAAAATTACTAATTTAGTCTCTTAACTTGTTATAGGTATATTCAGATTTTCTGTTTCTTCTTGAGGCACTTTGGGCACTTTGTGTCTTTCTGAGAATTTGTCTATTTCATCTAGGTTATTTAATTTATTGGCATACAGTTGTTCATAATATTCCCTTATACTTCTTTTATTTCTGTAAAGTCAATACTGATGAACCCTCTTGCATTCCTGATTTTAGAAATTTGATTCTTACCTCCTTTTTTCTTCATCAGTCCAGCTGAACGGTTTTTTTTCAATTTTGCTGATCTTTTCAAAGAACCAACTTTTGGTTTTGTTGACTTTCTCTATTGTTTTTCTATTCTCTATTTCATTTATTTTCACTCTTATTTCCTCAGATTTATATCCTTGTAATGCTAGCTATTACAGAATTAAGGCCAGTCCCATGCCAGATTTAGTCAATGTGCAATTTGGCAAGGCAAAGCTGTATTCAAGGGACTGATAGAGTATTCTTGACTATTTTTCATTCCTGTACCCCAACCTCAATTCAGGGTGTTCACAGGTTTGAGGAGATCCTCTGTATTTGGATTCTTCACAGGAACAAAACCAACATGATATCTCTATATCTATCTATCTATTGAGAGAGATTATCTATCTATCTATGGATGTATGTATATATACCTTTTATATAATATATAAATAAATATTCATTTACTTATTTTAAGGAATTGGTTCACTTGATTATGGAGGCTGGGTAGTCCAAAATCTGCAGGGTGGGCTAGCAGGCTGAAGACCTAGGGAAGAGACAGTGTTGTAGTTCAAGTCTAAAGGCTGTCCACTGGCAGAATTCTCTCTTGCTCAGGGAAGGTTAGTCTTTTGTTCTATTCAGGCCTTCAACTGATGGATGAGGCCCACCCACATTATGGCAAACAATCTGCTTTACTCAAAGTCCACTGATTTAAATGTTAATTTCATCTAAAAACACCCTCACAGAAATATCCAGAATAATATTTGGCCATGTGTCTGGGCACCATGACCCAGCCAAGCTGGCACATAAAATTAACTATCATATTTTCTAAAGAGGGTCATTCTCCTAACAAATGTATTGGGTGGGGAATAAAAGGGAATCAGAGCCTCAGAGTGTTAGTGTGGAGGTAGTAGAGGTCTCCAGATATTTTCTTTACCACTCCTGAGGAAATGCAAAGTTCAGACAAATGCATAGGTCCAGGGCCCAAAGTATTTATAGCATTCAAGACTTACAAGCTGTGCCTCTTTCTTGAATTTCTCTTCAGATTGGACATAGTAGATTAGGGAAGCTTTGTCAAACGGAAGAGAAGTGGAAAGAGCAAGTAACTGCATCTGCAATTATTATTATGTACTGACCTCAATTTTAGAATACTTTACAAAGTGGAATGTTGTCCATTTGTTAAAATGATAAAGATGATAATTAGGACCATGTCAAAATATTTAAAACAACACTATATCTATTAAAATGTTGATGTTAAAACATTACATATTTAAGCAAAAATTGAAAGAACACAAAGATATGATAATGGACATGAGGTTTCATTTTGGGGTGATGAAAAATTCTAAAATTGTGGTGATGGCCATACAGCTGTGAATACACTAAAATCCATTGCACTGTACACGTTAAGCTGGTGAATTGTATGACATGTGAATTATATCTCAATAGAACTGTTATAACAAAAAAAAGTACACAAAGAAATAAAAGCATTTGTTATAGTGCTGTAGAATCGTGGGCAAAATTCCCTTTTATTATTATTATTATTTGGCCACGCTGTGGCAGCTTGTAGGATCTTAGTTCCCCAACCAGGGACAAAAACCATGCCCCCTGCAGTGGAAGTGCAGAGTCCTAACCACTGGACTGTCAGGGAATTCCCAAAATTCCCTTTTAACTTTTGTGCAATAATAAATGATTCTTTTAATTTAGGAGTGAGGTTCTTTATACTACTATAACTTCAAGCATTTCTATTTTTCTCTTTTTTTTCTTTCTGCATATTGCACATTGTTGTATATAACCTTTTTGTGCATATTAGGCAAAAAAAAAATCTTCCATTATGTCTCCAAATAATGTTAATATGACATTCCTAACAATTAGAGAGGATGATGATGTACACATTTTATGGGTCTCAGAATTTATAGAATTGTGGGTTCTTAGTTTTTGGTATTTCCAAACTGGCTTTCTTAGAAAGCAAGAACCAGCCACCAAAGTAAAACATCATAATGAGAAACAAAATGTTATTTTGTATTCTCTCCTCCTCACATCCGAAAAGGAATCTATTTCAGAGCCTGTTGAATAAATGATGCCACTTCTCTTAAAATTAATATGTGAATTTCTCACAGAAGACAGGAACAAGCCTTGCATCTAGCACCAAAGGACACTGAACAGTATTTTTAATGTTCAGACAATACCAGGGTTGTGAAGAGAAAGAAAAAGGTGTTGCATACTCCTTCTTACCCCCAAACTGATTGAACACCCTTTCCCTTTTTGCTCTGTGCATAGGGTCTTTTGGTCCCCTGCCTCTGGGTCTCCTCTGTGGGTTCATCACTAACCAGGCATTGTTTGCCCAACACTAGCTAGTTGGGCTCAGCTTGAGAGCTTCCTTGGAGAGGATTGTGTGGATACAATATCTTTTAAACAGCATTTTTTGCCGTATTTTTTACAATTTGCAACATCAGACACACAAGGGGAGGAGTAAGAGGCCCAATAGGGCTGCAGACCAGGCAAGGCCAAGAATACACGGGTAGGCCACTAAGGATAACAGAGCGAATAAAGGCAGCCAACAGGGAGACTGGCAATGAAATGGTGGGCTAAGAACAGAAGAGGGATTGACGAAGGAAGATGGGCTGAGGGAAGGATGGTGGTGAAGACCGGTGTAACCAAGAGGAAGAAAGGTTGAGGAAGCAGGATGGGCCAAGGACCTGGGCGAGGGGGAACACCGGAGGGTCAGCCTCGGGGAAAGCTGGGGCTGGGTGGAGGGGTGGGGAGAAGAGGGCGGGCTTAGCGCATGCGCCTGAAGCACACTGCGGCGATCCTGGAGAGGCGGCGCTGTCTGGGCATCGGCGCTGTCTGGGCATCTGAGCTGCGGCTGGAGGTACGGCTGGTCCTCTGCCTGCTGTCCACTGCCACCTTGGCCTGCTCTTGCCACCCTGGCGCCGCGAACTCTGTGCCGCCTCTCCCTTCACCCTGTCTTGGGACGGCCGGCGCTAAGAATTCATGCTATGACCTTCGATGCAGCCAGGAGGTAAAGGAACGACATAGGGGAAGAACATGGAGGGCGGCGGAGGGAACTCGGCCCAGGGGGATCCTTAATTTGTGTGTTCTCCCGGTTCACGAGAGGAAAAAATGGGGGACAGTACGCGCCTCAGACCTACAAAAGGATGTTGAGCATTTACTTCCCATTGTGAAAGTAATACAGACTTCTTTCCATTAATCAGGGTTGAGGCACCTGGGCGTCGGCATTTTCCATAACGTTCCTTGCTTTAAAATTTTTTGGAGTTCTTCATATGCAGTAGAAGGTGTATTTAAAGGTCGGGGTTGTAGGACTAGGAGATTATGAGAGCTTTCTTTGCCTTTGTTCAGGGTGGTGGCTCTTATTACGGAATCCGAGGGTACTCTAAGCCCCTCCCTGAGGGTCGGGGCGAATTCTATCTAGATCTGGCATCTGCTCTGCAAGCAATGACGTCTTTCCCGTATTCCACTTCCTAGTTTATCACACCTACCAACATTAGGGAAGGCTGGTAATGGCTCTCCTTGATTGAGCACTGGGGCACAACTATAGCGAGAAACACATCCAGATATCATCAGGCACTTTTATATAAAAAACTGAGGTGGGAGGACAGACGCGGTGCGCACGTGTATTTGAGAGTGTGGCGATGCGCGGCGCGGTAGCGTGCAGGTATGCAGTCGTCCTTTGGTAAACGCGGAGGATTGGTTGCAGGACCCCCGCGGATACCAAAATCCGCGGATGCTCAAGTCTCCTATATAGAACGGCATAGTATAGTCAGTCCTCCGTATCCGCGGAGGGTCCACTGTATTTGAGGTCTGATGTCTGTGGGGGGGTGGGGGGGCTTCCATTGGGGAGAGCGGGAGGTACGCACGCGTAAGGCTTGGGGCAGGGGGGGTGGGTCGAATGCGTATTTAGGAAAGCAAAGTTGCTGGTAGTTGATAGGCGCGGAAGGGACGAGTGAAGGTGCGCATGCGCACTCGAGACGACTTTGTGACGGTTGGCTTTAACGGGAGGAGGGGAGAGGCGCGCATGCGTATTTCAAACGGAATGACGGGGAGGGGAGGCGCGCAGCGTACGTGTAATTAAGATTGCAAAATGGCGAGGGGGGAGGTAAGTTGTCTTTTTGCTTGGCCATCTTGGGCTAGGAGGGCCTGCAGAGGAGCAGATCGACCTTTCCAGTTGGGTGAGGGGGGTTAGCCTGAGTTGGAGTTGTCTTAGGCTGTGGCCGATCCACCAGATAATAACCCAGAATCTTAGCCCCTCTCTGGCCTATAGATAATGTGGGTTTAAAAATGCGGAGGCGATGATGACTTTACAAAAGGTTACGGCAGCAGGCTGTGTGTAGGAAATGCGTAAAACGGGAGCACTTGGAGACAAGGCCACATTCGGGCAGTACGCCTCTGGAGGGCTCTGTGCCTGACTTGCAGATCGTGGGCCGGTGTCCTTGGCTCTGGACATATTCTCTCATTCCATCAGAGTAGCAGAACCCAGCGGCTGCAATATTGTGAGAACCTACTGATGGTCAGAAGCCCTTGGTTTTCTCCCCTTGAGGTTGTAGGGGTGAGGATTTGGCTGTTTCCAAGTGCTTATTCCACTTTGCTTTAAACCTAGGATTTAGGCAAATGATAATGGTGGTATGAAGGTGACCTGGGTTCACATCCTTTCTTCTAAATTATTTTTTTCTGTAGAACTTTGAGCACGGTTTCGTTTAGGGGGACTATTTTTTTTTTTTAGGCAGCAGCACTGTCATGGCTCTTAGAGGGCTGTCAGTAAGGATCTACTGTTAATCGCTAAAACTAGTAATTTAGCAGTTAGATATGTAGAAGAAAGGGCACAGGATTCAAAATTGAGACAGGTCTTTTCAGTAATCCTAGCTGTGATCTCATACGGTCATTTTCCTTCTCTGGGCCTGTTTCCCTATCTATAATAATAATTATGCTTAAATGTCTTTGGAGCTTAAACTGTGTGCCAAGTACTGGGTCTACATGCTTTTACACATGCCTTAACTAATTTAGTACTCTGGACAGTCTTATGAAATAGCAGTACCGTTATTCGTCTTTTACAAATGAGAAATTTCAGGGACACAGGTAAAGTAAATCCAAGGCTTTATATCCGTCTGAATGACTGAGACTGGATTTTTGTCCAGGTACTGTGGCTTCGGAATCCGGTGCTCTTAAACATTATATTTATCCACCAAAATGATGGGGCAAATTTAAAGGACCCTTCTTTTATGGTTTCAAATTTTATTTGTAACTTATCTATGCAGTTTAAGAAAGGAGACCTGTTTGCTGATTTTTACTCAGTGCATTGTACAGGGTTACATATGTTGAAGACAAAAAGTAAAGAATTGGTTTGGAGCCTAATGGGGTGGCCATCCTTACCTACCCTTGTCTTCTGTGCTTTTTGTTCTGCAGAGGGTTTAAAATGGCCGACTGCGGCAGGCTGGACACACCCTTCTTGTTTTGCATGATTTGAGATCTGGTCTGACGCTTTGAGACAACCAGTCATTTACCGCAGTAGAGATTTTTTCCTTACCAATTATTAATATTTTGGTGTGTTAATACCAAGGTTCAATAGTAAAGGAGAGGGTACTGCTTTTCTTTCTCATAATAAAAGACAGAGAATACATGGATTTCTTTTATTATTTGGTTGGGATAGATTCATTGAAGGGGAATTACTGTGGCAAAGGGTATGAACATTTTTAACACTTAATATGTATTGTCAAGTTTCTTCATGAAAAGGTTGTACCAATTTTTACCCACACAAGCATTGAGTACTATTTATTAAAAACATTATTTTAATGGATAAAAAAAACAGTATTTAATTTTGCATTTCTTTGGTTGTAAGTTTGGATTCTGTTTTCCTCTATATGTTTCTTAGCAGTTTTATTTTCTTCCATGTGATGTTAGTTCATGTCTTATACTGATTTATCTGTTGGAGTTTTTAGTTTAGCGTTTATTATTGTTATCTATTTGAATGTGTTTTGTAAATAAAGGCTCTTACTCAGATTTCTGTAATGTTAGAAATATGTACTACAGGTTGTTGTTTGCCTTTTAATTTTTGTTTCTAAACTTTTGGTTAGTAGAAATTTGAAATTGTGGTCAAATCACTCTATCTTCTGTTTTGTGATTTTTCTTCCATTAAGTTTGAATAGTTCCCTCAATGTAGAAATTTGGTAAATACCCATTGTAGCTTCATCTGAAGATAACCATCAAGTATGAGGGAAAAAGATCCATAATTTCACCACCCAGAGATAACCAGTGTTCACTTTTTTTCATTCTTTCTGCATTTTTCTACAGTGATCACATATTTGTACTATTTTATATGGCGTTTTGTGTTTATAATGTGCATTTTTCCATGTTAAACATTTCTGTGACTGTCATTGAATGGTTTCATGATATTTTGTTGTATGGAAGTAGCTTAAGATTTTCAGTATTTTAAATTATGTAATGTCTTTTCATTTAGTTTTTATTGTTTATCTATTTTGAGTTATTTCTTTATAGAACAGAGTTCAGAATTACCATTATTCATCAAAAAATTTGAACATTGTAAAGACCTGCCATAATAGCATTCCAAACGTTGTCAATTTTTGTACCCAGTCATTTAGGTACATAAAATTTTTTTTTACTTACTTTATATGTAAAAGAATGGTATCTTTGATTTATGGTACATTTCTCTGATTATTGGCGAGGCTGGACTCTTAAATGTTAATTGTTAGCTCCTATTTCCTTTTGTGAACTATTCGACTTGGGTCTGAATGTTATCTATTTGTAAGAGCTCTATATTATGTGTTCTGTGTGAGAATCTATTACCCCTTGTCATTTGTTGCAAATGACAAACCTCATTTGTTGCACATACACTCCTGGTGTATGTTTGTTGCCATTGAGTATGAAGAAATGTTTGTGATTCCAAAGACAACTGCTGCATGGAATACTTGTCAAATTCTTGGTAGCCATTTTGAGATAACATTTATTTGTTCTTTAAATAGATAGCCATTTCTTTTCATCTAAAAGGAAAGCACTGTTTGCTGCACAGCAGTGATGCTCCCTCGTTATGGGTGTGGGGAGAAGACATGGCAACATTTTGTCCTTAATAAGACATGGCAACCAAGTAGACAAGACACAAAACAGTAGTCCCCCTCCCGCCATCCATTCGGGGACTGATGTTCTTTTGAATATTTATGAGTGATCTGGGGGAGGATATGGACATAGTGGAATGTTCACATTTGTAGATAACTCGGAACTCTTTGGAGATGTAAAGTGGTAATAGGAGCAAACCGCAACACCTGAGAAGACACTGTGCGTGTGGGCTAACAATTGGCAGAATGGAACAGGGTAGATAAGAGCAGTGTAATGACTTTAGGGGAAAATAGTATGTTAAGCATACAAAATAGTGGCCTCAGAGACATTGGGTCCCAAGACAGGGATCTCAGTGTAAGCAGAAACAATTTATTGATGTCATCAGCTCAATTTGCTGTTGCAGAGACAGAAGACCCATTAAAAACCTAGGCCTCATTAAGAACAGTATGTGACACACAAAAATTCCATCCTATCTTTGTATAAAATGATCTGAACCAAATGGCCAGTTAACACTAGTAATCTCTCCTCAAGGAGTCTCTTACTACCTCTCACCGAATTTTGAGAAGGTGGTGGGAAGAGTGTGTTACCTCTGTGTTTCATTTTTCTTATTTATAATATGGAGGTGATTTAGATTATATATTCTCAAAGGTTTTGGGAGGGGATAAGGTATCTTATTTTGGTTTCCTGAAACTGAGTCTGTTATTTGTGGTTCAGAGAATCTGTTTAATTATATTTATTAGTTAAACCTTTCTAAATTATTATTCCTACTCCATGAGCTATATACTATCTCTTTTATATTAGTAACATTCTAATTTTTATTTTGTCAGTGAAGGGGGGATTATTGGATTTAGAGGTGTCAAGTGAGCCGTGACTTGCTGCTTTTTGTTATCCAGTTATACTGGGTTAATTCAGTTAGTTGTAAGCGCCCAGTTTTCAGCATTTTGCTAGTTGCAGATGTTAAACTAGGCTTATGCGTGTGGTGGGGAGGTTGACAGACGTATAATAAGCAAAATGAAACAAAACAATGCAACAAAGCAACAACAACAGAGCTTGTGTTGTAGAGGAAGTGATTGGGAAGGTCCTTTACTGGAGGTCTGTGCCTATCTTAAGGATGGGGGTCCCATTTTACGTCATGCCAGTGTCTAGTTCCCAAATCCATTTATGATCAGGAGTTAGGGAGAGCCTGGATATTAGAAATAGCCTGAAAGCATTTAACCTTTGGTTTCTACATCTCTTGATGTTACAGCCAGCAGCAGCCTGGAGCAGCACCCCCTGGAAAGAAATTTTACATCGGCCATTATAATACAACCTGATAAGTGTTACAGCACTTATCAGGTTGTATTGTAATTGTCTGTGTATATGCCTGTCTCCCTTCCTATGTTATCAGTTAGACTGTGAGCTCCTTGAGGGCAGGGACAGTGTCTTCATCTCCAGAGCCCAGCCTGGCACATTAGTAGGCCTCAGTAAATGTTTATTGGATGAATAAATGAATGACTCATCAACAAACATTTATTGTGTGCCTGCTAACGTGATCTCCACAGGCTCTGGACTGTCAACTGTTTTCTTCAAAATGCGTGTGGTCAGAAACTTGCTGCTTCTTTCTAGTTATGTATATATCTTCTTACGAGTTCCTCATGAGATAATGCTGTATTTGTGTTTGGATTTCAGTCCTTGGTGTTTACAGATGTTGCTATGCTATTGCTACTGCTGACAGTCTCTTCCTTGGTGGAACCTGGGTGAAAGCTGCCAGATCAGGAGCTTCATCCTCACTGTCTAGTGTTTGCTAAATGGTTTCTGTTTGTAGACTCATCCCCTCTTCACTCCTCCTCAGGTCATTCTCCAAAGGGTATTCCCATGTGGGCTCCACATTCTAGATCAGGGGTCGGCAAATACAGCCCATGGGCTGCCTGGTTTTGCAAATAAAGTTCTGTTGGAAAACAGCCATGCTCATTTGTTGATGTGTTGTCTGTGGCCTCTTTGACCTACAACAGCAGAGTTGAGTAGCCACGTCAGAGACATGCTGACCCACAAAGGCTGGCCCTAGAAAAAGATTGCCTACCCTTTTTGGAGTATCACTCAACAGTCATAGTTTCACTCCCCTCTCCATTCACCGGAGATAACGTTTAGCATCTCAGAAACTCATTTATTTACTTCATTCATTATTACTTATGACGAGTCTTTTTCCTGTTTTACAGATGGGCCAGCCAGGACACACTTCAAACTAGGAGACTGATTATATAAGGCCTCCCCCAGGGTCCTGCAGTCAGTCAGTTATATGGTGTCCTTCAGCATCAAGTTTCGAGCTTCAACCCTAGAAATTAAAATTCCTTTTGTTATATCCTAACTTGAAGCATATGGACATTTCATGCTTTGGTGCCTTATCCCTTGCCCCCCTCCTTCCTACACAGCTCTTTGCAATGAGCATATGGAAAATAAGGAATTAATATGAGATAAAGCAGAAAAGTAGACTGAGGCAAATGTTTAGAGGGTCTGAATGCTAATTTTTAAACTGAGAAATGGGATTTCTGGAACATTCACTTATTCAGACTTATACAGGTAGTGAGCCTGCGCTTCCAAGAGCTTAGGGCCCTCCCCTCAACCCTCTCTAACCCACCGCACGTTGTCTTGGTAACCTGTCTGTGAGTATATTGTCATTCATTTCACTTCATTAAAAAGTTGGAGAGCTCCAAGTCTGATGCAAGAAATGTAGATCTAAAAAAGCAAAAGGGAGAGAATATCAGAGAGTCTCATTCTAGGAGTAAAATGGAGGGAAGGGCCTTACAGCGTTATTTTCAAGCCGCTTGCTGGATTTTTCCCAGGACTTTATTATGAAAATTTTCATACAGAAAAATTGAAAGAATTGTATAGTGAAAACCCATATACTCACCACCTAGATGGTACAATTAACATTTTGCTGTATCTGCTTTATTGCATATTCGTCCATCTTTGTTGGGTGGGTTTTTAAAGTACTTGTGTTGTCATCCATTTTGATTTCATCTGTATCTGACCCATTATGGTGCAGAAAAATAATCTCTTTTGATTCTTATCTGTATTTTCCAAGATGGTATGGAAACTGCAGCCTAACTACCTACAAGTAGATCTGCCTGGGAATAAGAGTCCTAGGGAGAGAAGACATTTTGTTTCTGAAAGAAAATGGCTGCAGCTCACTGTTGTTTACTGGAAATAATAGGAGAAGGAAAAATGGAAGTCCAGATCCACTGTCAGTAAATCCTTCCAATAATATACTGCCCTGCACTTCATTCACTTCACTGGCTTTGGGGGGTGGGGGCAGCTGGTTTTCTGAGCTGCTTCTGCTTGGTTCCTTCCTTTGAATTGATGAAGGAGAAACAACAAAGTGATACCGAAGTGCCACTGATGTGATAGTCAGCATTAACACAACTCCTTGGAATTTTAGTAAATGGATTTTTAATTTGGACTACTGTCTAATAATATTCTTTTGGACCTTTTCTGTTAGCAATAGCCACAGAGTCAAAGGAAGCACCATGAACTGAAATCTTATTTATCTTTATCATGAATATGATAATGTTACCTGTTTGTGTCTATCTCCCTTCATTTAAGTTCAAGGGCAGAGGCCATATCTTACTCATCTTTGTAATTCTCCTAGTAAAAAATGTCTGTATTCATAAAAAATGCAGTATTACATTTAACACCTATCACATGGGCAAAGATTAAAAAATGTTATACTAGTATTGGTGGGATATGTCCAATTTTAGTGTAATCCTTTGTAGGAGCAATTTGGCAATATATATTAGTGGGCAGAATAAATATTGCATGCCCTTTGACCCAGCAATTTCATTTCTAGGGATATACCCCTAAATATTCTAAATAAATTCTAAATATTTTTTTAAAATGTTCTAAGGATATTTTAAAAGATTTAGGTATGGGAATGTTCACAATGTTCATAACAGTAAAAAAAAAAAAATAGAAAAACTTACCTATCCCTAAATAAGAATTTGAATAAATAAATTTTGGTGTATTCATATAATAATACAACTTAGGCATTAAAAATAAAAATAGTCTTGTAGATGAGTATATGGCTTGGAAAGATGTACCCAGTATATTAATTGAAAGAAAGGCTATGGTTTCATCTAATTTTTGTTAAATAAAAATTCATGTTTGTACATGTACATAAAAGTAATTGGAAGCATATACCCCAAGTGTTAAACTTTCTGGGATTTTGTGATTTTTACTTTCTATGTATTCTTAATGTATTTCTGGAATTTTTTTTTCACAGCGTGTGTTTATGACTTTGAAAGTTAAGACAAACATTGAAACGGTTTCCATTTTGAAATATGCTGACCTGAACAGAAGTGGAATAAATGGGTTGGTTGAGGGGGCTGGAAACTGGAGCAGTTTAGTTTGGAAAAGAGCTGGGCCGGGTGGGAGTAGGGCATGGTGGAAATAAGATCTCTGTCTTTAGAGAAAGGCACTAGCTTAACTACTAACTGTTCTTGGCTCCTTAGTGCAGGCATTTCACGCATCAGGCTTTACACTTACTGTTTATTTCCCAATTAGACCCTGTACACATTGCTTTCCCACCCATGTCCCTCTGGGCTTTCATAAGCTAAATAATTGCTGGTGGCAGCAGCTGCTTATGGGTGTGCAGATCTTGCTCTAGTAACGGCTGCTTTACTTTATCCAATAAAGAGAAGGCTCAAACCCATCAAGGCTGCCTCCTCACCTCCCCCGCCCCCAACATATACCACTTGGCATTATGAATCTTCCCCACCTATGGTGGGAGAGCTTTCTCCTGGGTCTCATGATCACTAGTAGATTATAAGACACTATTATATTTCACTGTGGGTGAAACAGTTAAAAATGAGCCCTGAGAAACTGCTCCTTGGGTCTTCCTGGGGTTTGAGGGTTGCCTGCATCTCACTGCAATAACAGGAAACCTAGTTGCACTAGTTGGTGCTGCCAGCATCTAATGATAATAATTAATAGCCTGGGCTTTGGGCCGTCACTGAATTGCTAGATTTCTGGGTTGCTTTTCATGCTAAGCAGCTAGGGACTGGGAAACTTAGAGGCAGAAGGCTGCTTCCTTAGGAAGAAAGGACCCTTTGGGGGTCTTTGGCTTGTCCTGTGTGGGTCTTAGGTCTCAGAGCCCCATTCCTCCTTGTGGTTGAGTCTTGGAGGTAGGGGACTAGCCACAGGCCTACCTAGCTCCTTGTGATCCTTTTGGTAACCCACACAGCTGATAAGGGACAAGATATGTTCTATTCCTTTTCAGGTATGTGTAAAGTGAGTCCTGGTGGGAGTTGAGATTGTAAATGACAGGCCTTGGTCCAGAGCCCAGGGTTTTGTTACCTTTCCTCATCAGTGTGAACTAAATGCCATATGATGAGTAAATGAAGATTTAGTTCACTTTTAGGGGGGCCTTTTAGTCAGGAGTATGGAATAAAGGGTCATAATTGCCAGACGTAGAAGGGCCCCTAAGATACCAAGTTTACCTCCATTCAAAGATAGGATATTGATTGAGGTCTAAAGAGGGTAGGTAGCTAGGAGGATCAGCATTAGTTCAGATCTGAGTTCTAACACTTTGGAATAGTTACTTGGTGCCTCTGTACCCAAGTTATCTCATTTAAAATAGAGGCAAGAATCCTTATTAAATAATAATTGTTTGCGTTGCAACAGTCTTTGCCAGATAAAGATAGTTGTGATGCTAATAATAGTGCTTAGCAAGAGTGTAATCTGAGGTCCATGGTGTGGACTGGATGACTTGACTATGGTAAAGTAAAATTAAAGCTAGATCTCATACCTTAACTGTTCTTACACTTGTTTCTTCTTCCTTCTCCCTATCCTACAGGTGACACCAAACTCGATCAGAAACCATGCCACTGATGAAGAGGTATATTGAGCCCTGCCTGGCCCAGTGAGGTTACTAGAGAATTGGAAGAGACTCAAATCAGCATCCTGCACATGGTTATCAAACCATTGTGAAGTCTTAGTAAGTGGTCAGTGGCTCTGGTGGGCTTGCCCAGTTAGTGGGAAGGGCCAGGAAAGGTAGTCTTACTAGGCCTTTCCCATTATGATATGAAAAAAGGTCTTAAAATATTCAGACTACACTAGAGAGTACTGAGCCTAACCTCTCCTTTTCCCATTCTCCCATTTTTGCAGATGATATCTTGCCCAAGATCATAGCTAGTTGGTATAGGAAAGGGATTTGAATCCAAGCCCAATACTGTGTCTTCCACCCAGTGCTTCCTCTAGATTCCATCTAAGTCCAAGGAGGCCATGTGAGACAGAAACATTTTTATTCCATACTGTGAAAGATTTTTATAATAGCCTCTGAGATTGTGCTCCTCTGATGGTGTGATTTTTTTTATTATGCATAAAATCACCTGGGGTGCTTGTTAAAAATGCAGATTCCTGGGCAGCCTGAAACCTTGTCATTGGTCAAGAGCAACACTAAGACCTACCTGTCACTTATCCTGAGGCTTCCTGCCCAGTGGGTTCACCAGCAAGCCAGAATGAAGCATCATTGCCCTGGATGTCCTTGTGAAGCCGTTAGGAAGTCTTGGTAAGTTGGTGGTGGTTTCGGTGGGGTTCCCCAGTTGGTGGCAGAGAAGAGATGGTTGTGACGTGGCACTTCCCCCCTTCCTTCAACAGACAGTTATTAGGTGCTTACTAAGTGCCAGAGACTGTTCTAGATATTAACAAAGTCCTGCCATCATGGACTTTCATTCCTATGAGAGTAGACAAAAAAATAAATAACCAATAAATAAGTAAATGTGTATCATAAATGTTATATCAGAAGTTTCTCCATTTTGGTGTGAAAATGGCATTAAAAATGGTTGGGTTGGACTCAGCAATACTGTGTGTTTTTCTCCCCCCTTCCCATTCTCCCTTTTCATACATTCCACTGTCTATCAGTGCAGTGGAGGCTGACAAGCTGAGTATGGGAGGGTCATAGATAATGAAAGCAATCTTTTTCCTTTTTGTAACCCCTCACTAGGCTGAATTTTGAAGGATATCTTTGAAAAGTGTTCTAGAGAGTCTACCAGATTTTCCATGTGAGTGCACGTGCAGCAGAAGAGGGGGTCTTCTCAGTGATTAAGGTAACACAGTGATTAAGGTAAGTAGCGGGGAGGAAAGACTGACATTGCCTTGACTCCTGTCAGGGAGGCTCTTAGAAATGTCATTTCCAGGGGCCAGTACTTTTAAAGCCTGCAGTTTATTCTATGATATATCCTTCTCAAAACAATTGGGGTGGATTATATGCTTACCCAGTCTGAGAACACCCCTGCAGAGGGTCACGAGAACTGAAATCGTTCCCAAGTAAACTCGGTGGCATAAGCTGCATGTCATAAATAATGTCAACATGACACTGATTACACTCCCCTTAGGGGAGAGTCTAATCTTTCAAACCAGACTTGTTGAGAGTTTTTCTTTATCAGACTATGGAGCTACATACATCTTGTCAAAAGCCAGCTCATTAGCAGAGGCTTGTTGTTTCAGCAGCCGCCAAGTATATGGCACTTTGGATTAGTAATTTCAGAGGCAGCAGCGTCTTCTTGTGCACTCCATTTAAACCAATTGGACCAGCATTCATTTTTGGCTCCTCAGGGATCAGCCTCCTAATCGGCTTTAAGGAATAATGAAATGGTTCATAATTAAACAGGGCAGCATCTATAAAATGGCCATTCTTGGGAGATCTCTGCAGAAGCCACCCCTATCTTAAGCTAGTAGCTCCTCCATCCAGAGTTAATACCCGAGGGCCATATCATTCCTTGGTATCTGCCATTTTTTATGGAAGCAATAAAAGTCACCTTTTCTCATAAGGATGGTCTTGAGATGGTGCCTTCATAACATAATGTTCTTGGTATAGTCTCTGGTGTGTTTGGATAATTCCTGTTGGCAGAATTAGGTAGATTAGCCTGCACTGGGAACCTGAATGATAGAAACATGGTCTTTTCCCTGCAGAGAAGTCTGGAATAGTTGTTGATACAAAGAGAGTCCCTGCATTCTTTATCCTTCACCAGAACTTATTTTAAAATGACATTGTTCATGTATAACGATATGAATGTTAGCATGCAGTTAAAAAAGTCTTCTGTCACTTTCTCTATCTGGGCCAAAGTGGGATGTATAAATTTGGCTTTTGCTGTCTGAATGCCATTTTTTGCCCTAGGACTCCCCTAGCCTTGTTATCCATCCTCCTTTCCTTTTGTGACAGCAGGTCTGTTGTTTTTTCTTTTTCTTTTCTCTTTAGGCTAGTCATCTAGCACCCACATACAACATTTGAAAATTTCCTTTCTAAAGTCATATAATATTAATAATAGTGCCTATCAGTTATAAGTGCCTTTTATGTTCTAGGTTAGTGCTTTACACCTATTTGCTATCTCATTTTAAATTAACATTACCTCTGGGAAGTAGGATTTGTTCCTCCTTTACAGATAGTAAAACTGAGGATCAGAGAAGTGTTGTCACCCATGTAACACGGAGCCAGTGGTGGAGCTGTGTGAGTCACACTCCAAATATCTCAGCTACCTTACTTGAAGCACTAGAATGTTTTGAGCACGTTCTTAGTTGTTGGGACTTCCTGACTCCTTGTGGGCTCTTCATCACTGTCGTCTTCCAGGATATAGGGGCACGTGTGAGTGGTTCATTCTTGAAGGGAGATACAGATGCACAAGAGAGGTGGTGCAAGGGTTGTGTAGGCCCCTCTAACTTTTAGAGATGACCACTTTGGATGGATTAGCATTTATTTATTTCCCACACCACCATTCACTATTTCTCTTTGTCTTCTCACCTTTTGTTATTACCCCCACTCTCCAGCATGATGTTTATGTTGTATAGTTTCTATGAGGTTATACTTCCTTTTACACAAACAAAAAGGAATCACAAAAGTCAGACTTACAACTGAAAATCCCATCGCTTGCAGAATGTTAACTCAGGTGTAGGTGTATCGGGTTGGAGCAGCCTGCTGTGTAGATCAGCATGTCCAAGCCCGAATTCCGCATAAACATTGCCTTCCGTTAGCAGACAATGCTGATAAAATTATTTTCTGTTCATATCAAGTGGAAAACAACAAGAATACCTAACAACTAACACTTTCATAAATTTCATTGCTGGTAGGGTGACAGTGTCCAGATAGTTAACATAGACTATAGGGCTTGGCAAGCTATGGCCCACATGCCAGCTGCCCGTTTTTGTAAATAAAGTTTTGTTGGAACACAGTCATGCTCATTCACTATTGTCCATGGCTGCCTTTCACACTACAGTAGAGTTGAGTAGTTGCAACGGAGACCATATGATCCACAGAGACTGAAGCATTACCATCTGGCCCTTCACAGAAAGTTTGCAAACCACTGGCATAGGTTAAATGTACTATGACTACAGATGTTCCCCTCCCAACCCATTTTCTTTTCTGTGCGACTTAGATTTACAGCTGATCCTACAAAGTATGGAATCTTATAGTAGTCAGTTTGCCTCTGAATTTCTTCCCACTCAAATTAAGCTCACCAAGAAAGCACATTCACAAATTTGCTATGTATGCAGAAAGAACTATGTTTTATATGCCTCACTGTAGCTATTCGTTTATCCTATATGGTTCCCTTATTTTTTTCTTTTTTCTTTTCAGGGATGACTTAAATTTTAGCCATTCTCAAGTATCAATAAAGTGCTACTCAATGTTTCCTAATTATGAGTTTATCCTAATTTTTCATACATCTTTCCCCTCCCTGTAGCGTGAAAGCAGCCATAGACAATATGGAAACAAGTGGGCAGGACTGTGGTCCAATAAAACTTCATTTACAAAAACAGGTGGCAGCCCGGATTCAGCCCATGGGCCATAGCATGCTATCCTTGTTCTATACTGTATATACACGAAGACTTTAAAACAAGAAGACTTGAGGTGATACGTTAAAGCAAATATTCAGGGTGATCTTTATTCAAAATACTTGTAATACAGTGACAGTAACACAGCTCTACTTGAATTAGCACTGGAAAGTGTCTCATGATCTGTGCATTATGTGCATGACTTAATAGTCACCTAGATATTGGCCTGAGTTCTTGGTAGAGTGATAGAATCCTCATGGGCCACGTTATTATCATCCCTTAGAGGATCTTCTTCCTTGTCACAGGTCTTTTCTTTGCATGGCTTAGAAGTGACTTTGTCTTTATGTCTGTTATTTGTTCTTATTCTTACATTATCAGCTCTAGTGTTTACCTTCTTCACCAGCATGTCTTCTACCCTACGTAGGCCCAAAAGTGAATCTGATACAGAGGTTACTTTGGATGTAATCACTCTCCTAGCAGTCAACGTAGGGGGCTGTGGTTTTGGTAATTTGCTATATCAAACCCTAAATGGCTTTCAGGATTAGGAGGAATTAATCCTTCCATTGATGTCTCAAAATGTGATCTGAACAAAGTAACAGGGATCTCAGCCTAGTAAGTGTTGAACATGGAAGTAAATCTTTTTCTTTGCCCTTTTTGTTGTATTTGTTATATTTAATAGCTTTCCTTATAATGAACCTACCTTGTATTTCCAGAAGAAATTTTCCTAGTTTTCAAGAGTATTGAATTAGGTCTGCTAAGTTCGCTATTTTTAAATTTTATTTTCTATTTTATTTTTTTACTACTTCGTTTCTGTGTTCAAAAGTGAGTTTTTGGTTGGAGTGACAGTCTTTGTCAGTTGTTGACGTTAGGGTCATTAATGAAACCTTGTTGCCTGAGCTTTTAAATTTAGCAGATCTCAAACTGTCCCATGCCATCTGAAACATCTGTTTAATAAAAAAATTTTTTTAATAATAAAAAAATTAAACATCTGTTTTAATTGGCATTATAATATAAAAAATAATTTGTATCTGATATTTGGGCCCTCGTTCAATTGCTGCCCTTCTAAGTTTGTGTAAATAATGCTTAATGTGCACATCCCTGTAAATAAGTTTTTGCACATCTCCATGTTTGTTTCCTAAGGTTGGATTAAATGTACAATTCCATCTAGTGTATGAGAATGCCTGTTTTTTCATATCCTCAGTAATATACTATATTGTGGTTTTAAAAAATCTGCCAGTTGCAAAGGTGAAAAGTGGTCTCCCTTGATGTTTTAATTTATTTGATTCCTAATGAGATGGAACAGTTAAAAATCTTTCTTGGGTCTTATTTTTAAGTTTCTTTTTCACACTGATTTTTGATCTACCATATATGTCACAGATGTTTCCCTCAATTTGACATAGAAGTTCATTTTTCTGTAGCTCAAATATGTTTTTTCTTTATGGTTTATTCTCCCCTTGCATTTCACAGTGAAGATAAATATAGTTTATCTTCACTTTATAGTTTAATATAGTTCATGCTTTATTTACTTTTAAATATAAATCTTTTTCCCTTGGGGATCCTCTCTTTATGTGTGGTATATAACTAATTTTTCTATAACTGTTCTGTCCTCTGACGGGTTGGCAAACTTGTTCTGTAAAGGGCCTGATAGTAAATATTTTAGGCTTTGTGGACCATATGGTTTTTGCCACTGTAGCATGAAAGCAGCCAGAGGCAGTACATAAACAGACAAACGTGGCTGTGTTCCAACAAAACCATATTTATTAAAAAAAAAAAAAGATGGTGCTGGATTTGGCCTGTGGGCTGTGGTTTGCCAACATCTGCTCTGTGATATTTTGCTTTATAACCTTTGCTCTCATAGTTTCTACTTAGTCATGGTGGACTTCCTCATGTTCATGCCTCTCATCTCCCCTCATAACCTCTTAGAGCACTTTTTCACCTCCAGTCTCTGCTACTGATTACCTGTTTCTGTACATATTTCACAATTCTAAGTTTCTGAGAGCACAGGTGGTAGCCAGACTGGGTGCTTTGTATGTCACTAGTATTATGTTCTGGGATGTAAAAGTGATTTGCTTGGCTGTCTACCTTGCTGCTTCAATATAACCAATTCCATATTTATTACATTCCTTTTCAGGGTCTGTTCCTTGCAATCCAAATTTTATTGCAAGAAATGGGCTCATTTGGATCAGTTTAAGAAGTTTACAGAACTTGACTCCACTGTGGCATTATTAATGTGATTCAGTTTATTTCTCTGGTTTTCTGCATGTCGTCTTGCTTCTACTTCCAACTGGTTTCCTCATACTCTGTCTTCCTCTACCTCCTAGCTACTGAATACTTATGTTTTTTTCTCACTCATAACTTGAGCTTGTGCAGCCTCTGTAGGCGTGGCCTCCATTCTACCTCATCTTTCTCTCTGCAAACTGTTTCCGCTCTTGTTCTCCATGCTGCCCAGTTGTCATTAAATTGAGACTCTGATTGCCTGTGGGTTAAGTTTCCTGAGACTGTAGAGGTAGCAGTTGTTATTTGGCAGGTCTAGGACATTTCCCCCTATTGATTGCTATGTGGAAATGTTTTTCTTTCCCTTTTTATAATCCCGAAGTGCTTTAGACTAACACAACTCATCTATCATAGGTATATCCAGAGTCATTTAATTGCTCTAAAACTAGAAGGCATCCTGGTCATGGGACATCCAAAAGATGCCATACCTAACCATCTTTGGAAGCGACAGTTTCACAAATGACTACACGACCCTACTTTCTTTATATCCTTGAGTCTCTTCCTGCTGCTATCTGGTTTCCTTATCCTTTGTTCTTTATCCTATTGCTGATGGAGTTTTTGCTTATTTTTAGCTTCTGATTTCTGTGCTTACAGTTGATCTTACTTAAATCCTTCATGATTCTTACATAGGCTGTGGTATGTTCTTTTATCGCATATCCATTCATTTCAGGTGCAGAGGTTTTGTCCCTCTGTTTTTCCTCAGTTGTAAGTTGAATCTAATTTTCTTACCTCATCCTTGTTTGGGAACAGCTTTCATTTCACAGCAAGTCATAGGCTGTTGACCGGCTTGTGGGTGGATGTCCTCGGTCTGATCCTTACTTCCCCTTGATCTGAACAGCCATGGATTCAGAGGAGGGATTCTTGGTCACAAGAATGCTTTCTTAGCTAGACTTGTTTGCAGTACAGTTTCCTTTAGCAGAATTTTGGGCATGGGTGACACTATGACATGTCTACTTTATTCTCTCTGGTTTAGCTCCCTAACACTGCTTATTTGCAGCATCTAGCAAGTCTCTCAAAGTCTCACCTTCTAAAGTGGGTATAAAATGTGAATTCCATGTCACAAGCTGGTTTGCACAGCATCTTTAAAACAAGGGATTTTCTGGAAGATCATAGCCAATTCCCTGAATTGCATTCTTCTTGAGGGGCTATTCTGCTTCTTACTATTGGTTAGGTACTTCTGTTTGCTAGAAACAAATTCACCAGTGAGCTAATGACAGGTTATTGGCTGGTGACTTGTGGGGGAGATAATGGTGACTGGGATCACGTGAAATGCCAATTACAGGGGGACCTTAACATGGTCATGCCCATTAGGGATGGGATCTGGGTCCAAAGAAGCTCTGGGAAACTCAGCAGCAGGAGTTTGCGGATCTTCATGTTAGGATTGTGCCATTTATGTAACTGAGTTACTCTGTCTTCTTAAGTCTTGTGTCTTATTTCTCCCATTGTCTATTGGCTTACCTATTCACTTTGTTTTAGTTTTTTTCTCTGCCTCATATTTTTAGCTTATTCATAGGTTCTGCTTACTTAGGGCTTCACCTTTTTTTCCCCCCACTGAATTGTATACTTTATTTATTTTTTTAATTGGAGTATAGTTGATTTACAATGTTCTGAGGGCTTCACCTTTATCATAAGTTTTGCTTGTTTGTGGCCCTCGTGGCCTCACTTCTCTGCATTGTGTTGGCTTGCTGTCTATCCTTTCAGCTTCAGTTCCCTTTGCTAACTATGATTACTACTCTTGATAGCCCAATTCTAATTCCTGAGAATACAAATGTACTAGGCCTGACTTATCCCAGTTTAGTTAGCTATTTATATACCAACAGCAGCAGTTTGTGGGTCTTTTTTTTTTTTTAAGATTTTGTGCAAGTTGATAAAAAATCTACAATCTACAATACTTCTGGGTAGATATGGAATTCTATGAACACATATAATAGCTCTCATACTGTAATTGATGGATGTTTCCTTATGCCTAAGAATACTATTCCTTACTGTGAATCTCTCTTAAATCCTAGAACAAACAGGGTTCAGTCTTTTTTTTCTCGTGTTTCCCTCTCACTTGAAAAATGGTCAACAGCTCTCCGCTCTCACTAGACTCCACTTCGTCATTCACTATGACGACATCGTAGAAGCCACCCTGGGTGTCTCCCCAAAGATAGGTTAAAATCCTAACCCCTGGTACCTGAGAACGCGACTTTATTTGGAAATATGTTTGTGGGTCTTTACTTTTGTGTTCTGCAGTTAATATGATTATTACACTTAGTCTCTGTTTCTTTTACTTTTCTTCGTTTCTTCTAGCTTCCAATGCATCCATTAACAACTGGCTTCTCTGTCCTTTATTTCAGGGGTTGCAATTGCAAATGCATTCAGGGTCCAGATGGGGTAAATGTGTAAGATGGTTCTGATATTTATTTTCTTATTTATTTCTTGAAACACTGCTTTGTTTTTGTTTTGTTTTGTTTTTTCAGCTTTTCTTTTGTTGCTCTACTTTTGATACAGACATTGGAAAAGAGAATTCTCTCAAAGTAAAATAAAGATTTCAAATGCAATGGTAAAGAGCAGTTGATGCTTCTAAGAGGAAGTGTTTAGGTTTGTGGTCCAGTGGAACATGAACCTTTCATCCAAAGGAGAAGGCTATTACTCCTTGGCTCCTGTTGATTGTTGCCCAGTAAAAATGCTGCCCAACATTGACAGGATTTCCAGCTCTCTGCAAGGAGCCTGAGTTTGAGCTGTTAGCTTAAATTTGTTTAAATGCTGCAGGCCAACACAGTGTGTTTATTTTATTTTTTAAAATATTTATTTATTTATTTATTTATTTTGGCTGCCCTGGGTCTTAGTTGCGGCACGCGGGATCTTATTTGCAGCATGTGGGCTTCTTAGTTGCAGCATGCGTGTGGGATCTAGTTCCCCAACCAGGGACTGAACCCGGGCCCCCTGCATTGGGAGCACGGAGTCTTACCCACTGGACCACCAGGGAAGTCCCAAACGCAGTGTGTTTATAAATGCTCTTATAACCCCATAGCTTCTGCTTCTTTATAATTTTGACTTGTTTGTAGTGTTACCTTTTTCCCATGTGGTATGAAACATGAGTGTGTAGCACTACCCGTTCAGCTTGACCTGGGGTTGGCAGTTTTCCTTGGGTAGTGTTTAAAACTAGGTTGCAGTTTTGAATGGAATTGTATAGATTAGAATAGATTAGGAAGGAACAGGTGAAGATAGAATATTTAAAAATGAGAAAATACTAGCCTCCATCTGGCAAAGGGTAAGTACTTTGTGAAATTTTTGTTCCAGCTATATGTTTGTATGTATGTGTATGTTTGTTCTAATGTAATTGTTTCTTACTGTGGATTAAGCAACTTTATAAGGCACTGAGTGAAATAGTGTGAGTAAGCTGGCATCCTCTGAGCTAAATCCTTCCTGTAGACAGGTCTCCTTTGGCTCACACAGTGTTTCTTGAAAATCTGGTGATTGCCAGGGGCTTGAGGGGAGGGGGAGAATGAGGAGTTGTTGTTTAGTGGGTATAGAGTTTGAATTTTGCAAGATGAAAAATTTCTGGAGATTTGTTGCTCAGCAACATGAATATGATTAATGCTACTGAACTGTGCACTTAAAAATGGTTAAGACGGTTTAAAAAAAAGAACAGGAGTAGCCCATTAGACAGAAAGTTTACACAGTCATCAGAATATCCTTGAGTATGTCAAACATAATCAAGTTAAAAAATACTTGCATGACCGTCTTTGATAAAACCTTCCATTTCTATATATCAAGCTATGGCCCACGGGCCAAACGTGGCCCACCGCTTTTTTTTTTTTATATATATATATACAGCCTATGAGTGGAGAATGGTGTTTACATTTTTTAATGGTTGAAAAAAATCAAAAGGAGAATAATGTTATAACCTGTGAAAATTATACAAAAATCAGATTTCAGTTTTATTGGAACACAGCCACACATTCATTTATGTATTGTCTATGGCTGCTTTTATGCTACAGTGGCAAAGTAGTTGTGACACAGACCATATGGCCTGCAAAACCTAAAACATTTACTACCTGGCCATTAAAGAAAAACTTGGAAAGTTGCTGTATTGCAACAGTTGCCAGATCCCTCACAGCATCATCTTTGATGGCTTTAAATGCCTAATTAGCAGCTCTGTCATGGCCTCCTAGTGGCTATTATCATTCTGTTCTAATATGTGGGGGGATTCTCACTTCCTTATCCCCTACTGTGACACCCTAACCAAATCGAGCAAACTCACATTCTTGGTGAGCTTCAGTTATGCCTGGAATTCTGTTAGCAATTTCTGGTATTGTAGGTTCTTTTATTTTCAAGAAACGGACCTCTCTTGGGTCAGCCAGGCAATTTGGACCACCCATGGCTATGCATGGCCAGCCTCTAAGGTAGACAAAGGTTTCATAAGAGTCCAAATAAAGAAAATCCAGTATTTGAATAAGACAGTTAAAAAATAAAGAAAATGAAATTCAGTTTCCTCTCTGAGGAAAATGGTTTGAGGATTGGAAACGGTTCCAAGATAGATGCAAGCAACAGGGGTTTGTATCATTCATCTAGTATGCCACCTTTAACATCTTTTTTTAAAATAAAAATTCTATATATTTAAGGTATACAACTTGATGATTTGATATACATAGTGAAATGATTACTATAGTCAACCGTCAAACTAATTAACTTTCTTCTCACCTAGTTACCTATTTTTTTGTGATGAGAGTACCTGCAATCTATTCTCTTAGCAAATTTTCAGTATTCACTATAGTACTATTAACTGACCTTATGCCATATATCACATGTCTTCATTCCTCCTTTTCTCTGCTTTTTTGCCTTCCTCATTATCTACTCAAGCTTTAGTTTACTTCCTAGCTTTGTTTATATTCTGCTTCCTCATAAATTTTCAGTTATTCATCACTAAACCTTGCTTATTGCTCTGGTGTCCTTGACTGTATCTCATGTTTCCCAGCGCTGTCATTTAATATTCAGCTCCCTCTGCTATGGGCCTCACTCTTTTTGTATTTCACAAACTTTATTCCTCAATGCAAGGATTTAAATGGCTTAGCTCACGCCCTGCTGGGGTAGTCAGTTTCTGAGTCCTGCAATGACACAGCACTTAGGTAGTGTGTCCCACACCTGGTGCATTCAGCTTTGGGTGACAGGACAGGTCATATTCTAAAATTCATTGCTCTCTCAAACTGCCTCATCTCCAGAACTATGAGTGGGACAGTTTGCCTTAGATGAGACTGTGAGTGTAGCCACGATTTGATTCAGGTGTGTTTGTATTGCATTTCTACATCTTGACCACTAATCACATATGCCCCTCATCTCATTTTCTCATTTCTAAAGATGCTTCTGTTTATACTTTTCCAGCTCTTACTTAAGCAGAAATGTTGGAGAGTAACTAAGTCACGGCCAGATGCTATAGTCTGATGTCATGAGGCCACTTTAGAAATTTCCCTGCCAATTTTAGAAGCATCCACTTGTCTGATCTTCTTGGCCACTTCAGTTTTCTCTGTTGCGAGTGTGCCACAAGTTACCTTCATTGGATGTGTGGTCCTGTGACAGTAACTTGGCTGCAGTTCCTGTAGGCCCTTAACCTTCTAGCCTGGGTTGTGGTAGGGTGTGTCTGTTCTCTGCCCCACCACCAAGTCATAACCAGGTCTAAATATTTTACTTCCTGCCAAAGTTCTGTTTATGTAGCCCAACTCTACATTATTTTCTAAATTACATAGGTTTTCTGGTTTCAAGAAATAAGACACAGGATTAGCTCAAGAAATAGACATTTATCAAATAGGTACACGTAGTAAGATACACACAGTGAGGAAGATAGGATTTCATAGAAATCTTAAGAGCAGTGTGGTATGGAATTGCATCTGTGGTGGCTCTAGGGCTTAAGCACATCTAGGCCTTTTCCATTGTGCCGTTGACTTGAATTAAATCAGTTATTTGTTCAGCTATTCTCTTCCTCTCTACTTTTTTTTTTCTTCCTCATGACTGGCTTTGCCACTACTTCAATGAGGCTTTCAGCTTCAGCTTTTACTGGTAATGACCTAGTTTTCATTGTTTCTACTCAAATTAAAAAGAGTGAGAATCTAATTGGCCTAGTTTATCTTTACTTGTGCAGTGCTTTTTCATGCTTAGACATGCTGGCAATGTATGGATTGGTCCCGACAGTCGTGCTCATTGGAGAGGATGTAGTACTAGATAGTGTGAAACAAAAGCTGGTCATTAAGGGCTGTGCTGCAGCTGTGACAATAGATAGGGTGGTGATCTTTAGAAGGATGCGGGTGTACATTTGTAGGAACCTGAACACTGGACACATGTAGTCCAGTGGTTCTCAAGCTTGGGAACCTATGGTCTGATCCATGTTATTCCATGCCTGTTGGAATGGTAACTGAGCACCATGTCTAGCTATAAGAGAGATAAAATCATGCTTTCCAGGGTCAGCACCTCATGGTTATGTTGGAATTTGCACATCATTGTCAGAAGAGAAATAACTGCCAAACCCTGCTCTGCTTATTTTTTTGTTGTTGCTATAATACAACCACTACCAATAGCCTCAGTGCTTCACCTTAAGTGGCTGTATGTATCAGTCACAAAGGCAATTGTGTAATTAGTGGCTTTGCCACAACATAACCTGGACTTGTAAAAAAAAAACTTTGCATCCTGGTATCTGGAGGGGATTGTATATGATTTTCTACCCTACAGTCTTACCCTAACAATTCCAAATGTTTTATATTTCTCCTGGGGGTCTGTTTTCATGCAACTGTATTTCTGATACAAATTTCTATACAAAATTGGCTCTTTTGGTCTCAAGAAATGAAGAATCACTCAGCCTGCCTCATTAATAGGGGTTTATTTTATATAAATATGTTGAACAATGTGGAAAATGGGGCTATAATGGGAATCTAAATATAGGAACAATATTGAGTATGGGAACTGGATTTGAGCAGCTCTGGGCACCTTAACAGCAGGTATTTTTGATTCATTACTCTTGTGCTACACCACTGACATCACTCAGCCACTGTGCATTTGCTGTTCCTTCTAGCTCAGTGGCTCTCTATCAGAGCTGTACATTAGAATCAACTGAGGAACTTTAAAAATAAACCAGGGTGAGATATTGTGATTTAATCGCCACAGGCATCAGTATTTTTAAAGTTCCTTCATGCTTCTTTTGCTTTTATTTTTTTTTTTGGCTGCACTGCATGTGGGATCTTAGTTCCCCGACCTGGGATCGAACCCGTGCCCCCTGCAGTGGAAGTGCAGAGTCTTAACCACTGGACTGCCAGGGAAGTCCTCCTTTGCTCTTAACTGGCTTCCCCAACCTTTATTTCTCTACCTGCCAGCTTCTGCTTACTTGTGATATTCATGGATTGTATTACCTCGTAAATTTGCCTTCTCTTGGTCTTAGTGAGCTCCCTTAGAGAAGAGCCTATGGCATGACACCAAAATTAAAGTGTCTATTGCAAGGGTTGGCAAACATTTTCTGTAAAATTCCAGATAGCAAATATATGAGGCTTGTAGGCCACAGAGTCTCTGTTGCAACTATTCACTCAGGGAGTCAACCAGAGACAGTGAATGCAAGATCTGTCTGCAGCCAGATTTGACCCATTGGCTGTAGTTTGCTGACCCCTGGTCTGTTCCTTCCTTGTTCATAGTAAAATTTCTTGTTTATTCTTTCTCAATATCTTCTTAGCTACTGTTCTCCAATTCATCATTAACTTGAATATAAGAATTACTTTGGGGACTTCCCTGGTGGCGCAGTGGTTAAGAATCCGCCTGCCAATGCAGGGGACACGGGTTCAAGGCCTAGTCCGGGAAGATCCCACATACCGCGGAGCAGCTAAGCCCGTGCGCCACAACTACTGAGCCTGCGCTCTAGAGCCCGCGAGCCCCAACTACTGAGTCCGTGTGTTACAGCTACCGAAGCCCACGCGCCTAGAGCCCGTACTCCGCAACAAGAGAAGCCACCGCAATGAGAAGCCCGCGCACCACAACGAAGAGTAGCCCCTGCTCGGCGCAACTAGAGAAAGCCCGCACGCAGCAATGTGAAGACCCAATGCAGCCAAAAAAAAAATAATAAATTAATTAAAAAATTTAAAAAACATTACTTTGTAAAATTCTACTTCATCTAAAAAAATTCATTTAGGGATATTTATCATAGTAGCATTTGATTTATAAATTCATTTGGTCAGAATTAACTTGCTTGTAACATTTCTTCTCCTCTTCTAGAGACATTTAGTCAAGTCTTTTTATGTCCTAATAATCATAATTTTCATCATGTAGATCCCCCCAGTATTTCTTATGTTACTCCTTAGGTATTTTATGCCATATGTAGCCACAATTTTCTATTAATTTTAATAACTTTATTTTTCCTAGCTTATTTCAAAATGGAAGTGCTATTTTTCCTGGTTATAAAGAGGTACTTATAGTAAGCAATTCAAATAATACAAGGATATGAAGAGTGCAGTCAAGATAAACTATAATCCCATCATTCATCTAAAACCACTGTATGGTGTATAGACTTCAATGTTGGGCTGTCTTTGTTATTGAGCATTTATTTTATCTAAATGTGCCACCTGTTCAGATTCTGTGCTGATTAAGCAATTTCATGATTACAATTTGGCTACAAGAAAAGCATATGCTCCTCATGTGGAAACAAGTATTCTGGTTACATAGATGGGTATGTTTCTTGTAGTAAATTAAATTGGCATGTTGAAGATTATTTACCTCTCATTATATGTCAGCTATGATGAATGCCCTTGTAATTTATCTTTGCACAGTTGACTCATCATTTCCTTACCAACCATAATTTTTAGTCACAGAAGCTGCAGTGAATGCTCTCAGGGCCCTTAAGCCTGGTTTGTTTCCATGGAAAAGAGCCTAACAAAAGACTGATAGTGTTGACATGTTCCTGGCAGCAGGCATGAGCATAAGTATGCATTTGAAGAAATATTAGAGAATATGATAAAAATCAGTGGTTACAGTTTGTTAGGAGAAACTCCCT
Organism: Eschrichtius robustus; assembly: GCF_028021215.1. Taxonomy (NCBI): domain Eukaryota; kingdom Metazoa; phylum Chordata; class Mammalia; order Artiodactyla; family Eschrichtiidae; genus Eschrichtius; species Eschrichtius robustus. The sequence goes on along the minus strand of NC_090845.1, from coordinate 65,431,715 downwards.
CATTTTCTAATTTACCTAGAGAATTACTTTAGTCAGTTCAGAGATAGCAGCATGTATATGTTTTGTCTTGTTCCTGAGGCACAGTTGTTGGAAGTTGGCTACAATGGGCCACCAAAGGATTTTTACACTCCTTGAATACATCCAACTAGGGAGAATTGCACGAAGTATTTGTAATTGAAAAGTGTGCGTGCCTGCTTTTAGTAGCCTGGAACTTGATAGAAATGTCATTAACTAAAGGTAGGATATAAAATATTTTAACTCAGAGTAACAGCTTAATATCTAAAAAGAACTTCTGCATCACTAAGAAGAAAAATTTCTTGCTGGGAACAAGTTTGGGAAACAAATGTACTTTTTTTTTCTTTTTGGGGGGAGTAAAGTGCCCTCTCCAAAAAAAAAACAACCTTGCCTAGTTCAGAAAATGCATTGTTTTGTTTAAAAACCAGCTTAACATTTTGTTCTAGGTCAGAAGTAGTTGCTAAGTTGTAAGTTTTATGATAGTTGTAACCTCATTTATTGACAGTTCTAATCCAGTGATTTAAAAAATGTGACAGTAAGGATAATTATAACCAAAACCATCTAATTGTTATAATGTAAATATATATTTAATTGTGGTTGTAAAAATGCATTTTGAAACTTCAAGGAAAACAAAGGTGGCCTATATGATTTGGCTACTTAATATCAAAAAATGGATGGTATGTGGGGGTGTCACTGGATCACAGGACTCAGCATATAGTTTTACTTAAGGCTAACATAGTAAGGATACATAGCCTTTCTAAAGTTAGCATAAAGAAAAAGACACATGTGGAGTTTGGAGAAGTCCCTGTGCAGGCTTCCATCTGCTTTCTCCTTCCCATGAGCATTCGCACAGAGCATCCCCTTGCAATAAAAATACAGCAGCACGTGTGCAATGTTTCTGCCAGGGAAACCTGTTAAGAGACTCAGCAACCAAGGCCTTTATTGTGGGCTGGTCATGTAGGCACTTTCTGCTTAGCACATACCAAGATATCAGACTTCCAGAAGGAAAGTAGGTATTCAGCGTGATCCACATTATTTATATAAGCAATTTAGGCACAGTGAGCCACCCTTATCAGTTAGGGAAAGTTTTCTATCAGTGCAGGGAACTGTTTACCAGTAAAGTTTCCTGATGCCAGCCAAGGGCCAACCTTGCAAGCAGGTCTTTATGAGGATAGTAGTCTTAGGCCTGCTATGTTAACTCTTTCCTGTGTACATGGGTTGAATGTATAATAATAGATCAAAATTATAGCATTCTATGATTGATCACATTCAGGTCCTGCTTAAGGTGATAAGAGTGAGTTTAAATACATGATTTCTGTTCTGTTTGGGGCATGTAAAAATTTTTTGGGGAGCCTTTTAGGTTATGTCAAAGAGTGACTTAAGCTTAACTTGTAAAGTATTTTTAACAAAATCTTTGATATACTGGCTATTTTTTCCTTTTTTCCTCCTTACACTGTTGCAAATAGTTAACTGAGAGAAGTGTGTTAATTTAAAATTTTGGGTGTCATTCCTTCCCCACACATTAATTAGGAAATTGACCTTCAAGGAACCATTCTTTAAGAAAGAAGTCCAAGGGAATATTAAAGTTTTGTTCTACGGTTTCACATGAATTTAATTAAAAAACTGAAAGTTAGTTTAAAGTAACAGGCCTCTCCATTTGAGAAGATTTAAAAGCAGATTGATTGTACTATCTGGGCATAATTCGATTCAGGTAATACTATTTTTCTCCCTTATCAGAAATTGAAGAAATTGCTGTAACCCCTTTGATGCATTTTCCTGCATCAAAAGTAAAAATGTGGAAGTCTATTAAGACACCAAAATGTTCACATTGGTTATCTTTTGAGACAGGTTTACATAAGTAATTATTATTTTTTATGGGGTGTTTTGGTTTGATTTTTTTTCTTAGTGAAAATATACTATGTTGGAAAAAATAAATAGTTGGTAGGTTGACAGTGAGAGATTGATACTGTTATGACACCTGGTCTCTGACACCACCTGGCTTCAATTCTGATGCTAACTACCCCAGGTTAATACCAGATCCCACAAGTTAAGGGCAACATCTTCCTGAAGACTGCCTTCCCTTTAGTAAATCTTAGGGCAACCTATACTGACCAATCAGCTAAATTCAGGGATTCCTGTGACCATCTTGGGTTTGTTAATTTGCTAGAATAATTTCTAGAACTCCCTGAAAGTGCTATACTTACCATTACAGTTTTATTATAAAGGATACAACTCAGGAGCAGCCAAATGAAAAAGATACATAGGACAAAGTCTGGGAGGACCCTGGATAAGGAGCTTCCATTCTCTCACCCCTTGGACTCAGGATATGTCACCTTCCTGGCACATCAAAGTGTTCACCAACCAGGAAGCTCCTTGAGCTCTGGGTTTCTAGAGTTTTATTGGGGTTTTATCATTGGTCACTTGGTTAAGTTCAGTCTCCAGCCCCTCTCCTCTCTTTGAAGGTCTAGAGGATAGGGCTGAAAGTTCCAATCTTCTACTAATATGCTTGGTCTTTCTGGCAACTAAGCCTATCTTGAGTCACGTCGTTAGCATAAACTCAAGTATGCTCAAAATGGACTTCTTGTAAATAACAAAAGCACACTCCATCACACACGCTTTTGAGATCTGTGCTTCCAACAGAGGACAAAGACCAAATTCATATTAAACATTTTTATATTTTATCTCTAGTTTTGTAAAGTGTTTTGTTATGAAGAGCGCAAATGATAGATCCCATGAGGGGATGATAATTTGCAAGGTTACAAGGGATCGTGAGCAGTAAGGGAGGTAAGAATTTTACTGGAAACCCACCAAAGGAACTGGTGAGTGGCTGTGCCTCTGGCATGGTAACTAGAAGGCCACCAGGAAATGGAGGCATCAGGAGAAACCCTTTATGGGTTTGTTTTTATTTATGGGCCATGTTCTGCTCTTTTTTTTTTTTGGTGGCTTGTGGGTGGGATCTTAGTTCCCCGACCACGGATCAAACCCAGGCCCTCGGCAGTGAAAGCGTGGAGTCCTGACCACTGGACCGCCAGGGATTTCCCCTGTTCTGCATTTCTGCTCTATCATTACCTTACCTCTGATTGTTTTGCTCTTTCCTTTGACCTTTTACATCCTTCTCTACACTGGAGCTTCTGCTTACTCATAGTTTATGCTTCTGCATGAATCCTTAGAGATCCAGTTCTAGCTCTCACTTCGTTATGCATATTTAAAACTTGCGCGCATGTAAATTGTCAGCCTGTCGTCCTGACTGGCTCTTTCCTAGGCTAGGTTGGGAATTAACAGTAGTAGACTACTGCAGAGAAGTTTCACTTAGGAGCCAAGGGAAGAGAGGCTTATTACAATGGAAAGCACTTCTAAAACAACATTAAAATGTTTCTCTTTAAAGAGTGCTTAAAATATTAAGGATATCAATGCTTTTCCTAATACCAAAAGCAAAATTCTTAATATGGAAGATTGATAAATGTCATGATATAAAATTTAATCGAGTTTAATGTATTAAAAAATGTTTGACTTTGGATTTACTTTTAGAAAGGAATTCTAAATCTCAAGACTAAATCAGTATATTTGTTTATGTATTTTTTCTTATTCTGTCAAAATCTTGCAATCCTTAATTAATCTTTTTTTTTTTTTTTTTTAAGTGGAAAGGATTTACTTTTTTCTCTCTCCCAATTGTTTGGTTATTCTATTTGTTAGTTAATCCATTCTTTGCTCACTGATTTGTAAAAACATCTTTATCTTTCTATGTCTTCAAACATAGAAGCCATAAAATGATTCATAAGCGCAGCTAACATAATAAAATACCTCATGTCAAAAACACTAAATGAAGTCAAAAGAAAATGAGAAACTTGGAAAATATATGCAACATGTATTACTTAGTGCTAATCTCCATTAATGTATAAAAAGATTCTAAATAAAGAAAACCAAAAGACCACAGTTTAAAATGAGCAGTGGGCATGAACAGAGACAGTTCACAGAAAAACGACACTTAAACCTATGAAAGAATGCTCAAGCTCACTTATAAGAGAAATGCAAAACAAAACTACAGAGAAAGTTAATACTTGAGAACTTTACTGGAAGGACTATGGGAAAACTGACATTTATAGAATGTTTGTTAGAGTACAAAGTAGTATAATACTTATGGAGGGCACTTTGGAGGTATTTATCAAAACTATAGTTGCCTTTATTCTTTGATCCAGTGATCCTGTGTATCTGCACATGTGAAACAAATTGCATATGTAACATTGCAGACGGTTTTATAATAGTAAAAGATTGGAAACAACCCAGGAGCCCGTGAGTGTGGAATACTAGGTTGCTGTAAAAACACATGAGGAAGCAGTCTCTGCAGTGATATATTGTTAAGTGAAAAAGTGAAATGTACAATGTTCACTTATGTTAAAAAAAATAACAGATTATATAAAAGTGGTTACCTGTAGGTGTTGGGAGAATGGGGCAGGTGTATCCAGGGATGAGAGCAAGAATTTTCTATATATAATTTTTTATATAGAGAGGGGGAAGGTAGCAGAATTGATAGGTTTGGAAGGTTCTGGTGACAAGATACACCTTTAATTTTCACTGTAATGTTGTATATATATATTGTGTATATTTCTAAGGTATATTGTGTTCGCTGATCTGTTGATTTCTTTTACATGCTGGTCTTTAAACTATGTTTTTAGTTTTTTTTTAAATCTTTTTTTTTTAACATCTTTATTGGAGTATAATTGCTTTACATTGGTGTGTTAGTTTCTGCTTTATAACAAAGTGAATCAGTTATATATATACATATGTTCCCATATCTCTTCCCTCTTGTGTCTCCCTCCCTCCCACCCTCCCTATCCCACCCCTCTAGGTGGTCACAAAGCACCGAGCTGATCTCCCTGTGCTATGCGGCTGCTTCCCACTAGCTATCTATTTTACGTTTGGTAGTGTATATATGTCCATGCCACTCTCTCACTTTGTCACAGCTTACCCTTCCCCCTCTGTCATACAGAGTGAAGTAAGTCAGAAAAAGAAAAACAAATACCGTATGCTAACACATATATATGGAATCTAAGAAAAAAAAAAAAAGTCATGAAGAATCTAGGGGCAAGACGGGAATAAAGACACAGACCTACTAGAGAATGGACTTGAGGAAAAACTGTTTTAATAAGAGGTTTTCTTTTTTTAAAAAAAAAGCTATGTTCACTCATTTTTCCTCTTGATAAGCTTTTTATTCAACTTGTACACATTAAATGCCTCCTGTACCATGCATGGATACTGTACATAATTTATACATGCAGTAGGTTCTAGGTTTTCTCTGGGAGATCAATAAGCTAGGGGAAGTATAATAGAGTTAAGTACAAGGTACGTAGGAAGGAAGGTTGCCTAACAGTAGAGGTGATGATAGGAGGGGAGAGGAGGAGGACTTTGCAACATTGGATTTCAGGGGAATTTTATCACCAAAGTTGCACCCTAAGGCAGAACCCATATTTGGGGCCAAGTAACCAAGCTAACATTGGTAGATCTTGTTCTCTGAAGGACTTTTGGTATTTTTGCAGTGGACTTAACCACCATATATATCAATATATTGCCACCAAGGGGCTTAAATTCCAATTATTAGAGGTTCCAAGGGACCTACTTTTGTCCATTAGGCGTTCTTGCTAAAATTTTTGTAATTCTGGGTCAGGAATCATGTCAGTCATAAATGCAGCCTTTTTCATGATGTCTCTAGATAAATTTTGTCATTTTTAAATTCCATGTTGTTGATCATCACCCATTCCTTTCTCTTGGAATCATGATACCTTGGCAGCCTGGCATAATTTCCAGTTTATTTTCACTTTGTAGAAACTTAAAAATCTGTTGAAGTAGTGTTAAGTGTCTGGCTTAAGTTCTGCTTGGGGGGTTCCTTTGACCCAGAATGTTCCCTCTGATGTTAGACCAAATATTGTGATCCAAGCCCAAGGGGTCAGTATATCTTATAGTAACTTTAGTGACTGATCTATAATTGGTAGTTTGATACTTTTGGCTCTGTTATTTTCTAGTTGAGAGATTACATGATATGTCTGTCAGTACCTGGGATTGAACAGTTGGTATATCATATGATACAAGCATTGCACCCTGGGTCTGAAATTACATTGTAATGTAGGGTGTAGATATATCTACTTCCAACAGGTTGTATGAACATCTTTAAAACCAGTGAATTTCTACCAAAGTCATGGAACTCAAAGGTATATTGTAGAATTTGTAGGAGTCTGCTAAGCATTAATACTTTCAACTCAGGTTAGGTTGAATATCATAAGGTGGCCTGCCATCTTGCATTGGTATATTTCCCTATAATCCCTGATTGATTGGCAGCCTAGTGGCAATTTGGTTGTTGCTGCTGATAAGTAAGCTCTTTGCTGATATATACAGGGTTTGTGTCTTTGTAGACCAAGCATTTTTGTCCTTTTAGAATGCTGTGATTCCATCTCTTAAAACTGCCTGGCACTTAGTAGGTGCTCATTAAATGTTGAATAAACATTGGTATGACTATAATACCAGTATGTCTACAATACCATATGTGTCACCTCCTAAATGCAAACAGTGTGTTACATGTCATTTATATTTTTCTGTATCTTGTACACTTGTTTTGGGGTACTTGCACTAGTAATTCTGTATGATAATTTGAGTAAAGAGAATATGCACATTTAATAATTTGATTCATTAGGTTGCTAGATTGCCCTTTGAAAATGTTCCAGTTTTACTGTCACTCACAGATTATAATAGTTTTTTTCAAAAAACAATGATACATGCAAATAGTAAATAGTTCAGTTTGTACTAAAGTGGATGTAGTTAAAAGTTGCCTTTCCACCCCTGGTTCCTAATCCTCAATCTTCCTTCTTCCCAGATACAAGTACTGTTGCTGATTTCATGTGTAATTTTTCAGAGATAGTCTCTGCATGTATAAGTTGATACTCTTGTTATAAAGTCAGCATATTGTAGAAACAATAGCCTGATAAAAATAGATCTGTGGACCAGTCTCTGACAGTGATATACTGTTGATCCTTGGAACAACAGGGGTTTGAACTGCCAGGGCCCACTTATATACGAGTATTTAGTTTTTCAATAAATACGTTCTATACTACACAATCCCCGGTTGGTTGAATCCTTCGATGCGGAACCCCAGGTATGGAGGGCTGACTGTAAAGTTGTGTGTGGAGTTTTGACTGCGTGGGGGTGTCAGTACCCCTAACCCTAGCGGTGTTCAAGGGTCAAGTGTATAAGCAAATAACCTAAATATAAACTTGGTGAGCAGAATCCAGGAGCAAATTCATGACTAGTATACAAGCAAGTAGTGTTCATGCCAGCCATGCAAGGATGATTCAATTTTAGGAAATCTGTGAATATAAGTACCACATGGTTAGGCCAGAGGAAAAAAACATCACATGAGCAGCCCTACAAGTTGAACTTTTTAGTATTTTTATAATATAATCAAAATCATTGTTCCATTTAGATCTTATTTTGATGTCAGTAGTCATATAATGATCTCACATTCTATTTTAAAAGGCTAGCCAGTTGCCCAGTACTATTTATTGAAAATTCATCTTTTGCTCACTCATTTAAAATTACATCTTGTCAAATACTAAATTTCATAATTTATTTGGGTCTGCTTCTGGACTCACTGGTGTGTGAGTCCATTAACTGTCTTTTCTGTGACAGTATGGAATTATTTTGATTGTGTAAGTATTATGTTACTATTTGCTGTGCCCACTTGCTGCCTGTCCATATTTAGATTCATTTATTTGACACCATTCCATATACTCTGAATTTCTTGGTTCTACATAATATTTGTGTCAATGACTGTTCATCATGGCTCTTGACTTTCCCACTTTAACAATTTACTAGAGTAGTCTCCATCTGAATTTTTTTCATTATTCTATTTTGTGTCAGTTCTACCCAGGGTTTTTGTTTTTCCCAGCTGCTTTTATACTTTTTTTTCCTGCCAGGTGTACCGTAAAGATGTTGTATGGTGTATATATATATACATGGGCTTTATAACAGGAAATTTTACATGTTAAAATTAATATGCAGGGTGATTTTAATCAGCGTACACATAGCATAATAGAAGAGCTAAAGCAGAAAAAGTACTATAATATTTCGTGATCTGTGCTTTCTTGCATGCCTATTGCTGCACATTGCTATTGTTCTTGGTTGAGATAGTCTTATCAAAGTAATATTTATGGTATGTTTCATGACTGCCATATTCATAGAGTCCTCTGTCTTGCCTTGTGTCTTTGCATGCCTCAAACAGGACCCCTTGTCATACACAAGTCATTCAATTTTATGTTCTAAAAATTATCAATTTTGGCACTTAACATGTGACTCTGAACTATACATCAGAATATTTGGCTGTTAGTTTGAAATTAAAATTTATGCATAATATAATTTATTTAACAGATTACTTTAAAGCCTTTTGTTCCTTTCACAAATAATGTTGAAGTGAAAACATGATCCATATTTCCTTGTGTGAGTATTTTTATATGATTTCTATATGATGGTATCTTTGCAAAAGTTGGTAAAAATATGAACAATTTTTATTAAAGTTCTTCTCAGTTGCCCATCCAGAAATGTTTTACTTAACCATTTTTATATTTGCTTAATTAATTTTCTTCAAAATACAAGGCTGTGGATTGTTTAACCTGTATTTTAGCACAATATCACAAAACAGGTTATCCCCAAATTTTCCTTGCACATCAGGGGCCTCAACAAGGATATTATAAACTTGATTCAATTTCCTTTATTGAATTTGTAGTAAGTCTAATTTTTAGTGCATGGAAAGATCAAAATGTGTGGTGACCTATTTATGGAGTAAAATTTGGGGGGAGGTGGATGTCATCATTCTTGTTATTTTTTTTTTAAATAAACTTTTTGTTTTTAGAACAGTTTTTGGTGTACACAAAGTTACAAAGAGTTCTCATATATGCCCCACTCAGGGTCCCCTATATTAACATTTTATATCAGTTACTATGGTACATTTGTCACATTCCCTCTCTCCTTAACCCCTGGTAACCTCTAAGTATACTTTTGGTCTCTGTGAATTTGCCTATTATGGGTACCTCATATAATTGGAGCAGTATAATATTTGTCCTTTTGTGTGTGGTTTATTTTACTTAGCATATCTTCAAGGTTCATCAGTGTTGCATGTACCAGAACTTCATTGCTTTTTTTTAATGGCCAAATGATATTTTTCATTGTGTGTGTAGGTATATATCACACTTTATTTATGCATTCAGTTTGTTTATATGACATGTTTTGTTTTTATACAACATATATTGGTATATATTTGTTTATATATACACTTTGTTTATAAAACACATTTTGTGTACTGTCTAATGGATAGCCCTGCTCTACAACATGCATGTAATGTTTTTGGTTAATTGTTTCTACATTTTATTAAGCTAATTAAATTGCTCATAGTAAACTGTACAGTAGAGAATTATTTAACTCTTGCAATAAAAATCTTGAAATTGGCTCTGTAGTATTAAGATAAAACTTTGGTCTGTTGAAATTATTAGGCATCTATATTAATATCAGCACAGGCTATCCAAAAATTAACAAAAATATTTTCCTATTTTAGTTGAGATACCTTTGGCATCAGTGTCTATTTTCCTTGATTAAAATTGAACAGTAATACTAATTGGGTAAATAGTTTTATGTGATTTTAAATATATTTTTCTTTTAGCTATAATTTTTAATATAGGTCAGTATTTTGTGTAGAATTGCTATCTATTTCGTGAACATTTGCTCTTTACTTTCCTTTTCTCCTTATTCTCTTCATATTTTCTGAGGACGTTTAGTCAACTTCTTTAGGGAGGAATAAGTTCAAATCTATGTATCTATCACTCAAAGAATCATTTTCTTTCCCCCATTATACAATGTATTAAAAAATTATAAAAGGCATAGGTAGTCATTGTAAAAAATTGAAGTAAAAAAGCATAGCACAATTAAAAGAAGAATATCCAGAACCACTCAGATTTTTGGTACATTTCTTTTTAGTATATGTATGTATACTGATAACATTTTTAGGTGGCTCTTAAATTAACAAAAACATTTTCCTGTCTTTAAATATGAATACACACTAATCTCATTTGGACCATGATATTTTGGTATAACATCTACCTCTTTTTTAGACATTAGAATTATTTTAAGTTTTTTTAAAAATAAAATTTGAACATATCAGTACAGTTAACATACTTACAGAAACATCTTTGTGTACGTATCTCCCTGATAATTTCTTTTATTATAAACTTGTTAGAGACCCAATTATTTTTTGTTTGTTTTGCACCTCTTGATTAGCTGATGTGAAGACAGTCAAGTGTAAAGTAATTAGACCCACATTCAAGAAGCAAACGTTGTCCATACATCCCTACATCCCTTCACACTTAATTTAGTCTCACCTCTGACAGACATACTCACTCTGTGCCCTGCTGTCATCCACCATCCTTTGCCTTCCTCTTTTCAGTCCTATGTTATGAGATGCCTCTGTTCCTTTCACTTTCACTAGTTGATAACACTTTTAATGGTTGAAAGATTATTTTAACCTTTCAATCTGTTTTCCTAGCACTTTCTACCAAATACAACTATTCCTTCTCATTTAAATACCTCTTAATCATATCTATTTGTTCTATTACAGACAGCAGTCGGTTTTATACAATATCCTTTTTCTTTTATAATAGTCTTTTGATAACAATAGTTCACATTAACTGAGCACATAGTAAGTGTTACACACTGTTCTGTGTGTGCTTTGACCCAGTTTTAATGGTCAGGAAGTAAATTCTAATATTATCCCTTGTTTTTTTCAGCTGCCGTAATTGAGGTCAGTTAAACTCAGTAATGTTGCTCCCCAAATGTCACAGAGCGACTCAAGCAGTTCATCCTCAGAGTCTCTGCTCTGTAGGTTCTCTCTCGTTATCTTTATCAATGATGCTTTAGTTGGAGGTAAATTGAGGTCCTTTTCAATGTCCGGGGGTAACTGTGCTCCTAGGAAGATCAGGAACTCTTTAAGATTTGCCCTTTTTTTTAAGTTTAAATGCTGGACCAGCAAAGTAGAGGCAATCAGAAGAGTATATAGGATAGGTGTGTTAGGATTAACTGGGGTACCTTTCTAATAGAACACCTGGATATGACACTTATCTCCACATCTGGTTTTCAAACACACAATGAACCATACAGAAAAGACCTTTAATAAAGGCCATTTCCTCCCAAGGTTGGTTCATTTTAGAGATAGCCAAACCTAGAATTGTTCTAATTACTTCTACTTGATGTAATAATCTCACCAACTCTGGTGTTAGTATCATTTTTATTACATTTCAAAGACAGGTTATCAAACCAAGAGAAGTTCAAAACTCATCCAAGAATGGCCAGACAGTAAATTGTAGACTCCCTTTTTGAACTCATGTCTTATGATGGAAGAGCCTAAGCTCTTAATTGCCCCAGGATACTACAGTGTCATCTTTGGACTTTCTTAATTACCCTTGACCTCTCTGGTATTTCCTCTTGTGATGTCTCCATCCTAACAACCTTTATTATACACACGTTTTCATAATTTAACCACACTCCATGGAAGAAGCATTTTTTAAAAAAATTTTTATTGGAGTATAGTTGATTTACAATGTTGTGTTAGTTTCAGGTGTACAGCAGAGTGACTCAATTATACATATGCATATATCCACTCTTTTTTAGATTCTTTTTCCACATAGGCCATTACAAGAGTATTGAGTAGAGTTCCCTGTGCTGTACAGTAGGTCCTTATTAGTTCTCTATTTTATATATAGTAGCGTGTGTATGTCAATCCCAATCTCCCAATTTATCCCTCCCCCCCCCCCCCACCCCAAAGAAGCACTTCAGAATGAGACTTGTTCCAAATTACTCAATTGATTTCCCAAGTAGAGATCTGCCTTTTGGTCCCTTTATCTGGCTACCCGGACAGAGAGACTCCTGGGAGCCAACCTGCTTTCAAGTCAACTGTTTTACCCCAGATGTTTCTGTCCAGGTTCAACTTTGGAAATTCAGGCTCCTCTATCTTCAGGTCTTCAGCCTCCATTTGACTTCCCATCTCGTCCACGGAGGATTGCTGAGTTAAGTCAGGTGAGCAATCATTCCATCTCATTATCTTTAATGTTGTTGGGACAAGGGCTGTCTTTCTGTCAGAGGGGGAAAGTTTTATTCCTTTAAACTACAGAATAATTTATAAACTATAATGCATAGTCCAATTGGTTGGTTTAAAGAAAATCCATTAAAAACAGAGCTTTGCTGTGCCTAAACTGAATATCTCTGTCTGTGTTCCTATTGATTATTACCTACCATGGGCCTTGCAGATATGCTCTTCCCCACATCCTCTGATAAGTAAATTATAATTGGTGTTAATATCATGTACATTGTACAGATAATCAGAGTGTGAATTGGAGAGAAAATAATTTTAACAAGATCAGAATGCTTTTTAAGTTACAGTTTGAATTTGAAGGCTCCGTCTGTGGCATTTTACATTCCAAGGAAAGCTTTGAATTGTTTGGGATTCAGTTAGCTCACATTTCTCAAAGGAAAAGAAGCATGGCTAACCTTCACACCTGTGAAAATTTCCCCATATTTGCTTGGGAACAGATGACCCGTATGCACTTATATATTTGTCTAAGGGATATATGTGGTTTCTCAGCAGTTAAACCTTCAGTTCAACTGAAGTGCAGTTAGCCTTCCCCAACAGGACAGTTTTTTCTCAATAAGTTTTCTTTTTTAATAGGAAAGAAAACGGCCGTGCACAGAGGGAGAACTGATCACCGTCTGTTCTTCAAAGACACTTCTGTGGCGGTGGTTGGGGCTACTAGTGCTCACTGCCCTGACAGACACCTGCTTCGACAGGGTAGGAGGAGGGTGGGCTTTGGGTGTCAGACCTGCATCTCCACTGTTAACTACAGCCCTTTTGAAAGTCAGGCTTTACTCCTTTTCCAGGGACTCCTTTGGGATTGAGAAGCTTTCTTTCTATTTATTGGCCTTCAGCCTTGACTTGGCCTTGAAGTTTCTGAATTTCTAGGTCACAAGTTTTTTCAGGTTGAAGTTAAATATACTTAATTCACGTACGTGTGAGTCACTTCAGTTGTAATGTGCGCAAGTCCTTAGACCAGGCACAGTTTCTTACCTGGCCACATGGCCCTAGTGAGAATAGCATCCCTGTGTCAGGGCTGAAACAGCAAAGCAAAGTGACTGATAGACCCAGATTGCTTTAGCCCAGATTTAGAAGCAACTAACATTTATTGGGTAATTCCTGTGTGTTAGACACTGTTCATGTATTAAAGCATTTAATACAGTAACCCTTTCCTTTAGGTGCTGTGAGTAGTCTTACCCAAATTTTACAGATGGGATAATTACAGCTTACACAGTCTAGGTGACCTGTCAAGGGTCACACAGCAAGTCATTTGCAAAGCAGGGATTTGTACCCAGGTGATCATACTGCAGGGTCTACTCTCTTAGCCCCTACATTCAAGGCCCCTCATAGATTGCTGTTTCACTCTCCTTCCCCTGGCATGTGCACTTATTCCTTCTTGCCCCCTTTCATTTATCTGAGTCTAATACTCTCTCTTTTTTTTTTAAATCGTCCTTCTCACCTCCACCTTCTCCAACCCTTCATACTCAGAGTTTAACCACCTGGCTGGGAAAGCTGGCAGGCTTATACAATAAATAAATCCTCATAAAATTCTCAGCAAAGCAGATGGGGGTGAGTGTGGGGTCATTTATCCTTCTTTTGGAATATAAATGGGGTATGGGGTGTAGGGATCATGGTCTCTGGGCATCATTGTCTCCTGGGAGCTCGGGAGCATCAGTGATTCAGCTATAGTGGTGTGCTGGCTTTTTGGGGTCCGTGTTGAGCCAGACAAGTGAGGGGCTTTGTGGAGTCACTGAAGAATGAGTTAGTGCCCCTTGGTGCCTCTTGGTGTCTTTCATTTGTCTCATTTTAAGACTTCTCCTTTTACCTTTAAAATGGTGGTTGTGTGTGGCGGGCTTACTTGTTGAAGGCTTCTGTTTTTAGACTCTAGCTTATTCTCTGTGCCTTACCTCCCTGCTTCTGCCTATGAGGCTTTAACCCCAGGTGACTGAGCTAGTTTGGTAGCAGCTTGGCTGTTAAGTAAATGAGTGTTCACAACAGGAGGAATTTTGAACTGACCTACTAAGAGGGTGAGCAGGGCAATTTAGGGAGTCCTTTGTAGGTTTCCCCCCATTAATCTTTAGCCTTGTACCATATCACTAGTGAGCTCTCATTTCACAGTGCCTTTGAGTTAGTTTAGTCTGTCTAGGAAGTCACTTATTTTACCCTGGCCCCCAAGGAATGCCAAATATCAGGAACTGTAATCACTTACACTTACCCTGCTGTTGGATGCCTAATGTCCCCTCACACCAAACTGTAACATAGCTTGGGGCAGAATCTGGGAGGTGCCTTTAGGTCCAAGGAGCAGGGTGGTAGGATGAAGACTCACTTGGCATTATTAGACTTTGCCATGGTTGACAACCTGCTGCTGCATCAGAAGAACTGGTGCATCTCAGAAGATGTTTGAGATTGAGTTCTTTGGGGCCACTGCTAACACCAGAGCTGTCCTGGGGTGGACAGTGCCCCTCCCCAGCCTCAAGGAAAGGGGTGTGTGGTTAAGAGAGGGAATACAAATCCATATTCTATAGAGTATTAGAGCTGAATAGACTAATTGCCTGATGAGGCCCTATCAGTTTCTGTGTGTGAACACTGAGATCCATGGGTTGGGTGTGGGTGGCTTGTCTGGCCCAGGATAGATTGAAAACTCAAGCAAACTGCATGAGCCCTTCTAGTACTTTTGCTTTTGGTATTTAAGGGATTTTAGAGTCTTGGCTTCTCATCTATTAAGAAACAGTTAAGAGGGAAATAGGGAGTAAGGTGTGGGATAGTCAGCATTTCCTGTCATACAAGTTGATGAGAGTTATTAGGTAAGGGAGATAGGTAGGGGTGAGGGCCTGAGGGCTTGGGGCAAGAAGGGAAGAAGGGAAGGGATGGAAGATCCATCTGGAATCGGTTTCAAAGAAGAAAGACTGCATAGTGCTTTGAAGAAATCAAGCATCAGTCCAAGAAGACCTGTGATCTCAGCAGCTATCTTCACATCACCCCATCTCCTTGGCAGGGCTCAGCCTCACCTCTGCCCCCTTAATGCCCATCCTGGTTCTGTGTGTTTTGGGGCCCAGCGATTGTTTATGCTCTGGGTGAGCTCAAGCACTGGGAGAGGGACCACTTGTGGCTGTCATTTAGGCCACGAAAGCAGCAGGGAAGGGATGGTTTCCTGTGGAATGGGGATGTGGTGTCAAGCTGATGAGCAGCAGAGGAGGTATTTGGGGCAGCATGGAGGGAAGGATGCATATCCCGTAGGAATCAGGGGACACAGGTTTTTGTCACCTATCAAGTGCCCTCAGTCGGGGATGGCTGCAGCTCTATTACACAACCCTATCAAGCAGGCACTGTAGTTATTAGCAGTGACTTTGAAAAAAATTATTCTTTTGCCTCTTCTCTCTTTCACTCCCAAGCTGCTCAATATGTTGAAAATGGAGTCAGGGACCATCGTCTTTATATAGAAAGTTCCAACTTGAGATGCCTTTATTATTACATCCAAGAATCCTCTCCACTCTTTCCCTGGCTTCTCATGCCTGTGGGATTGATGGGCCAGCCTGTGTCCTACCAGTGTTTCCTGAGTATTTATCACTGTTCAATTTGGGGGTTAATGGGAGAGGGATGGGGGGACTACGATGGATAATCGAGTGTGTTAAGATCTTAAAGATTTTCTGTGGATTTCGACATGCCTCAAAGAATCTGCCTGTCCGGTAAGTACAGGATAGTTGAGCAACATACATAACTACAGACATTAGATTGTAGGCCATCTGATTCAGTAATTTGACTTGAAGCACTTCCTAGTTTGCATGTTTTACACTTGAGGATAAGGTTAAGAGAAGTTAACCTACTGGGAAGTTTTAGTTGCTACTGGAACTATGTTCACTTAATACAGGAAGCCAGTATTCTTCAAAGATGAGAGTTCCTCTATAGGACAATAGGAAGAACACGCAACATTTGTTCCCCAGGGAATAGTACACCATGGTAGACAAGGCTCTGGGTCCCCTGAGGGGTCTCCAATCATAGTATTGCTGAAATTCCAGCTGTCCTTTGGGATGGGATGTCTTTGGCTTAGCTGTACTTTTTACTGGCTTCTGCTTATCGGGGCCAGAAGGCTGTCCAGACAGATGCTGCTATGATGAACTCTTGGTGTTCATCTCAGGAACTCACTGCCCTTACAGCCTTTTAACTAAGTGCAGTAGTTCAGCATGTACTCTAGAGTTAGGAGGTCTTAGATGAAACTCCAAAATAAAAGATTTAAGAAATCCCATACCTTATGTTAGGACCAGAGCACGTGTTCAAGGATGTAGTGAGATGGTTTTTAACCAGAAGGATGGTTGCGGGTATTGACCTCAAGAATAATCTGGAACAGGTTTGCAATGAAGAGAACAAAGATTACCCCTGCTTTCATCGGGAGGAGGAATGAGCCTGATGCCTTTTGTTTGTGGTATACTTAGCCCGTAGAGCTTTGTGATGCCTACGTTGATACAGGTAATCTTTGATCACTGCCAGAATGGCCAGTGCACTTTGCATTTATTATCCTGTATTGAGTTACCCATCCTTTGGATGAGTTGCTATCTGTGCTTAGTTTCTGAGCTTCCTTTGCACTTCCTGATTCACATCTCAAACGCATATTAAGAGCAGTCAAGAAAGGAAAGATTTTGTTTATTTCAACCTTTAAAAGTGACATACTGGCAGAGATGGGAATACAACCAGCTTCTGAATCATCAGTGTCAGATTCCAGCACAAAAAGATTAGCATTTTTAAGTGAAAAGGATATGGTTTTATACGTGTGGGAACTACAAACTGGGCATGCTTTCCACAAGAGGGGGGGGAATAAATACTTTTTAATGTGTCCTTGGAGTATGGGTGGGACTCATGAATATACTTCCCTGCTTGGCTGTTTTATTGATTTGAAGGAGTCCCATGCGGCGGCACCGAAGATCTCATCGTTGGAATTTAAGGTTAGTTCACCTTTGCTGCTCCCTCTCTACATTGCACTGGAGTGTGTGAACTAGAAATGTAGGTCTCCTTATAGTTTGTCCTAGACCCCATCCATACAAAGGCCCTTTTCTAGAACCTCTCAGCATATTGTGAAGTGCCTCGCATCATGCACCCCCAGTACTAAGAAGAAATCAGAATTGCCTAATGACAGCATTGGTCAAAGTGTCCCTGAAAGTGAACTAGGAGGCAAAACTTCAGATGGGAGTTTGCCATCGCTGTCAGCAAATATGCAACAATCTTTTAGGTGGTGAAATTCTTTAATGCCTAGTTAGTAATAGTGCCTATCTTCAACGAACTTGCCATCTGAAAATATTCTACTATAATTTCGTCAGCCGTAGTGCCCCCCTGCTCTTTGGGAATCATGTTTGCAATAGATTCGCCACTCATTGGCTTTAAGGGCAGTTTTCCTGTAAGCGGACAAGAAGCTGTTGTATACTGCTAGCACTTTTTGTCCTAGCCACCTGGGGTTCTGCGACTTTGTGGTCCTCAACTATCCCCTGATGGCCTGGGTTGTATTTTCCCAGATAATCTCTGTTAATACTATTAGTAGACATTACTATTCCTTTCAAGCATTCTACTGCCTAGGACATGTTACTTGAATTTTCATTAAGGTTATTCGGACAATTCCCTACATTGGTAGTGCAGGTGAGCTTTCTTAGTTTTTCAAGAAATGCCTTTAAAATATTTGGTTCTTTGAAAGCATATAAGTGCCTAACTCCTTTTCTAGTTGTCTGTCTCCTAAGTGTGCTCCTGTAGGCTGCTTTGTTGCATTATAGACAGCCACTGCTGGAGAATTGGCTGTCCTGAGACAGGATAAACGTCTTAGACACGGTGCTACTCTCTTTTTCTGGTTTAATTGATTCTTCAGATGGAATGTAACACTCAATTGGCAGCTTAAGCTCAGCAAATCTTCCCATGATATGGTTGTAATGAACTTCCAATTTTGGTTTCTCTATGGACAAATTAGCAAGAAAATCAAATGTAATTGCATGACTTATCCTTTGGAAATCTCTGCTGCAGAGCACTGTGTTCCAAAGTTTAGACCTAGTAAAAATTTTAGTAAAATTTTGCTGCTTATTGAAAAACTCATTGTATCTTAAGGTGCTTTATTTCTAGTAACTATATATTCATGCTTACGTGTATGATAAACCAGTCACTGTTTTTTAGGTGCAATGTTAATTTACCTGGGCTGCTTCCATCTTGTGCAAACCGGCAATGCAATCAAGTTGTCCAATAAAGTCACAGGTTTGGCATCCGTCTTTGAAATATTGAGCCACTAATTGGAATTTGTAGTGCAATAATGTAGCCATTTGCTATTGGATGTCAGTTTTCTATGGGAAGTTTGGTCTTGTCATCACTTTATGGCAGATAATACTGCAAACCTGGATAGCTATAGTTTTCCATATTTGTGTCTTTACATTAAGTAGCTTTACTACTGTCATATACCTATAACGTCAGTCACCTACTTTTTATTCGTTGACGGTGCCAGAGGCTTGCAATGGAGTTCCCCAGTTGTCCACTCTGCTTTGCCTCTGCAGAGGTGACATTACAAGTCAACGTCTCAGGGTCTCTTCCAGTTGCATTTCATTAGGATCCCTTGATTCTGTACCAATACAATAAGGCTTTTTAAAAAAGAAAGTTTGCTAGGTATCCTTAGGTGCCTATTTACTTTTTTAGGGAGTCAATTTTGTCTGAATATTTGGCAACGTTAAGTAAGATCCCACTGCCAATCATATCTTTCACGAGCCTTGACAAATTTGGTGCTGTGTTTTGGGCAAAAGACCCATTACCGTGGATCTTATGTATATTTCATTTGTCTTCACAGTGTTGTCTTTTATAAGCTATTAGATGAATTTTAAGAAAATACTCTTAGTAATGCACTGCTTGCAGCCTTGGGAACCAGCAAGTCAGTAATAAAGGCATTTGGTGGCGAAACATTTTTAATGAAACTGTATGTCTGCCCTTGGTCCTTTATGCTGAACGTTTCATGAACGTATTTGATTTATCACCATTATCATTTGCAAATAATTTTACAATACCGCTCTCTCTAACGCACTGATAGCATGTGTTTATCCGGGCATATTGCTAAATGTTAGATTTGGCACTGTCTCAGAGTTAGGTGATGCTCTGTACTAAATTTACCCACACTGCTATTTAACAGGTGACGAGCTTGCATTCTAAGTTTGGTTCTTGACAGGCCAAAGTATACGTAGGTAAATTTAGTCGTAAATATATGCGTCATTCTCTGGGCTCCAATATTTTATGGCCATTGTTTCATTATTAATTCCACTGCCTATTAAATCTGAGGTAATAGTGTGGCGTTTTCATAGGTTGTAATGGGTGTTTTCACATTTGTAACTGAACTGTAGAGAAGTTGGAGCTAATCCGAACTTGTATCCAATTGGTACATGCATCATTACCCTTTGAGAATTTAGATGGTTTGATGTTCATGTGAATGTAGGAAATTAGTGTCATCAGCAGTGCAGTTTAATACCTCTGCTACATAATCAGATATTGAGATTGGTAGGAATTTGGCGACATCTTGTGGATACAAGATAACCACTATGTTAGCTTTTATGTTGTACCTCATTTGTCCACAGGGCAGCACCCTTTGCGAAATCACTGCAGATCAGAAATGGCTCCCCAGTTTTCCAGTAGCATTACAATCTGGTTCCTCCATTTTGAGTCACTAATATATTTCAGGGTTGCTGTTGAGTGTCTTTTATTGTTAGACATTTAAATACTTTTAAAGAGTAATAGGGTTTTAAGGCCCAATAGTCTGTGTTGTTTGGTTGTTAAAGGTATTAATAAGGCTATTTACTGGTACATTTAGTGTCTTATTCAACCATTTACAGTATACCTCCAAAGTTTGTGCATTTCTGAGAACAATTAGCAATGATTGTGGAAATTTTCCACAGCTTGTATTAGTGGTATTGGTTGCATATTTCCCTTCAGGGATTATTACTCTAAATGTAAATGCTCCAGTGATGGTGAGACAACAATAATGTTGTAAGGTTTTTGAGGACATTGAGATTGTCAACTATTGTAGGTTATATAT
This sequence comes from Eschrichtius robustus, assembly GCF_028021215.1. Classification (NCBI taxonomy): domain Eukaryota; kingdom Metazoa; phylum Chordata; class Mammalia; order Artiodactyla; family Eschrichtiidae; genus Eschrichtius; species Eschrichtius robustus. Next base: position 65,411,511 of record NC_090845.1, on the reverse strand, counting down.
GGCATGTATATCATCTATAGTGTGATTTTCTTGTTTATAGATCACTTTGATCATGGGATATGTTAAGTAGTAGTCTCGCCAATTACTGTAGATCCTCCATAACATGATAGGAGTGAGGTTTTCACTCATAAAAACTCCAAGAAAAGTTCATCCAGATTTTGCATAGTTTAGCGGACAAAGAGGAAACATAACAGAAATTGTGTTACTCAATTTACCCATAATATGATGCCTTTTGGATACGTTAGGTTCATCACTCTCACAGAAATTTGGTCTCTTCAGTCTCTTCCAGAAATGGAAGTTTGTTAATGGAAACTTCCATTAACATCACAGTCTTATAATAGTACTAAAGAGCAAAAAATATTTTAGTGTTGATAAAAGCTGTTTATTTGCTTGTAATATTAACTTTATCTGCACATTCACTGAGGTGTGTGACATTCTTAAAGTAGGTCAGTGTAATTATTAACGTATATTACACTGGCTGTTTTTCTTTAATTTTAGGTGTCTTGCCTCCAAATTTATGGAGGGTTTTGTGCCCCTTGTCAGGAAATATTTCAAGGTTTGTTGCCACCTTGTGGACACAAAGTTTTTTTTCCCCCCAAGACTCTAGTACTGCATTAGTCCACAACGTGTCGCCCTTTTGAGTGATATTGCACTGCTTGCATCACAAGTATGGTTCTGATTGAGAGTACAGTAACCTGATGACTGTGCAGTGAGCCAAAAATACATTTGAGGAATTTCAAGGGTGTTTGTTTCATTTCTTGATTTTGCCCAGTTACAGGTTCTGGCTTATAAAATTTGACATTGGTGTTTGTGTGCAGTATAGTGTAGTGCTGATGTACAGTTGGTTAAATTCAGTATTCCTACTTATTAGCTTTGTTCTGGTTTATCACTAGCAATTTAAAAATTTCACTAGCAAGTTAAAAACACATGGATGATGTCTTTATATCAGATAACAAGGACCGTGTTTCTCCTAAAACCAGTTGACCTCACTGGAGTACATTACTCCATATATGAAAAAATGCCTGAGGGAGTGTATTGTTAAAGACTTACTGTGCTATTCCGAAATTTCCAAGTGTTGTTATTTGATATACTTTTATTGTACTATTGTTGCAGTAACTTCAGCTGACTTTTGTCAAACATAACATTGCCCTAGTAAGCACATGCCCTGTGATAATCTGATATGGATACCAAAAAGCATAGTATGTGTTAATGTATTACTGGTTATAATTGTGCTCTGTTTTCCAAATTATTTTAAAAATTATCTAGCATGCATATGTATAATGCAGTGATGAGTGGTGGTTTAATTTTGCTGGTGTTCTCTAGCAACCACTATTGTTTGTTAAATAGTACTTTGAGCTGCATCTCACTTGGTTTCAAAAATTTTTGCTTTTTTTGTCATGGCAAAACTTGTTTAGGTGGTGTGCTTTAGTGTTGTCACCTAGGTTGCTCAGTACGTTATAGTGCTTTACATGGAGAACTTTTCATTGTTTACTTTTAGTTCAGTGTTGCTATTTAGATTGGGGTATTCTAATATTGTTAACCATTTAGCCTTTCTTTGCTCCTCCACTTGACTGCCTGGAATTTTGTTAATTAGCAAAACGTTAGGTGTTAGGATCTGCCAACCATGGACTGAGTGGTTCTGGAGGGCCTGTTACTTGCTGTATTATGAAACCATAGATCCGTGATTTGTTATACTGCCAATGTTAATTTAATCATGCGATCAACAAATGTGTCCCAGAATTTTATCATGGTGAGTGGTCATTGTTTCTGTCTGCTGTCGTTATTTGTTGAATGGCATTAATCTAAACCATAGTCACCAAGGTGATTGAAATATATTTGGTAGGTCTTAGGCTTTTTCCACCATTAAGAAAATTTTGGCTTTTTTACTGCCTTGTGTTGGTACTGAATTGTCATATTTTCCTATCTGTTACTAAAAATAAATGTCTGGTTGTTGGCTCAGCAATCCCTTTGTATTATAGATGTGGTCCTGCTAAGATTTTTCACCACCTGTGGTCAAATGTGGTACTTTTCTGTTTTTGAGGTTCTTTAGTGACTGTACTTTACAGTCTTGCCTCTGCTACTTCTCTGCTAGATCATTATTTAGCCCAGCTGTATTACGGGATCATCTTTTGACTTCATGGTGTCACTGGAAAGCTTACATGTCCTAGTGGATGAAAATATTTCAATGGTAAGACTAATCTCCATGTGGTATTTTATTTTATCTCTAATCTTTGCTTATTTGTTTATGGGTTATGCCTACACAGATTGGGCAGTTTGATGCTGGCATAATGTTGAAGGACATTTCAGGTTTTGTGTGGACATATTTTCACTTCCTTGGGTATCTACTTAGCATTGCAGTTGCTTTGTAATATGGCAACTCTACATTTAATGTTTTGAGTAATTGACAAACTGCTAAAGTAACTGCACCATTTTACATTCTCACCAAGAAATTTATGAGGATGTTAATTTAACTCCATTCTCACTTGTTTTCTATCTTTTATAATAGCCATCCTAGTAGATGTTAAGTACAGTTGACTCTTGAACAACACAGGGGGTTGGGGGCGCTCATCCTCCTCACAGTGGAAAATCCACGTGTAACTTACAGTCAGCCTTCCATACATGCAGTTCCTCCTATCCGAGGTTCCGCATATGCACAGATTGTGTAGTACTGCAGTATTTACTACTGAAAAAAAAAAAATCCACCTGTAAGTGGACCCACGCAGTTCCAGCCCATGTTGTTCAAGGGTCATTTGTTTCTTGTATCTCGTGGTTTTGCCTAGTATATCTGTGTTGAGCAACTTTTCATATGCTGATTGGCCATTTGTATTTCTTTGGAGAAATGTCTATTCAAATCCTGTGTTCACTGGAATTGAGTTATATATCTTTTTATATGTTGTTTAGATTTTTATTCAAAATAAATTCTTTTTGTGATTTCTTCTTTGACCCATGGGTTATTTAGGAGTTTGTTGTTTAATATGCACGTATTTGTGAATTTCCCAAATTTCATTCTGTTATTGATTTATAATTTCATCATGGGAGAACATACTTTGTATGATTTCAATTCTCTTAAGTTTGTTGAGACGTGTTTCATTTCTTAGCATCTAGTCTATTCTGGAGAATGTTCCATGTGCATTTGAGAATAATGTGTTTTCTGCAGTTGTGTGGATGTTTTGTAGGTGTTTAATAGATCAAGTGGTTATTTATAGAGTTGTTCAGGTCTTCTCTTTTCTTGTAGATCTTCTACCTAGTTGTTCTATTACTGAAACTTATTGCTGAATTATCTATTTTTTTTTCTGTTTCTACCATTTTCTCCTTATTTTTGGTGCTATGTTGTTAGGTACATATATGTTTATAATTATACTTTCCTGATGGATTGATCCTTTGATTGTAATAAAATATCCTTATTCATGTCTAGTAATAGTCTTTTCTTAATTGTGTGTTTTATTAGTATAGCTAACTCTAGCTCTCTTTTGGTTAGTGTTTTTGCCTGGTATGTCTTTTTCTATTCTTTTACTTGCAAACTTTTTGTGTCTTTGAATTTAAACTGTGTCTTGTAGATAAGATATAGGTAGATTATATTTTTTAAATCTGTTTTTCCAAGCTCTGTCTTTTGATTGCATTATTTAAATTTTTTTTATCTTTAATGTAATTACTGACAAGGTAGGATTGTTTTGCTACTTGTTTTCCATGAGTCTTATGTCTTTTTGTTCCTCTGTTCCTGTATTACTACCTTCTTTTATTTTTGTTAAATATTTTAAGCATTTTCTTGTACCATTTAAATTCCCTTTTTTCTTTTATTATATTTTTTGAGTTGCTTTTCTCATGGTTGCTCTGATCTTTCTTTTTTTTTAAAATAAATTTATTTATTTATTTATTTTTGGCTGTGTTGGGTCTTCGTTTCTGTGCGAGGGCTTTCTCTAGTTGCAGCGAGCGGGGGCCACTCTTCATTGCAGTGCGCGGGGTCTCTCACTATCGCGGCCTCTCTTGTTGCGGAGCACAGGCTCCAGATGCGCAGGCTCAGTAGCTGTGGCCCACGGGCCCAGTTGCTCCGTGGCATGTGGGATCTTCCCAGACCAGGGCTCGAACCCGTGTCCCCTGCACTGGCAGGCAGACCCTCAACCACTGTGCCACCAGGGAAGCCCCGCTCTGATCTTTTCAATTAACAACTTACCTTAAAAGAATTGATTTCAGATTAATACCAACTTAATTTCAATTGTGTATACAATTTGTTCTACTATGTCTTTGTTCCCTCTCTTTTCCTTTGTGATGTTATTATTATGTAAATTACATCTGTACATGATGTAAGCATATCAACACAATTTTCTAGTTATTCCTTTATGCTATTGTCTTTAAGTCAGAAATGAGAAGAAAAGTGTTACAAATAAATACAGATTTTTTTTGTCTGTTATATTTATGGAGTTATCTTATTGGTGCTCTTTATTTTTCATGTGCATGTGAGTTACTGTCTAATGTCTTTTCATTTCTGCCTGAAGGACTTGATTTTGTATCTCTTGTAGATGGCATGTCTGCTAGCACTGAATTATTTTAATTTTTGTTTATCTGGTAATGTTACAATTCTTAATTTATCAAGGATAGTTTTGCTGAACATAGAATTCTCAGTTTACATTCGTTTTCCTTCAGCAGTTTGAATATATCACCCACTGTTTTTTGGTCTCCATGGTTTATGATGAGAAGTCAGCTATAACTTACTGAGGAGCCATTGTACATGATGAGTTGTTTTTCTCTTGCTGCATTCAAGATTCTGAAGTCAGTCATGAGTCTAGATTTGAGTGTCTTTGACTTTATCCTTTTGGGCATACATTGATCTTCTTGCATGTATAGATTAATATTTTTTTCATCAAATTTGGCAAGTTTTGGGCTATTATCTATTCACATATTCTTTCTGTCCCCTATTCTTCTCCTTTGTTTGACTCTCATTTTGTTTGTTATCTTTACTGAAAGTAATTCTTTTTCATTACCTTATAATAAGAGAATGTAAGGCTATGTATAGTATTGGCTTTATGTTATAGTGTTCCTTTTTTACTTGCTAACTTGGCTTGATTGTAATTTACATTTCTTTTTTGACCCAATTGTTATTTACTGTGATGCTTCATGTTGAAGTTTTCTGGTTTGAGCACATATTTCATATATATATGAAGTATATAATATATGTTGAAATATATACATATAATGAAATGTATACATGTATATATGGTTTTATTGCATTGTGATTAGACAATGTGACTGCTGTATGTTCCTACATGTCTAGTTTTAAATAACAACTTTATCTAGTAGGGAAAGACCCTCATTCGTTTTTTTAAAAATTTCTTTATTTTCATATACTTGTTCTTCCAGGAGCCCTTTAGAAAGAACATGTCAAGTTCTCACCACAAATAGCATTGGAGTTACAGTTGGAATGGCATTGAATTATAGAATAATTTTTGGAGAGCTGTCATCTTTATAATTTTCTCATACATGAATGTGGTATGTTTCTCCTTTTATTCAGGTCTTCATCATTGTGTGCTTGTCTTTTCCACTTATTATTTTCAATATTTTTTTCCTAGTTTCTGGAAGAAGTAGGCAGATGTCTTAGGAACTGAGATTCTGGTGGGAAAAGTACAGAAGGTGTCATCTGCATAGACTAGACTCTATTAGTATAAAAGGTCATATAAAATGTATTTTTGAATATGATGTTACCATTTCTTCCACAAGGCCCTAGGAGCCTGCATTATTTATAATGTTCCATATCCCTGTTCTGCATAAGTACAGAGGTGGTTGCTAATATTAGGGGAAATTATGTAGTAAGCCATTTGTTTTTAATACTGTCAACATCCCTTTGACCCTCCCCTTTCCCATTTCGAAGTGCTTCTTCCATCCTGCAAGCTCTTGGGGACTCTGCTTATTGTTTATAGCATATGTACCCATTGAAGACCTTCAAACCCTCCAATATAGAGCTAACTGGTTGTGTTTTCACTACAAAAGTTTAGAGTTTCGGAGAGGTAAGAATCCTGTTCCACTTGATGGTTTTGTTTCAATTTTAAGAGCAACTCTCTGAGAGGGAGCTAAAGGAGAACATCCAGGATACAGAGAGATATTTGAACTTAGATCCTATGAGAAGCATTATAGGAATTAGAGCTGTTTAGATTGTGGGAGACAACTGCAAAATGGAGAGCTTGCTGGTCTGAAGTCAGGGATAGTTGGTTTTGTTGTGTAAAGGCAGTTCTAGTTAATGGAGTAACAGATTCAAGAATGTCCAAAGATGAAAATACTCTTGGAAATAATAACCTAGTGGAATTTGAGAATCTCCCTGCATGGAGTGAAAGTTGGATTACATGCACTTTAAGGTCACATTTATAACTGAGATTCTGTCTCAGTCAGGGCAGATGAAACAGATTTTTATTGTGTGCCTACTTCACATGTTCCCATTTAATCATCACAACCCTCTGAGGCATCCCAGAGAGGTAGAATAAGTTTGCTCAGGTAACTAATCTCATTAATGGCAGAGCATACTTCTTTTACCTCTCTCCTCCTATATATCTTAATTTGCAATAGTAATTCCTTACATTTGTATCGCAGTTTATCATTTAGAAGCCTTTCAGAAACATAGTTTTATTTGACCCTTATAAAAATCTGGTGAAGTTGGAAGAACCGATTCCACTTGTCTATTTTATAGGTGAGGAACATATATTTCTCTGGGGTAAAAGGGATCTGAGAGACTATTCAATACAATGTCCATATTTTGCAGTTGAAGAAACAGTACCAGAATTAAAAATCAGGATATTTTGTAAGCATTGTTTGATTTGTGTTGGGTGGAGGGGAAGGTGAGACTAGATGATTTCATGAGGTACAGAAGGTTGTATTGTTTTTATCCATCCTATAGTATACACTTGATTGGTGCAAGCTCGCCATATTAGATTAAGTGGCATTTTAACAAGCTGATCAAAGGCACTAAAGGTTTAAGGAAGAAACGTAAGGCTTCAGGTAGCAGGTTGTGGAAGATATTTGGGGTCATGAGGTTCTACTTGGTGGCCTTTAAAGCATTTAAAGTATTTCCTGCTCCAGGTTCAAGGGTCACCAGGGAATCAGGCCACCGGAAAATGAGTTATGTTGTACAATCAGTCTGCTAATGGATGGGAATGAGATGAAGCCTCAACAGTTGTCCACAACTCTGGGAGCCACCATTCACTGTGACATGGGCTCAGAGTGATGGCTCTTTTGATTATAGCATAGGTTGTAGATTTAGAACCTCAAGGATAGAAGGACCTTAAAAAAAAAAATCTCATATCTAAAACAGCTTATTTTAATTTGACCCTAATTCAAGTCCTTTTATAATATACCCAACAAATGGTCTTTTTGCCTCCAAGTAAGTGTACTTAGTGATGGGGAACTCCTCCCTGAGTTAACTTATCTCTTCTTTCAAGGGCTCTATGCAATACTGAGCTGAAATAATATTTTTCTATAGCTTCAACTCATTCATCATATTTGTATTATGCCTCAATTCAAGAATATTGCGTTATTGTTCTCTCTCCTGCATCTTCAGCTTCTCTCTGCTGCTTTTTGTGCTGCCAGGCACTGTGCTTGGTGATGGGGCTATGGAGATGAATTAGACACGATTCCTGCCCTCAAGGAGTTCTCAGTCTAGTGAGAGAGTTCGACATGTACACAGATACTTACTTACAACAGTATGGTATGCTCTACAGTGGAGGTATGTACAAGATACTGTGGGGTTCAGAAGAGAAATCATTTGACTGAGTCTGGAGATGCAGAGGTTGGAGGAACTGATGCTTCAGTTGATTCTTTAAAAAAGTAAAGGTTGACTAGGCAGAAAACAGAGGGAAATACCTTCTAAGCAAAGGTCTGGGGATTAGAAATAGAATGATGAATTGGGAAACTACAAGTAGTTCATGAAATTAGATGGAAATGTGCCATGAAATTTGGATTTCGTTTTGAGTGTTTTAAGGAGATGCTTTTGATGGTCACTCTGGTAGTATGGAAGATTTTCAAATCTGGACAGGGAGATCAGTTAGAAGGATACTGTAGTAGTTAAGATGATAAGTGATCTAAGGCTAGAAGGAGTGGGAGTGAAGAAGAGGGGATAACCTCTCAAATAAGGGTTTATACAAAATACAGATATAATTAGAACATGGGAAAATTGAGGCTTTCAGACTTTGGCAAGTGTGTATCCCCCATCCCCACCCCTGGCCTTCATGAAAGATTCTCACGTGTTCTTTAGATGGGTGAACATCTAAAGATGTTCCTTCTAGACCAGGGCTTTGCTGCACAGATTTTGCAAGTTTCTTTGGTTTGGGGGGCAGCCATATATGAAATGTTGACTCTTGGGAAGACATCTGAACAGCTGCAGACTTCTCATAGTATTACTAAGTTCCTGGTCCTTCTCATCAATAGCAGGGCTAATCTCACTGTCATATATCTCCCAAAATATTTTTTACCAAAAATGGAGGCTTTTGTATTTAAAACCCACTCACTCAGGGAAGAAATGGCCTTAGTTATTGTCTCAATTGCTTTATTTTGCTTAGGGATTTTTAAATGTTTATGGTTATATCTCTTGGTAAAAAAATACATTCAATAATTAAAAATCTAAATATATCCAGTGTTTATTTTCTCTTTTCTCAAAGCAATATAAACAGAATATTTGGGAAATTCTCCCCTTAAGGCTCAGAGTGGTGACCCTGGGGATTCAGAGAATGGCTTTCTGTGACTGGAATGATTAATAGGAGATTATGTTTAAGTAGACCGTATGTATTTTCAGTGGACCTTATGTCACTAGCCATCCTGGAGGGCAGTAGGGGGAAGAAGGTTTGGGACAGGAAGCCCTGAGCAGGACAGCAAAGTAGTACAGTGACAGTTTGGGCCTTGGACTCAAATCTAGTCTCACACTTACCAATGTGGTTTTGAGCATGGTTTTTCACCTCTCTGGTACTTCTTATGTAAAATAGAATTAATATCGTTTTGCAATGATGAGTGGGGGTGGGAATATAAGTATTTAATGGGATTATTTCTGTAAATTGCTTGGAACTGGTGTGGAATATGCTAAATGCTATATGAACTGTAGTTGCTGCAGATAATGATGTTGACCTTGACGAGGATTAAAAGAAGATAGTTAACTAGAGGTACTTATATTTTATATTGTCAATAAGGATGTTGGGGTTTGCAAAAAAAGTAAAACTAACTGACCTCAAGGTTTTCAATGGCATGCTAGTGTGAAGTCACTTCTCTGCCTTTTTTTTTCCCTCTGCCAGATAGGTTGGGAAAACAGATGACTTTTGTCCATGCCCTGATCACTAATCTATTGCATTTGCTCTTATTTCCAAATATAAAGTTGTTGAAAATTTGTACAGTACCCAAACTGAATAAAAGTATCCTAAAAAATGTAGTAAAATGCTTTGGAATTGGTCAAAACTGGATTTGAAACCTGGCTCAACTACTTACTAACTGTGTGATCTAAGGCATGTTACTTAACCTCACTGAACCTCAATTTCTTCATCTATTATAATAATTAATTTGCAGGGTTTTCATGAGGATATTGTAAAGTGTATGTTATAAGCACGCTATAAATTGCAGGTATCATTGTTCTTGGGACATTCACCGCGTGACAGAAACAACAGCAGGCCCTGGTGGCTGGGAGGACTTCATGGATCCAACAGCAACCTGAAGAAATCCTACTCGGATGGATATAATACAACCTGCTAAGTGTCCTAGCACTTATCAGGTTGTATTATCATTGTCCGTGTCTATGGCTCTCGTCTACCAGACTCTAAATTCCTAACGGGCAAGGACAGTGCCTTATTCATCTTTGTATTCGCAGTGCCTAATCCGGTGCACATTGTAGGCCTCATTAAATGTTTGTTGAATGAAAAAATGAATCATCAACAGACATTAATTGGGCGCCTGCTCTGTGATCTCCATGGGCTCAGCTTGTCCCCGCCAGTTGCCTACAACGTCCAAGCTGTCTTCAGTGTGCTTTCTCCTGAAGCTTACTCCTATCTTCTAATTCTTTTGCCAAGGACTTTTCTGTGTAGTGCAAAAATAGCAAATATACGTCATCATCTCAAGTACCATCTCCAATTGATTGATAGTACATGTCTTGATTGTGTTTTATAAAAAGGATTCTGAAGCCAGATCTCAGCTCAGTATGAAAGAGGATTATAACTAATTAGTGATGTTTGCTGGGGGTGGGAGAAGGGGAGTACAAGTGCCACATATATGTGGCAGCACAAGTGCCACATATATGTCATATTTAATGTATTTTCCGTGAAATACTCTGTTTCTATGCCTGTATTTTAGTCTTGGCTACTTGCAGATGTTGCATTGTTGCTGCTGCCACTACTACACTTGCTGCCAGTTGCTCCTTGGGTAGGACCAGAGTGATCATTGATCAGAAACTTCATCCTCACAGTCTGGGGTTTGCTCCTGTGGCTGGTATTCACAATTTTCCCCTTTCAACTAACTATACCTCAGCTATCCCCTTACCTACATTAACAGGTAGGCCTCCAGATTATGTTCACCACTCAACAGGCTCATACTTCCTTTTTCTTATTTAGTGTGATTAATCATTATTGCTTCATGAGAAGCCTTCTTTCTGTTAGAAGATGTGACAACTAGAATACAAGTTAACCAATTCCATCAGGGCCCTACAGTGAGTCATAAAAGCTCCCTTTTAATGTAGGAGAAAATTGAGCATGCTCACAGACTACAGGGCAGGGAAAAGGGAGGCACTGTACATGTGGAAGAGAGATGATGATAACTTTTGGCTCTTAGAACACGGGTGGAGGGTTAGCCTTAGATGAAAGGAGTTACCTCTTCACTGGGGCATAGTGATAAGAATAAGAGTTAAGAAGAGTACCTGATAAGGGTGTTGAAGATTTGTAATTGGAGAGGTGGATGATAGAGAGGAAGCTGACCAGGGACAGGATTATGGAGACAAGAGTCTAAGGAATATCCAGGCCAAAAGGCTGGATTGAGAGCTTATGACATATCAAAGTGAACAACTAGTTTGAAACTTGATAATAGACTCAGGAAAAAAATATAAAGTGGTCTTGGGCCATTGTTACAGGTAACATTTGGTTGCCTGGAACTGATCTTGATTGATTGAGGGATGGACAGCTAGCAAGAGAGGAGTTACACAGAAATGGATTTGAGGATCCAGACTGTATATGGAAGGAAGCTCAGAGTCTGTAAAGAAAAAGAGGCTTTAGTGCAATCAAGATGGGTGCTGAATAGTTGGAAAACTAGAATGATAGGACCTGTATCAGAGGCTGAACTTTGGAATGTGAAAATTTTAAAATTGGAGTGATCAAGATACCTGTGATGGTAGGATGTCAGATGGTTGTTTACCTGGATACTGAAGTGACCCAGGATTATAGCAAAAGCTGGGCTAGGAATGAACACTGTGGGCTGGACAAAATAGGCTTCAGTGACTGAGGAATGATCTGGAGGTTGGCACATGACAATTGTGCAGATGCAAGAGAAGTAGAGGATGTAGCGGGATGGATAGTAGTATGAGCCTCAGAAGAGTGGTGGGGATTACTAGACGATGCAAAAACTGTGGTTTGCCCATTGCACTGAGGTTTTGGCTGGCAGAATGCACATCTAAAATGATCCCCTCCTTTATTAAGTGCTTGTTCTATAACCTGACACTTTGCTGTGTGCCATCTGTTTATCCCTTTTGGGTCTGTCAACATTTCATGTGTGAAAATGAGCAGCAATCCCAGGCAAGGATAGCTAGGCTGCTGGCCCTTAGCACTGGTGGAATCCTGTGGCCATCTCCTAACTCTTTGAAAGAGCAGCAAGGCTGGTCATCTGGAAGTATGATAAAAAGATTTGTTTAGGATTAAAGTTTTCCCTTGACCTTGATGTAACTTCATTACATGGTACAGGCTTTTGTTGGCTGTGTTCCATAATGTGCTTTGGCTTCTGAGCCTCTGAGTTGAGGAGTGAACTAGAACTGCCCTTTGAAAAAGACAGGCACAGTACTTTAAAAACACATGTTGATTAGAACAAGACACAGTCCTATTATCTAATTGAGCTTTTAAGATAAAGAGTAGACAAAAGAAAGCCCACATCAGTGTGTGAATAACAAAAACCACTTTGTAAAAGCCATTTAGGGTCGGGATACATCCAGTCTGGTGGCCATATTGTAGATGTTCCCTGTGCTGTTGGGAAGGATGGCTGGAAATTGATGCAAAGAGATGGCCCTTAGGACTTGGAAGGTAAAGTTTAGGAAGAGAGTCTCTGTGAACCCTCTGAAATTGCATGCAGTCATTTTTCTTTTGTTATAGTCTTCAAATGAGCTAATATTCCAATAAAGGTTTAGAGCCACTGTGTTAGAGTGACCAGGCCCTCAGACAGCCCATCCCCTCCCGTGGGGGCTGCTCTATATTTATTCCTCAGGAGGAGCTGGTAGAAGACTTCATGAAGGAGAAGAAAAGGAAAAAATCAGAGGATGACTACAGCCTCTCTTCATCCCAGCTTTGCAAAGCATGACTCAATAGATAGATCACTCTTCTGAAGACTCTCCAGACCACAGGTTGCTCTTTTCAATTGCATGCTTAGCCCTCTTGGCTCCTTTCAGAAGTTGTACTCTATGTATATATATGAACTATCACTTCCCATAAAGAGGACACCATGTAGTCAAAAATTGCCAGATCCCCAATGCTGGAATATAGGCCACCAGAGATGAGTTTGAGTTTCAGCAACATAAGACCCCAACTTCATGGAAGGAAGGTAGTCAATTGACTTGAAAATAACCCCAATCCCTGCATTCATATTCTTTTTCCTTCAGTCCCATGACTGAGATATCACTGATTAAAGCAAACAAAAGCCATGACTTTCTCCTTCCACTGGCACTTCTCTGTCCCACGTATATGCCACTGTGGGTCACTGTCTTTCATTAGCACTTCTTTCCATCTCTTAAAACCCAAGGAGGTGTGAAAACTAAGGTTGGTGTTGAATTTGTCATAATTACTCTGCAGTTGGAGAATACTCATATTAATCACCCTGAAACCAACTCCCACCTTATCTCCTGGGGCAGCCACAGGAGACACTAGCCACAGCCGGCAACTGGACCCCAGCCCCAGGGTTTACTCCTGATGTCTCAACTGATTATGAAATACCAGTAGGAGGGCTTGTATCCCTTTCTAACTTGGTCATCAGAGATTAGGATTTGCATACATATGGTATATAAGGACACACATCTTATGGGTTAATAGTAAACAGTGTCAGGTTACTTTTTGTCTCTTGGGGATGGGCAAGATAGGGTATGGGGGAAGTGGACAGTCTTGAACCTGTCAAATATTTCCAGTCATTGTTCAGGACACCCCTAGTCACATCTTCTGGTGCCTTATCCTGTGCCTTGCCTCTCCTTTCTTCATAATCCTTCTAGTGCACTCCTTGCTCTCTCTAGCCACCTTTCATCTCCTGCCCCACCATGATGGGTTTCAGCAGGTGTTTTTTTTTTTCTTTTCCTTCCCCCAGGCCATCTGTCTGTAACAGGCCCCAGATGGAAAGAGCCTTACTGTGAATGAGTGAATGAAGATTCAGTGAGTGTTGGTAGTGACACCATGTTTCTCTCTGGACTTAAGGAGAGAAGGAGTGCAGTGCAGAGGGGAAGGGGAGAGGGAAGCTATGAAATCCCATTATGGAGTAACAAATGCTTGACATTTTAGTGGGTATTAGACCTAGAAGCCTACATGATTGAAGGAAGCAAACCTGAGATTTCTGATATTTGAGTGAAGATAGGAGTTAACTCCTTATTGCCATTAAGAATGAAGGGAGGAGAGAAAAGTGAAGGTCATAAAATCCTTTACCTCAGTGGAGAAGGCACTGAGACTCGCTTCATGAACCTGTTGTTATTTTTAGAGGTAGAGTGAAGATAAGTTGTTGTGCTGCACTTTGTTTTTTTACTCGTGAGAGTCACTGTCAGCCACTTTTCTTAGGTAGGTCTGCCCTTGTGGAGGTTTCTGTTGACCTGTATAAAAAAAACAACCCAGAAAAAAGTTTGCAACTTAGAAGAACTCTCCAGTTCAATGACTGACAGGGTGTTAAAGGGGTTGAGGACAGAGGAAATAGCACAAGTAGTACCAAATAGCTCAGTTTTTTGTTTTTTCTTTTTAATAGGATGAATGGGCCAGAGACAGTGGGCAGAATGGCTTCAGGCAACCCCAAACACCAGATAGGACATAAGGAAACAGTACAATGAAAGGTCAATATTTGGACCTTTGTCATTCCCCAGAGAATGATGGAATATCTAAAATAAAATTAGGAGCTGCTTTCGAGAAGGAGAAGGGTTTTAAAAGATTATTTCATAGAAGAAAGAGATTTAGAAGAAGGGAAACTTCCAATTATATAAGATGGGCATTATAGCTTTTAAAGACATCTGTTCCCTGTATAGGTCATAGAGATTGATACCAGTATCAACCTGTGGCTGATCAGGCCAGTTTAACTAAGCAGTTTCATGTTCCTGGAGAGATGCCGCCACTCTCTGTCTCTCACTTTGGCAGGTATTCATTCATCTGCAATGAGTCCAGTACCTGAAGGAGCAAGACAACAACAAGCATCCAGGGGGACAACAGTGTGGCCTTCTGAGTGAAGATAGCAACTGAAAAGATCATGGGATTGGCTGCATTAGGCTGGGCTTGTTTCTTTTTTGAAAATAAAAAATGTTTTCTTTTTGATGACAAAAGTAACAAGTGGTCATTGTTAAAAAATAAAGTGAAAGGTATAAATTAAAAAGTAAATAATACCTATAATCTTATAACCCAGAAAATAATTCATAACATTTGCATGTATTTCCTTTTACTCTTTAAAAAAAGTGTATATAACACAGTTTAAAAATAAAATTGACATTGTATATGTTATTCTTTAACTTTTCTCATTTGAGAATAAACAAGCATTCTCCTATATCATTAGCATTATTTAAAAATACAGTATTAAGTAAGTGTCACATAATATTTCATATGGTTCTAACAAAGTTCATTTACAGTAAGCCCCCCTACATATGAACCTTCGAGTTGCAAACTTTCAAAGACGCGATCGTGTGTTCACATGTCCAGTCATGTAAGTTAGTTCATGAGTCTGGTGTACATTGTCACGTGCATGCATCCTCTACAAGTGGTTGTGCTTTTGTGTACTTTACCATACTGTATAGAGCATAGTAGTACAGTATCTTTATTTCAGGCCCAGAATGTGAGTGAAACAGAAGCTTACCCAGCCGCAAAGCACAGGGAGATCAGCTCAGTGCTTTGTGACCACCTAGAGGGGTGGGATAGGTAGGATGGAAGGGAGAAGCAAGAGGGAGGAGATATGGGGATATATGTATATGTATAGCTGATTCACTTTGTTATAAAGCAGAAACTAACACACCATTGTAAAGCAATTATACTCCAATAAAGATGTTAAATTAAAAAAGTATTTTTAAATTAAGGTAAAAAAAAATTGAAGCTTACCTATTGCTGATGATCCTTCAGCTCTACCGTCTCCCACCTCCTCTACCTCCAGTCAGTAACTCTTCTTGCCTGTTCACTCGATGCCAGCCCCTGTATGCCAGCTGTTGTACTGTACTACTGTACTTTTCAAGGTACTGTACTTTAAGATTAAAAATGTTTTATTTCTCGTGTTTGTTTTTTATGTATTATTTGTGTGAAAGGTATTGTAAACCTATTACAGTACAGTACTATATAGCCGATTGTGTTAGTTGGGTACCTAGGCTAACTTTGTTGGACTTACGAACACGCTCTTGGAATGGAACTTGTTTGTATATAGGGGCTTACTGTGGATGATCCCATGATGCAGACATTTTGGATATTATCAATTTTGCCTATAAAATTAACATATAATGAACATAATTGTATATTAACCTTTATGTGCATCTCTATTTCTTTAGAATAAATTTCTAGAATTGGAATTACTGAGTTTGATGAGAGCGTTATTAGGGCACCTGAAAGGTGTTGTTGAATTGTCCTCAATATAGTTGTACAAATAACATTCCCATCAGGGGTGCATAAATGTGCATCAAAATATGCCCTTTCCTTTCCTAAATCTCTCATCATTTGACAGGCAAAAATATCCATTTGTTTGAGATTTTTATTTCTAATTTGCATACACTAAAATTCACTCTTATCATGTATAGTTCTATAGTTTTGACAAGTATAGAGTCATGTATCCTTCCACTCCAGTACCATACAGAATGGTTTTAGCATTAATAATTTCTCTTGATTGCTCTTTTTGTTGTAAACCCCTTTCCCTCAATCCCTGGAAACCACCTATTTGTTCTCCATCCCTATAGTTTTGCCTTTTCCAGAAGGGCATATGAATGGAGTCGTGCAATATGTAGACCTTTTGATCTGGCTTCTTTCACTTAGTAAAATGCATTTAAGTATCATCTATATTGTTATGTAAATCAATATTCATTATTTTTATTGTTGTACTTCACTGTATGGATGTACCAGCTTTTAATCCATTCACTAATTGATGGACATGAGAGATATTTCCAGTTTAGGCCATTATGAATAAAGTTGCTATAAACTCTCAGATACCAGTTTTGTGTAAATATAAATGTTCACTTCTATAGGGTAAATGCCTAGGAGTGAGAGTGTGTGTTAAACTTTTCCAAAGTTTCTGTATCACTTTACATTCCTACCACAAATATGAGTTCCAGTTGCTCCACTTCTTCCACATCTTAACCAGCACTTGGCATTATCATATGTTTTTAAAAATTTTACCCATTGGGTGTGTGGTGATCGCTCATTGTGGTTTTAATTTGCAGTGCCCTAATGGCGTATGAGTTTGAACATCTTTTCATATGCTTATTTGCCATTTGAATATCTTCTTTGGTGCAGTCTCTGTTCAAATCTTTTGCCCCCCGCCCTTCTTATTAGGTTGTTGTTTTTCTTACTGTTGAGTGTTCAGACTTCCTTATATATTCTTGATACAAGTTCTTTGTCAGATAGATTATTTGGAATTGGATTCTCCAAGTCTGTGGCTTGTCTTTCTATTAGCAGTGCC
This sequence comes from Eschrichtius robustus, assembly GCF_028021215.1. Lineage (NCBI taxonomy): Eukaryota > Metazoa > Chordata > Mammalia > Artiodactyla > Eschrichtiidae > Eschrichtius > Eschrichtius robustus. The sequence continues at coordinate 65,394,489 of NC_090845.1, read as the reverse complement.
TTTTTCAGAGTAAAAGTGTTTAATTTGACAAAGTCCACTTTGTCAAATACATGACAATGTAATTTGGGGTGGGTATAAATGAAATTAAAATGTTCAAAGCCACTTAAATTATCCAGGTGGTGTTTAATACAATAAATGTTTATTGTTGAAGTGAGACTCTAAGGATAAATCTAAAAGATCTGTCCTAGTCGTTACACTGTGTAATCTCCTCGCCTTCAATGTGGGCAGGATCTGTTTCTTGCTTCTAACCAACAGGATATGGCAAAGGTCATCATTTTCATTAAAATGTTACATAATATTACATTTCCATGTAAAAATAGCCTCAAAATATACAGAGCATTAATTAATAGAAGTCCACAGAGAAATCGAAAAATCCGCCAAGCAACTGAGAGAATTAAACAGCTCTTTTTCAATTGTTGAGAAATCCCATATACAAATCAACAGCATACAGAAAATTTAAACAACACAAATTACAAGCCTTACCAAATGGGAGTGGAAATACAAACACTTCTGCCTTGAAGCGTTACAGAAAACAATTCATTTGAAGCACACTTGGAACAGTTACAAGAATTGATTCTAGGGAGAGAGAGCAAGATGGCGGAGTAGCATGACGTGAAGCTCACCCTCTCCCACAAATACAGCAAAAATACATCTACATGTGGAGTGATTCTCACAGAATATCTACTAGATGCTGGCAGAAGACCTCAGACTTCTGAAAAGGCAAGAAAATCTCAACGTAACTGGGTAGGAAAAAAGAAAAAAAAAAAAGCGAGAAAGGAATCAGGATGAGACCTGCGCCCCTGGGAGGGAGCTGTGAAAGAGGAAAGCTTCCTGTGCCCTGGGAAGCCTCCTCACCGGCAGGGAGACTGGCCAAGACAGAAAGGGAGCTTCAGAGCCTCAGAGGAGAATGCAGCAGCCAGAGCAGAGGGAGAACTGCCCAGGTGGTCAGTGCTGCTGCCCAGCACTCCGCAGCCTGACATGCAGGTCCACCAGTGCTGGTGGAGGCTGGTTGCTGGAACTCGGGCTTCAGAGATCAGAACCAGGAGAGGACTGGGGTTGGCTGTGTGTAGACAGACTGGGGTGGGGTCGGGGGGCTGGAATCCAGTGCGACTGTGGCTGGGTGTGTAAGCAGAGGAAGCCTGGGCCACCTTAGAGGCCAGTCACCATTGTTTGCAGGGTGCATGAGGGGAGGGGTGGGACCAGATTGTAGACTTTATCCTCTGTGTACAGTCGCAGAGGGCAGGACACTGCCTGAATGGGCTCCAGAGGCTGTGGCAAGCCTCCACTGCTGCCTCCCCAGACGCTAGGAGCAGCTGTGGGACCCCGCCACCTCCCACTCCGACACCAGGAGTGGTTGTGGGCCCCTGCTGACTCCCTCCCAGACCCTAGGAGTGGTCACGAACCCACCCAAATTCCAGTCGTCATTGCAAGCTGCCTCCACTCCCATCACATGTCCCAAGTGCACGCCTGAGCTGCCTGCCTGAGCTGAGAACCCCAAGACTGGGCACGAGCCACTGCATCTGCACACCCCCTATCAAGGGGAAAACAACCAGCACGTGCTGGGGAAAGAGGCGACAGGCATCCATACTAAAAACAGCCCTCACCCCAAAAATATTAAACCCACACAAGCTACACAGGGACAACCCCACATATAAATAGCCATCCAAGACCACAGTAGATAACTTTCCCCTAAACTCACAGAGTAAGAGAAATATAAGTAAAATGAAGGAACAGAGGAACAACTCCCAGTTAAAATATCAAGAGCATTCCCCTGAAAGAATTAACAATGAAACAGGTCTCTGACACTGAGTTCAAAAAGGAGATAATGAAAATAATGAAGGAATTAAGAAAGGCTATCAAAAGAAATGCAGAACACTGTAAAAAGGAACTAGAAACTATAAAGAGAAACCAAGAAAAATTAGAAAACTCATTTACAGAGATGAAAGCTGAGCTAAAGGCAATGAATAGCAGAATGAATAATGCAGAAGAATGAATAAGTGACCTGGAAGACAGAATAATGGAAATCACCCAATCAGGACGGCAGACAGCCAAATTAAAAAAAAAAAAAAAAAGAAAATAGTATGAGACCGATGGGATAATATAGAGTGTGCCAACCCACACATAATAGGGATTCCAGGAAAAGAAACAGAAAAGGGGACCAAAAATATATTTGAAGAAATTATGGCTGAAAACTCCCCAAACCTAAAGAAGGAAACAGATATCCAGGTACAGGAAGCACAGAGGGTCCCAAGCAGGATAAACTGGAACAGACCTACACCAAGACATATTATAATAAAAATGGCAAAAGTTAAAGATAAAGAGGGAATTCTAAAGGCAGCAAGAGAAAAACAAAGAGTAATTACAAGGGAACCCCCATTAGGCTATCAGCTGATTCCTCTACAGAAACGTTGCAGGCCAGAAGGGAGTGGCAACATGTATTTGAAGTCCTGAAAGGGAAAAATCTACAAACTAGGTTACTCTACCCAGCAAGATTATCATTTAGAATAGAAGGAGAGATAAAGAATCTCTCAGACAAGCAAAAAATAAGAATATAGCATTACTAAACCTATCCTAAAGGAAATATTGAAAGGTCTTCTCTAAGTAGAAAAGAAGTAAGAATCCATAGGGAAGAGAAAATCACAATTGGAAAATAAATCACTTAAATAAGCCAGCACACAGATTAAAAACAAAAAATTTTCTGTGAAAGTGATGATAACCACAATGAACAGCACAAGAATGAACATGAAGATGTAAAAGAGGACATTGAAATCATAAGACGTGGGGGAGGAGCGTAAGAAAACGTAGATATTTTTCCGCCTAGAAAGTGTTTGAGCCTATATGACTACTAGTCTAAGGCAAGTAGATATAAGAAGGGGTTAACATACTTGAAAAACAGGGTAACCACAAATCAAAAAACATACAGTAGATTCACAAAAACCAAAAAGGAGAGAACACAAGTACAATACAAAAGAAAATCATCAAGTCACAAAAGGAAAAACAAAAAGAAAAAGAAAGGAAGAAGAAATACAGAATCAATGGGAAGAGAAGGTTCAAAATGGCAATAAATACATATCTATCAATAATTACCTTAAATGTCAGTGGACTAAATGCTCCAATCAAAAGACACAGAGTGGCAGATTGGATTAAAAAAAAAAAAAACAGGAGCCTATGATATGCTGCCTACAGGAGACCCACTCTGGGGCAAAGGACACGCATAGATTGAAAGTGAGGGGATGGAAAAAGATATTTCATGCAAACGGAAATGACAAGAAAGCAGAGATCTCAGTACTCGTATCAGACAAAATAGACTTTAAAACAAAGGCCATAAAGAAAGATAAAGAAGGACACTATATAATGACAAAACAGATCAATATAAGAAGAGGATTTTACACTCGTCAACATATATACACCTAATATAGGAGCACCCACATAGATAAAACAAATACTAACAGACATAAAGGGAGAAACTGACAGGAATACAATAATAGTAGGAGACTTTAACACCCCACTCACATCAATGGACAGATCTTCCAGACAGAGAATCAATAAGGCAACAGAGATACTAAGTGATACACTAGAGCAGTTAGACTTAATTGATATTTTCAGGACATTACACTAAAAAAAACCTAGAATACACATTATTTTCAAGTGTACATGCAACATTCTCTAGGACTGACAACATACTAGGGCACAAAACAAGCCTCCACAAATTTAAGAGTATAAAAGTTATCTCAAGCATCTTTTCTGACCGCAGTGGCATGAAACTAGAAATTAACCACAGAAAAAGAAATGAGAATAAAAAGATTACATGGAGACTAAACAACATGCTACTACAAAACCAATGGGTGAATGATGAAATCAAAGAGGAAATTAAAAAATACCTTGATACAAATGACAATGAAAATATAACCATAAAAAAATCTATGGGATGCAGCAAAAGCAGTTATTAGAGGGAAGTTCACAGTGATACAGGCCTTCCTCAAAAAATAAGAAAAATCTCAAACAACCTAACTTATCACTTAAAAGAATTAGAAAAAGAAGAACAAACAAAACCTAAAGTCAGCAGAAGGAAGGAAATAATAAAGATCAGAGAGGAAATGAACAAAATAGAGAACTAAAAAACAATAGAAAAAGTCAATAAAACCAAGAGCTGGTTCTTTGAAAAGATAAACAAAATTGACAAACCTCTGCCCAGGCTCACCAAGAACCAAAGTGAGAACGTAAATATACAAAATAAGAAATGAAAAAGGAGGCATAACAACTGATACTGCAGAAATACAAAAAAACATAAGGGAACACTATGAATAATTATTAGCCAACAAATTCAACAACCTAGAAGAAGTGGACAAGTTTCTAGAAACATACAGCCCACCAAAATTGAATCAAGAAGAAATAGATAATTTGAACAGACTGATCACTAGAACTGAAATAGAATCTGTAATTTTAAAACTCCCTACAAACAGAAGTGCAGGACCAGATGGTCCCAGAGGCAAATTCTACCAAACATACAGAGAACTTATACCAATCCTTCTCAAACTCTTCCAGAAAATTGAACAAGAGGGAACACTCCCAAGGACATTCTATGAAGCCACCATCACCCTGATACCAAAACCAGAGAAAGACACCACCAAAAAAGAAAATTATGGGCCAATATCATTGATGAATATAGATGCAAAAGTTCTCAACAATATATTAGTAAACTGAATCCAACAGCACATAAAAAAGATCATACACCACAACCAAGTGGGATTCATCCCAGTTCACAAGGATGGTTCAACATACGCAAATCAGTCAACGTGATACATCACATCAACAAAAGAAAAGACAAAAAATACATGATCATCTTAATAGATGCAGAAAAAGCATTTGACAAAATTCAACATGCATTCATGGTAAAAACTCTTACCAAAGTGGGTATAGAGGGAACATATCTCAAAATAGTAAAAGCTATTTATGACAAACCCACGGCCAATATAATACTCAATGTTGAAAAGTTGAAAGCCTTCCCACTAAAATCTGGAACAAGACAAGGATGCCCATTCTCACCACTTCTCTTTAACATGGTGTTGGAAATCCTAGCCACAGAAACCAGAAAAGGGAAAGAAATAAAAAGTATCCAAGTTGGAAGGGAACAGGTGAAATTTTCATTATATGCAGATGATATGATACTATATATAGAAAACCCTAAAGATTCCACACAAAAGCTACTAGAATTGATCAGCGAATTCAGCAAGGTAGCAGAATACAAGATTAACATACAGAAAAAAAAGATTGCATTTCTTTACACCAACAATGAAATATCAGAAAGGGAAGGTAAAAACAAATACCTTTTAAAATTGCAGCTCCAAAAATAAAATACTGAGGAATAAACTTGACCAAGGAGGTGAAAGACTTATACACTGAGAACTATAAAACACTAATAAAGGAAACTGAAGATGATTCAAAGAAGTAGGAAGATATCTCATGCTCTGCAACTGGAAGAATTAATATTGTTAAAATGACCATACTACCCAAAGCAATCTACAGATTTAATGTGATCCCTATTAAATTACCCATGACATTTTTCACAGAAATAGAACAAATAATCCTAAAATTCATATGGAACCATAAAAGACACAGAATTGCTAAAGCAATCCCGAAGAAAAAGAAAAAGCAGGAGGCATAACCATCCCAGACTTCAAACAATACTACAAAGCTACAGAAATCAAACAGCATGGTAATGGCACAAAAACAAACATATGGATCCATGGAAGAGAAGAGAGAGCTCAGAAATAAACCTACACACCTATGGTCAATTAACCTTCAACAAAGGAGGCAAGAATATACAGTGGGAGAAGACAGTCTCTTCAAGTGTTGGTGGGAAAGGTGGACAGCCACATGTAAGTCAATAAAATTAGAACCTACCCTCTCGCCATACACAAAAATAAACTCAAGGGAGAGGAACCAAGATTGGGGAGTAGAAGGACATGCTCTCACTCCCTCTTGAGAGAACACCAGAATCACAACTAGCTGCTGGACAATCATCGACAGGAAGACACTGGAACTCACCAAAAAAGATACCCCACATCCAAAGACAAAGGAGAAGCCACAATGAGACGGTAGGAGGGGCGCAATCAGAGTAAAATCAAATCCCATAACTGGTGGGTGGGTGACTCACAGACTGGTGAACACTTATACCACAGAAGTCCACCCACTGGAGTGAAGGTTCTGAGCCCCACGTCAGGCTTCCCAAAATGGGGATCCGGCAACGGGAGGAGGAATTCATAGAGAATCAGACTTTGAAGCCTAGTGGGAATTGATTGCAGGACTTCAACAGGACTGGGAGAAACAGAGACCCCACTACTGGAGGGCACACACAAAGTAGTGTGCGCATCGGGACCCAGGGGAAGGAGCAGTGACCATGGAGGAGACTGAACCAGACCTACCTGCTAGTGTTGGAAAGTCTCCTGCAGAGGCGGGGGTGGCTCTGTTTCACCATGGGGACAAGAGCACTGGCAGCAGAAGTTCTGGGAAGTACTCCTTGGCGTGAGCCCTCCGAGAGTCTGTCATTAGCCCCACCAAAGAGCCCAGGTAGGTTCCAGTGTTGGGTTGCCTCAGGCAAAACAACCAACAGGGAGGGAACCCAGCCCCACCCATCAACAGTCAAGTGGATTAAAGTTTTACGGAGCGCTGACCACCACAGCAACAGTCAGCTCTACCCACCACCAGAGCCTCCCATCAAGCCTCTTAGATAGCCTCAACCACCAGAGGGCAGACAGCAGAAGCAAGAAAAACTACAATCCTGCAGCCTGTGGAATAAAAACCACATTCACAGAAAGATAGACAAGATGAAAAGGCAGAGGGCTGTATACCAGATGAAGGAACAAGATAGAACCCCAGAAAAACAACTAAATGAAGTGGAGATAGGCAACCATCCAGAAAAAGAATTCAGAATAATGATAGTGAAGATGATCCAGGACCTCGGAATAAGAATGCAGGCAAAGATCGAGAAGATGCAAGAAATGTTTAACAAAGACCTAGAAGAATTAAAGAACAAACAAACAGAGATGAACAATACAATAACTCAAATGAAAACTACACTACAAGGAATCAATAGCAGAATAACTGAGGCAGAAGAACGGATAAGTGACCTGGAAGACAGAATGGTGGAATTCACTGCTGCGGAACAGACTAAAGAAAAAAGAATGAAAAGAAATGAAGACAGCCTAAGAGACCTCTGGGACAACATTAAACGCAACAACATTCGTATTATAGGGGTCCCAGAAGGAGAAGGGAGAGAGAAAGGACCAGAGAAAATATTTGAAGAGATTATAGTCAAAAACTTCCCTAACATGGGAAAGGAAATAGCCACCCAAGTCCAGGAAGCGCAGAGAGTCCCATACAGGATAAACCCAAGGAGAAACATGCTGAGACACATAGTAATCAAATTGGCAAAAATTAAAGACAAAGAAAAATTATTGAAAGCAGCAAGGGAAAAACGACAAATAACATACAAGAGGACTCCCATAAGGTTAACAGCTGATTCCTCAGCAGAAACTCTACAAGCCAGAAGGGAATGGCATGATATACTTAAAGTGATGAAAGGGAAGAACCTACAACGAAGATCACTCTACCCGGCAAGGATCTCATTTAGATTTGATGGAGAAATCAAAAGCTTTACAGACAAGCAAAAGCTAAGAGAATTCAGCACCACCAAACCAGCTCTACAACAAATGCTAAAGGAACTTCTCTAAGTGGGAAACACAAGAGAAGAAAAGGACCTACAAAAACAAACCCAAAACAATTAAGAAAATGGTCATAGGAACATACATATCGATAATTACCTTAAACGTGAATGGATTAAATGCCCCAACCAAAAGACACAGGCTTGCTGAATGGATACAAAAACAAGACCCATATATATGCTGTCTACAAGAGACCCACTTCAGACCTAGGGACACATACAGACTGAAAGTGAGGGGATGGAAAAAGATATTCCATGCAAATGGAAATCAAAAGAAAGCTGGAGTAGCTATACTCATATCAGATAAAATAGACTTTAAAATAAAGAATGTTACAAGAGACAAGGAAGGACACTACATAATGATCCAGGGATCAATCCAAGAAGAAGATATAACAATTATAAATATATATGCACCCAACATAGGAGCACCTCAATACATAAGGCAACTGCTAAGAGCTGTAAAAGAGGAAATCAACAGTAACACAATAATAGTGGGGGACTTTAACACCTCACTTACACCAATGGACAGATCATCCAAAATGAAAATAAATAAGGAAACAGAAGCTTTAAATGACACAATAGACCAGATAGATTTAATTGATATTTATAGGACATTCCATCCAAAAACAGCAGATTACACTTTCTTCTCAAGTGCGCATGGAACATTCTGCACGACTGATCACATCTTGGGTCACAAATCAAGCCTCAGTAAATTTAAGAAAATTGAAATCATATCAAGCATCTTTTCTGACCACAACACTATGAAATTAGAAATGAATTACAGGGAAAAAAACGTAAAAAACACAAACACATGGAGACTAAACAATACGTTACTAAATAACCAAGAGATCACTGAAGAAATCAAAGAGGAAATCAAAAAATACCTAGAGACAAAGGACAATGAAAACACGATGACCCAAAACCTATGGGATGCAGCAAAAGCAGTTCTAAGAGGGAAGTTTATAGCTATACAAGCCTACCTCAAGAAACAAGAAAAATCTCAAGTAAACAATCTAACCTTACACCTAAAGGAACTAGAGAAAGAAGAACAAACAAAACCCAAAGTTAGCAGAAGGAAAGAAATCATAAAGATCAGAGCGGAAATAAATGAAATAGAAACAAAGAAAAAAAAACAATAGCAAAGATCAATAAAACTAAAAGCTGGTTTTTTGAGAAGATAAACAAAATTGATAAACCACTAGCCAGACTCATCAAGAAAAAGTGGGAGAGGACTCAAATCAATAAAATCAGAAATGAAAAAGGAGAAGTTACAACAGACACCGCAGAAATACAAAGCATCCTAAGAGACTACTACAGGCAACTCTATGCCAATAAAATGGACAACCTGGAAGAAATGGACAAATTCTTAGAAAGGTATAACCTTCCAAGACTGAACCAGGAAGAAACAGAAAATATGAACAGACCAATCACAAGTAATGAAATTGAAACTGTGATTAAAAATCTTCCAACAAACAAAAGTCCAGGACCAGATGGCTTCACAGGTGAATTCTATCAAACATTTAGAGAAGAGCTAACACCCATCCTTCTCAAACTCTTCCAAAAAATTGCACAGGAAGGAACACTCCCAAACTCATTCTATGAGGCCACCATCACCCTGATACCAAAACCAGACAAAGATACTACAAAAAAAGAAAATTACAGACCAATATCACTGATGAATATAGATGCAAAAATCCTCAACAAAATACTAGCAAACAGAATCCAACAACTCATTAAAAGGATCATACACCATGGTCAAGTGGGATTTATCCCAGGGATGCAAGGATTCTTCAATATATGCAAATCAATCAATGTGATACACCATATTAACAAATTGAAGAAGAAAAACCATATGATCATCGCAATAGATGCAGAAAAAGCTTTTGACAAAATTCAACACCCATTTATGATCAAAACTCTCCAGAAAGTGGGCATAGAGGGAACCTACCTCAACATAATAAAGGCCATATAAGGCAAACCCACAGCAAACATCATTCTCAACGGTGAAAAACTGAAAGCATTTCCTCTAAGATCAGGAACGAGACAAGGATGTCCACTCTCACCACTATTATTCAACATAGTTTTGGAAGTCCTAGCCACTGCAATCAGAGAAGAAAAAGAAATAAAAGGAATACAAATTGGGAAAGAAGAAGTAAAACTGTCACTGTTTGCAGATGACATGATACTATACATAGAGAATCCTAAGATTGCCACCAGAAAACTACTAGAGCTAATTAATGAATTTGGTAAAGTTGCAGGATACAAAATTAATGCACAGAATTCTCTTGCATTCCTATACACTAATGATGAAAAATCTGAAAGAGAAATTATGGAAACACTCCCATTTACCATTGCAACAAAAAGAATAAAATACCTAGGAAAAAACCTACCTAAGGAGACAAAAGACCTGTATGCAGAAAACTATAAGACACTGATGAAAGAAATTAAAGATGATACCAACAGATGGAGAGATATACCATGTTCTTGGATTGGAAGAATCAATACTGTGAAAATGGCTCTACTACCCAAAGCAATCTACAGATTCAATGCAATCCCTATCAAATTACCAATGGCATTTTTTTTTTTTTTGGCTGTGTTGGGTCTTTGTTTCTGTGCGAGGGCTTTCTCTAGTTGTGGCGAGTGGGGCCACTCTTCATCGCGGTGCATGGGCCTCTCACTGTCGCGGTCTCTCTTGTTGCGGAGCACAGGCTCCAGACACATGCGGGCTCAGTAGTTGTGGCTCATGGGCCTAGTTGCTCCGCGGCATGTGGGATTTTCCCAGACCAGGGCTCGAATCCGTGTCCCCTGCATCGGCAGGCAGATTCTCAACCACTGTGCCACCAGGGAAGCCCCCCAATGGCATTTTTTATGGAACTAGAACAAATCATCTTAAAATTTGTATGGAGACACAAAAGACCCCGAATAGCCAAAGCAGTCTTGAGGGAAAAAAACGGAGCTGGAGGAATCAGACTCCCTCACTTCAGACTATACTACAAAGCTACAGTAATCAAGACAATATGGTACTGGCACAAAAACAGAAACATAGATCAATGGAACAAGATAGAAAGCCCAGAGATAAACCCACACACCTATGATAAACTAATCTATGACAAAGGAGGCAAAGATATACAATGGAGAAAAGACAGTCTCCTCAGTAAGTGGTGCTGGGAAAACTGGACAGCTACATGTAAAAGAATGAAATTAGATTACTCCCTAACACCATACACAAAAATTAACTCAAAATGGATTAGAGACCTAAATGTAAGACTGGACACTATAAAACTCTTAGAGGAAAACATAGGAGGAACACTCTTTGACATAAATCACAGCAAGATCTTTTTTGATCCACCTCCTAGAGTAATGGAAATAAAAACAAAAATAAACAAATGGGACCTAATGAAACTTCAAAGCTTTTGCACAGCAAAGGAAACCGTAAACCAGACGAAAAGACAACCCTCAGAATGGGCGAAAATATTTGCAAACGAATCAACAGACAAAGGATTAATCTCCAAAGTATATAAACAGCTCATTCAGCTCAATATTAAAGAAACAAACAACCCAATCCAAAAATGGGCAGAAGACCTAAATAGACATTTCTCCAAAGAAGACATACAGACGGCCACGAAGCACATGAAAAGATGCTCAACATCACTAATTATTAGAGAAATGCAAATCAAAACTACAATGAGGTATCACCTCACACCAGTTAGAATGGGCATCATCGGAAAATCTACAAACAACAAATGCTGGAGAGGGTGTAGAGAAAAGTGAACCCTCGTGCACTGTTTGTGGGAATGTAAATTGTTACAGCCACTATGGAGAACAGTATGGAGGTTCCTTAAAAAACTAAAAATAGAATTACCATATGACCCAGCAATCCCACTACTGGGCATATACCCAGAGAAAACCATAATTCAAAAAGACACATGCACCCCAATGTTCATTGCAGCACTATTTACAATAGCCAGGTCATGGAAGCAACCTAAATGCCCATCGACAGACGAATGGATAAAGAAGATGTGGTACATATATACAATGGAATATTACTCAGCCATAAAAAGGAACGAAATTGAGTCATTTGTTGAGCCGTGGATGGATCTAGAGACTCTCATACAGAGTGAAATAAGTCAGAAAGCGATAAACAAATATCGTATATTAACGCATGTACGTGGAACCTAGAAAAATGGTACAGATGAACCGGGTTGCAGGGCAAAAGTTGAGACACAGATGTAGAGAACAAACGTATGGACACCAAGGGGGGAAAACTGCGGTGGGGTGGGGATGGTGGTGTGCTGAATTGGGCGATTGGGATTGACATTTATACAGTGATGTGTATAAAATTGATGACTGATTATAAAAATAAAAAATAAAAAAATAAACTCAAAAGGGCTTATAGACTTAAACATAAGACATGACACCAGAAAACGCCTAGAAGAGAACATAGGCAAAAGATTCTCTGACATATATCGTACAAATGTTTTCTTAGGTCAGTCTCCAAGGCAATAGAAATAAAAATAAAAATAAGCAAATGGGACCTAATCAAACTCACAAGATTTTGCACAGCAAAGGAAACCATAAACAGAACAAAAAGACAACCTAGAGAAGTGGAGAAAATATTTGCAAATAATGAAACTGACAAGGGCTTAATTTCCAAAACATACAAACAGCTCATACAACTCAACCACAAAAATACAAACAAGCCAATCCGAAAATGGGCAGAAGACCTAAAGAGACAGATCTCCAAAGAAGAAATACAGATGGCCAATAAGCACATGAAAAGATGCTCAACATCATTAATTATTAGAGAATTGCAAATCAAAACTACAATGAGGTACCACCTCACGCCGGTCAGAGTGGCCATCATTAAAATGTTGACAAATAATAAATGCTGGAAAAGGTGTAGAGAAAAGGGAACCCTCCTACAGTGTTGATGGGACTGTAAGTTGGTGCAACCACTTGGAAAGCAGTATGGAGTTTCCTCAGAAAACTAAAAGTAGAATTACCATATGATCCAGCAATCCCACTCCTGGGTATATATCCAGACAAAACTATAAACCAAAAAGATACATGCGGGACTTCCCTGGTGGCACAGTGGTTAAGAATTCACCTGCCAGTGCAGGGGACACAAGTTTGAGCCCTGGTCCAGGAAGATCCCACATGCTGTGGAGCAACTAAGCCCGTGCACCACAACTACTGAGCCTGTGCTCTAGAGCCCACGAGCTACAACTACTGAGCCCTCACGCCATGACTACTGAAGCCCATGTGCTTACAGCCTGTGCTCCGCAACAAGAGAAGCCACGGCAATGAGAAGCCTGCACACCACAACGAAGAGTAGCCCCCACTTGCCACAACTAGAGAAAGCCCATGCACAGCAAAGAAGACCCAATGCAGCCAAAAATAAATATAAATAAATTTATATATAAAAAATGATACATGCCCGCTGTGTTCATAGCAGCACTATTCACAATAGCGAAGACATGGAAACAACCAAAATGCCAATCGACAGGTGAATGGATAAAGAAGATGTGGTACATATATACAATGGAATATTACTCAGCCATAAAAAAGAACGATATAATGCCATTTGCAGCAACATGCATGCAACTAGAGATTATCATACTAAGTAAGAAAGAGAAAGACAAATACCATATGATATTACTTAAATGTGGAATCTAAAATATGACACAAATGAACCTATCTATGAAACAAAAACTGAATCAGGGACATAAAGAATAGACTGGTGGTTGCCAAGGGGGAGACGGGTGGGAGAGGGTTGGATTGGGAGTTTGGGATTAGCAGATGCAAACTGATATATATAGAATGGATAAATAGGGGACTTCCCTGGTGGTCCAGTGGTTAAGAATCCACCTTCTAATGCAGGGGACACGGGTTTGATCCCTGGTCAGGGAACTAAGATTCCACATGCCACAGGGCAACTAACCCCATGCACCACAGCTACAGGGCCCATGTGCTCTAGAGCCCTGTGCCACAACTAGAGAGAAGCCCACATACCACAATGAAGAGCCCGTGTGCCACAATGAAGAGCCCACATGCTGCAACAAAATATCCCACATGCCGCAATGAATATCCCAGGTGCTGCAGCTAAGACCCAATGCAGCCAAAAATAAAATAAATAAATATTTTTTAAAAAAGAGAAAAGTTACTTAAAAAACAAAGAATGGATAAATAACAAGGTCCTACTACATAGCACAAGGAACTATATTCAATATCCTGTGATAAACCATAATGGAAAAGAATATGAAAAAAGAATGTATATATATGTATAACTGAGTCACTTTGCTGTACAGCAGTAATTAACAGAACACTGTAATTCAACTATAATTCAATAAAAAATAAATTTAAAAAAATGTTAGTTCTGCCTCAATGTCCAGAGAAGCTTATTTTGATTCATAATATACTAGACAGTGTTCCAGTGGGATAAATGGCACAGTTTCATTAGAATGATTCAAGAAAGTTTTAATAAAGGGACGGTTTTCAAAGATATGTGTGAGGAATTAGAAAATCATGAGGGGCAAAAAAAGAGTTTAGGAACACTAAGAGTGAAGATGAAATTATTTTTAATTCCAGAAATGACAAGGAGAGGGAGTGGCTACAAGAACTTGAGAACTGTAGGCAGAGACACTCTTAGTGGAGTCGTGCACTGTATTTGAGGAATACAGTCAGCTCAAGTTCCTCACATGGAGAGAACCATGGAAATATAAAACAAAACCTCATCCCTTTCTGATTTCTTACTCTGGTTCTCCACTGGCTAATCCAACTGGAAGCCAAAAAACAATTATACAGCCTATTGTCTTATCATGAAAAAAAAAAACTACTAGAGAAAATACCAATTACTAGAGAAATACCAACTGAGGGGCATTCTACAAAATACCTGAATAATACTTTCCCAAAATATCAAGGCCATCAAAAATAAGGTACAAAAGTGTCACAACCAAGAAGAGACTAAGAAGACATGATCACTAAATGTACTGTAGTATTCTAGATGGGATCCTAGAACAGAAAATAAAAGGGTATTAGGTAAAAACTGAGTAAATCTGCATGAAGTATGGACTTTAGTTAATAATAAAGTATCAGTTTTAGTTTACTAATTCTAAAATATGTACTATAACAATGAAAGATGTTAAACACAGGGGGAACTAGGTGTGAGTATATGGAAAATTTCTGTACCATCTTTGCAATTTTCTGTAAATCAAGAATTGTTCTAAAAAAAGAGTTTATTAAAAAATAAAATTCAAAAAAAAGAATTGATTCTCCATAAATTACTTACTAATTTTAAAGAATTGGTATCATAGCAACCATGTTGTCTTACCACACTGCAATTAAGTTATATATGAATAAAGAAGGTAAATAAAACATCTACATATATTGTATAATTTAAAACACACTTCTAAATATATGAGTCAAAGAAGAAATCATGAGGGAAATCTTAAAATACTTAATGTTTAAAAATAATGAAAATAATACATATAAAAACCTATGAGATATGACGAAAGCATGTTTTAAGGGAAGTTTATAGCCTTAACTATTTATATTAGATGAGGGGGTGAAAATTAAACAGCTAGGTATCCAATCTAAGAATATAATAAGAAAAAATGGGAGGGGGGAAGTAGAAGGAAGAAGGTATTAAAGGCAAACCATAAATTCATAAAATAGAAAACAAAGACACAGTAAAGGTCAATAAAACCCCATATTTGTTTGTTTTACAAAACTAATAAAATAGACAAACATTTGGGAGATTCATCAAGATGAAAATGTACAATGAAATAATAATATAAAAGAGGGAAATCATAACAAAGGAAAAAAGATTAAGAAGAGTAAGGAACAGTATTAACAATTTATGTCAATAGGATTGAAAATTTAGAGGAAATAGATGAATTCCTAGAAAAATGTGGCTTAACAAAACCAACTCAAGAAAAAAATAGGAAAGCTGTATAGTCCCATAAAATATTTAGTTATTAAAATGAGACCCAACTATACGCTTTCTACCAGAAACACATTTCAAATAAAAATACATAGATAATATTATATTATGCAAACACAAATCAAAAGGAAGTTGGAATGGCTATATTAATATTAAAAAGTAGACTTCAGAAGAAGAAATATCCCTAGGATAAATAGTGACATTACATAATGATAAAGATGGCACTATACCAAGAAGACATAACGATACCTGAACCAAAAACTGACAGAACTGCAAGGAGACAGACAAATCCACAATTATATCTGGAGATTTCAATACTTTACTCTTAAGAATTAATAGAGAGGCATCACACTCCCTAATCTAAACTATACTACAAAGCTATAGTAACCAAAACAGTATGGTGTTGGCACAAAAGCAGACATAGATCAATGGAACAGTATAGAAAGCCCAGAAATAAACCCACGCACTTATAGTCAATTAACCTATGACAAAGGAGGCAAGAATATACATGGAGAAAAGACAGTATCTTCAGAAATTGGTGCTGGGAAAGTTGGACAGTTGCATATAAAAAGAATGAAATTAGAACATTCTCTAACACCATATACAAAAATAAACTCAAAGTAGTTTAAAGACCGAATTGTAAGATCAGAAACCATAATCCTACTAGGGGAAAACATAGACAGAACATTTTGCATAAATCATAGCAATATTTCTTGGATATGTCTCCCCAGGCAAGGGAAGCAAAAGCAAAAATAAACAAATGGGACTACATCAAACTAAAATGCTTCTGCACAGCGAAGGAAACCACTAACAAAATGAAATGGCAACCTACTAAATATAGGGAGAAGATATTTACAAATCATATATCTAACAAGTGGTTAATATCCAAAATATATAAATAACTCATACAACTGAACAACAAATAAAAAACAATTAAATTTAAAATATGGGCAGGTAATTTGAATAGACTCTACAAACAACACACACACACAATGGAATACAACTCAGCCATAAAGAAGAATGAAATATTGCCGTATGCGACATGGGTGGATGTTGTGTGTATTATGCTAAGCGAGACAAGTCAGACAGTGAAAACAAATACCATATGATTTCACTTATATTTGGAATCTAAAAACAAAACAAATTGAACAAACAAAAGAAAAAAAAAGAACCTCTGACTTCCCTGGTGGCACGGTGGTTAAGAATCCACCTGCCAATGCAGGGGACATGGGTTCTATCCCTGGTTCAGGAAGATCCCACACACCACGGAGCAACTTAGCCCATACACCAAAACTACTGAGCCTGCGCTATAGAGCCCATGACCCACAACTACTGAGTTCGTGTGCCACAACTACTGAAGCCTGCATGCCCCAACTACTGAAGCTCGTGTACTCTAGGGTCCATGTGCTGCAACTACTGAGCCTGCATGCTGCAGCTACTGAAGCCTGTGCCACCTAAAGCCTGTGCTTTGCAACAAGAGAAGCCACTGCAGTGAGAAGCCTGCACACCACAACGAAGAGTAGCCCACGTGCGCCGCAACTAGAGAAAGACTGCGCGCAGCAACGAAGACCCAACGCAGTCAAAAAAATTTTAAATGTTCTATATATTTTTTAAAAAACCCAACCTCATAGATACAGAGAACAGACTGGTTGTTGCCAGAGGGGAGGGGTTTAGAGGGTGGGCAAAATGGGTGAAGGGGATCAAGAAGTACAAATTTCCAGTCATAAAATAAATAAGGCTTTGGTTTGCCCAAGGACTACCTTTACTATGGGCATTTTCCATTCAGTAGGTTTCAGTGCATCTTTTCTCCTGGTCCATTCTTTCATTCATATTGTCATTATTGCATTCATTTTACTGTTATGAAATGGTATGTTTTCATGAATGTCTTCTCTGTATTAGATGATAGGCTTCTTTACAGTATTTTGTAACCCTAGTACCTTGTGCATAGTAGGCTTCTGATAATGTGCTGTGTGGCTGATTAGTGTATCGATAAATGAACACATCTAAGTCTGTCTTTCAGCTCAATGCCTTTTTCTTGTAATACATCCAGTCTTCTGACACTTAAATGTCAACATCTGTGAGGAAGGACTTATAGTGTTAATGTATAAATGACTACAATGCTTCCCCCCTCTCCCGATATGAAAGAAATAAACAGGGGTTAAAAACACATAGAAAGACTGCCTGTTGGGAAAGCGTGTGCTCTAGAGCTTGAGCTCACACCTCTCCATTCTTCAGTCTGAGAATAGAGTTTCCTCTGCTTCTGAACCAAACTTGGTCTCCTTTGGGCACAAGCCACACCAGCCAGAAGGACCTGTGTTGAAAGCCATGTGGCTGACAGGGTCTTGGTGCTCCAGCTGGGTGTCAAGCCTGAGCCTCTGAGGTGGGAGAGCTGAGTTCAGGACATTGGACCACCAGAGACCTGCTGGTCCCATGTAATATCAATCAGCGAGAGCCCTCCCAGAGATCTCTGCTTCAATGCTAAAACCCAGCTCCACTAAACGACCAGCAAGCTTCAGTGCTGGACACCCCATGCCAAACAACCAGCAAGATAGGAACAAAACCCCACCCATTAGCTGAGAGGCTGCCTAAAATCATATTAAGTTCACAGACACCCCAAAACACACCACTGGGAGCAGTCCTGCCCACCAGAAAGACAAGATCCAGCCTCATCCACCAGAACACAGGCACCAGTCCCCTCTACCAGGAAGCCTACAAAACCCACTGAACCAACCTTCAGCAATGGGGACAGACACCAAAAACAATGGGAACTACGAACTTGCAGCCTGTGAAAAGGAGACCCCAAACACAGTAAGTTAAGCACAATGAGAAGACAGAGAAATATGCAGCAGATGAAGGAGGAAGGTAAAAACCCACCAGACCAAACAAATGAAGAGGAAATAGGTAGTCTACCTGAAAAAGAATTCAGAGGAATGATAGCAAAGATGACCCAAAATCTTGGTAATAGAATGGAGAAAATACAAGAAACGTTTAACAAGGACCTAGAAGAACTAAAGAACAAACAAAATGGTGAACAACACAATAAATGAAATTAAAAATTTTCTAGAAGGAATCAAAAGCAGAATAACTGAGGCAGAAGAACAGATAAGTGACCTGGAAGATAAAATAGTGGAAATAACTACTGCAGAGCAGAATAAAGACAAAAGAATGAAAAGAATTGAGGGCAGTCTCAGAGACTTCTGGGACAACATTAAATGCACCAACATTAGAATTATAGGGGTCCCAGAAGAAGAAGAGAAAAGAAAGGGACTGAGAAAATACTTGAAGAGATTATAGTTGAAAACTTCCCTAATATGGGAAAGGAAATAGTCAAGCAAGTCCAGGAAGCACAGAGTCCCATACAGGATAAATCCAAGGAGAAACACATTAAGACACATATTAATTAAACTATCAAAAATTAAATGCAAAGAAAAAATATTAAAAGCAGCAAGGGAAAAGCAACAAATAACATACAAGGGAATCCCCATAAGGTGAACAGCTGATCTTTCAGCAGAAACTCTGCAAGCCAGAAAGGAGTGGCAGGATATATTTAAAGTGATGAAAGGGAAAAAGCTACAACAAAGATTACTCTACCCAGCAAGGATCTCATTCAGATTCGACGGAGAAATTAAAACCTTTACAGACAGGATAAGAGAATTCAGCACCACCAAACCAGCTTTACAACAAATGCTAAAGGAACTTCTCTAGGCAGGAAAAACAAGAGAAGGAAAACACCTACAATAACAAACCCAAAACAATTAAGAAAATGGTAATAGGAACATACATATCGATAACTACCTTAAATGTAAATGGATTAAATGCTCCCACCGAGAGACATAGACTGGCTGAATGGATACAAAAACAAGACCTGAATATATGCTGTCTACAAAGACCCACTTCAGACCTAGGTACACATGCAGACGGAAAGTGAAGGGATGGAAAAAGATATTCCATGCAAAAGGAAATCAAAAGAAAGCTGGAGTAGCAATTCTCATATCAGAATAAATAACTTTAAAATAAAGACTATTACAAGAGACAAAGAAGGACACTACACAATGATCAAGGTATTCATCTAAGAAGAAGATATAACAATTGTAAATATTTATGCACCTAACTTAGGAGCACCTCAATACATAAGGCAAATGCTAACAGCCATAAAAGGGGAAATCGACAGTAACACAATAATAGTAGGGGGAATGTAACACCACACTTTCACCAAAGGACAGATCAACCAAAATGAAAATAAATAAGGAAAAACAAGCTTCAAATGATACATTAAACACGATGGACTTAACTGATATTTATAGGACATTCCATCCAAAAACAACAGAATACACTTTCTTCTCAAGTGCTCATGGAACATTCTCCAGGATAGAACATGTCTTGGGTCAGAAATCAAGCCTTGGTAAATTTAAGAAAATAGAAATTGTATCAAGTATCTTTTGCGACCAAAACACTATGACACTACATATCAATTACAGGAAAAAACCTGTAAAAATATACAAACACATGGAGGCTAAACAATATGCTACTAAATAACCAAGAGATCACTAAAGAAATCAAAGAGGAATAAAAAAATACACAGAAACAAATGACAATGAAAACATGACAAGCCAAAACCTATGGGATGCAGCAAAAGGGATGCAGTTTTAAGAGGGAAGTTTATAGCAATACAATCCTACCTCAAGAAACAAGAAACATCTCAGAAAAACTACCTAACCTTACACGTAAAGCAATTCGAGAAAGAAGAACAAAAAACCCCAAAGGTAGCAGAAGGAAAGATCATAAAGATCAGATCAAAATAAATGAAACATAAATGAAGAAAACAATGGCAAAGATCAATAAAACTAAAAGCTGGTTCTTTGAGAAGATAAACAAAATTGATAAACAATTACACAGACTCATCAAGAAAAAGAGGGAGAGGACTCAAAACAACAGAATTAGAAATGAAAAGGAGAAGTAACAACTGACCCTGCAGAAATACAAAGGATCATGAGATAATACTACAAGAAACTATATGTCAATAAAATGGACAACATGGAAGAAATGGACAAATTCTTAGAAAAGCACAACCTTCTGAGACTGAACCAGGAAGAAATAGAAAATATAAACAGCCAATCACATGCACTGAAATTGAAACTGTGATTAAAAATCTTCCAACAAACAAAAGCCCGGGACCAGATGGCTTCACAGGCGAATTCTATCAAACATTTAAAGAAGAGCTAACACCTATCCTTCTCAAAATCTTCCAAAATATAACAGAGGGAGGAACACTCCCAAACTCATTGTAGGAAGGCACCATCACCCTGATACCAAAACCAGACAAAGATGTCACAAAAAAAGAAAACTACAGGCCAATATCACTGATGAACATAGATGCAAAAATCCTCAACAAAATACTAGCAAACAGGATCCAGCAGCACATTAAATGGATCATACACCATGATCAAGTAGGGTTTATCCCAGGAATGAAAGGATTCTTCAATATACGCAAATCAATCAATGTGATACACCATATTAACAAGCTGAAGGATAAAAATCATATGATAATCTCAATAGATGCAGAAAAAGCTTTCAAAAATATTCAACACCCATTTATGATAAAAACTCTCCAAAAAGTGGGCATAGAGGGAAACTACCTCAACATAATAAAGGCCATATATGAGAAACCCACAGCCAACATCATTCTCAATGGTGAAAAACTGAAACCATTTTCACTAACATCAGGAACAAGACAAGGTTGCCAACTCTCACCACTATTATTCAACATCGTTTTGGAAGTTTTCGCCACAGCAATCAGAGAAGAAAAAGAAATAAAAGGAATCCAAATCGGAAAAGAAAAAGTAAAGCTGTCACTGTTTGCAGATGACATGATACTATACATAGAGAATCCTAAAGATGCTACCAGAAAATTACTAGAGCTAATAAATGAATTTGGTAAAGTAGCAGGATACAAAATTAATGCACAGAAATCTCTTGCATTCCTATATACTAATGATGAAAAATTTGAAAGAGATATTAACGAAACACTGCCATTTACCACTGCAAAAAAACGAATAACATACGTAGGAATAACGCTACCTAAGGAGACAAAAGATCTGTATGCAGAAAACTATAAGACACTGATGAAAGAAATTAAAGATGATACAAACAGATGGAGAGATACACCATGTTCCTGTATTGGAAGAATCAATATTGTGAAAATGACTATACTACCCAAGCAATCTACAAATTCAATGCAATCCCTATCAAATTACCAATGGCATATTTTACAGAACTAGAACAAAAAATCTTAAAATTTGTATGGAGACACAAAAGACCCCGAATAGCCAAAGCAGTCTTGAGGGAAAAAAAAAAACGGAGCTGGAGGAATCAGGTTCCCTGACTTCAGACTATACTACAAAGCTACAGTAATCAAGACAGTACGGTACTGGCACAAAAACAGAAATATAGATCAATGGAACAGGATAGAAAGCCCAGAGATAAACCCATGCACATATGGTCACCTTATCTTTGACAACGGAGGCAAGAATATACAATGGAGAAACGAGAGTCTCTTCAATAAGTTGTGCTGGGAAAACTGGACATCTACATGTAAAAGAATGAATTTAGAACACTCTCTAACACCATACACAAAAATAAACTCAAAATGGATTAAAGACCTAAATGTAAGGCCAGACACTATCAAACTCTTAGAGGAAAACATAGGCAGAACACTCTATGACATAAATCACAGCAATATCCTTTTTGACCCACCTCCCAGAGATATGGAAAAATAAACAAATGGGACCTAATGAAACTTAAAAGCTTTTGCAAAGCAAAGGAAACCATAAACAAGACAAAAAGACAACCCTCAGAATGGAAGAAAATATTTGCAAATGAAGCAATTGACAAAGGATTAATCACTGAAATATACATGCAGCTCATGCAGCTCAATATCAAAAAAACAAACAACCCAATCCAAAAATGGGCAGAAGACCTAAATAGACATTTCTCCAAAGAAGATATACAGATTGCCAACAAACACATGAAAGGATGCTCAACATCACTAATCATTAGAGAAATGCAAATCAAAACTATAATGAGATATCACCTCAAGCCTGTCAGAATGGCCATCATCAAAAAATCTACAAAAACTAAATGCTGGATAGGGTGTGGAGAAAAGGGAACCTTCTTGCACTGTTGGTGGGAATGTAAATTGATACAGCCACTATGGAGAACAGTATGGAGGTTCCTTAAGAAACTAAAAATAGAACTACCATATGACCCAGAAATCCCACTACTGGCCATATACCCTGAGATACCCATAATTCGAAAAGTGTCATGTACCACAATGTTCACTGCAACACTATTTACAATAGCCAGGACATGGAAGCAACCTAAGTGTCCATTGACAGATGAACGGATAAAGATTTGGCACATATATACAATGGAATATTACTCAGCCATAAAAAGAAATGAAACTGAGTTATTTGTAGTGAGGTGGTTGCACCTAGAGTCTGTCATACAGAGTGAAGTAAGTCAGAAAGAGAAAGACAAACACCATATGCTAACACATATATATGGAATCTAAAAAAAAGAAAATTTCTGAAGAACCTAGGGGCAGGACAGGAATAAAGATGCAGACGTAGCTAATGGACTTGAGGACACGTGGAGGAGGAAGGGTAAGTTGAGATGAAGTGAGAGAGTGCCATGGACATATATACACTACCAAATATAAAATAGATAGCTAGTGGGAAGTAGCTGCATAGCACAGGGAGATCAGCTAGGTGCTTTGTGACCACCTAGAGGGGTGGGATAGGTAGGGTGGGAGGGAGAGAGATGCAAGAGGGTGCGGTTATGGGTATATATGTATATGTATAGCTGATTCACTTTGTTATACAGCAGCAACTAACACAACAATATAAAGCAATTATACTCCAAAAAAGATGTTAAAAACACACTGAAAAAATTGATGATCTTGTACAAATCTAAATTTTATTCTATCAGAAGAATGCTAATAAAAATGCCTGATTTAAAGCCTGTTCAATAAACATTGGTTCCTTGAGTGTTTTAAATAAATAAATAAATAAACAGGGCTTTAGAATGTAATGTACAGCATGGTGACAATAGTCAATAATACTTGAATGACAGCAGTATGTTAAATCTCCTATTATGATAGTGAATTTGTCTATTTTTTCCTTGTAGCTCTGTTGCTTTATATAATTTGAAGTTAAGTGCATACAAATTGAAAACTTCCTGGTAAATTGGACTTGTTGATATGAAGTGCCCTTGTTTGTTTCTAGTAATGCTTTTGCTTTCAAGTGTACTGTATCTGTTACTATATAATTTCCTTTTGGTTTATATTTGCACAGTAAAAAAAAAAAAGAATAGTGGGCTTTTTGTATAAGTCAGACAGCGTGCAGCAGTTTGTATTTCTCTGTACAATAAAATATTCTTATAAAAGTAGAAAAAATAGTCAATAATACTGTATTGCATAGTTTGTAACTCTCTGTGGTGACTGAGGGAATCTAGACTTATTGTGGTGATCATTTCACAGTGTATACAAATATTTAATCATTATGTTGTACACCTGAAACTAATGTTATTTGTCGATTAAACCTAAATGAAAAAAAAAGAATAGAACAATTAGCTAGAAAGTTAATAAAAGTAGATATAAAAAACACTAGAATCATCTTATCTTAACTGACACTTGTAGAGCACTATACCCAAGAGCAGTCAAATTCATATTCCTTGCAATTGTACATGGAATGTTCACCAAGATAAACTATATCCTAATTCATAAAAAAACTAACAGACTGGTTTCTTTCACTTAGCAAAATGAATTTAAATTTTCTCCATGTCTCTTCTCCATGTCTCTTTTTTTTTGTGTGTGTGTGTGCTTCAAAACATAATTTTTTATTTGCTATGTGGAATAAAGACTGGGGAAGGGAGACACAAATGTTAGAGACACAGTTAAGAGAGTATTGTATTACAAGGGTACAAAATTCTCCATGTCTCTTGATAGCTCATTTCTTTTTATCACTGAATAATATTTCATTTTATAGATGAACCACAGTTTATCCATTCATCTATTAAATAACATCTTGGTTGCTTCCAATTTTTGGCCATTATTAATGAAGCTGATATATATATTCATGTGTAGGTTTTTGTGCAGTCATAAATTTTCATTCATTTGGATAAATGTTTAGAAGTGTGATTGCTGGATGTCATGGTAAATCTATGTTTAGTTTTATAAGAAACTGCCAAATTGTCTTCCAAAATAACTGTACCATTTTGCATTCCCACTGGCAGTGAATGAGAGTTCCTCTTGCTCCACATCCTTGACAGCATCTGATATAGTCAGTATTTAGAATTTTAGCCATTCTAACTGGTGTGTAGTGATATTGTTGTTCTAATTTGCAATTCCTTAATGACATATGTTGTTGAGCATCTTTTCATAAACTTATTATTCATATGTATATCTTCTATGGTGAGATATCTGTTCAGATTTTTGCCCATTTGAAAATCAGGTTGTTTATTTCCTTCTTATTAAATTATTTTAAGAGTTTCTTGTATATTTTGGAGAACAGTTCTTTATCAGGTATATCTTTTGCAAATATTTTCTCCTAGTCTATGGCTCATCTTCTCATTCTCTTGAGAGTATCTTTTGCAGAGCAGAAAATTTTCATTTTAATGACGTCCAATTTATCTCTTCTTTCTTTGATGAATCATGTCTTTGATGTTGTATCTAAAAAAGTCATTGTTAAGCCCAAGATCATTTAGATTTTCTTCTATGTTATCTTCTAGAAGTTTTATAGTTTTGCATGTTACATTTGGGTTTATGATCCATTTTAAGTAAATTTTTTGTGAAGCATGTAAGGTCTGTGTCTAGCTCCCAATCAAGGCTTACCATATGAAACCTTGAGTGGCAGGCTGCCAGCATTTTCTGTACCCTACAATTCAAAGTTGAAAAGAATAAATTCCTGGTTAGTGCAGCCAAGAGTTTGAGGACTCCTTTCATTTACCCAGTTCCAATTGATAAGGTGGAGATTCTACTCCAGGTGTGGCAGACCTAGAGTACTGGAACCCTGACTTTTCCCCCCATCCCAGCTTTTTTATAGGTCAGAGGTTTCACCCAGGGAAATAATAAACCTATAAGTCAACAGACTACCACTCCACCCAGTACCCATAGTAGGTTTTCAGAGAGTTTTCTCAGGGGTAGAGGCAGTCCACAAGAAAGGGAGCACGAAATTTCTATCCAAAGCAAATGACTATTTGAAACAGAGTGTGGGAAGTTCAAGTCTAAGAACATTCTTGAAATAATTAGTGCCTCTCAATTAAGAGCAAGAGGATATACCATAGGCCAGTTAGTTCACCAGAGAGAACCAGGGAAAGATATAGCAAAGAAGAGACCTCCTTGGAGTAGAACAAACCCCAAAGACAGCCTTCAAAAACTATCACTTCATGAATTTAATTTGATTAGACTAATGGGCAATTTATTCCTCAGAACATTGAAAACATTAACGTAGTCATCTGGGAATTAGTGGAGCCTAATAGGTGATGTATAATACTATATAAAGCCGTTTAAAAGAGAGGTCAGAGAAAGAGATAGTCAAAGAGAGCACTGCTAAAACCTCTGTGATCCCAAGGTGACTATACATATACTTGAAACTTTACCCTCTGAAGAGAAACATCAAAAGCTTCACACTACAAGGAAATAGACTTCTTTAAAATAGCCCAGTCACAAAACAAACAACTACAACATCAAAAACCAAGAAAAAAACAATAAAAACAAGTCTCAGAGAGGGTTACATGTTAGGATCCAATGACTGACATATTATTTAAAATGTCTAGTTTTTGACAAAGAATTATGAGACATCCAAAGAAACAAGACCATGTTTCCCATAAACAGGAAATAAAGTAGATAACAAAAGTTGCCCATGAGCAGGACCAGATGTCATATTTAACATCAAAGATTTCAAAGCAACCATTGCTTCAAAGAAATTTTGTTCAATGAACTAAAGGAAATGGGGAAGAGCAAGATGGCAGCATAGGAAGACTCTGAGCTCACCTCCTTCCGTGAAACACCAAATCTACATCTACATATTGAACAATTTCTCCTGAAGAAGCCCTAAAGGCTGATTAAACAGCTATTTCACTTAGAAGGACCACACAGGAATGGGTAGGAAACTGAGAGACATGGTATCCATGAGAATCCTACCCTCTTCATGATGAACTACAGTAGGGAGGGATATAGCTGAGGGGCTTGAGCACACACCTGCATTAGGACACGTGAAACAAAAACAAAAAACTACCAGAAGGTTATAGGGAACCTAGATTATACAGGAAAAAAATCCATGTGCTAATTTTAGAGCTCCTGCCAAACAAGCAGGGAACTACTGGAGCCCTCTCTGGGGTCAGAGGCACTCCCGAGTGCCATTGTTGAGTTCCCCTGAACTACTCCCAGCCCACAATGGCTCCAGCTCCAGCCCCAGCTATCCAGCCAAGGTGACCTCTGGTCCAGTGCTCCCTAGGGACTGACCCCAGCCAGGGTTGCTCCAACTGCAGCTGACCTGCCAAAGCCACCAGACATATGCAGTCTATACAGGGGACACTCAAATGCAAGCCCACTTCTTCAAAACCAGGAGAGTTAGATATTTCACATAATTCAAAGAAGCAAAAACCAAAAATCAAACAAAATGAGGAGACAGAAGAATACGTTCCAAATGAAAGAACAGAATAAACTCCAGAAAAAAACCCACAGAAATGGTGATAAGTAATTTAACTGATATAGAGTTAAAAGAAATGATTATAAGGATACTCACCAAACTTGGGAAAGAATGGAGGAACTCAGTGAGAAATGCAACAAATACTTAGAAAATATAGAAAAGAACCAATCAGAAATGAAGAATGCAATAAATGATATAAAAATACACTGGATGGAATAAAAAGAAGATTAGGTGATGCAGAAGAATGGAGTAGTGATCTGGAAAGTAGAATAGTGAAATTGACACAATCAGAACAGCAAAAAGAAGAATTTTTTGAAATGAGTAGAGTTTAAGGAGCCACTTGGACAACATCAGGCATACCAATATGCTCATTATAGCAGTCCTAGAAGAAGAGAGAAAGGGACAGAAAACCTATTTGAAGAAATAATGGCTGAAAACTTCCCTAACCTGGGGAAAGAAACAGACATCCAGGTACAGGAAGCATAGAGAGTCCCAAACAAGATGAACCCAAAGAGATTCACAACAAGACATGTTATAATTAAAATGGCAAAAGTTAAAGGGAAAATCTTAAAGGCAGCAAGAGAAAAACAATTAATCACATACAAGGGAAACTCTATAAGATTATCAGCTGATTTCTCAGCAGAAACTTTATAGTCCATAAGGGGGTAGCAGGATATAGAGTGATGAAAGGAAAAAAACTTACAACCTAGCATACTCTATCCAGCAAAGTTATCATTCAGAATTGAAGGATAGATGGTTTCTCAGACAAGCAAAAGCTAAAGGAGTTCATCACCAGTAAACTGGCCTTACAAAAAATGTTAAAGCATCATCTTAAGCAGAAAAAAAGGCCACAACTAGAAATAAGAAAGTATATGAAAGAAAAATCTCACTGTAAAGGCAAATATATAATCAGATATTTAAATATCTGATTATTTACTTAACAATAAGTAGTTAAGAGACACACAAAATAAAAAGGAGTAAATTATGACACCAGGAAAATGAAAGGTGTGTGTGTGGGTGGTGTTAAAAAGGAATGCTTTTAGAATGCTTTTGAACTTAAGTGACTATCAGCTTAAAATACACAGGTATATATAAAGGTCAATATATATGAACCTCATGGTAACCACAAACTAAAAACCTACAATGGATAACACAAAAAATAATGAGTAAAGAATCCAAACATAACACTAAAGGAATCCATCAAACCAGAAGGAAGAAACCAAGAGAAGACAATAAAAGAGAACAACTACAAAAAACCCGAAAAGAATGAACAAAATGGCAATAAGTAATAACCTATCAATAATCACTTTAAATTCAATGGACTAAATGCCCCAATCAAAACGCATAAGGTGGCTGACTGGAAAAAAAAAAAAAAGGACCCATCTACCTATTTCTATGCAGCCTACAAGAGGCTCATAATAGATCTAAAAAGACACATATAGATTGAAAGTGAAGGGATGGAAAAAGATATTCTATGTAAATGGAAAATAAAAGAAAGCTGGGGTAGCAACAATTTATATCTGAAAAAATAGACTTGAAAACAAAGACTAATAAAATACAAGGAAGGACATTACATAATGATAAAAGGGTCAATCCAACAAGAGGACACAACATTTGTAAACATTTATGCACCTAACATAGGATCACATAAATATATAAAGCAAATATTAACAGAAATAAAGTGAGAAATAGATGGCTATACAATAATGGTAGGGGATGTTAATGCCCCACTTACATCAATGGATAGGTCATCCAGGCAGAAAATCAGTAAGGAAACACTGGCCTTAAAAAACACTTTAGATTATATGCACTTAATAGATATGTGTAGCAAACTTCATCCAAAAGAAGCAGAACACACTTTTCAAGTGCACATGGAACATTCTCCAGGATAGATCACATGTTAGGCCAAAAAACAAGTCTCAATAAATATAAAAATTTTGCAGTCAAGTCAAGCATCTTTTCTAACCACAATGGCGTGAAGCTAGAAATCAATTGCAAGAAGAAATCTAGAAAAAAACAGAAACATGCGGAGGCTAAATAACATGCTACTAAACAATCATTGAGTCAATGAAGAAATCAAAGAGGAAATAAAAGATTACCTTGAGACAAATGAATATGGAAACATAATTTTCCAAAATCCATGGGATGAGGAAAAAACAGTTCTATGAGGGAAGATCATAGTGATATAGGCCCACCTCAAGAAACAAGAAAAATCTCAAGCAAAAACTCTAAATGTATATTTAAAGAAACTAGAAAAAGAACAAGCAAAGCCCAAAGTTAGTGGAAGAAAGAAAATAATAAAGATCAGAGCAGGAAGAAATGAAATGGAGACAAAAAACCCCCACAACACAATAGAATAGATAAATGAAATTAAAAGTTAGTTCTTCAAAAAGATGAAATTGACAAAATATTAGCCAGACTCACCAGGAAAAAAATAGAGAGCCCAAATAAATAAAATCAGAAATGAAAGAGGAGAAATTACAACATACACAACAGAAAAACAAAGGATAGGAGAATACTATGAACAATTATATGTCAACAAATTAGACAACCTAGAAGAAACAGATGATTTCCTAGAAACATATAGTCTTCCAATACTGAATCACGAAGAAATAGAGAATCTGAATAAACCAATTACTAGTAATGAAATTGAATCAGTAATTTTAAAAACTCCCCAAAAAACAAAAGTCCAGGTCCAGATGGCTTCACAGGTGGATTCTCCCAACCTTTTTTTTTTAGGAATAGTTGATAGTACAATATTATATAAGTTTCAGTTGTATGACATAGTGATTAACAATTTTTAAATGTTATACTACATTTATGGTTATTATAAAAATATTGGCTATATTCCCTGTGTTGTACAATATATACCTGCAGCTTATTTTTTATATACATAGTAGTTTTTACCTCTTAATTCCTTAGCCCTATTTTGCTCCTCCTCCCTTCCGTCTCCCCACTGATTACTACTTTGTTCTCTATATCTGTGAATCTGTTTCCTTTATGTTATGTTCACTAGTTTGTTGTATTTTTTAGATTCCACATATGATATCATACAGTAGTTGACTTTCTCTGTTTGATTTATTTCACTTAGTATATTACCCTCCAAGTCCATCCACGTTGTTGTAAATGGCAAATATTTTATGGCTGAGAGTAGTATTCCAGTGTGTGTGTGTATGACAACTTCTTTATCCATTCATCTCTTGATGGAAACTTACCTTGCTTCCATATCTTGGCAAGGGTAAATAATTCTGCTATGAATGTGGGGTGCATGTACTGGTTGTATCAGTTGTAACATATCCTCTTTCATTTCTTTTCTAAAAAAATTTTATTGGAGTATAGTTGCTTTACAATATTGTATTAGTTTATACTGTACAGCAAAGTGGATCAGCTATATGTATAAATATATCCCCTCATTTTTGGATTTTCTTCTCATTTAGGTCACCACAGAGCACTGAGTAGAGTTCCCTGTGCTATACAGTAGGTTCTCATTAGTTATCTATTTTATACACAGTATCAATAGTGTATAAATGTCAATCCCAATCTCCCAATTCATTCCACCTCCCCTCCTTTCCCCCTTGGTATTCATACATTTGTTCTCTACATCTGTGTCTCTATTTCTGCTTTGTAAATAAGATCGTCTACACCATTTTTTTCAGATGCCACATATATGCGTTAGTATATGATACTTGTTTTTCTCTTTCTGACTTCACTCTGTTTGAAAGTCTCTAGGTCCATCCATGTCTCTACAAATGACCCATTTTCATTCCCTTTTATGGCTGAGTAATATTCCATTGTATATATGTACCAGCTCTTCTTTATCCATTCCTCTGTTGATGGACATTTAGGTTGCTTCCATGTCCCGGCTATTGTAAATAGTGCTGCAATGAACACTGGGGTGCATGTGTCTTTTTTTTTTTTTTAACATCTTTATTGGAGTATAATTGCTTTACAATGGTGTGTTAGTTTCTGCTTTATAACAAAGTGAATCAGTTATACATATACATATGTTCCCATATCTCTTCCCTCTTGCATCTCCCTCCCTCCCACCCTCCCTATCCCACCCCTCTAGGTGGTCACAAAGCACAGAGCTGATCTCCCTGTGCTATGCGGTTGCCTCCCACTAGCTATCTATTTTACATTTGGTAGTGCATATATGTCCCTGCCACTCTCTCACTTTGTCCCAGCTTACCCTTCCCCCTCCCCATAGCCTCAAGTCCATTCTCTAGTAGGTCTATGTCTTTATTCCCGTCTTGCCACTAGGTTCTTCATGACCTTTTTTTTCCCCTTAGATTCCATATATATGTGTTAGCATACTGTATTTGTTTTTCTCTTTCTGACTTACTTCACTCTGTATGACAGACTCTAACTCCATCCACCTCACTACAAATGACTCAATTTCGTTTCTTTTTATGGCTGAGTAATATTCCATTGTATATATGTGCCACATTTTCTTTATCCATTCATCTGATGATGGACACTTAGGTTGCTTCCATGTCCTGGCTATTGTAAATAGAGCTGCAATGAACATTTTGGTACATGACTCATTTTGAATTATGGTTTTCTCAGGGTATATGCCCAGTAGTGGGATTGCTGGGTCATATGGTAGTTCTATTTTTAGTTTTTTAAGGAACCTCCATACTGTTCTCCATAATGGCTGTATCAATTTACATTCCCACCAACAATGCATGAGGGTTCCCTCTTCTCCACACCCTCTCCAGCATTTACTGTTTGTAGATTTTTTGATGATGGCCATTCTGACTGGTATGAGTGATACCTCATTGTCACTTTGATTTGCATTTTTCTATTAACTAATGATGTTGAGCATCTTTTCATGTGTCTGTTGGCCATCTGTATGTCTTCTTTGGAGAAATGTCTATTTAGGTCTTCTGCCCATTTATTGATTAGGTTGTTTGTTTTTTTGATACTGAGCTGCATGAACTGTTTGTATATTTTGGAGATTAATCCCTTGTCAATTGCTTCGTTTGCAAATATTTTCTCCCAGTCTGAGAGGTGTCTTTTCATCTTGTTTATGGTTTCCTTTGCTGTGCAAAAGATTTTAAGTTTAATTAGGTCCCATTTGCTTATTTTTGTTTTTACTTCCATTACTCTAGGAGATGGGTCAAAAAAGATCTTGTTGCTATTTATGGTAAAGAACATTCTGCCTATGTTTTCCTCTAAGAGTTTTATAGTGTCTGGCCTTACATTTAGGTCTTTAATCCATTTTGAGTTTACTTTTGTGTATGGAGTTAGGGAGTGTTCTAATTTCATACTTTTACATGTACCTGTCCAGTTTTCCCAGCACCACTTATTGAAGAGGCTGTCTTTTCTCCACTGTATATTCTTGCCTCCTTTATCAAAGATAAGGTGACCATATGTGCATGGGTTTATCTCTGGGCTCTCTATCCTTTTCCATTGATCTATGTTTCTGTTTTTGTGCCAGTACCATATTGTCTTGATTACTGTAGCTTTCTAGTATGGTCTGAAGTCAGGGAGTCTGATTCCTCCAGCTCCGTTTTTTTCCCTCAAGACTGCTTTGGCTATTCGGGGTCTTTTGTGTCTCCATACAAATTTTAAGATGATTTGTTCTAGCTCCGTAAAAAATGCCAGTGGTAATTTGATAGGGATTGCATTGAATCTGTAGATTGCTTTGGGTAGTATAGTCATTTTCACAATATTGATTCTTCCAATCCAAGAACATGGTATATCTCTCCATCTGTTAGTGTCATCTTTTATTTCTTTCATTAGTATCTTATAGTGTTCTGCATACAGGTCTTTTGTGTCCTTAGGTAGGGTTATTCCTTAGGTAGGTTTATTCCTTTTGCTTCAATGGTGAATGGGATTGTTTCCTTAATTTATCTTTCTGATCTTTCAATGTTAGTGTATAGGAATGCAAGAGATTTCTGTCTATTAATTTTGTATCCTGTGACTTTACTAAATTCATTGATTAGCTCTAGTAGTTCTGGTGGCATCGTTAGGATTTTCTATGTATAGTATCATGACATCTGCAAACAGCGACAGTTTTACTTCTTTGCCAATTTGTACTCTTTTTATTTTTTTTTCTTCTCTGATAGCCTTGTCTAGGACTTCCAAAACTATGTTGAATAAAAGTGGTGTGAGTGGACATCCTTGTCTTGTTACTGATATTAGAGGAAATGATTTCAGTTTTTCACCATTGAGAATAATGTTTGCTGTGGGTTTGTCATATATACCCTTTATTATGTTGAGGTAGGTTCCCTCTATGCCCACTTTCTGGAGAGTATTTATCATAAATGGGTGTTGAATTTTGTCTAAAGCTTTTTCTGCATCTATTGAGATGATCATATGGTTTTTCTCCTTCAATTTGTTAATAGGGTGTATCACACTGATTGATTTGTGTATATTGAAGAATCCTTGCATCCCTGGGATAAATCTCACTTGATTGTGGTATATGAATTTTTAAATGTGTGGTTCGATTTGGTTTGCTAGTATTTTGTTGAGGTTATTTGTGTCTATGTTCATCAGAGATATTTGCATGTAGTTTTCTTGTGATATTTTTGTCTGGTTTTGGTATCAGGGTGATGGTGGCCTCGTACAATGAGCTTAGGAGTGTTCTTCCCTCTGTAAATTTTTGGAAGAGTTTGAGAAGGATAGGTGTTAGCTCTTCTCTAAATGTTTGATAGAATTCGGCTGTGAAGCCATCTGGTCCTGGACTTTTGTTTTTTGGAAGAGTTTTAATCACAGTTTCAACTTCATTACTTGTGATTGGTCTGTTCATATTCTCTCTTTCTTACTGGTTCAGTCTTTGAAGGTTGTACTTTTCTAAGAATTTGTCCATTTCTTCCAGGTTTCCATTTTATTGGCATACAGTTGCTTTTAGTAGTCTCTTATGATCCTTTGTATTTCTGCAGTGTCAGTTGTAATTTCTCCTTTTTCATTTCAAATTTTGTTGATTTGAGTGTTCTTTTTCTTGATGAGTCCAACTAAAGGTTTATGAATTTTGTTTATCTTCTCAAAGAACCAGCTTTTAGTTTTATTGATCTTTGCTACTGTTTATCTATCTATTATTGTTTCTCTATTACATTTATTTCTGCTCTGATCTTTATGATTTCTTTCCTTCTACTAATTTTGGGTTTTGTTTTTTCTTCTTTCTCTAGTTCCTTTAGGTGTAAGGTTAGGTAGTTTGTTTGAGATTTTTCTTGTTTCTTGAGGTAGGATTGTATTGTTATAAACTTCCCCCTTAGAACTGCTTTTGTTGCATCCCATAAGTTTTGGGTCATCGTGTTTTCATTGTCATTTCTTTCTAGGTATTTTTTGATTTCCTTTTTGATTTATTCAGTGTTTTCTTGGTTATTCAGTAGCATATAGTTTAGCCTCCATGTGTTTGTGTTATTTAAAGTTTTTTTCCTGTAATTGATTTCTAGTCTCATAGTGTTGTTGTCAGAAAAGATGCTTGATACGATTTCAATTTTCTTAAATTTACCAAGGCTTGATTTGTGACCCAAGATGTGATCTATCCTGGAGAATCTTCCATGTCAGTTGAGAAGAAAGTGTATTCTCTTACTTTGGGATGGACTGTCCTATAAATATCAATTAACTCTATCTGGTCTAATGTGTCATTTAAGGCTTGTGTGTCCTTATTAATTTTCTGTCTTGATGATCTATCCATTGGTGTAAGTGGAGTGTTAAAGTCCCCCACTATTATTGTGTTACTGTCAATTTCCCCTTTCATGGCTGCTAGCATTTGCCTTATGTATTGTGGTGCTCCTTTGTTGGCTGCATAAATATTTACAATTGTTATATCTTCTTCTTGGATTGATCCCTTGACCATTATGTAGTGTCTTTCCTTGTCTCTTGTGACAGACTTTATTTTAAAGTCTGTTTTATCTGATATGTGTATTGCTACTCCAGCTTTGTTTTGATTTCCATTTCTATGGTATATCTTTTTCCATCCCCTCACTTTCAGTCTGTATGTGTCCCTGGGACTGAAGTGGTTCTCTTGTAGACAACACATATATGGGTCTTGCTTTTGTATCCATTCAGCCAGTCTGTGTCTTTTGGTTGGAGCATTTATTCCATTTACATTTAAGATAATTATTGATATATATGTTCCTATTACCATTTTCTTAATTATTTTGGGTCTGTTTTTATAGGTCTTTTTCTTCTCTTGTGTTTCCTGCCTAGAGAAGTTATTTTAGCATTTGCTGTATATCTGGTCTGATGGTTCTGAATTCTCTTAGTTTTTGCTTGTCTGTAAAGCTTTTGATTTCTCCGTCAAATCTGAATGAGAGCCTTGTTGTATCCAGTAAGATTTACCCAAGTAATCTTGGTTGTAGGTTTTTCCCTTTCATCACTTTAAATTTATCCTGCCACTCCCTTCTGGTCTACAGAGTTTCTGCTGAAAGATCAGTTGATAACCTTGTGGGGATTCCCTTGTATGTTATTTGTTGCTTTTCTCTTCCTGCTTTTAATATTTTTCTTTGTATTTAACTTTTGTTAGTTTGATTAATATGTGTTTTGGTGTGTTTCTCCATGGGTTTATCCTGTATGGGTCTCTCTGCACTTCCTGGACTTGATTGACTATTTCCTTTCCCATGTTAGGGAAGTTTTCGACTATAATCTCTTCAAATATTTTCTCAGACCCTTTCTCTTTCTCTTTTTTTTTTCTGGGACCCCTATAATTTGAATGTTGGTGCATTTAACGTTGTCCCAGAGGTCTCTGAGACTGTCCTGAATTCTTTATATTGTTTTTTCTTTATTCTACTCCATTGCAGTTATTTCCACCATTCTATCTTGCCACTCACTTATCCATTCTTCTTCCTCAGTTATTCTGCTATTGATTCCTTCTAGTGTATTTTTAATTTCAGTTATTGCATTGTTCATCACTGTTCGTTTGTTCTCTAGGTCCTTGTTAAACCTTTGTTGTATTTTCTCCATTCTATTTCTGAGATTTTGGATCATCTTTACTATCATTACGCTGAATACGTTTTCAGGTAAACTGCCTATTTCCTCTTCATTTATTTGGTCTTATGGGTTTTTATCTTGCTCCTTCATCTGCAACATATTTCTCTGTCTTCTCAATTTGTCTGACTTACTGTGTTTGCGGTCTCCTTTCTGCAGGCTGCAGGGTTTTAGTTCCTCTTGCTTCTGGTGTCTTTCCCCAGTGGGCGAGGTTGGTCCAGTGGCTTGTGTACGCTTCCTGGTGGGAAGGACTGTTGCCTGAGTTCTGGTGGGTGGACCTGGATCTTGTCCCTCTGATGGGCAGGGCCGCATCAAGTCGTGTGTTTTGTGGGGGCTGTGGGCTTAGTACAACTTTAGGCAGTCTGTCTTCTGATGGGTGGTGTGTTTGTGTTCTTGTCTGGCTTGTTGTTTGGATTAGGGCGTTCAGCACTGGAGCCTGCAGGCAGCTGGGTGGAGCTGGGTCTTTGAGTTGAGATAGAGACCTCCGGGAGAGCTCTCACTATTTAATATTCCCTGGGACCTGGAATTCTCTGGTGTTCTAGTGTCTTGGACTTGGTGCTCCCACCCCAGAGGCTCAGGCCTGACCCCTGGCCTGGGAACCAAGACCCACAAGCCATATGGCTTGGCAATAAAAGGGGGGGGAAAAAAGGGGTGGGAAGAAAACAAATGAAAACAAACAGACAATAAACCCAAGACAAATAGCAAAGACAAAAACAAGCAAACAGCTACAACAACAATTAAGAACAAACAAATGAACAGACAGAAAAAAACCCAGACAGATGTAAGAGCAGAATCAAACAAAAACACACACACAGATACAAAACAAGAAACAAAAACAAAAACAGTGAAAACAAAAACCAAGAGAACAACCAGACAAACAAAAGAATCCCAAAATGAAATCAATTAAAAACATTACTGCCAAAAAAAAAAAATAAAAAACAAAACAAAAGCATAATGCACACTGAAAGAAAAACCAAGAAAAACAAAACAAACCCACGAAAATAATTTTAAAAATGTAAGAAAGACAAGAACAAATAGCACAAAGGAAAAAACGATAAAGACAAAATAGAACAAAGGTAAGAAAAAAACAAGGAAAAAACATAGAACAACAAAAAACTAATGTAGAAATAGAAATACAAAAAATTTTAAAATATATTAAAAAAT
This sequence comes from Eschrichtius robustus, assembly GCF_028021215.1. Lineage (NCBI taxonomy): Eukaryota > Metazoa > Chordata > Mammalia > Artiodactyla > Eschrichtiidae > Eschrichtius > Eschrichtius robustus. The sequence continues at coordinate 65,357,015 of NC_090845.1, read as the reverse complement.
TAAAAAACTAAATGAAAATAAAAATAAAACAAATAATAATAAAAAAACAAAACAAAATAAAACATTAAAAATAGCAATAATTATATTTTCCCGGGGTCTCAGCTGTCAGTGTCCTTGCCCCCACTGTGAGTCACAGCCAACCTCTGCCTCTCCAGGAGGCCTTCCAAAACCTCTAGGTAGGTTTCTGTTCCCCCTGTGGGCACTGTGCGGGCAACACAGACTCTGTCCTGGCCCACCTTCCATGTGTACTAGTCCCAAAAGTCCATAGCTTCTAGAGCTAGACCAGTTTCATTTGTGGGAACACTCATTGTCCATTCAGATATTCCATAGATGCAGTGTTTACCAAGCTGGTCACGGGGATTCAATCTGTGGCTTGTGCAGCTGCATGGGAAGACTTTTGTTCCTGTTCCTTAGTTGCTCTGCCCCTGGTCTCAGCTGCGGTTTTAGCCTCACCTCTGCGTGTGGGCCACTCACAGGAGCCTGCTCCCAAGGCTGCCCTGGAGCACTCGGTTCTGCCCCAGTGAGGACAGGGAACAGAGATGGAACAACTGCCTGGGTTGCAGGGGCCCTGTTGGCAACAGGTGTGTAGGAAAGCCAGAGGCCATGGGCATGATAGATCCGGCCCTAGTGCCTGGCAGCCAGCATGAGGTCAGCCCTTCTGGGAGCTTTTCTTAGCACCTGGCAGTGCAGGGGGTCGGCGTGTGGATAGAGAGGCTGCAATGGTGGCTCCACCCCTGTGTGTCACTCAACAGTGGTACCTTGCTTCTATGGCAGTCTGGATTTCCTCCACAAGCATTCCTGGTTATGAATTTCCTCCCTACCGCCCCCTCAGGCTGTCTCCTCACAGCCAAAAGCGGTCCTCCACCCGGGTTTGCTCTCCAATCCCCACTTTCCACCTCTCAGCCCCCGTGTGCACCAGCAGACACACTTCCCAGTCTGGGGCATGCAGGGTTGTGGCATGGACCATCTGTGTAGGTCTCACTCTGTCCTGTCTGCACAGACCGGCCTTTTCACCCTCCTCCCACAGCCTCAGAAGCTCCCCTTCTGTCCCATCTTATTTCCCCATCAGTGTGGGGGCTTCCCTGGATGTAGGAGCCTCTCCTCTGCTTCCGTTCCCCCCCGCCCCAGCAGTGCAGATCCCATCCCACTTCCTTTCCTCTACTTTTTCCCTTCTTTCTTTCATCCTACCTGGTTATGCGGGGATCTTTCTTATCGTTTCCAGTGTCCAAGTTCTTCTGCTTTCAGCCAATGTTCTGTGAGAACTGTTCCATCCATAGATGTATTCTTGATGCATTTGTGGAGAGAGATGAACTCCATGTCCTCCTATTCCTCTGCCATCTTGGTCCTCCTCCTCTTTCATTTCTGATTTTATTTGATTCCTCTCTCTTTTCTTCTTGGTGAGTCTACCTAAGTTTTGTTAATTTTGTTTATCTTTTCATGTAACCAGCTCTTACTTTCATTGATCCTTTCTATTATCTTTTTAGTCTCTATTTCATTTATTTCTTCTCTAATCTTTATTTCCTTCCTTCTACTAACTTTGGGCTTCATTGGACATTCTTTTCTTAGTTTCCTGAGGTGCAAGGTTTTGCTGTTTGAGTCTTTTCTCGTTTTTTGAAGCAGGCATTTATTGCTATGAACTTCCCGCTTACATCTACTTTTGCCGCATCCCATACATTTTGGTATGTTACACTTCCATTTTCATTTATCTTGGGTATTTTTTATTTCTCTTTTAACTTCTTCTTTGACCCATTGGTTATTCAGTAGCATGTTGTTTAATACCCACACATTTGTGAATTTTCCAGTTTTCTTTATGTAATTAATTTCTAGTTTCATACAACTGTGGTCAGAAAAGATTTTTGACATGATTTCAATATTCTTAAATGTATAAAGACTTGTTTTTCAAAATGGATTAAAGACCTAAATGTAAGGCCAGACACTATCAAACTCTTAGAGGAAAACATAGGAAGAACACTCTATGACATAAATCACAGCAAGATCCATTTGGACGCACCTCCTAGAGAAATGGAAATAAAAACAAAAATAAACAAATGGGACCTAATGAAACTTAAAAGCTTTTGTACAGCAAAGGAAACCATAAACAAGACCAAAAGACAACCCTCAGAATGGGAGAAAATATTTGCCAATGAAGCAACTGACAAAGGATTAATCTCCAAGATGTACAAGCAGCTCATGCAGCTCAATAACAAAAAAACAAACAACCCAATCCAAAAATGGGCAGAAGACCTAAATACACATTTCTCCAAAGAAGATATACAGATTGCCAACAAACACATGAAAGAATGCTCAACATCATTAATCATTAGAGAAATGCAAATCAAAACTACAATGAGATATCATCTCACACCGGTCAGAATGGCCATCACCAAAAAATCTAGAAACAATAAATGCTGGAGAGGGTGTGGAGAAAAGGGAACACTCTTGCACTGTTGGTGGGAATGTAAATTGATACAGCCACTATGGAGAACAGTATGGAGGTTCCTTAAAAAACTAAAAATAGAACTACCATACGACCCAGCAATCCCACTACTGGGCATATACCCTGAGAAAACTATAATTTGAAAAGAGTCATGTACCAAAATGTTCATTGCAGCTCTATTTACAATAGCCAGGACATGGAAGCAACCTAAATGTCCATCGTCGGATGAATGGATAAAGAAGATGTGGCACATATATACAATGGAATATTACTCCTCAGCCATAAAAAGAAATGAAATGGAGTTATTTGTAGTGAGGTGGATGAAGTTAGAGTCTGTCATAGAGAGTGAAGTAAGTCAGAAAGAGAAAAACAAATACAGTATGCTAACACATATATATGGAATCTAAGGGGAAAAAAAAGGTCATGAAGAACCTAGTGGCAAGACGGGAATAAAGACACAGACCTACTAGAGAATGGACTTGAGGATATGGGGGGGAAGGGTAAGATGTGACAAAGTAAGAGAGTGGCATGGACATATATACACTACCAAATGTAAAATAGATAGCTAATGGGAAGCAACCATATAGCACAGGGAGATCAGCTCTGTGCTTTGTGACCACCTAGAGGGGTGGGATAGGGAGGGTGGGAGGGAGGGAGATGCAAGAGGGAAGAGATATGGGAACACATGTATAAGTATAACTGATTCACTTTGTTATAAAGCAGAAACTAACACACCCTTGTAAAGCAATTATACTCCAATAAAGATGTTTAAAAAAAAATCTGCTGGGAATCATAAAAAAAAAAAAAAAGACTTGTTTTATGCCCTAACATATGATCTATCTTGGGAAATGTTCCATGTGCACTTGAGAAGAATGTGCATTCTGTTGCTTTTAGATGGAATGTTTTGTAAATATCTTTTAAGTCCATCATGTCTGAAATATCACTTAAGGCCAGTGTTTCCTGATTGACTCTCCATCTGGATGATCTACATATTGATGTAAGTGGGGCATTAACGTCTCCTACTATAATCGTATTGCAGTCTATTTCTCTCTTTAGGTCTGTTAATATTTGCTTTATATATTTAGGTGCTCCTATGTTAGGTGCATAAATGTTTACAAACGTTGTGTCCTCTTGTTGGATTGACCCCTTTATCATTATGTATTGTCCTTCTTTGTCTCTTATTACAGTCTTTGTTTTAAAGTCTATTTTGTCTGATACAGAGTATTGCTACCCCAGCTTTCTTTTCTTTCCCATTTACATGGAATATCTTTTTCCATCCCTTTACTTTCAGTCTTTTTGTGTCCTTTTATCTAAAGTGTGTCTCTTGTAGGAAGCGTATAGATGGGTCTTTTTCTTAATCTATCCACTCACTCTATGTCCTTTGATTGGAGAATTTAGTCCATTTGCATTTAAAGTAATTATTCATGAGTATGTGCTTATTGCGATTTTGTTCATTGTTTCCCATCTATAAGAGTTTGTTATAAGTTGATAACAACTTAAGTTTAATTCCATTCTAAAGCTCAACAGTTTTACTCTCTTCCCCACATTTTATGTTTTTGATGTCACATTTTACATCTTTTTATCTTATGTATCCCTTAACTAACTATAGTAATTTTTACTACTTTTGTCTTTGAGCTTTAATCCTAGCTTTATAAGTGATTAATACACTACACTTACTATATCTTTACCTTTACCAGTGAGATTTATACTTTCATATGTTTTCTTGTTATTAGTTAGCACTCTTTCTTCTTGACTTAAAGAAGTCCATTTAATATTTCTTGTAAGTCTGGTTTAGTGGTAATGAATCCCTTAATTTTTGCTTGTCTGGAAAACTCTATCTCTTCTTCAATTCTGAATGATAACTTTGTTGGATAGAAGATTCCTGGTTGGAAATTTTTTCCTTCAGCACTTTGAATATATTGTGTCACTCCCTTCTTGCCTGCAAAGTTTGTGCTGTAAAACCTGCTGATAGCCTTATGGAGGTTCCCTTGTATGTAACAGGTTGTCTTTTTCTTGCTGCTTTAAATATTCTCTCCTTGTCTTTAACTTTTGTCATTTTAATTATAATGTGTCTTCATGTGGGTCTCTTTGGGTTCATCTTATTTGTAATTTTCTGGGCTTCCTGGATATGGATTTCTGTTTCCTTCCCCAATTTAGGAAAGTTTTTAGCTGTTATTTCTTCAAATAAGATTTCTGCCTCTTTCCCTCTCTTTTGCTTCTCCTTCTGGGGGCCCTATGTGAATGTTAGTCTGCTTTATGTTGTTCTTTAAGTCCCTTAAGCTGTCTTCACATTAAAAAAATTTTTTTTTAAATTTTCTTGCTGCTCTGATTGGATGAGTTCCCCTGCCTTGTCTTTGAGTAGACTGATGCTTCTGCTTCATCTAGTCTTCTATTGGACCCCTCTAGTATATTTTTCATTTCAGTTGTATTCTTCAGCTCTGTGACTTTTATTTGGTACTTTCTTATATTTTGCACCTCTTTGTTGAAGTTCTCACTGTGTTCATCCATTCTTCTACCCAGTCCAGTATTTTTTATGACCATTACTTTGAACTCTTTATCAAGTAAATTTTATCTCTGTTTCATTAAGTTATTTTTTTCTGAGGTTTACTTTTGTGCATGCATTTGGAATATATTTTTCTGTTTCTTCATTTTGCTTGACTCTCTGTGTTGGTTGCTCTACAGTAGATGAAAAACACCACCTCTCCCAGTCTTGAAGGAGTGGCTTCATGTAGGAAATGAAACTTTTCATTCATTCCTGCCCCAGCCTTTTTTCATCTCTCAACCATCTGTACTTATCCAATCAGCCTATTATATTTGTAATAGCTCCCAGTAGTTGAGGATGTGTCAATACTTGTTAGTGTCACAAAGGGGAGGATCTCAGCATCTAGATTCAGGGTGACTGGAAGACAGACCCTCAGGCAGTAGCTTTTAAAAGTATATCTATATCTATATCTATATCTATATCTATATCTATCTATATCTATATCTTTATCTATATCTATATCCACAGTCACGAGGGGCTGCAAGCATTAGCCTCACTGGCTACCAAAACCCGGCAATCTAGAGGTGTCTCCTGGGCAGCAGTCACAAAAACTGTGGCTCCAGATGAGTGGATAAGCTCCTTTCTGGGAGATATCAGTGAACTGAAATAAGGCAAAGGGAGAGTGCCAAGATGGCATCCACAATCTACGTTCCTTGAGAGCAGCTCTGTAGGCCACTAAGTGTGGCCAAACCTGAAGCCTGATCCTCAGTCTGGAGCTCTAGGACAAGTAAAGTGGCCTCCTTCACAGAAAGACAGGGGGAGTATGTGTGTCTCATTCTGCTGTCTGTGCAATGCCCTGGGGTGGTAGCCTGCTGAGAACTGTCCCTCTGATTGCTACAGTCCTGTGGGACTCAGGAATGCAAACCATTCTGGCCACCAGTGCCAAGCAATCAAGGGTTATCCTCTGGGCATCAACCATAAGATCCAGGAACCAGACACATGTAAAGCTCCCCTCCAAGAGACACTGGTGCTCTGGAGCATGGCAGAGGGTGAGTGTGAAGATAGTGCCTGTACTCCAAGGTCTCTGGAAAGGATTACAGTCAGCCTCTAGATGCAAGTTTAATTAGAACCCTGTCCGTCAGGTCACAGTCATGGTGATTAGCTAATAGGCCTCTTCCACAGAAAGACCAAGCTCTTGGGTTTATTGTCTCTTGCTGTGCCCTGGAGGTGGTAGTTGTTTATGAACTCTTTTTCCATTGGTTACAGTCCAGTGGGACCCAGGAGCATAAGCCCCACTGGCCACCAGAGCCAGGCAATAATCACAAAAGCTGGGGTGCTAAATAAGAGTATGAGCTTCTTTGTGGGTGACACAAATTATTACAGTCTCGTAGTACCAGAAAAGATAACTCCCCTGGCCTCCAGAGCCAGGCAATGAAGAGACATTCCCTGGGTGTCAGCTGCCAAAAATTGGGACATGAGATGCATGTGAAGTCTGAAACATGGTAAAGGGAGAGCACAAAGATGGCACCCACCAATCTCCATCCCAGGAGAGTTTTCCAGCAGGCTCCTAGATGTGTGTGTTAAATTAAATGCCTGCCCCTCAGGCCGAGGTTTCAATATGAGTAGGTGAGCCTCTTTCACTTTAAGTCTAGGCACTATCGGCTGCCTCTGAGTTGGGCCGTGGGGCAGATGAGTCTGAGTGCATGAGTCCTTTAAGATGTGTTTCTCAAATTGCTACTGTCTTGTGGGTCTCAGTATGTGAGCCCTGTTGGTTTTCAAATTTAGATGTTTGGGGGGCTTGTCTCTTAGGTGCACATCTTAAAATTTGGGGTGCCTAATGTGGGGTCTGAACCCTCTGCTCTTCAGAGAGAAGCTCTGGGATTTCAGTTCCTTTCCAGTTGTGGATTGCTATGCCAGGGGTGGGATTTATGGCAAGATTGTGTCCCAGCCTCTCCTACCTGTTTTGATGTGGTTTTCTTTTCCTTTGCCCAATGTGTAGTCATCACTCAGCCAGACTTTGTCTTTTTAGGAAGCAATTGTTCCATATGTAGCTGTAGACTCAGTGTGTGAGTGAGAAGAGAGTTTCAGGATCTTCCTATGGTGCCATCTTGAACTAGCTAAACTTAAATTCTTGCCATAAATTCCATTTGGCCGTAATGAATTATGCTTTTTATATATTATTGGATACAATTTACTAAATTGTTATTGGAATTTTGCATCTCTGGTCATCATGGATATTGTTCTGTAGTTCTATAATCTTGTGATGTGGTATCAGAGTAATACCTCATGAAATGGGTTGGTAAGTGTTACCACCTCCCCTATTTTCTAATATTTGTGTAGGATTGTTAATATTTCTTATTTAAATATTTGATATAATCCACCAGTGAAGTCATCTGGGCCTGGACTTTCCTTTGTGGGAAGAATATTTTTACCAATTTAAATTTGTTCATTGATATAAGTTGTATTTCTTTCCTATTGCTACTCTAACAAATTACCACAAAACTATTGTCTTAAAAGTAAACAAATTTATTATCCATTAATATTTAATGGTGTTATTTATATGGTTGGAAATTTTCTTACAACCTTATTATTTCTTTTCTACATGTCTCCTCTGTTTTTTCCCTCTGCTCCTCCTTCCCTTCGTTTATTTAGATTATTTGAATATTTTCTAGCATCACTTAATTTACCTTTGGGTTTTTTATTTTAAATATCCAAAGGTTTCTCTATGGGTTATAATATACATTCTAAACATTTTACAATACACTTATGGCTAGTGTTATACCATTTAATGTAAAAAATGGAAACCCTGCAACTGTATAAGTTCATATGCTTGACATCTCCCCTCACTGATATTACAATTGTTATATTTATTACTTATAAATAGATAATAAATCCCACAAGTGAACATTATAATTTTTGCTAGAATTAGTGTGTGACTCATAAAAAAGGTAAATAGCAAAGAAAAAAATTTATCTTTTCTATTTATCCAGAGACATAATTTTCAATAATCTTCATTCTATTCTGAGTGTCTCTGTTTCAACCTGGTGTCATTTTCCTTCAGTCTGAAGAACATATTTTAGCATTTCTTGAAGTGCAGGTCTGCTAGTAACAAACTCTCATAAGTTTTCCTTTTCCCCTTTGCTTTTATTCCTTTCTAACCACTTTATTAAGGTATGATTGACATACAAACAGCTGTACTTAATGTACACAATTTCATGAGTTTGGAGATACATCTGTGAAACCATCATCACAATCTATGTCAATAAACATATCCATCACCTACAAAAGTTTCATCTTGCCTTCTTTACCTACTACTATTACTACTACCACCACCACCACCACCACCGTTATTGTTATTATTTTGAAACACCTAAAATAAAATCTACCACTTAGCCAATTTTTAAGTATACAATACAGTATTAACGCTAGGCACCATGTTGTACAGTAGATCTCTAAGAATCATTCATTTTGCATAACTGAAACTTTATACACTTTGACTAACATCTCCCCATTTCCATCTTCCCCCCAGACCCTGGAAACCAGCATTCTACTCTCTGCTTCCATAAGTTTGACTAGTTTAGATCCTTCATATAAGTGGTATTTTGTAGTATTTGTACTTCTGTGTCTGGCTTATTTCACTTAGGATAATGTCCTCCAGGTTCATCCATGTTGTGGCAAATGGCAGGATTTCCTACTTTTTTTAAGGCTGAATAATATTCTATTTATGTATATATTATACTACATTTTCTTTTTTTAAATTGAAGTATAGTTGATTTACAATGTTGTGTTTCTGGTGTACAGCAAAAGTGATTTATATATATATATTCTTTTTCATTTTATTTTCCATTATAGGTTATTGCAAGATATTGAACATAGTTCCCTGTGTTATACACTAGGACTTTGTTGTTTATCTGTTTTATATATGGTAGTTTGTATCTGTTAATCACAAACTCCCCACCCTTTCCCCTTTGGTAACCATAATTTTGTTTTCTATGTCTGTGAGTCTGTTTCTATTTTGTAAATAAGTTCATTTGTATCATATTTTAGATTGTCAATTTTTAATATTTTCTATTTCTTATTTATTTCTAATCTTTATTATTTTCTTCCTTCTGCTAACTTTGGGCTTTGTTTTTTTTTCTAGTTCCTTGAGGGTAAACTTAGGTTGTTTATTTGAAATCTTCTTCTTTGTAAATGTAGGTGGTTATCTCTATAAACTTCCCTCTTAGTGCTTTTATTACTTTCAAGTCACACATTTAAGTCTTTAATCCATTTTGAGTTGGTTTTTTGTGTATGGTATAAGAAAGGACCCAGTTTCAGTCTTTTGCATGTGGATATACAGTTTTCCCAATACCATTCATTGAAGAGATTATCCTTTCTCCATTGTGTGTTCTGGGCAACCTTGTCAAAAATTAATTGAGCGTATGTACTTGGGTTTATTTCTGGATTCTCTATTCTGTTCCATTGGTCTACATGCCTGTTTTTATGCCAGTACCACGCTGTTTTGATTACTATAGCTTTGTAATATAATTTGAGATCAGAAAGTGTGATGTCTTCAACTTCGTTTTTCTTTCTCAAGATTGCTTTTGTTATTCAGGGCGTTTTGTGGTTCTATACCAATTTTTAAATTGTTTTTTTCTATTTCTGTGAAAACACCTTTGGAATTTTGATAGGGATTACAATGAGTCTGTAGGTCTTTTTGGGTAGTGTGGACATTTTAACAATATTAACTCTTTCAATTCATGAACACAGGATATTTTTCAATTTATTTGTGTCTGGTTAAATTTCTTTCATTAATGTTTTATAGTTTTCAGTGTACAGATCTTTCACTTCCTTAGATAATTTTATTCCTAGGTGTTTTATTCTTTTTGATGCTATTGTATATGGGATTGTTTTCTTTATTTCCTTTTCAGATTAGTCATTGTTGGCATGAAGGAATACAACTGATTTTATATGTTGATTTTTGTATCCTGCAATTTTACTGAATTCAATTTATTTGTTGTAACAGTTTTTGTTTATGGACTCTTTAGGGTTTTCCACATATAGGATCATGTCATCTACAAAGATAATTTTATTTCTTCCTTTCTGATTTGAAGGTCTTTTATTTCTTTTTCTTGTCTAGCTCTTACTAGTACTTCAGTACTATATTAAATAGAAATGGCAAAGTGGAGATTCTTGCCCTGTACTCAATCTTAGAGGAAAAGCTTTTCAGTTTTTCTCCATTGATTAGGATGCTAGCTGTGGGCTTTTCTAAATGGCTTTCATTTTGTTAAGGAAAGTTCCTTCTATTCTTATTTTGTTTAGAATTTTTATTGTGAATGTATGTTGAACAAATTATTTTCTGCTTCTATTGAGATAATTGTGTGATTTTTATCCTTTATTCGGATAATATGGCATATCATATTGATTGATTTTCATATGTTAAATCAACATTTCATCTCAGGAATAAACCTCACCTGGTCATGGTGTGTAATCTACTTGATGAGTTGAATTCAGTTTGGTAGTATTTTATTGAGGATTTTTGCATCTATATTCATCAGAGATGTTGGCTTATGGATTTCTCTTCTTGTGATATCTTTGGCTTTAGTGTCAGGGCAATGCTGACCTCATAAAATAAATTTGGAAGTATCCCTTTTACTTTTACTTTTTGGAAGAATTTAAGAACAATTAGCATTAAGTCTTCTTTGAATATTTGATACAATTCAGCAGTGAAGCCAACTGGGCCTGGGCTTTTCTTTTTTGGGAAGCTTTTGATTACTACTTCAATCTCCTTATAATTTTATTGGTCTGTTCAGGCTTTCTATTTCTTCTTGACTCATTCTTGTTAGGTTGTACATTTCTAGGAATTTATCAATTTATTGTAGGTTATCCAATTTGTTGGCATATAATTGTTCATAATAGTTCCTTATGATCTTTTTAAATTTGGAGGCATCCATTGTAATGTCTCTTTTGTCATTTCCAATTGATTTTGAGTCTTTTCTCTTTTTCTAATTTAATCTAGCTAAGGGTTTGTCATTATTGTTCATTTTTTTCTAAAATTCATCTCTTCCAAAATTGTTTTTTTCAGGGGCCTTACCTCTTTTAATAGTGTAATAGTTACTATAGGAGTATCAGTTGATGTTTATTCCATTTTCAAGAAATAGGTCTTATTTGTGACTCATTAATAATTTGCAATTCATTTTCATCTAACTGTCCAATGAATATCAATACTCAGAGTATCAAAGTTTTGTTGACTTTTTCTATTGTTTTTCTAGTTTAAAAAAATCTGCTAAATCTTTATTATTTCCTTCCTTATTTTAACTTTGGGTTTATTTTGTTCTTTTTATAATTCCTTAAGGTATAAAGTTAGATTATTTGAGATCTTTTTTAATGTAGGCCTTTATTACTATAGAAGTCCCTTTTGGTACTGCTTCTGCTGCATCCTGTAGGTTTTGGTAAGTTGTGTTTTCATTTTCTTTTGTCTTCAGATATTTTTAAAATTCCCTTTTGATTTCCTCTTTTACCCAGTGCTTGTTAAATTGCGTGTTATTTAGTTTCCACATATTTGTGAATTTTCCCATTTTCTTGCCTCTATTGATTTCTAGTTTTATTCCATTGTGGTAGGAAATGATCCATGGTATGATTTTAATCTTCTTAAATTTGTTAAGATTTATTTTGTGATCTAATGTGTGACCTATCCTAGTGTATATTCCATGTGCACTTTAAATGTATTCTTCTGCTGTTGTATGATAAGTTCTGTATATGTCCGTTAGGTCCATTTGGTCTACAGCATTGCTCAATTCTGCTCTTTATTGACTTTCTGTCTGGATGTTCTATTTATTATTGAAAGTGGGTTTATTGACATCTCCTATTATTGTATTACTGTCAATTTCTCCTTTCAGTTTGTCAATGTACTTATGCACTCAACATCAGAGCACGTATGTATTTAGAATTGTTATATCTTCCAGTTGAATTGACCCTTTTATTATATAATGTCTTTATCTCTAGAAACAGTTTTTGACTTAAAGTCTGTGTCTCATAATAAAAAGAAAACAAAGCAGGAGTGGCTAATATCTTTTCCCATTCTTTCATTTTCAGCCTATGTGTATCCTTAAATCTAAAGTGAGTTTCTTACAGATGGCATAAAGTTGGATCTTTCTTATTTAATCCATTCAGTAACTCTCCTTATTGGGGAATCTAGTTCATTTACATCTAATGTAATTATTAATAGGAAAGGATTTACTATTGCCATTTTGTTAGCTGTTTTCTGCTTGTCTTGTGATTCTTTTGTCCCTCTTTTTCTCTCTTCCTATCTTCCTTTGTCTTCCCATTGGATTTTTTTATTTTTTGGTATTGATAGATTTTGATTTTTTTTTTTATTTTGTGTAACTTCTATAGGTATTCTCTTTGTGGTCACATAGGGGCTTACCTAAAATATCTTAGAGCTATAATAGTCTACTTTAAGCTGATAACAACTTAAAGTAAGTTGATAACAACTTCACTTGCATACAAAAAGTCTCAGCTTTATCTCTCCTCCTCACTCATTATATACTATTGATATGTATCATTAACATAATTTATAATTGTTTTTAATAATTTAATCTTTTATAGTAGAATTAAAAGTTATTGTTACTGAGTGCAAGCTCGTACTGCTTGCTTCACAACAGGCCAATAAATCAAGAGATGTGTTGTTGGGGCAAGGAATAATGACTTTATTTAGAAAGCCAGCAGACCAAGAAGATAGTGGACTCACGTCCCCAAAAAACATCTTGCCTGAGTTAGAATTCAGGAATTCAGGCTTCTTCTGAAAGGGGATGGAATCAAGTAAAATATTTCCTGATTCTGGTCAGCCTCCGGAGGGGATGTGTTCCTGCAGTCATTCACAGGTGGGCCTGGTCAGGATATTTCCTGTGAGCTAAACAAAGGTAGCTTAGCTTAATGCTCATTACCTGGGAGGCAGGGTTCCAGAGATGGGCTATTATGTATATTTAAGCTTACATGCAACATCCCTTTAGTGATTAACTTGTAATAGAATACAAAGATTCTTCCCTGTTACAATTCCGCACTGTCAATGTCCATTCCACAATCTTGTGGGAAAAGGGACAAAGACCACTCTGGCTACTTCCTGCTGAATGGAGGCGACAAATATTCCTTATAATCTTTAGTCAGTCCTTTTTTAGCTACAACTATTTGAACCTGATGAAACCCCTTAGCACTCTGTGTAATTTGTAATTGAACTTGGGGTGTTGGTTCCAGTTCCCAACACGTACACTAAATTCCTGTTGTAATTATTTGGACAAAGTTAAACAAATTGATTAACCCTTCTCCAGCTGCAATGAAATTACCATCTACTTCAGTTGGATATGCAGACTTGTTGGAGGCAAACTCATGAACAGAGGTTAGTATAGTGCCCAAAGTTTTAATGTATTTGGCAACTGCTAGTTCTTTTAGAGCACTTATAGATTCTCTCACCTGGGCAGACACCTGGAATGGCCTACCATGCAATATTTCAAAAGGGCTTAATTTAAGCTTGCTTCTTAGAAGGAGCCACTGATCAATATCAGAGCAACTGGCAAGGCCTTATCCCAAGTTAAGTTACTATTCATTTTCTTGGTTTTCCCTGTTGACTGTGGGCTCCAGGATGAATGTAGTTCCAATGCCTTAATCCAAATCAGGGGATAATTTCCTTAAGGAGGGCTTTAACCAATTAAGTACTGATTTTAAAAACTAATAACTTTGCCACACACAAAACAAATGGTCCCCAAAACATTCTCCTTTCCTTCTGAAGATTTTATGATGCATTGTTATCATTAACCAGTCTTTTACTTTTAAACTTAAATGACCAATTAAAACAAACAGTTCTGAGACCATTCTTCCACCACTGATTAAGACTGGGGTGGCAAGTATTGGGGATAATATTCATTTAGACTTCTGAGGTTTCTGGGAAGACTTGGTGACCTTGCCAGCTTCAGCTGCCTTCTTGTCTACTGCTTTCACACCCAGAGCAACTATCTGGCTCATGTCACAAACTGCAAAAATGGCCCAGTGGAGGATAGTCAGAGAAGCTCTCAACACACATAGGCTTGCCAGGAACCATATCAACAATGGCAGCATCACCAGTTTTCAAGAATTTGGGGCCATCTTCCAGCTTTTCCCCATAACAATCAATCTTCTGCAGCTCAGCAAACTTGCAAACAATGTGAGCTGTGTGACAACCCAGCACAGGTGCATATCCAGCACTGATTTGGCCTGGATGGTTCAAATAATCTCTTGAGCTGTGCAGCCAGCTGCTTCCATCGGTGGTCATTTTTGCTGTCACCAGCCACATTGCCACAACGAATATCTTTGACAGATATGTCCTTGACATTGAAGCCCACATTGTCCCCAGGAAGGGCTTTACTCAAAGCTTCATGGTACATTTCAACAGACTTTAATTCAGTTGTAATATTGACTGGAGCAAAGGTGACCAACATGCCAGGTTTGAGAATACCAGTCTCCACTCAACCCACAGGGACAGTACCAATACCACCAATTTTGTAGACATCCTGGAGGGGCAGACACAAGGAATACACTGGCTAGGAATACACTGGCTGGTACTGATAAGTCAATCTGTGGGAGAAGTGCTCCTCTTGCCTCACAGGATGTTGTTTTAGGTTAGGTGTCCCAGCATCCCTTTTTAATGGGATTACTATTGGCCATGTGTTTTTGGCCTTCCCTGGGCTGCTGTTAACACACACTTCTGGTCTTACCCTTTTGTAGACCTTGGGGGTGTGGGAGAGCTCTGTTTCCTTTCCTGGAGTTTTCATGAACACCATCTGTAGGCTTAAAGTGTGTTCTGGTGGGACTCTGTCAAGCTGTTCTGGTGAAAAACTTCAGGGTGAAGTCTATCAAAAAGTTAATCAGCTCATTCTCCACTGTCAATTTTACTGGGGGCCCCTGCAGGGAATTAGTTGCCTCAAGTCCAAGGGAGCCCCTGGGCCTCTTCATTCTTAAGAATCTTCCTCTTTCTACCTTATGAGAGGTTCTTGTCTTTTATTTTCTTCTTATGTTTCAGCCTAGGGCAATCTGTTCTCCAATGTTCTTCCTCCTTACAGTAAGCACGTTGTTCCTTCCCCAATAGTGGCTTACCTCTCCTTCGGTTACTCAGCTTCCAGGAGTCCAATACCACTGCCAAAAAATGGTGTTTCATTTTGCGTCTTCTTTCTTCTGTTGTTGCTCCCTGTTGAACACTTTAAAAGCAACATCTACCAATTGATAAGAATTTATTCCAGGTGCACCGTCTAATTTTTGTAACTTTCACCTGATATCTGAGGCACTTTGCCCAAAAAAAGGTCAAATTTACCATTCTAATATTTTAGGGGGCTTCAGGATCTGCATTAAGATGATGTCTGTAGGCCTGATAAGACCTCTCTGAATTTTTGGAAAGGATTTTTATTTTCAGTCTCTTGAATTTTGTTCAAACTCTTTTGCTTTGGTTCCCCTTTTCAAAGCCCTGCCAAGATGCACTAATAAGTAGTGTTCTAATAAGGGCATTCTTCCCTCATTGGGGTCCTAATTTGGTTCGGCTGGGTACTGCCAAGTGGGTTTCAGGTGTAGAGGATCCTCCCTATAAAGGAGGGTTGCAATCTTTCCAATTAAAAAGCCTGAGAAACCCATCTGGCTGATTATTTGCATTTAGCCCCCTATATGAGATAACAGCAATGGAAATTACCCTGCCCTGGGAGTGGCTCCTGGCCCAAATTGGGTGCCCTGTCGGGTCTTAAATTGTGATACCAGACCAAGTCCCTGTGCCCCAGAAACTAACACAGGATTTTCTAATTGATCCCTAGAAGGAGGGGAAGTCCTGAGCTCAGCCGGAGGAGTTAAGATTTGAAGCAACATACCCTCAGTCTCATTCCATTTTCTTATTTTCCCTGATGTAATAGCACACATACTGGCACACAAAGGATTTCATCGTTCTTCCCTGCTTCTTCACAAATAGTTACAGAGTTATTCAAAAGCCACTGTAAAACCATGAATACCAATTGATCATCTCTAACCATTAAAAGGATGCCTTTTTGCTTTGGCCTCAACCAACCAGGATTGCAATGCAATTGAAAAGAAACTTGGTTACTGCTGTGACATAAAACATTTTAAGATAATTACTAAAATTATGACTGATCATTTACCAGGATACATCAGCATTTTAGGAGTTCCATATAGTTTTTTTAAAAATAAATTTTAGTTTATTTATTTTATTTGTGTCTGTGTTGGGTCTTTGCTGCGTGCAAGCTTTCTTTAGTTGCGGCAAGTGGGGGCTACTCTTCGTTGCAGTGTATGGGCTTCTCATTGCCGTGGCTTCTCTTGTTGCAGAGCACAGGCTCTAGGCGAGCAGGCTTCAGTAGTTGTGGAACGCGGGCTCAGTAGCTGTGGCTCTCAGGCTATAGAGCACAGGCTTTGTTGTGGCCCACGGGCTTAGTTGCTCCATGGCATGTGGGATCTTCCCGGACCAGGGCTCGAACTCGTGTCCCCTGCCTTGGCAGGTGGATTCTTAACCACTGTGCCACCAGGGAAGCCCAGGAGTTCTATATAGTTTCTAGAATGTGTATATTAATGTTTACCCATATGATACAATCTAAGAAATTTTATCACCACTTACTTGATAATGCTTCCCACATAATTTAATATACCAAATAAGCCTAATTAGTTTAATATTCCTCTCTGCAATAGAAAGAAAACAATCTGAGGTGTTCCAGGGACCCTTTGGAAAACCTCAAATTTAGCTAGAGGTCGAATGAACTTCATTTAGAATTTGATCTTTGGGAAGTTTATCAAAAATATCAAAAAGTTTTAACCAGTGATAATAAAAGATCAATGGCAAATACAGATCACTTAAAGAAACTCACAATTACCAAAAGCAGTTCAATATTTTAAGAAAACTTTGTCCTCTTAGAGAACCAAATTCAGGTTTTGTACCACTTTACCTTTAAAATTCATTTTCTAATTTAAAATTCATTTTCTAAATTAAGTTCCATCTTATCTTAGCCAATCCTGACCACGCACACAACTCTTTCAGTTTTCCTCCTCCACAAACCTTCCACAATTTTCTGTATCCATATTATATCCATATTAATCTGTTCCTCACTTTCTTTTCCATTCGGAAACAACCAGCTCTAGGACAGAAACACCTTTTCCCCTTTAACAAAAATGCATTTCATTCCTCATACCTTCTTTGCTGAAAACACACATCCTACATCTTTGCATACTGAAATGTTTCCCTTATAATTCTTAACCTTAAAACTTTAATCTCGGGGCTTCCCTGGTGGCGCAGTGGTTGAGAATCTGCCTGCCAATGCAGGGGACACGGGTTCGAGCCCTGGTATGGGAAGATCCCACATGCCGCAGAGCAACTGGGCCCGTGCGCCACAACTACTGAGCCTGCACGTCTGGAGCCTGTGCTCCGCAACGAGAGGCCACGATAGTGAGAGGCCCGCGCACCGCAATGAAGAGTGGCCCCCGCTCGCCGCAACTAGAGAAAGCCCTCGCACAGGAACGAAGACCCAACACAGCCAAAAATAAATAAATAAATAAATAAATAAATTTATTAAAAAAAAAAAACTTTAATCTCTAGTGAAAACCAAGAAGCAAGTAATTATAAACTGTCATACCAGCATTTCCTGATTGACAACTTATGCTTTAGTCATCCTCCCTCAAGAAGGCAAAGGTAGGTAAACTTAGACCTGCCCAGCAATTAATGTTCTAATATTTTATCCTATTTGCAATGACCCAGAGAGACAATGAATTCTCTTCATTTAACTTAGTTTAAAGTTATGAAAATCTAGAGAGACTATTTTTAGCACAGGGAGACCATCTCAGTGCTTTGTGACCACCTAGAGGGGTGGGATAGGGAGGGTGGGAGGGAGACGCAAGAGGGAGGGGATATGGAGATATATGTATACGTATAGCTGATTCACTTTGTTATACAGCAGAAACTAACACAACAATGTAAAGCAATTATACTCCAATAAAGATGTTAATAAATAAATAAATAAAAGGGGAAATAAAAATTAAAAAAAAAGAAATACAGTGCATTTATTTTAATGATTGTATTTTTCTCCATATACAAACCCTACTTATGACATAATACCTTGTGATGTAAGGATAGTAGATAGTCAATAAATTTTTATTGTTTAAAAAATATATATATATATAAATAAAAGAAGAGAGTATTTTAGATAGACATTCCCAGAACATAATCATTCCTATAGAGTTAATCTAAAACTCTTACCTCATTTACCTCTATTTTATTTACTTAAAACCTTTGTCATATTATTTTTCTTGCTGACAAACTTTGTAACAGGAATAAGTCTTATTTGATTTCTAGTAAACCTAGGTACAATAAAAGTATTACACTTAATGTTGATGACTCTAAAGACATAACTATATCAATCAAACCAAAAGGCTTAAGCTAAATTTAATACAAAATATTAATTCAATACTGAATATTTCCTAGATCACATGAACCCAAGATTAATTCTGGCCAGTTTCTTTTATATATGAGTATTTATGTAAGTGCTTAATTTCCTTTAAGCCAGTTAAACAGAGCTCTTTTACAAATTAATTTTGGCAATACCACACATCTATAATATGTACAAACACACAAACATAGAGACCTCATAGTTCCCATTCCAAAATTTCAGCCATGAGTCAGGTACAACATTGTAAAACCCATCAGTTACAAAAGAGGTTGGATTAAAATTGGGTTTCTGGTAGATGGGACAAATCAAGGTCACCTGTCTAGATGGCTAAGCCCTTTTAACTAATATTTATGGAAAATACACTTTTATTTCTATTTGTAGCTTGTGGTGATTTTAGGAAACAACTGGAACCTTCCTTTTCTTCCTGGGAATGTCCCACTCTTGGACAAGAACAGTTTTTTTTTTCTGTTCCTTTCCTCCATTTGACATCAGTAAAAGTTTTAAATATCACAAAACTGATTTGGCTGTAAATGGAGAAACAGCACCAAACAAAATGAAACAAAAAACCCAAAGGACAAACAGAAAACCCTAAATAAACCCTCAAGTTTGGTCTTGGGTTTTTACATATACCAACGACACAAGAGACCATAAATGACATAATTAACACAGCAAGGATAGCAGTACATGGTGCACAGGGTCCCAGGATAAACCTGCCTAAGCCCCTTGTGGAGATCCTAACAGGTACTGTGGCCACACATTGTTACAATAAAATATCATCTTCCTCTCACCCATGGGTTTATAGCTGTGATCAGAGCACTTATCCAAAATGCACCTCAGAGGACTTTCTTTAGGGATAGTTGAAACATTCCCTATTTTTAGAGACAGAAATTCAAGACAAACAAAACACAAGCTGCACACACAAATGCTAGCATCCAAAGAAACAAACGAACCAGTTCACAGATCAGGTAGAAGTCCAACAACTCTTTCCTCTCTCCAACAGGATACCCAACTCAAATACAAAACAAATTGGCTTATTCTGGAGAAAAAGCCCCAAACGGAAGGAAATAAAGTTTCTGGCTGTACACACTGGAGCGACTTACCCTACTGTGTGGAGCCTGTTGGCTCCCAAATGTCAGTTCCTTGCTCCAACTGCCTAGTGTTGGGGCAGCCGGTGCTGCTTTGGGAAATTTTGAAGGGATGATCTTCAGGACAAGTGGTTCCGGCAGCTGCTAGGGCCTTATCCCAAAATTCCCCAACTAGGGCCAGCTGGCCCTGAGCAGCAAGGCTCCTGGCTGGCTGTACCAAAATTTGTTACCAAGTCTATGCTTGTACTGCTCACTGCAGAACAGGCCAATAAACAGATGAACTGTTGGGGCAAAGAATAATGACTTTATTCAAAAAGCCAGCAGACTGAGAAGATGGTGACTCATGTCCCAAAAAACCATCTTGCCTGAGTTAGAATTCAGGCTTCTTTTATGCTAAAAGGGGAGGGAGTAAAGTCAAACATTTCCTGATTCCGGTCAGCCTCCAGAGGGGATGTGTTAATTTCTTCCCTTCCTGCAGTCATTCACAGGTGGGCCTGGTCAAGATGTTCCCTGTGAGCTAAACAAAGGTATTTTAGTTAAAGCTCATTAACTGGGAGGCAGGGTTCCCAGAGATGGGCTATAATGTATAATTTAAGCTTACAGGCAACATCCCTTCAGTGATTAACTTGTAATAGAATACAAAGGTTCTTCCCTGTTACATTATTATTGGGGGAGTGGAAGGTACAAACTATTGGGTGTAAGATAGGCTCAAGGATGTTATTGTACAACATGGGGGAATATAGCCAATATTTTGTAATAACTATAAAGTAACCTTTTAAAATTGTATAAAATTTTTAAAAATGTTATTTACCCACCACTGGCCTCATGTAAGATATGAATCTTGCCAATCAGAACAGCCAGAGGTTCTGGGTGCCTCACAAACCTTTGTGCTTGTTCAAACCACCATCTTTGTTCTTAGTGGCCCCAGGAAATTAGGATGTGCCAAGTCCCATCAGTGTCCCAAGACAGGTAAGACAGAAGCCAGTCCCTTGAGTAGCAGCTAGAAATGTCAGGGTGCTAGATGTGTGGTCCAATTCCTTCTCTTCTCATGGAGAAGCTGGGAGCTGGAGTTTATCACCCACTCACTCTGCACTCTGCCAGAAAGAGGATCTATTACAAATACTTACACTCTCGTTCAGACCACACACTATTTTAACTTGTTGTTTTGCTTTTGATCACGCCCAGGGGCCTAGCGAATGCTAGGTTGTGTCAGCTCTCAGAGACAGGTGGGTTAGCTGGGGGGCTGGTTCTCTCTCTTGAACAAGCTAGGCTGAGGAGGTATAGGAAGTGCCCACCCAGCTTTTTAAATTCCCAGAAGACTTATGATTATTGATTAAAGCCACCTCTTAGTTCTCCGTGGTCCCAGGAGACTAGCAAATGCTGGGCCCTGTCAACTCCCAGAGATAGGCTAGTTAGAAGCCAGTCCCTATGGTACAGATATAAAAGCTGGGGCACTAGATATGTGGTCCAACTCCTTCTAGGGAGAAACTGGAGGCTTGGTTTTATCACTGGAGGTAGTTGGTGGGAGAAGGCACACGAAGTCCCCACATGCCTGTTTGGGCTCCTGGAAGACTATTAATTGCCTGTTCTATCAGTTCACAGATGCAGGCTAATAAGAAGCCTGACCTTCAGCCAGCAGCTGAAAATGCAGGGACATTAGGCAGTCAAATCTCTTCCAGGGAGAAACTGGAAGCTGGGCATTTTTGCCTCTTGTTCGGCACTGAGTCCAGGGGGATAACTGTGGGAAGTGCTTATTCCAGATTAGTCATTAGCTGTATGAGCTTCTGGTCCTCCATTCCTCCCTCCTCATTCCTTCTCATGTTCTATGAGTAGTGAGAAGATTATGGACATATAAGTGAATTGCCTTAGAGACTGTCATGGAAAAGACATTCTACACACTCAAGACCTTACTATAAGAGAAAGCTGAGCTGTAAAACTCAGAATAGTAAAATTCTGTCATCATCTATTAATCCAAAGTTGCTTCTGAAGGGCCACATGTCCCAGGGAGAAGAAGAAAGAGGAATATCGTTGATGCTTGAACAATGCAGGGGTTAGGGTCACTGACCCTCTGTGCAGTCAAAAGTCAGTGTATAACTTTATAGTCAGCCCTCAGTATCTGAGATTCTGCATCCAAGTATTCAACCAACTGAAGATTGTGTGGTACTGTAGTACATATTTATTGAAAAGTATCTTCCTGAAAGTGGACCTGTGCAGTTCAAACCCATGTTGTTCAAAGGTCAACTGTTAACCCTTTATAAGCAAACTTTCCTCTACACTGCTTCATTATACAAAGACAAAATTAAGAACTATAACCATGAACGCTTATCAGTGATCTTCAACTTATGTCAGGAGGAAGGCCAGATTAAAATTCACCTAACATTGATTAACTATTCACTGTGTACAAGTGATTCTCCTAGGCTTTTTTTTTTTTTTTAGCTCATTTAACAAAGCTCACACATTGATGATAAGGGTTTCTTGAAAGTGGAGTCATAACAGACAATTAATTTTAGTTCTGGTCCATTGCCTCCAGGCCTTTATATTAACACTTAATTTGCTCTCAGATTTTAAATCAAAGGACTGCCCCTCTCTGTCTCGAGTCTAACCTACAAACAGGTTAGTACTATCATCCCAACTTTTCAACATTAATATTGGAAATACTGAAGCATGATTTGGGAGAATGTACAGCTGTCCTTGAGCCTATTCTGACTTGGAAACCAAAGAAGCCCTTGCTTCTCCCTGAAGCCAAGAGGACTTGAGTTAAACCTCGACTTTTTTATGGGCTACAGCACGAAGAGCAAGGAAGACCTTAGGAACTAAGGTATTGGCTACTGCAGTCCCTTCTGGAGTTACTGAAAGGGCTCTTGGTCTCTACTAGGACAGTGCCTGGTTGTGGGCAGAACAAGGTTTTGATAAAATTCAAGTGTTGGATAAGTCCTTGGAAATCATCTTCAGCCTGTTTTGCAGGTAGGGAAAGCAAATCCCAGAGACAGCATATACAGTTCTAAGAGGAAGCTGATCACCCATCATAGTCACTGAGTGGGCATAGTAATGCTCTGTGCAAAGGCATAAAGTAACACTGCCCCTTTAAAAGTAATGTTTATGTTTTCTTCTCTAATGTTGAGAAATATAAAGAAAATAAAGAAATAAATATAAAATAAAATATATAATATATATTATATATAATATATATATAATATATATATATATAAAATATATATAATATATATATATAAAATATATATATAATATATATATATAAAATAAAGAAATATAAAGAAAAAAGTAGTCCATAATTTCACGGTCCAGTTGACTCTTCCCCCCATTGTCGTTTTTTACTAAGTAAAAATAATGTATGAACATGGTTAAAATACAGAAATATTACAAAAATAAAAGTAAAAGCCACCTTCCCCTAAAGTTCCTCTCTTCAGAAATGACCACTGTTAACAGTTTCTTTTGATTCCTTGGGGAAAAAAATATGCATATACGTGGATTTTTGTTTCTGCATATTGTCTTATACATTTTTATTTATATAAAGGAAAATACTATGCATACAGCTATGTGTCTCACTGAATCACTTCATTTATCTTGGAGATCCTTCTATACCATGATATACTGGTATATGTCAAAAACTCTGTTTTTAATTGGCAGTTTTGTGTTTAATCATGTAGATATATTGAGTCATTTAACTGTGCCTTTACTGATGGATGCCGTGTTTCTATTTCTTTGCTATTACAAACTGATTCAATGAACATCTTTGTCTATATACCTTGGGGCACTTTTGCAAGTATAGCCAGAACCTAGAAGATTGCCTGTCACACTGTAGGCATTCAGATATTTGTTGAATGAACATCCATAGAGATTTTTAGCAATAAGAAATGCTGAGTGAAAGGTATGTGCATTTGATATTTTCACATTGCCAAGATTCCCTCCAGAAGGAGTTCTTCAATTTACACTCCCAGAAAGTGTTTGAATGCCCAGGCATGCTGTAACCTACATAACAGCCGCTTGAAGAATTATTGGGGCAGAAAATAATCATAGCCCAACCAATCCTAGCTACCAGATGTAGCTATTGTGCTTTTGAAGAATAAGTGTAACAGTTCCTGGGAGGGTTGTAACACTTAAAACAAGAAGGAAACCTGAACAAGAGAAATGATCCTGAACAGACCCGGGGAGAAGAACAGAGGCCTGGAGAAACATCTATTGAGGTATATCTACAACTCCTGCAGTCTTTCTGAATCCTGCATCTCTTCAAAGGTTCTATGGAAATCTGCCTTGGGGATGTCTAATCTACTTCTCTCTAATTGGAATTTGGGTTACTATCTAGCGCGGGCAGAGAGGAGGCAATGGGCAGGCTGCATTCCCCTAAGCAACTTGTGATTTCCAAGGATACAGCACCACTGTACTGGTGTGCATTCTCTGTGAACAACTAAGGGCTTTTCGTTGAGGACAAACTCCGTGATTTTCTGGAGCATGTGGGTAGCCCCTCCCCTCCTCTCTCTCTTGCCTTCTGCCTTGGGTCTGAAACACTGAGCTTTTGTGATTGGGTGTGGGAGTGGGATGGAGTTGGACAGGTGGCTCTGTTTTCTATCAGACGTGAAGCAAAAAAATGTGAGCAGCCAAAGAGTAGGCCTCCTTACCAAGGCTGCTATGGGAGCTGCAGCATTAATTTTCATGACTTCAGTCCAAAGGACCTAGCCTGGATCCCACCCTTGAAACTTCGGGTGGGGCTCGCCAAATTCAGGAGTGTATGTGCTGGGAGGAGAGAGTGCATAAGTAGGGGAGGACACAGATATCCTGCGACCTCTGGGCCTTTGTGGATCATGGAATCTAGGGGACATGCCTTGCAGGGGTCCCAGGCAGACATGAAGGGACAGACCTGGAGGCTGGAATGGCCAAGGTACCATTCAGAATGGAGCTTTCTCTCGGGTTCCTGTGTAAATCCTGCGTGTCCACAGTTGTAGCCCCACCAGTCCCAGAGATAGTCCAGGAATTAACATAGGGGCAACCTTTGGGGTGCAAGACTAAAGAGAACACAGTGTTGGTCCCCCTGTCCTACCTCTCCTCAGCGGTGGCCCTTGGAAACTGAGCAGGATTTCCAAAGCATGTGAAGTCATCCCCTGGCCCTCTGAGTTACTACCTCAGTCCCAGAGAGGTGGTGGGCTGATAGCAACCCATAACTGGCAGCAATGATACTACCACAGTTCTGATGTCTCTAAGTTAGGTGCCTCAAGTGGTCTCCCCACAAAGACCCTGGAGAAGTCCATTTCTCTCCCTGTTCCTTTCTGTCACAGGGCAGGCACAGCAGGAGTGGGCGTCCAATCTTCTGAAGTACCTTAGTGTTACAGGGCCCTGCTGGTCTCCTGCCTGTTGGCTTTGCTCTCTGGCTGCACTTTGCCCTGAGAGCAAAGAATTTAATGTCTGCCTTGGGTACCTATGGCCACAGCTAGATGGCCAGATTCTGATTTATCTGGGCTCTGATGCGTTTTGTACTTGTCACTGAGAGACTGAATATACAAACAGACAATGGCCAGATTATATATGTCAATAGAACTCTGACACAGGTAAGAAGCCCAGGAAACCAAACCATAAACTGCAGCAACCAGCCCAGGAAGCCAAACTATAATCTCTGTAGCAACTGGCACAGAATGGTCATAACTTCGTCACTGACTGCCAGTTTCCTTAATTTTGTTCCACTTCCAACTCAGGACCAACCAGGAAAAACCAAATGTGCTCCCCAAACCAATCACATAAGATTTCAAGCTTCTTGTTAGCCTGCTTCCAGCTTCTCCATGCCAACAACTTCTAAAAAGAGCATACCTGAAGCTTCCTCTTTTTTGACTCCCCTGTGAGAAAGCTTTCCCACTCCACTGATAGCCTCTGAGCTCTACCAAACATAAGTGATAATGGCTGACTCCCTTGCTATAGCAAGGTCTGAATAATAGCTGTTTATTTTCATATGGGTGATCTCAGTTTATTTCTATGGTTTTCCTAGAGGCTTCACCTGGACATGATTTACACTGCCCATACCACAGTACCTCAGGCTTAGATGTGCAGCACCCATGTAGGGCCCTGTGCTTTTCTGCTCACTACATGTCAAGTCCACACGGATTTTGTAAGTAAGTACCAGATATGAACTCCATTGTCTGTATCTTAAGTTCCTTGTCTATTCTCAGTTTGCTACCTGGGTTTTGATACCGGCTGACATTTATTTGGCATCCTCGGTATAAATAGGACTTTCCTTTCATACAGTTTTTCCCTCTTTTGTGCCTCTACTTTGTGTTGTGTTTTGTAATAGTGTCATTTATCATAATGAGAATCACGGGTAGAACACTGAAGCAGGTCCTATAAGCCTCACAAGCCAGTGAGTTTTTGATTCTTAATGGACTGGTTCCATCCAGATGAAATCTGCTGTGAGTCACCAGTAAAACAAGATAAAATTCTCCTTCAATTCTGATATTTTTGTCCTGAGAGCTTGGCTTTCATTCAGAGAGAGCATTCTCTTTGGCTTTCCATCTGCCTGGTGGCACAAATTCTTGGATCTGTGTTCAGAGGTGGCTAACCATTAGGTTGGGGAGGCCTGAGATACAAATTGTAATTTCAACTAAAAGTAGCTACTTTTCATGGGGCTGTATACTTTTAAATTCTCACCTCCTCTAGGAAAAACTCCTGATATATATATATATATATCCTCTCATTATAATTTTAACTGTGCCTATTTCTCTAAATGGCATAACTTCATAAAGGATGGTTTGGGATTTCAATGGGGGAACATTTGAATTGAACAAAATCATTCATTTGTGAGGCTCCTTAGAAGAGAAAAGGAATAATATTTCTCAGGCCCAATGGGAAGCAGTTTTTTACTGGTAAGCAAAGGCCTTCAAACAAAATTCTGATTTGGGAATTGTATCACTAAAAGATTCTTTAGCCAAAGCTAGGGAGAAATTTGATGAAGTTAAGCAACAACAAACTAGATTCATTTCCCTAGTTAGTGCTCCCACTCCTTGCCTTCTAGTTGTCTTCCTATATCATCTCTTTCTCTTTGCAACACAAATGTCCATCAATGACAGGTGGATAAATATGTGGTACATACATACAATGGAATGTTATTTAACTATCAAAAAGAATGAGGTACTGATATATTGTACAAGGATGAAACTTGATACCATTATACTAAATGAAAGTAGCCAGACCCCTCAAAAAACACATATTGTAAGACAGTTGTGGGGATTTCTAGGTTTCACTGGATATTTAGGTTATGGTTGTCAAGTTTTTTCTGATATTTTGACACTTCTTTATGAATTGACTAAATCCATAGTAAAAGACTCTCTCCTCTGGGAATCCAAACATGAACAGGTCTTCTGTAACCTTAAGAAGTTCTTCAGTAGCCTCCTTTCCTAGGCATCTCTAACTACAAAAAAAAGGCTTTTTGTCTACTTGTTCATCAGGACAAATGCTTAGGCTTCATGGGACCCACCAAAAAACATTGTATACTAGGACCTAGATGCAAAGGTTTATCCACTTTTGCCATAGGGCAATAGCTGCCACTGTAAAACTTGCTGATGCTTCTGCTGAGTTAGTTCTAGGATCCACACTTCAGCTCTTGGTTTCTCATGCAGCAAAGACATTACTACTGACTGAGAACAAACAACACATATCACCTATGAATTAATCTCTGTTACTCTCTCTCTCTCTGTCACGTTACTATTTACCACTGCAAAACCCTGAATCCTGCCACTCTCCTTCCTCTAATAGAAGAAGGGGGACCCCACAATTGTCTTACCAAAGCTGGGTCATCTCTCTTTTATTTTAAGATATAAAGCATTAAAAAATTTACTCTTTTAAAATGTGAAATCCATTGGTTCTTAGCGTACACACAGTTATGCAAATACCACAACTATCTAATTCAAGGATATTTTACTCACTCCAAAAAGAAACCCTGTACCTATTAAAAGTCACTCATCATTCTTCCCCTCCCCCCAGCCCTTGGCAACCACAAATCTGCTTTTGGTCTCTATGGATTTGCCTATTTGGCACATTTCTTATAAATGGAATTGTACAAAATGTGCATTTTTTGGTCTGGTTTCTTTCATTAAGCATAATGGTATCAAGGTTCATGCATGTTGCAGCACACATCAGTACATAATTCAGGTCATTTTTTTTAACATCTTTATTGGAGTATAATTGCTTTACAATGTTGTGTTAGTTTCTGCTGTATAACAAAGAGAATCAGCTATATGTATACATATATCCCCATATCCCCTCCCTCTTGCGTCTCCCTCCCACCCTCCCTATCTCACCCCTCTAAGTGGTCACAAAGCACCAAGCTGATCTCCCCATGCGATGCAGCTGCTTCCCACTAGCTATCTATTTTACATTTGGTAGTGTATATATGTCAATGCTACTCTCTCATTTCGTCCCAGCTTACCCTTCCCCCTCCCCGTGTCCTCAAGTCCCCTTTCTACGTCTAATTCAGGTCAGCATGCAGTGAATTCTCTCAGTTTTTGTTTTTGGAGATTTTGGGAATCTCCTTTTTTAAAACTTTATTTTTTCATTGTGGCAAAATACACATAATATGATATTAACCATTTTAAAGTGTACAATTTGGTGACATTAACTACATTCACACTTTGGTGAAATCATCAGCACTATCTAGTTCAAAAATTTTTTCATCATCCCAAATGGAAACCCCATACCCACTAAGCAGGCACGCCATATTATCCCCTCCCCAAGCCCATGGAAATCACAAATCCACCCTTTGTCTCCATGGATTTGTCTATTCTGTGTATTTCATATATATGGAATCATAAAATATGGGGCTTTTTGTGTCTGGCTTCTTTTACTTAGCATGCTTTCGAGGTTCACACATATCATAGCATGTATCAGTACTTCATTACATTTTATTGCTGAATAATATTTCATTGTGTGGACATACCACTTTTTTTTTTTTTTTGGCTGCACTGCAAGGCTTGCAGGATCTTAGTTCCCCGACCAGGGATTGAATCTGGGCCATGGCACTGAAAGCGCTGAGTTCTAACCACTGGACCACAGGGGAACTCCCTGGAAATACCACATTTTATTTACCCATTCATCAGATGTTTCCAACGTTTGGCTATTCTCAAGAGTGCTGCTATGAACATTTGTGTACAAGTTTTTGTCTGAACACCAGTTGTCCATTCTTTTGGGAATAAGTCTAGGAATGGAATGGCTATGTCACATGATAATTCTAATATTACCTTGTTAAAGAACAACCAAACTATTTTTCAGTGGCAGCACTATTTTACATTACCAACAGAAAAGTACATATGTTCCGATTTCTCCACATCCTTGAAAACACTCTTTATTTTCCCCTCTGTTTTTTTATTATGGTCATCCTAGTGGGTATGAAATGATATATCACCGTGGTTTTTATTTGCATTTCCCTAATGAAAATGATGTTGAGCATCTCTTACTGAGCTTGTTGGCCATCAGTGTATTTACTTTGGAGTCAAGTCCTTTTCCCATTTTAAAATTGTGTTGTTCTCCTTTGGTTGTTGAGTTATAAGAAAGTGTGTGTATATATATTCTGAATACTAGACATTTATCATATATATAACTTATAAATATTTTCCCATTCTGTGGGCTGTCTTTTTACTCTCTTGATCATGTCCTTTGATGTACGCAAGTTTTTAATTTGGATGAAGTCTAGTTTATCTATTTTTTTTTTTTTTTTTGCTGCTTATACTTTTGGTGTTATATCTAAGAAAACACTACTAAATACAAAATCATGAATATTTACTTCTATGTTTTCTTCTAAGGGTTTTATGGTTTTAGCATTTATATTTAGGTCTTTGATCCATTGTGAGTTAATTTTTTGTATATGAGTGGGGAAGGGGTCCAACTTCATTTTTTGCATGTAGTGATCCAGTTATCCTCATAGGACCATTTGTTAAAGAAATTGTTCATTCCCTGTTGAATGGTCTTGGCACTCTTGTCAAATATCAATTGAACATAGGTCAGATCAAGATGGCAGAGTAGGAGGATGTGGAGCTCACCTCCCCCAACAAACACATGAAAAATACATCTACATGTGGAACAATTCTCATGGAAAATTAACTAGAAACTGACAGAAGAATTTCTATACAACCAAAGCTGCAAGAAAGATTTCCACATAAACGGGTAGGATGAAAAAAAAGGCATAGGGTTGGGACCTCTACCCTGAAAGGAAGAAAAAGTCTACACAGGTGGACCCTCACCCTAGGGAGTCAGTGGGTCAAGCCACAGATAGGGCATCCCAGTCTTGGGGTCCTATGTGAAGGAGACACGACCCTTTGGCTGCTGGGAGAACCACTGGGACAGATAGAAGGGCTGGAGAAGCCTAGACTGTACTTGCAAAGAGTGTGTGTGTGCTGGCTTGGAACAGACAGGGTGAAGAGAGCTTTGCATTGGCAGCTGCCACCTTGCCACACTCTCCAATCTGAGTTGAGTGAACACCCCAGCCTTGCTCACTCCACACCACACCTTGGCAGGAGATCTGGGTCAGCCAGGCCCTGGGAAAAGACTCAGTCTAGCTACACAGAGACAGCCCAAGAAGCCTGGGGTGTGGTCTGGGTAGGGCAATGGCAGCCACTGTCAATGCTCACTCAAGCTGCTCCACAAGAGACACTGTGCCCAGGGTGCCATGGTCTATTTCCCAGCTGAGCAAGGGCTCTGGCCCCACCTACTCTATGCCACAGCTTGGCACTGGACCTGGGGCAGAAAGGTCCTGGGAGAAGACTACCACCGAGGCAGCCCAGATCTCTGATGGCAGAACAGCCACCTCAATTCCTGCCACCACAACACCCCACGCCCCACTCTCAGCCTAGTGAATGCTCTAGCCCCACCCACTCCATGCCACAGCCTTACACTAGATCAGGGATGACCAAAACAGGGGAAGAGATGTGACCTTGGGCTGCATCAGAGCAGAGCTGTGGACACCTACACAGGCAGTGCATTGGTCCTCTGTTAGTGCAAGGGCCTCACTTGCTTCAGCAACCCTCTCTTTTGGGGCAGGGCACACACTCAAAGGAAACAGAGCCTCATCAAGCCTAGCCCTCAGGGCTTCTACTCTAACAACTGGGGAGCAGACTGAGCCCATGACAGGACAGTGACAGCCATAAAGCAAAGAGGAACTCCCACTTCACACCCTGCACAAGCTTTAGATCTTCCAAAACCAACTACACCCCCTATAAATGTGATAGCAGCCAGCACACACTGAGGAAAGCTGTGGCTAACATCCATATAAAAACCAGCCCTTGCACCAAAGACATTGGACACACATAGTCTACACATGGATGCTCCCACATAAAAACACTCCTCTAAAACCAGAATAGATAACTGTTTTTCCTAAATTCATAGAGACAGAGAAAGTTAAGTAAAATGGAAATGGCAGAGGAACTATTCCCAATTTAAAAAGCAAGAGAGGGGCTTCCCTGGTGGCACGGTGGTTAAGAATACACCTGCCAGTGCAGGGGACAGGGGTTTGAGCCCTGGTCCAGGAAGAACCCACATGCTATGGAGCAACTAAGCCCGTGCACCACAACTACTGAGCCTGTGCTCTAGAGCCCGTGAGCCACAACTACTGAGCCCACACACCATGACTACTGAAGCCTGCACACCCTAGAGCCCATGTGCCACAACTACTGAGCCCATGTGCTGCAGCTACTGAAGCCTGCACTCCTACAGCCCGTGCACCACAAGATAAGCCACCACAATGAGAAGCCAGCGCACTGCAATGAAGAGTAGCCCCTGCTCTCCACAATTAGAGAAAGCCCACGTGCAGCAACAAAGACCCAATGCAGCCAAAAATAAATAAAATAAATAAAAAATTTTAAAGTAAGTAAATAAATAAAAAGCAAGAGAAAGCCCCCTGAAAGAATAAATAAAGAAACAGAGCTCGCCAAACTACCAGACCCAGAGTTCAAAAAGGTGGTAATAAAAATGTTAACTGAATTAAGAAAGATTATCAATAGAAATGCAGATCACTGTAACAAGGATCTAAAAACTATAAAGATGAACCAATAAAAATAGATAATTTGATTTCTGGGATACAAAGCAATCTAGAAGAAATGAATAGCTGACTAAATGACACAGAAGCAAATAATCTGAAAGACAGAATAATGGAAATCACCCAATCGGAACAGCAGACAGAGACACAAATGCAAAAAAATAAAAGCAGAATAAAAGGTCTATGGGATAATATAAAATGTGCCACCTTACACACAATAGTGGTTCCAGAAGGAGAAGAGAGAAGGAGGTCAAAAAAGTATTTGAGGAAATTTTGGCTGAAAACATCCAAAACCTAAAAAAGAAACAGATATCCAGGTACAGGAAGCACAGAGCGTCCTAAGCAAGATGAATACAAACACACCTACACCAAGACATACTATAATCAAAATGTCAAATGTTAAAGATAAAGAGAGGATTCTAAAGCCAGAAGGAGAAAAACAGAGTCATTTACAAAGGAACCCCCATAAGGTTATCAGCTGATTTCTCTGCAGAAACTTTGCAGGTCAGAAAGGAGTGGCATGATATATTCAAAGCCCTGAAAGGGAAAAACCTACAACCTAGGATACTCTACCCAGCAAGATTATCATTTAGAATAGAAGGAGAGATAAAGAATTGCTCAGACAAGCAAAGATTAAAAGAATCCCACAAGCTGCACAGTACAGCCAAAATAAAATGAATGAACAAATAAATAAATAAGCCAGTACATAGATTGAAAAACAATGAAAAATTTTTTGTAAAAGTGATTATAATTACAATGAACAGGAGAGTGATCAAAATGGCAGAGTAGGACATGAAGTTCACCCCCTCCCACAAACACATCAAAAAATATATGTACACGTGGAAAAGTTCTCACAGAATACCTGCTGAGCACTGGCAGAAGACCTCAGACTTCTGAAAGGACAAAAAGAATCCCCATGTAACCGGGTAGGACAAAAGAAAAAACAGAGAGAGAAAGAAAGGAATCTGGATGGGACCTGTGCCCCTAGGAGGGAGCTGTGAAAGAGGAAAGGCTCTCACACTCTGGGGAGCCCCCTCACTGGTGGGGAGACCAGCAAAGATGGACGGGGAGCCTCGGAGATTTGGAGGATAGTGCAACAACCAGTTTGCAGAACAGAGAGACCTGCACAGATGGTCCATGCCACCGCCCTGTGCTCCCCAGACTGAGACACCCTGCAATGCAGGTAGGGTCTGGGTGCCGAAGTTAGAGCTTCAGAGGTCAGACCCAGGGAGATGACTGGGGTTGGTTGTGCAGAGACAGCGTGAAGGGGCTGGAGTGTGGTGCACCCACAACTTGGGGTATGAGTAGAAGGAGCCCAGGCCTGCTATAGAGGCAAGGCACCATTGTTGGAGGGCATGTGAAGGGAAGAGCAGGGCCACCATAACAGCCTGTTTCTCTGAGTACATGATCTCAGCCAACAGGGCACCACCTCCAAGGGACCCAGGACTGAGATCAGCTGTGGGCTCCAGAGGTGAGTGCAAGCAGCAGCTGCTGCCACTGTTACTATCGCAGGCTCCAGGGGCGAGTGACAACCACCACATCTATACACCCCCTATCAACACACTCAGCACACACTGAGGAAAGAGGCGACAGGCATCCATGCTAAAAACAGACCTCACACCAAAAATGTTAAACCCACGCAAGTAACACAGGGATTCTCTAATATAAAAATAGTCTTCAAAGACCACAGTAGATAATCATTTATCCTAAATTCACAGAGTAAGAGAAATATAAGGAAAATAAAGAAGCAGAACAACCACTCCCAGTTAAAAGACCAAGAGAATTCCCCTGAAAGAACAAACAATGAAAGAGACCTCTTCAATCTAATAGACACCAAATTCAAATAGGAGATAATGAAAATACTGAAGGAACTAAGCAAGCAACAGAAAGTCAGACTACTGTAAAAAGTAACTAGAAACTATAAAACGGAACCAAGAAAAATTAGAAAATTCATTTGCTGAGATGAAAGCTGAGCTAAAGGCAATGAATAGCAGAATAAACAATGCAGAAAAACAAATAAGCGACATGGAAGAAAGCATAATGGAAATCACCCAACCAGAACAGCAGACAGAAGGTCAAATGAAAATAGTATGAGACAGATAAGATAATATAAAGTGTGCCAATCTATGCATAATAGGGATTCCAGAAAAAGAAAGAGAAAAGGGGATCAAGAAAGTATTTGAAGAAATTATGGCTGACAACTTCCCAAACCTAAAGAAGGAAACAGATATCCAGGTACAGGAAGCACAGAGGGTCCCAAACAAGATGAACCCAAACAGACCTACACCAAGACATATTATAATTAAAATGACAAAAGTTAAAGAGAGAATTCTGAAGGCAGCAAGAGAAAAACAAAGAGTGAATTACAAGGTAACCCCCATTAGGCTATCAGCTGATTTCTATACAGAAACGTTGCAGGCCAGAAAGGAGTGGCAAAACATATTCAAAGTCCTGAAAGGGAAAAATCTACAACCTAAGATATTCTACCCAGCAAGATTATCATTTAGAATAGGAGGAGAGATAAAGAATTTCTCAGGCAAGCAAAGACTAAAAGAATACAGCAATACTAAACCTATCCTAAAAGAAATATTGAAGTTTTCTCTAAATTGAAAAGAAGCAAGAAGCTATAGAAAAGAGAAAATAACAATTGGAAAGTAAATCACTTAAATAAGCCAGTATACAGATTAAAAAGGGAAAAATTTTTTTTAAAAATTTTGTGAAAGTGATAATAACCACAAAAAACAGCAAAAGGATAAACATGAAGATGTATAAGAGGACATCAAAATCATAAAATGTGGGGGAGGAGAGTAAGAAAATAGATTTTTTCCTAGAATATGTTTGAGCCTATACAACTATCAGTCTAAAGCAAGTAGATATAGGAAGGGGTTAACATACATGAAAAATAGGGTGACCACAAGTCAAAAAGATATCATAGATTCACAAAAACCAGAAAGAAAACACAAGCATTAAATAAAAGGAGGATTTCCCTGGTGGCGCAGTGGTTAAGAATCCGCCTGCCAATGTAGGGGACACGGGTTCAAGCGCTAGTCCAGGAAGATCTCACGTGCTGTGGAGCAACTAAGCCCACGAGCCACAACTACTGAGCCCACGTGCCACAACTACTGAAGCCTGTGTGCCTAGAGCCCATGCTCCACAACGAGAAGCCATTGCAACGAGAAGCCCAAGCACCACAATGAAGAGTAGCCCCTGCTCACCACAACTAGAGAAAGCCCATGTGCAGCAACAAAGACCCAATGCAGTCAAAAATAAATAAATAAATACATTTAAAAAAGAGTAGGCTATCAATTAATAAACAAACAAACAAATAAATAAATAAGATAAAAGGAAATCATCAAACAACAAAAGGAAAAACAAAAAGAAAAAGAAAGGAACAAAGAAGAAATAGAAAATCAATGGAAAACCAAGGTTTAAAATGGCAATAAATACTTATTTATCAATAATTACCTTAAACGTCAATGGACTCCAATGCTCCAATCAAAAGACACAGAATGGCAGATTGGATAAAAAAAAACAAGAGCCTGTGATATGCCACCTACAAGAGACCCACTTAGAGCAAAGGACACACATAGATTGAAAGTGAGGGGATGGAAAAAGATATTTCATGCAAAGGGAAATGACAAGAAAGCAGGGGTCACGATGCTCATATCAGACAAAATAGACTTTAAACAAAGCCCATAGAGAAAGATAAAAAAGGACACTATACAATGATAAATGGATCAATACAAGAAGAGGATTTTACACTCGTCAAAATATATATACACCTAATATAGGAGCACCCACATACATAAAACAAATACTAACAGACGTAAAGGGAGAAATTGACAGGAATACAATAATAGTAGGAGACTTTAACACTCCACCCTCATCAATGGACAGATCTTTCAGACAGAGAATCAATAAGGCAACAGATATACTAAATGATACAATAGAGCAGTTAGACTTAATTGATATTTTCAGGACATTACATCAAAAAAAAATACACATTCTTTTCAAGTGCACATGGAACATTCTCTAGGATTGACCACATACTAGGGCACAAAACAAGCCTCCACAAATTTAAGAGTATAGAAGTTATCTCAAGCATCTTTTTTTTACCACAATGGCATGAAACTAGAAATTAACTACAGAAAAAGAAATGAGAAAAAAACAATTACATGGAGACTAAACAACATGCTACTAAAAAAATAATGGGTCAATGATGAAATCAAAGAGGAAATTAAAAAATAACTTGAGACAAATGACAATGAAAGCATAAACAAACAAAATCTATGGGATGCAGCGAAAGCAGTTATTAGAAGGAAGTTCATAGCGATACAGGCCTTCCTCATAAAACAAGAAAAATCTCAAATAAACAACCTAACACACCACCTAAAAGTATTAGAAAAAGGAGAACAAAAATATCTAAAGTCAGTAGAAGAAAGGAAATAATGAAGATCAGAGAAAACATAAGAGATTAAAAAGCAATAGAAAAAAATCAATAAAACCAAGAGCTGGTTCTTTGAAAAGAAAAACAAAATTGACAAAACTCTGGCCAGGTTCACCAAGAAAAAAAGTGAGAGAATCCCCAAAAGAAAATAAGAAATGAAAAAGTAGAAATAACAACTGATATCACAGAAATACAAAAAACCATAATACAATATTATTATGAAGAACTATTTGCCAACAAATTCGCCAACCTAGGTGAAATGGATAAGTTTCTAGAAACATAAAACCCACCAAAATTGAATCAAGAAGAAATAGATAATTTTAACAGACCAATCACTAGAACTGAAATAGAATCTGTAATTTAAGTAATTCCCTACAAACAAAAGGCCAGGACCAGATGGCTTCAAAAGTGAATTCTACCAAACATATAAAGTAGAGATTATACTGATCCTTCTCAAACTCTTCCAAAAGATTGAAGAGGAGGGAACACTCCCAAAGACATTCTATGAGGCCACCATCACCCTGATATCAAAACCAGACAAAGATACCACCAAAAAAGAAAATTACAGGGCAATATATTTCATGAATATAGATGCAAAAATTCTCAACAAAATAGTAGCAAACTGAATCCCAAAACACATAAAAATAATTACATACCACGTCAGAAGGAGGCAAGACTATACTATGGGAACAAGACAGTCTCTTCATCAAGTGGTGTTGGGAAAGTTGGACAGCTGCATGTAAATCAATGAAATTAGAACACACCCTCTCACCATACACAAAAATAAACTCAAAAGGGCTTAAAGACTTAAACGTAAGACATTACACCATAAAACTCCTAGAGGAGAACATAGGCAAAAAATTTTCTGACATAAATTGTACCAGTGTTTTCTTAGGTCAGTATCCTGAAGCAATAGAAATAAAAGCAAAACTACACAATTGGGACCTAATCAAACTCACAAGTTTTTGCACAGCAAAGGAAACAACAAACAAAACAAAAAGAAAACCTATGAAATGGGAGAAAATATTTGATAATGATGCGAGCAACAAGGGCTTAATTTCCAAAACATACAAACGGCTCACATAACTGAACAAGAACAAAAAAACCAAATAACCCAATAGAAAAATGGGTAGAAGACCTAAACAGATATTTCTCAAAAGAAGACATACAGATGGCCAACAGGCACATGAAAAGATGCTCAACATCACTAATTATTAGAGAAATGCAAATCAAAACTACAGTGATGTACCACCTCACACACGTCAAAATGGCCATCATTAAGAAGTCTACAAATGACAAATGCTGGAGAGGATGTAGAGAAAAGGGAACACTCCTACTCTGTTGGTGGGAATGTAAGTTAGTGCAGCCACTATGGAAAACAGTACAGAGGCTCCTCAAAAAACTAAAAATAGAGCTGCCATATGATCCAGCAATCCCACTCCTGGGCATATATCAGGACAAAAATATAATTCAAAAAAATACATGCATCCCTATGTTCATAGCAGCACTATTCACAATAGCCAAGACATGTCCATCAACAGATGAATGGATAAAAACATGTGATACATATATAATGGAACATTACTTGGCCATAGAAAAGAATGAAATAATGCCATTTGCAGCAACGTGGATGGAACTATATAGATTATCATACTAAGTGAAGTAAGCCAGAAAGAGAAAGACAAATACCATATGATATCACTCATATGTGGAATCTAAAATACGACATAAGTGAACTGTTGTGTAACAGAAACAGACTCACAGACATAGAGAATAGACTTGTGGTGGCAAAGGGGGAAAGGGAGTGGGAAAAGGATGGAGTGGGAATTTGGGGATAGCAGATGCAGACTATTATATGTAGAATGGATAAACAACAAGGTCCTACTTGTTGTTCCCTTGCACAGGGAACTATATTCAATATCCTATGAGAAACCATAATGGAAAAAAATATTTAAAAATAATGTATATAATATATATGTGTGTGTGTGTATATATATATATATATATATATATATATATATATATATATACCTGAATCACTTTTCTGTACAGCAGAAATTAACAGAACATCATAAATCAACTACATTTCAATTAAAAAACTACAATATATTTCAATAAAAACTATAATGAACAGCAAAAGGATAAGCATGAAAATGTAAACCAGGACATCAAAATCACAAAATTTTGGGTGAGGTGCATATAAAAGTGTAGATCATTTTGAATATGTTTGATCTTATATGACTATGAGTTTAAAGCAAGTAGATATAGTTTTGGGTCACATACTTGAAACCTAGGGTTACCACAAATCAAAAGCATTCAATAGATTCACTTAAACCAAAAAGAAAGGAACTCAGGCATACTACAAAAGAAAACCATCAAACCACAGCAGGAAAAACAAAAAGAAGTAGAAATTAACAAAGAAGAACTACAAAACAACTGGAAAACAAGGTTTAAAATGGCAATAATTACATACCTATCAATGATAACTTTAAATATCAATGGACTAAATGCTCTGATCAAAAGACATAGGGTGGCAGACTGGATTAAAAACAAGAACGTGCAATATGCTGCCCAAGAGACTCACTTCAGGGCAAAAGACACACATAGATTGAAAGTGAGAGGATGGAAAAATAACTCATGCAAATGGATATGACAAAAACGCAGGCGTACCAATACAAATATCAGAAAAAATAGACTTTAAAACAAAGGCCATAAAGAAAGACAAAAAGGACATCATATCACAATAAAGGGATCAATACAAGAAGAGGATATCATACACATTAACATATTCACCCAATACAGACAGGAGACATAAATATATAAAACAAATACTAACAGATATAAAGGGAGAAGTTAACAGGAATAAAATAACAGTAGGAGGGGCTTTCCTGGTGGTGCAGTGGTTAAAAATCCGCCTGCCAACGCAGGGAACATGGGTTAGAGCCCTGGTCTAGGAAGATCTCACATGCCGCAGAGCAACTAAGCCTGTGTACCACAACTACTGAGCCTGCACTCTAGAGCCCGCAAGCCACAACTGCTGAAGCCACGTGCCTAGAGCCTGTGCTCTGCAACAAGACAAGCCGCCATGATGAGAAGCCCATGCACCACAACGAAGAGTACTCGCTGCAACTAGAGAAAGCCCATGTGCAGCAACGTAGACCCAATGCAGCCAAAAATAAAATAAATAAGCAAATTTTAAAAAAACATTAGGAAACTTTAACACCCCAATGACATCAATGGACAGTTCACCCAGCCAGAAAATCAATAAGGCAACACAATAGACCAGCTGGACTTCATTGATATCTACATGACACTACATCCAAAAACCCCCCTAATACACATTCTTTTCAAGCACGCATGGAATGTTCTCTAGGATACACCACTTACTGGGTCACAAAACAAGCCTTGACAAAATTAAGAGGATAGAAATTATTTCAAGGATCCTTTGTGATCACAACGGTGTGAAACTAGAAATCAGCCACAGAAAGAAAGCCGGGAAAAGAATGAACACATGAAGACTAAACAAGATGGTACTAAAAAACCAACAGGTCAATGATGAAATTAAATCAGGAAAGAAAAAAGAAGTAAAAGGTATCCAAATTGGAAGGGAAGAGGTAAAACTGTCATTACTTGCAGATGACGTGATACTCTATATTGAGAATCCTAAGGACTCCACACAAAAAATACTAGACCAAGTAAATAAATTAAGCAAGGTAACAGGATACAAGATTAATATACAGAAATCTGTTGCATTTCTTTTGTTTTATTGGAGTATAGTTGGTTTACAATGTTGTGTTAGTTTCAGGTGTGCAACAAAATGAATAGGTTATACATATACATATATTCACTCTTTTTTAGATTATTTTTCCAAATAGGCAAATAAAGAGTATTGACTAGAGTTCCCTGTGCTATACAGTAGGTCCTTATTAGTTATCTATTTTGTATATAGCAGTGTGTATATGTCAATCCCAATCTCCCAAGTTATGCCTCCCCCCATTTCCCCCCTGGTAACCATAAGTTCTTTTTCTACATCGGTGACTCTATTTCTGTTTTGTAAATAAGTTCATTTGTACCATTTTTTTAGATTCCACATATAAGCAATATCGTATATTTGTATTTCTCTATCTGACTTACTTCACACTGTATGACAATTTCTATGTCCATACATGTTGCTGAAAATGGCATTATTTTGTTCTTTTTTGTGGCTGAGTAATATTCCATTGTATATATGTCCCACATCTTCTTTATCCATTCATCTGTCGATGGACACTTAAGTTGCTTCCATGCCCTGGCTATTGTAAATAGTGCTGCAATGAACATTGGGGTGCATGTATCTTTTTGAATTATAGTTTTCTTCTGATATATGCCCAGGAGTGGCATTGCAGGATCATATGGTAGTTCTATTTTCAGTGTTTTAAGGAACCTCCATACTGTTCTCCATAGTGGTGATAGCAATTTACGTTCCCACAAACAGCGTAGGAGGATTCACTTTTCTCCACACCCTCTCCAGTATTTATTGTTTGCCAAATTTTTGATAATGGCCATTCTGACTGGTGTGAGGTGATACCTCACTGTAGTTTTGCTTTGCATTTCTCTATTAATTAATGATGTTGAGCATCTTTTCATGTGTCTCTTGGCCGTCTGTATGTCTTTTTGGAGAAATGTCTATTTAGGTCTTCTGCCCATTTTTGGATTGGGTTTTTTGTTTTTTTGATATTGAGCTGCATAAGCTGTTTGTATACTTTGGAGATTAATCCCTTGTCAGTTGCTTCATTTGCAAATATTTTCTCCCATTCTGAGGGTTGTCTTTTCACTTTCTTTATGGTTTCCTTTGTTGTGCAGAAGCTTCTAAATTTAATTAGATCAAATATGTTTCTT
The DNA here is from genome assembly GCF_028021215.1 of Eschrichtius robustus. Classification (NCBI taxonomy): domain Eukaryota; kingdom Metazoa; phylum Chordata; class Mammalia; order Artiodactyla; family Eschrichtiidae; genus Eschrichtius; species Eschrichtius robustus. The sequence goes on along the minus strand of NC_090845.1, from coordinate 65,316,231 downwards.
TTTGTTTTTATCTTCATTACTCTAGGAGGTGGACCTAAAAAGATCTTGCTGCGATTTATGTCAGAGAGTGTTCTGTCTATGTTTTCCTCTAAGAATTTTATAGTATCCAGCCTTACATTTACGTCTTTAATCCATTTGGAGGTTTTATTTTATTTTATTTTTTGTGGATTGTGTTAGAGAGTGTCATAGTTTCACTCTTTTCCATGTAGCTGTCCAATTTTCCCAGCACCATTTATTGAAGAGACTGTGTTTTCTCCATAGTATATTCTGGCCTCCTTTGTCATAGATTAGTTGACCATAGGTGCATGGGTTTATCTCTGGACTTTCTATCCTGTTCCGTTGATCTATATTTCTATTTTTGTGCCAGTACCATACTGTTTTGATGACTGTAACTTTGTAGTATAGTCTGAAGTCAGGGCACCTGATTTCTCCAGCTCCATTTTTCTTCCTCAAGATTGCTTTGGCTATTCAGGGTCTTTTGTGTTTCCATCCCAATTGTAAATTTTTCTGTTCTAATTCTGTGAAAAATGCCATTGGTAATTTGATAGGTTTGCATTGAATCTGTAGATTGCTTTGGGTAGTATAGTCATTTTGAAAATACTGATTCTTCCAATCCAAGAACATGGTATATCTCTCCATCTGTTTGTCTCATCTTTGATTTTTTTGATAATATCTTACAGTTTTCTGCTTGCGGGTCTTTTGCCTCCTTAGGAAGGTTTATTCCTAGGTATTTTATTCTTTTTGTTGCAATAGTGAATGGGATTGTTTCCTTAATTTCTCATTCTAATCTTTCATTGTTAGTGTATAGGAATGCAAGAGACTTCTGTGTATTCATTTTGTAACCTGCAACTTTACGAGATTCATTGATTAGCTCTAGTAGTTTTCTGGTGGCATCTTTAGGATTCTCTATGTATAGTACCATGTCATCTGCAAAAAGTGACAGTTTGTCACTTGTAACATTCTTTATTTTCACGTCTATTTTATCTGATATGAGTATAGCTACTCCAGCTTTCTTTTGATTTCCATTTGCATGGAATATCTTTTTCCATCCCCTCACTTTCAGTCTGTATGTGTCCCTAGGTCTGAAGTGGGTCTCTTGTAGACAGCATATAGATGGGTCTTGTTTTTGTATCCATTCAGCAAGCCTGTGTCTTTTGGTTGGAGCATTTAATCCATTCACGTTTAAGGTAATTATCGATATGTATGTTCCTATGACCATTTTCTTAATTGTTTTGGGTTTGTTTTTGTAGGTCCTTTTCTTTTGTGTTTCCCACTTAGTGAAGTTCTTTTAGCATTTGCTGTAGAGCTGGTTTGGTGGTGCTGAATTCTCTTAGCTTTTGCTTGTCTGTAAAGCTTTTGATTTCTCCTTTGAATCTGAATGAGATCCTTGCTGAGTAGAGTAATCTTGGTTGTAGGTTCTTCCCTTTCATCACTTTAAGTATATCATGCCGCTCCCTTCCGTCTTGTAGAGTTTCTGCTGAGAAATGAGCTGTTAGCCTTATGGGAGTTCCCTTGTATGTTATTTGTCATTTTTCCCTTGTTGCGTTTAATAATTTTTCTTTGTCTTTAATTTTTGTCAATTTGATTACTGTGTCTTGGCATGTTTCTCCTTGGGTTTATCCTGCCTGGAACTCTCTGTGCTTCTTGGAGTTGGGTGGCTATTTCCTTTCCTATGTTAGGGAAGTTTTCTACTATAATCTCTTCAAATATTTTTTTGGGTCCTTTCTCTCTCTCTTCTCCTGGGACCCCTATAATACGAATGTTCATGCATTTAATGTTGTCCCACAGGTCTCTTAGGCTGTCTTCATTTCTTTTCATTCTTTTTTCTTTATTCTGTTCCTAGCAGTGAATTCCACCATTCTGTCTTCCAGGTCACTTATCCGTTTTTCTGCCTCAGTTATTCTGCTACTGATTCCTTCTAGTGTAGTTTTCATTTCAGTTATTGTATTGTTCATCTCTGTTTGTTCTTTAATCTTCTAGGTGTTTGTTCTTTAATTCTTCTAGGTCTTTATTAAACACTTCTTGCATCTTCTTGATCTTTGCCTCCATTCCTTTTCTGAGGTCCTGGATCATCTCACTCTTATTATTCTGAGTTCTTTTTCTGGAAGGTTTCCTATCTCCACTTCATTTAATTGTTTTCCTGGGGATTTATCTTGTTCCTTCCTCTGGTACATAGTCCTCTGCCTTTTCATTTTGTCTATCTTTCTGTGAATGTGGTTTTCATTCCAGAGGCTGCAGGATTGTAGTTCTTCTTGCTTCTGTTGTCTGCCCTCTGGTGGATGAAGCTATCTAAGAGGCTTGTGCAAGCTTCCTGATGGGAGGGACTGGTTGTGGGTAGAGCTGGGTGTTGCTCTGGTGGAGAGAGCCCAGTAAAACTTTAATCCATTTGTCTGCTGATGGGTGGGCTGAGTTCCCTCCCAGTTGGTTGTTTGGCCTGAGGTGACCCAACACTGGAGGCTACAGGCTCTTTGGTGGGGTTAATGGTGGACTCTGGGAGGGCTCATGGCAAGGAATACTTCCCAGAACTTCTGCTGCCAGTGTCTTTGTCCCCCAGTGAGCCACAGCCACCACCGCCTCTGCTGGAGACCCTCCAACACTAGGAGGTAGGTCTGGTTCAGTCTCCTATGTGGTCACTGCTCCTTCCCCCTGGGTCCTGATGTGCACACTACTTTGTGTGTGCCCTCCAAGAGTGGAGTCTCTGTTTCCCCCAGTCCTGTTGAAGTCCTGCAATCTAATCCTGCTAGCCTTCAAAGTCTGATTCTCTGGGAATTCCTCCTCCCATTGCCGGACCCCCAGGTTGGGAAGTCTGACGTGGGGCTCAGAACCTTCACTCCAGTGGGTGGACTTCTGTGGTATAATGATTTTCCAGTTTGTGAGTCACCCACCCAGCATTTATGGGATTTGATTTTATTATGATTGTGCCCCTCCTACCATCTCATTGCAGCTTCTCCTTTGTCTTTGGATGTGGGGTATCTTTTTTGGTGAGTTCCAGTGTCTTACTGTTGATGATTGTTCAGCAGTTAGTTGTGATTCTGGTGCTCTCGCAAGAGGGAGTCCCATCCCCTCACTTTCAATCTGCATGTGACCCTAGGTCTGAAGTGGGTCTCTTTTTGACGGCATGTTTATAGGTCTTGTTTTTATATCCATTCAGCCAGTCTATGTCTTTCGGTTGGAGTATGTAATCCATTTATTTAAGGTATTTATCAACATGTATGTTCCTATTCCCATTTTCTTAATTGTTTTGTGTTTGTATTTATATGTCTTTTTTCCTCCTTTTGTGTTTTGTTGTCTTCTCTTGTGATTTGATGACCGTGTTTAGTGTTGTGTTGGGTTGCTTTCTCTTTTTTATGTGTGTATTTATTGTATTTTTGTACTTTGCATTACCCATGAGGTTTTGATATAGCAGTCTCTATATATACAAGGTTCTTTTAAGTTGCTGGGTCTCTTAATTTCAAATGCAATTCCCATTTCCTGCATTTGTACTCTCCTCACGGTTGCTGGTGTTGATATCATATTTGTGTGTGGATGATTTCCTACTTTTACTGTATGTTTGCCTTTACCAGTGAGCTTTCCCAGTTGTGATTTTCTTGTTTCTAGTTTTGGCCTCTCTTCCCGCCCCCCCCCAACCCCCAGCCTAGAGAAGTTCCTTCAGCATTTGATTCAAAGCTGGTTTGGTGATGCTGAATTTTGTTAGCTTTTGCTCGTCTGTAAATCTTTTGATTTCTCCATCAAATCTGAATGAGAGCCTTGCTTGGTTGTAGGTTTCTTGGTTGTAGGTTTTTCCCTTTCATCACTTTAAATATATCATGCCACTTCTTTCTGGCCTGCAGAGTTTCTGCTGAAAAATCAGCTGATAACCTTATGGGGATTCCCTTGTCTGTTATTTGTTTCTTTTCCCTTGTTGCTTTTAATGTTTTTCTTTGTACTTAATTTTTGTTAATTTGATTAATATGTGTCTTGGCATGTTCCTCCTTGGGTTTATCCTGTATGGGACTCTCTGTGCTTCTTGGACTTGACTATTTCCTTTCCCATGTTAGGGAAGTTTTCAACTATAATCTCTTCAAATATTTTCTTCGGCCCTTTCTCTTTCTCTTCTTCTTCTGGGACCCCTATAATGCGAATGGTGGAGTGTTTCATGCTGTCCCAGAGGTTTCTGATACTCTCCTCATTTCTTTTCACCCTTTTTTGTTTTTTCTGTTCTATGGCAGTGATTTCCACCACTCTGTCTTCCAGCTCACTTATTAGTTCTTCTGCCTCAGTTATTCTGCTATTGATTCTTTCTTAGTGTATTTTTCATTTCAGTTATTGTGTTGCTCATCTGTTTGTTCTTTAAATCTTCTATCTCTTTTTTAAACATTCCTTGTATCTTCTTGTTCTGTGCCTCTATTTTTTCCGAGATTTTCGATCATCTTTGCTATCATTACTCTTAATTCTTTTTCAGGTAGATTGCCTATCTCCTCTTCATTTAGTTACTCTTGTAGGTTTTTATCTTGCTCCTTCATCTGCAACATATATCTCTGTCATCTCATTTTGTCTAAATTACTGTGTTTGTGATCTCCTTTCTGCAGGCTGCAGGACTGTACTTCTTCTTGCTTCTGATGTCTGTCCCCTGCTGGGTAAGGTTGGTCCTGGGGCTTGTGCAGGTTTCCTGGTGGGAGGGACTGATGCCTGCCCATTGGTGGGTGGAGCTGGGTCTTTTCCCTCTGGTGGGCAGGGCCGTGTCACATGGTGTGTTTTGGGGTGGCTGTGAGTTTAGTATAACTTTAGACAGCCTATCTTCTAATGGGTTGGTCTCTGTGCCTGTTTTGCTGGTTGTTTGGCCTGAGGCATTCCAGTACTGGAGTCTGCAGGCTGTTGGGTGGGCTGGGTCTTGTTGCCGATATGGGGACCTCTGGGAGAGCTCACACTGATTAATATTCCCTGGTGCCTCTACTACCAGTGTCCTTGCACCCACAGTGAGCTACAGCAAACCCCTGCCTCCCCAGGAGACCTTCCAAGACCCCTCGGTAGTTCTAGCCCAGGTTCCTATGGAGGTACTACTTTGTGCTGGGTTCCAGTGCACCTGAGACCTTGTGTGCACCCTCCAAGAGTGGAGTCTCTGTTTCCCCCAGGCCTGTGGTGCTTCTGCCCTCAAGCCCCACTGGCCTTCAAGGCTAACTCTTCTGGGGGGTTTTCCTCTCATTGCCAGGCCCTAAAACTGTCTTGGAGGGCTATTTTTATGTGGGAAGGTCCCTGTGTAGCCTGTGTGGGTTAAATATGTTTTTTATTTTATTTTTTTGGTGTGAGGGCGGTTTTCTGTATGGATGTCTGCCACCCCTTTCCTCAGTATATGCTGGCCATTATCCCCTTGATAGAGGGTTTGACTGGTGTTGTGGTGACCAGAGCCTGCCCTGGATATTGAGTGGAGCCTCCCCTTGGCTCTGTGGTTGTCACTGCCCTGTCAGGGGAGGGTCTGCTCTCTAGTTGTTGTAGTAGAGGCTCCCAGATCTATTTCTTAGCTGTGTTTCTGATCTGCAGTGTGAGGTAGGTGGGATTGGAGCACTCCCACTGAGAGGGAAGTCACTGAGTATTCCTCCTCTGGAGCTGTTCACCTGTGAGTGTGCTCTGCTGTGTCACATTTTGTCCATTGTGTGGGCTCACAAAGTACACTGTTGTTGGCACTGCTCTTGGTCCCACCTTAACCGTGGGTATGTTGGCACTTGGCCCTAGTGACTCTCAGGCATTGTTTTCACCAGGCCACTGGTTCAGACCACTGAATTCAGGTCCCAGGACTGCAGTAGTCATGCACCTGGACCCACTGTGGGAGATATGGAGGCAGCTCAGACTCTGGCCTTGCCCAACCCCCACATGTACATGCCCACAAAGCCCACAGATGCTAAAGCCAGAGCCATCTCAGCTGTGGAAGCACTTCGTTGTCCACTCAAATGTTCCACAGGTGCTGAATTTATGAAGCCATCAGCGAAGGCGTAACTCTGCAGTTCGCGCAGCTGCAAGGAGAGATTTCAGCTCTTCATCCTTAGCCACACGGCCCCTGGGGCTCAGCTCTGGTTTCAGCCCCACCTCTGTGTGCAGGCCACCAACTGGCAAATGCTTCCAAGGATGCTGGAGCACACAAGCCTGTCAGGCAGGGGACGGGGTGTGGGAGAGGTGGTGATTGGGGCGAGCAGGCTGCCCAGGTGGGGAAGGGGCGGAGGAGATAATGGCCAGTGTCGCACAAGCCCACTCCAGCGGGAACCCTCCTTAGTGCCCATGGAGGCAGGGGCCAGCACATGGGCAGAGAGGCTGCAATGGTGGCTCCACCCTTTGCATGTCACTGAACAATGGCGCTTTGCTTCTATGGCAGTCTGGGCTTCCTCCATGAGCATTCCCAGTTGCAGAGCTCCTCACTCCTGTCCCCTCAGGCTGTCTCCTCACAGCAAACAGCAGTCCCTTCCCTGCATCTGCTCTCCAAACCCCATGTTCCAGCACCCAACCCCTGTGCACAACAGTGGACACCTTTCTCAGGCTGGGGCATGCAGGGCTGTGGCACAGACCATCTGTGTAGGTCTCTCTCTGTCCTGCCTGCCACAGGCGGGTTGCTGTGCTCTCCTCCGAGCCCCCAAAGCTCCCCTTCTGTCCCAGCTGATCTCACCACCAGTGAGGGGGCTTCCCTGGATGCAGGAATCTCTCCTTTCCTTCAGGTCCCCACCAGGAGTGCAGGTCCTGACCCGCTTCCTCTCCTCTTTCTTTTCCTTGTTTCTTTTGTCCTACCCAGTTATGCAGGGATCCTTCTTGTCCTTTTAGGTGTCTGAGGTCCTCTGTTAATGTTCAGCATGTGCTCTGTGAGAACTGTCCCATTTGTAGATGCATTCTTGATGCGTTTGTGGGGAGAGATGAACTGCACATCCTCCTATTCCTCCACCATCTTGACTCCAGTTCCAGAAAACATAACCTTAAACTGAAGAAATTTCCTCATCCTGCTCAGTGGGCTTGGCTTGTTCAGCCACAGGGACAGGAAGGACCAGAGGACCTCCAGCCCCAGGAAGCTGCCCACCACCAGCAAACTGCATAAGAGGAGCTGGATCTTCAGCCTCATCTTCCTCCAGTGGTGAGAAGCACACAGCCTGGTGCAGCCACTGCCACTGTTCTCCCCTCCCTCCTTCCCCCTCCATGCTCCCCACCTCCTCCCGCCCCCACTGCCCAGCGGCCCTGTTGCATTTCTTTGCACTAACAATGAGATATCAGAAAGAGAAAGTTTTTTTAAATCCTATTTCAAATTGCATCAAAAAGAATAAAATACCTAGGAAGAAACTTAACCAAGGGGGCAAAAGACCTATATGATAAAAACTATAAAACATTGGTAAAGGAAATTGAAGATGATTTAAAGAAATGGAAAGATAGCCCATGCTCTTCAACTGAAAGAATTAATATTGTTAAAATGGATATACTACCCAAAGTAATTTATAGATTTAATACAACCCCTATCAAAATACCCATGACATTTTTCACAGAACTAGAACAAATAATCCTAAAGTTTATATGGAACCACAAAAGACCCAGAACTGCTGAAGCAATCCTGAGGAAAAAGAACAAAGCTGGAGGCATAACATTTCCAGACTTCAGACTATAGTACAAAGCTACAGGAATCAAACAGCACAGTACTGGCACAAAAACAGACATACATTTCAACGGATTAGAACAGAGAGCATAGAAATAAATCCACACACCTACAGTCAATTAATCTATGACAAAGGAGGTAAGAATATACAATGGAGAAGGACAGTCTCTTTAACAAGTGGTGCTGGGAAAGTTGGACAGTTGCACATAAATCAATGAAATTAGAACAATCCTCACACCATACACAAAAATAAACTCGAGGGACTTCCCTGGTGGTGCAGTGGTTAAGTATCCACCTGCCAATGCAGGGGACAGGGTTTGATCCCTGGTCCGGGAAGACGCCACATGCCACGGAGCAACTAATTCTGTGCACCACAACTAGTGAGCCTGTGCTCTAGAGCCCGTGAGCCACAACCACAACTACTGAAGTCTGCATGCCTAGAGCCTGTGCTCCACAACAAGAGAAGCCACAGCAATGAGAAGCCCATGTGCAGCAATGAAGAGTAGCCCCCACTCGCCACAACTAGAGAAAGCCCACACGCAGCAACAAAGACCAAACGCAGCCAAAAATAAATTAATTAATTAATTAATAATTTAAAAAAAAACTTGAAATGGCTTAAAGACTTAAACCTAAGGCGTGACACCATAAAACTCCTGGAAGAGATCATAGGCAAAACATTCTCTGACATAAATCATAGCTATATTTTCTTATATCAGTCTTCCAAGGCAAAATAAATAAAAGCAAAAACAAACAGATGGGGGAGTTCCCTGGTGGCCTAATGGTTAGGATTCTGGGCTTTCACTGCCATGGCCCAGGTTTAATCCCTGGCTGGGGAACTGAGATCTCACAAGCCATGCAGCATGGCCAAATAAATAAATAAACAAATGGGACCTAATTCAACTTACAAGCTTTTGCACAACAAAGGAAACCTTCAACAAAATGAAAAGACAACCTACGGAAATGCAGAACATATTTGCAAATGATGTGAACAACAAGGGGTTAATATCTGAACTATTTATACAGCTCATACAACTCAATATCAAAGAAACAACCAACCTAATCAAAAAATGGGCAGAAGACAGAAATAGACAGATGGTCAATAGGCACATGAAAAGATGCTCAACATCACTAATTACTGAAGAAATACAAATCAAAACCAGAGTGAAGTATCACCTCACAAGAGTCAGAAAGGCTATCATCAAAAAGTCTACAAATAATAAATGCTGGAGAGGGTGTGGAGAAAAGGGAATACTTGTACACTGTTGGAGGGAATGTACATTGGTGCAGCCACTATGGAAAACAGTATGGAGGTTCCTTTAAAAACTAAAAATAGAAGTACCATATGACCCAGCAATCCCCCTCCTAGGCATATATCTGGAAAAGACAAAAACTATAATTCAAAAAGATACATGCACCCCAATGTTTATAGCAGCAGTATTTACAATAGCCAAGACATGGCAATGACCCAAGTGCCCAAAAATAAATGATTCACTTAAGAAGATGTGGTATATACATACAATGGAATACTACTCAGCCATAAAAAGGATGAAATTTCCATTTGCAACAACATGGATGGACATAGAGAATATTATACATAGTGAAGTAAGTCAGAGAAAGACAAACATTATATATCACTTATATGTAGAATCTAAAAAATAGTACAAATGAATCTGTATACAAAACAGAAACAGGCTCACAGACATAGAAGACAAACTTATGGTTACCAAAGGGGAAAGGGAGGGGGCAAGGGATAAATTAGGAGTATGAGATTAAAAGATACAAAAATAGATAAGCAACAAGGATTTATTGTAGAGCACAGGGAAAGATATTCAGTTTCTTATCATAACCTATAATGAAAAATAATCTGAAAAAAACATGTATATATAACTGAATCACTTTGCTGTACACCTGGAACTAACACAGTCTGTTAAATCATCTATATTTCAATTAAAAAAAAGGAAATCTCATGAGAACCTGACCTAATATTATGTGTTGATGTATCATGCTTGAAAATGAAAGCTGGCGGTTATCAAGCAGCATATGTTGTCATTAATTTAAGCTTGCCTTTGAAATACAGTCTTCTACTGGAAGCAAAAACAACACAGATAGCAGAACGTGTATTTACTAGAGCTTGTCAACTAACCGAAGACCAGAGTGTAAAAAGATATACACAATGAAGGTTGCTTTTGGAGCAGTGAATACCTTTGGAATTCTTCGAAAGCAAAGGAGTTTCTCACCTCTGATAGAGCCCCCATCAAAAACTAAAAACAAGTTGAAGAACTCTTATATGTACTCTTAGTTCCTAGAGAGGTGGCTATTATAAAGATTGAGTCCCATACAAAACGAGGTAATATGGAACTAAAAGAAATGCACTAGCAGATCATTATGCCAAACAAGTAGCCTTAGCCAAATTAATTATCTCAACTAAACCCTCAAAGGATAAATTTCTGGAGTGATTCAAATAAATAATATAAAATATCAATATTTATTTAGTCCCTGATTTGGAAAAGAAATATTTAAAAACATCTCTTTGTACCCTTGAATGAGATAATGTGGTGTTTCCAAGAAAATCACATGGTGGCATGAAATGAATTCAAATGGATATTAATAAAATTTCTCCATGAAACTACTCATTATGGTACAAATTGGCTACTATTTTAAAATCAATGTTGGTGGGTAAACTTTAAAAAGACAGCTGAGTTTATTCAGGGTCATTTGTACCCTGTCAAAAACATAATCCTGCCATTTGCAGCAATATGGATGGACCTAGAGATTATCATATTTAGTGAAGTAAGTCAGACAGAGGAAGACAAATATCATATGATATCACTTATATGTGGAATCTAAAAACATGATATAAATGAACTTATTTACAAAGCAGAAATAGACTCACAGACATAGGAAGCAAACTTATAGTTACCAAAGGGGATAGCGGCGGGGGTGGTAGTGGTGGATAAATTAGGAGCTTAGGATTAACATATACACACTACTATATATAAAATAGATAAACAACAAGAACCTACTGTATAGCACAGGAACTATACTTGATATCTTGTAATATTCTATAATTGAAAAGAATCTGAAAAAGAATGTATATGTAAAACTGAATCACTTTGCTGTACACTTGAAACTAACACAACATTGTAAATTAACTATACTTCAACTTAAAAAAAGAAGACATAGGAAAAAAAACCCCATAATCCTGGAAAAATGGTAAAAGTGGGACATGGCCAGGAACCAAGCCTCAAGGGCTCTTTGAAGACATTAGAAGGATTTGATCTAGCTTATACGCTCCATGGGATTTGAATATGTTTTAGTTATCAGGTGTGTCCTTTCTATATGGGTTGAATCATTTCCTTACTGGAAAGTTACAGCCTTTACGGTTGCTGGAAAACTTCTTAATTTTGTGTTTTCAGCCTAGGGTATGCAAACTTTTATATCAAGTGACCAGGACACACATTTTACAGAAACCATTATAAAAGAGCTCTGTAAAGTGATACTCTTTCTTAAAAAACTATTCTCTTTCCACCCAAAATCCCCTGGTAAGGTTGAAATAACCAGAAGAATCCTTAAAATTTGCAAAAATTTCAGAAACCATTGAACTTCCTTAGCCAAATGTACTCACATAACCATATGGCCCACTCCCTCAGGGACACATTGATTATCCCCTTATGAAATGGAAGGTATATGTGTTCAGGAATTTCATTTCTGATACTACTACTCTTTCCTGCTGCATGAATATACGGCAAAATAGTCTATGGGACTCATATACTGTGCTCAGTGCTATAACCAACAGGTCACACATCTTCCTAAACAGTCCTAAAAGTCTCTTCATGATCTTCAACCAAGAGGTTTACCTATTGGAAGAGATACCAGAGAAGAACTGTTCTTTTGTAATCCAACTTTAATGAGATATAATTTACATATAACACCGTGTTAAGTTTAAGGCATACAGTGTGATGATTTGATACACATATATATTGTGACAGGATGACCACAATAAGGTTAGTAATACATCACAATCACCTCACATAATTACCACTTTTTTTGTGGCAAGAACATTTAAGATCTATGCCTATAGTAATTTTCAAGTACATAAGATAGTATTGTTAACTATAGCCACTATGCTATACATTAGATCACCCAAACTTATTCATCTTATACCTGGAAGTTTGTACCCTTTGACCAACATCGTCCCATTTCCCACATACCGCAGACTCTAGCAACCATTCTACCAATATTTCTATAACTTTGCTTTTTTCAGATTCCACATATAAATGAGATCATGGTATTTGTCTTTCTATGTCTGACTTATTTCACTTAGCATAATGCCCTCAATATTCATCCATATGGTGGCAAGTGGCAGGATTTTCTTATGTTTCATGGCTGAGTAATATTCCATTATGTGTGGAATGTTCTTTATTCATTATTCAATTGATAGACACATAAGTTGTTTTCATGTCTTGGTTATTATGAATAATGCTGGAATGAACATGGGAGTGCAGATATTTCTTTGAGGTAGTGATTTTACTTACATTGAGTATATACCCAGAAGTGGGATTTCTGAATCATATGGTAGTTCTATTATCAATTTTTTGCGGAACCTCCACACTATTTTCCATAGTGGTTCTACCAATTTAAATTCCCAACAACTGTGCACAAGGATTCCCTTTTCTTCACATCCTCACCAACATTTACCTCTTGTCTTTTTGATAATGATCATTCCAACAGGAGCTTGGTGATATCTCATTGTAGTTTTGATATGCGTTTCTCTGATCATTAGTAATGTTGAGCAGGTTTTCATGTACTTGTTGGCCATATGTATGTCTCCTTTCAGAAAATGTGTGTTCAGGTCCTTTGTCCATTGTTAATTGGATTATTTGGGTTGTTTTAATTTTTGTTGTTGTTACTGAGTTGTAAGAATTCCTTACATATTTTTATATTAATATCTTAAGACATAAGATTTGCAAATATTTACTCCCATTCTCTAGATTGCCTTTTCATTTTGTTGATGGTTTTCTTTGTTGTGCAGAAGCTTTTTAGTTTGATGTAGTCCTACCTGTTTATTTTAGCTTTTGTTGCCTATACTTTTGGATTCATATCCAAAAAATCATTGCTAAAATTAATTTCAAGAGGATTTTCCCCTATGTTTTCCGCCAGGAGTTTTTACAGTGTCAGGCCTTAAATTTAAGTCTTTAATCCATTTTGAGTTATTCTTTGTGAATAGTGTAATATAAGGGACCAAGTGCACTCTTTCACATGTGAATATCTAGTTTTCCCAACACCATTTATTAAGGAGATTATTCTTTCCCCATTGAGTATTCTTGGCTATCATGTCAAGTATTAGTTGACCATATATGCATGAGTTTATTCCTGGTCTCTTGATTCTGTTCCATTGGTTTAAGTGTCTGTTTTTATGCCAGTACCATACTGTGTTGATTATTATAGATTTGTGATATAGTTTGAAATCAGGAAGTGTGACACCTCCAGCTTTGGTCTTTCTCAGGATTGCTTTGGCTATTCAAGGTTTTTTTGTGGTTCCATACAAATTTTAGGTTATTTCTATTTCTGTGAAAAATGCCATTGAAATTTTAATAAGATTGCATTGTATCTATAGACCACTTTGGATTCTGTGGACATTTTAATAATATTAATTATTCCAATCCAAGAACACAGGATATCTTTCCATTTATTTACATCTTCAATTTCTTTCATCGTTTTATAGTTTTCAGTGTACAGATCTTTCACCTTCTTGGTTAAATTTATTCCTAAGTATTTTACTGTTTTTGATGCTATCATAAATGGGATTGTCTTCTTTATTTCTTTTTCAGACAGTTTGTTATTAATGTATAGAAATACAATGGATTTTGTATGTCAATTTTGTATCCTGTAAATTTACTGAATTTGTTTATAAGTTCCAACAGTTTTGTGGGGGAGTCTTTAGGATTTTCTATATACAAAATCATATCATCTGCAAACCTAGACAATTTTGCTTTTTTCTTTATGATTTAGGTGCCTCTTATTTTGTTTTATTGCCTGATTGCTTTGGCAAGGAATTCCAATACTATGTTGGATAGGAGTGGTGAGAGTGGGCACACATGTCTTGCTCCTGATCTTAGAGGAAAAGCATTCAAACTTTCACCATTGAGTATGATGTTAGTTGTGGGCTTGTCATCTATGTCTTTTATTATGTTGAAGTCTGTTCCTTCTATACCCAATTTGTTGAGGGTTTTTATCATGAAAGAATGTTGAATTTTGTCATTTCCCCCCTGTATCTATTGAGATGATCACATGGTTTTATTTTTCATTCTATTAATGTGGTGAATCACATGTATTGATTTGTGTATGTTGAACTAACCTTGAATCCCAGAGATAAATCCCACTTGATCATGGTGTATGATCCTTTTAATGTGTTGTTGAATTCATCTTGCTAGTATTTTATTGAGAGTTTTTGCATCTGTCATTGGGGATATTAGCCTATTGTTTTCTTTTCTTGTAGTGTCTTTATCTGGCTTTGTTATCAGGATAATGCTGGCCTCATAAAATTAGATTAGGAGTGTTTCCTCTTCTTCAACTCTTTGGAAGAGTTTGAGAAGGATTGGCATTAATTCTTTAAATGTTTGGTAGAATTCACCAGTGAAACCATCTGGTCCTGGGTATTTCTTTATTGGGAGATTTTTGTTTACTGATTCAGTCTCCTTACTCATTATTTGTCAGTTCAGATGTTCTATTTCTTCATTTCAATCTTGGTAGGTTGTATGTTTCTAGGAATTTATCCATTTCTTCTAGGTTATCCAATTTTTGGCATATAATTTTTCATAGTATTCTATGATTCTTTGTATTTATGTAGTATCAGTAATAATGTCTCCTCTGATTTCTGATTCTACTTATTTGAGTGTTTCCTTTTTTTTTCTTAGTTATACTAGCTAAACATTTGCCACTTTCATTGATCTTTTCAAAAAAACAGCTCAGTTTTGTTGATTTTTTCCTATTGTTTTTCTAGTTTCCATCTCATTTAATTCTACTCTGATTTTTGTTATTTCCTTCCTTCTGCTAACTTTGGGGTTAGCTGTTTTTTCCCCTAGTTCTTTGAGGTACACCTCAAGGTTGTTTATTTGAAAACTTCCTTTTTTCTGAGTGTAGGTGTTTAGGTGTTTATCACTATAGATTTCCCTCTTAGTACTGCTTTTTCTGCATCCTATAAGTTTTGGTATATTGTTTTCCATCCTAAATGGTCTCAAGATTTTTTTAAATTTCCCTTTTGATTTCTTCTTTGATTCATTGGGTGTTCAGAAGTGTGGTGTTTAATTTCCACATATTTTTGAATTTTCCATTTTTCCTCTTTTAACTTTTTTCTAATTGTATAACATTGTGGTCAGAAAATATATTTGGTATGATTTCAATCTTCTTAAATTTTGTAATTGTTCTGTGACCTAACATATGATCTACCCTAGAGAATGTTCCATGTGCATTTGAGAATGTGTATATGTTGCTGTTGCATGGAATACTCTATGTATGTCTGTTAGGTACACTTGGTCTAAAGTATAGTTCAAATCCAATGTTTCCTTATTGTACATCTTATTGATATAACAGAATATTTTATGCTGATAACAACTTAACTTTGATCACATACAAAAACTCTACCTTTTTACTCCCTGCCACATAGTTTATGCTTTTGATGTCATAATTTACCTCTTTTTATATTGTGTATTCATTAATAATAATTGTGGCTATTGTTATTTTAATACTTTTGTCCTTTAACCTTTGCATTAGAGTTAATCGATTAATATACCACCATATTACAGTATTAGTATATTCTGAATTTCAATCTATACTTACCATTACCCTAGTTTGTTATATTTTCATGTTTTCGTGTTACCAATTAGTGTCCTTTCATTTCATCTTGAAGAGTTCCTTTCAGCATTTCTTGTAAAGTAGGTCTAATTATGATGAACTCCCTCAGCTTTTGTATATTAGGGAAAGTCTTTGTCACTCCTTTATTTCTGAAGGACAACTTTGGCTGGGTAAAGTATTCTTCATTGACATTTTTTTCTTCCAGCAATTTGCATATATCATTCCACTCTCTACATAGGCATTCCCTTTATATGAGGAGGTTTCTTTTCTCTTATTCCATCTAAAATTCTCTCTGTCTTTGATTTAGACAATTTAAAAATATATATATCTTGGAGAAGATTGTTTGGGGTTGAGATATGGGGGATGGGGTACTTATGAATCAAACAAACTTTGATGTCCAAACCTTTCTCCAGATTTGGGATATTCTCAGCCATTATTTCTTTAAATAAGCTTTCTGCCACTTTTTCCCTGTCTTCTCCTTCTTGGACTCCAGTAATGCATAGATTGTTTCTTATAATAGTATCCCATAGTTCATGTAGGCTTTCCTCACCACCTTTCTTTCCTTCTTTCTTTCTTTCTTTCTTTTTCTTTCTTTCTTTCTTTCTTTCTTTCTCTTTCTTTCTTTCTTTCTTTCTTTCTTTCTTTCTTTCTTTCTTTCTTTCTTTCTTTCTTTCTTTCTTTCTTTTTCTTTCTTTCTTCCTTCCTTCCTTCCTTCCTTCCTTCCTTCCTTCCTTCCTTCCTTCCTTCCTTCCTTCCTTCTTTCCTTCCTCTTCTCTGCCTGGAAAATTTCAAATGATCTGTTTTCTACTTTACAGATTCTTTCTCCTGCTTGATCCAGTCTTCTGTTGATGTTCTCTATTGCATTTTTCATTTTATTTATTGTATTCTTCAGCTCAAGAATTTCTGTTTGGTTCTTTTTTTTTAACATCTTTATTGGAGTATAATTGCTTTACAATGGTGTGTTAGTTTCTGCTTTATAACCAAGTGAATCAGTTATACATATACATATGTTCCCATATCTTTTCAAATGAGACCATAGGGAACTACAGCTAATGGTATTTACACTTGTGTCTACATGGACAAGTGACCTTAAACAAATGACCTGTGACTTTGCTTGTGTCCCAGAAAAAGAACCACTTATTAGAACTATTGATCAGATCCTGGGAATTATGAATTTGAATTTAACAATCTTTGTAGGACAATGTGCCAAATGCTTACCACCTGGAATTAATTAGTAGAAATTCACTTTTTTTTTAGTTTAAACAAATTGTTTACATGTAAAAAAAGAAAGAAATTTATATATGTAACCTAGCTAATGTAAGGCCTTTTCCAGACCTTATATATCATGAACAATTCCTTTTTCCTGGATTTCCATGTGCTTCTAACAGACATTACTTCTTTGTGGCTAGGACACTTGGTCCTGTTTGTCTCAGACTAACATCTCATGCACCTTAGGAAGAGTATTCTGAGACTTGTCTGTACAAAAAGACCCTAATTCTATACATCTGCAAGGCTGAAATTCTGACTCAGATGTGAACTTCAAAATGAGGTCACCCTTGATTATTCAAGCATTCTACCTGAGGGAATTACTGAATCATTGTTTATGTGAATAATCAGAGAAGTATACCCAGTAATGGAAATCATACAAATAGAAAAAAACTGTGAGACACTTACCACTAACTTTGGCAGAAGTTATTAATACCACCTCTGCCCCAGATAGAATACAGGTTAGTCTCATTTTGGCATGAGTAGTGACAATCTCGTTACTCTAGATTTCTTTTGGGCTAGTCATGTGCCATCATTAATACTTCTTGCTGTATTTGGATCAATGAGACAGACAAGGCAGTACAGGCTACACTTTGCCTTAAGGAAAAAGCTACTTGGATCTTTAAGGTTGATCATCATGGCCTATGGGAATTGTTCTCTTGGCCTGAGTTGAGCAATTGGAGTTCTGGGTTCCAAAGCATCATACAGAGAGGTAGCACAAGAGGGGTTTGGAGTAAGCGAGGAGCTGGAAAGGTAGTGTGAGCAGGGACAGGGGATTTAGAGCAGGTGGAAAGTGAGTATAGAAAGGTAGTGTAACCTTGATCTGAGCAGAGATCTGTAGAGGCTGCAGGAATGGAAGTCTGAAGGGAGAAGAAAGAGACAGCACTAGCAAGAACTGGAGGGAGGGCCAGAGCAGAGAAGCAGTGCAAGTGGAGTTCGAAGTGGGTTGGGGAGCTAAGAGGTGGTGCAAACCAGGATGAGGCTAATAGTAGTTGAGAGCTAGCAGAAGCAGGTATAGGGAACCAGAACTGAGAAGTAGTGACAGCCGGGCCTGGAGAGAAAGTGCAACCTGGGATCTCGGCAGGAGCTTAGCAGAGATGTAGCCCCAGGAGTAGCTACAGAACGGTGGATGGATGGGGTGTGTAGACTCGAGGTAGCGCTGACCAGAGAGGAGTGGGTTCCTGGTGGGTGAGAGAAGTAATGCTGGGGCTGAGGAGGGGTAAATTGGAATTGGAGGCCGTTTTGGAGAGGAAGCACGAGTGAGGAACAGAGAAGTATCTTGAATAGATGTTGGGGCTGGTTTGGGGTCTGAGAGGTAGCAAGATCGGGTATGAAGGGGGTATGAGAGGAGATGTAGAATGATTGGGATCACGTTGAGGTGGAGGCTGGGGGTAGGAGGGAGAATGGAAAGAGAAGGTCAGAGAAATAGTGAGAGCTGGCAACTGGGGATGGGAGAGGGTGGTGGAGAGAGGACCTGAGGGGTAGTTGGGAGAGGTATCACAAGTGGGAGCCCAAGCAAGGCAGGACAAGCTGCATTGACCTGGGCTTTGCTGTCAAAGTCCCTTAGAAAACTGGACTTAGGGGGTTTTGTTACAGTCATGGCATCCGTTATTCTAATGCATCAACAAGGAAAGACATAAAACCAAATAGTGTCGAGGACTGGCACTCCCGATTGCTCCCAAGAGCGTGAAGAGATGTCTATACTCTGAGAGACATATATCTAGCAGGGGCTAGGGAACATGAAGTCTCAGTTTTTGAAAAGCCTGACACAAACAGAGATAGCAGAGGCTGAACCTCTGGGGCACAGCAAGAAAGTGATAACTTGGCCTCTCTGTTCTAAGCACCTCTGGAATAACCAGGTCATGCTCTATGACTTGTATCAATCTTTCCATTTCCTTCTTTCTCAATCTCCCCCCTTCTCTTTTATCCCTTCTCCCCACTAATGTAAAAAACTTATCACCTTCCCCTGGGAAAGGCCGGCTGTTGCCTCCTTCACTGTTCTTGAACAACACACAGCAGTTATACAACCACACCATGATTCTCTCATAGGTCCTTTCTTACCCTGCAGTGGTCTAGAGCTAATTTGTGAAAATGACCAGGTGATATGTGGTACTCTGCACTTTGGTGCAAGGTTGAAAATGCCCTGGTACTGAATGCAGTGTGCCTTTTCCCTACCCTATACTCTCCCACTTTTTTCCTTAGAGGGAATCTTGCCATTGCTGACCTCCTGGGATGCATTGGGCTGATGATCATTAACTTCTCAAGTGACTACATCCATATTGAAAAACCAGCTATCAGTGCTGGTTCTGTCAAGTATGTTTCTAACAGATAACTTTCTCCTCCTTGTTTAGTGGGATCTTGGCCATCACTGTTGACCTCTACATATCTCTGCACAATGCTTTTACCTACCAAGTGATTTGCACCATGCCCCATACCTTAGGAATATTAAGCAGGGTATAGTTCATCTGAGTGGCTCTTGGTTTGTTTCCAGTAATGGGCTGGAATTGTCTAGACCACCCTGATTCCTGCAGTGTGTCTATTTGTTTGAGAAAAGACAATACTTGGTTGTGTACTTCTTGACTGTCTTCATTCTCATGCTTCAAATCTATATTCAGATCTCCTACTCCTTCCATCACCAAGCCTGGGAGATCTTGTGTCAGTGTCAGGATCTAGGTCAGGTTCAGGACAGCCCAAGCCAGAGTGGCTTCATCTGAAACTTCAAGTGCATCACCACTGTCTCCCTGGTACTGGGCCTGTTTACTGGATGGACATGTCCTGCTCATCAGAGATGTCTCATATCCCTGGCTTCCCAACATCTCTATGGCCCTGACAACTACCTTCCATTCAGTCATCATTCCCATCACCTACAGATTTCAAAATGCAGAAATCCAGAGGACAGTCATCCATTTCTTCAATAGCTACTTCTACATCCACCTGTACATCCTTTTATGCAGAGTTCCTGGGTGGGCTTGTGGTATCAAGAAATCATTTTTCTGGGGGCTCCATCAAATCAGAATGTGTTGAGGGGTTGCCTGGGATAAGTTCTGGAATCCAAAGATGGTTGGGACACAGGCTATTAGGGTCATGCTGCAGAGCCACCTCCTGTGTGAGAGAGGAGGCTGTGGCAAAGTCCCTGGACACCAGTGCTAGGGTAGAAGGAGGAGGAGAGAGTAATAGAGTATGAGGTGGAAGGGGGAAGGGTAATGGAAAGGAAGTAGGGGGGAATAAGTCATCTTCTTGCACAGAGGCAAAGAAGACATTCCAGATGATAGAATCTCTCCTCTTCAAGCATGTTGCTCCTTCACTTTCTTGTTCTCTGGGTCCAGAAAAACAGTTTTGGAGAAGGCCCCAGTTGGCTTCTAACCTCTATCTATTTACTTCTGTCTCTGTGTATTTGTGCCTATTGTAAATGCTGTTTGGGTGTGTATGTGTATACATGAATGCCTCCATGATTGGGGGATTCCTGGGGTGAGGCGGTACAGGGCAAAGAGTGGTATTGTTTTATCCCTTTTCCCCCTTCTCTTTCCAATGTTTAAGAGGAACTGTATTTATTAGTTTTATGCTCTCACTTTCAGTTTTACCTAGTGTCCTCTTTCAGTATCAGCCAGAATGAAAAGCTCACATCTGGGAAGAGATGGACTGAAGCATGGTGGTGTGGGTGAGGACGCAGGCGGGAAGCCATTCCCAGATATCCCAGTCTGTGCCAAGAAAGGCTTCAGGCTGCTGAATAGCCACCTCAGAACTGACTAGTCTTCCTCTACATCCAAATTTCTGCCCAAGTACTTGGAAAGATTTGCTCCTTCTTGGAGTCCCTAAGAAGGGGCAAGATCAGATTCCCAGGACTGCCTTCCATCCTGTTCCAGAGGGTGTCCTTTTTCGGAGCAAATAAAACAGTGGAAAAAGCCTTGTGAATGAATCTTTCAGCTTTTCCTCCCCTGCCCCATGAATGTATCAGGAATCCTTAATGGAGATCCCCTACTGGCCCAGGGCTCAAGGAGGAAGTGGGGAGTGGGAGGGGAGAGAAACAAGCTGAAAAGGCAGAAAGTAAATGAGAAAGCAGGGAAGAAAAAACATTCTTAGTTTGACTACCCTTCCCTTCCCACCAGCCCTACCAGTAACTATACACAGACATCTATTGAATACATAACTTTCTACAAACCTCTGCAAGTCTCAGCCTTATCAGGCAACCTCCTCTCCTCACAGTCTCCCCCTTCCCCTTTTGTCTCTCATCTCACACTTTTTGCCATAGAAATGAAGTACCCTTTACATTTCTAGGTTTCATTTCTATTCTGGCCACTCTGTAACCTCACTGAATGCAATAGAATTAAACCTCGAGGTTGAGAAGGGTGGGGGGCCTGGTGAGGGTGAGAAGGGGCTGTGCCACACTGCCCACACGTCTGCCACCAAGTTATAGCTAAAAGCATCAATTTCATGACCTTGAGAACACAGAGGTCATTTTAAGGGACCCCAAGAGTGTGCCTACAACTTTCTCTTTCCCAAGGAAGGCTGTTTTCACTTACCACCTTGCAGGCCATTGAAGGCCAGCCCACAGAGTGGCAGTGAGCACTTTGTCTGGAAAATTGGCCTACTTAATGCGATTCTAGAGTCTGTATAGCTGTCATTTTCTTTCTATGTGTGTGTGTTGGTAAGGTTTCATAGCGTTTGAATGCAGACATTATAATATGTATTTTCAAAGAAGGTGACGTAGCCCCATTTCCTCCCCACAGCTGGCTCATTTAAAAGCTCTGAAAATCTATGGTGCATATACTATTGAAAAATTCATAAAGTTTTTAATTAGATATAAAATAAGCTACAAGGATATATTGTACAACACGGGGAATATAGCAAATATTTTATAATAACTATAAATGGAATATAGCCTTTAAAATTTGTGAATCACTAATAAATAAATAAGAATTCACAAAGTTTTAATCTTTATCAAACCTCATCCACTTTTCTATTTGCCATTCTGCTTTTTGTCTTATCACTTTGGCACCTTTATTTTTCTAATGAATGACTGGTTTGATTTTTGTTTCCCACCTCTTTATTTCACTTTGCTAGAGGTCTGTGATGATCCTGGAGTTTGCCAGGACTATGCCAGGGCCTCACACGGAGTGCAGCTTGTAACATGTCTAATAAAATCATCTTTGGGAAAGTCCACTTTACTTGATCCTGGAGATTCAATTGTTCCTCACCCCCCTCCTGTTGTGTGTGGCAAGCCGCAGGCCTGGTGACTTTTAAGAACTTGAGGGTGGGGTTTTGGAGAGGAGATGTGGGCTTAAGCTATCAGTTTGAGAAGGATCTACAAAGACAAAGAGAGCACCCAGGCAATATATCAGCCAGCCCCAGTGGTGTGCTGACTTAACAACCAGCACTCTGAAAAATTTCTGGCATGTACATTGCTGATTTCCACAGTGTGTATACTCTAACCACGACCAACTTTAAGATACAGACTTACGCCACTGAAGGTGGAGTTGGGAATAAATGCACACAATCTGATTTCCTGAGTCCTTAAGAGTCATTCCAGTACACCACAGCTCTGCATACTATGGACAAACTGCGTCATGTCTCCTAGAGATGGGGTCTTCCTCTTGGCAATAATGAGGTTGGACTGAGCAGTGCATAAGGAATCTTGGAGCTTTGACATTCATAAGTTAAAGGTTCAGAGTCTGAAGGTTTGTGCTCCTGACAAATGAGCAGGAATACTGGGCAGGAAGCTGGACCCCAAGCTGATATGCAAATTCACAGATGATAAATATCAGGTGTGCTTGAGTTTGATAAAAGTGTAGAGGAATTGCTTTTTTCTAGGAGGGGAGGGTTAATAACCAAAAAGTTGAGGGTAGGCAATGACATTATTCCCAGTTTTCCCAGAGAAGAGTATTTGAAAGCCAAGGACCTTCAATACCTTGGTTTTTCAGGAAGTTCAAGGAGAGCAGCACCTCTCACCAGCAAGGCCTATCTAATGCATCACACTCTCCTTGACCTAAATATTGTGGCAAAAAGGGGGTCTCTAGTGCCAGACTTCTGAATGTTTGGTAAAAATTTTCTGAAATGTATTTTCTCCAGTGGATAGTCAATCACTCTGTGAGCTTTGACTCTTGCTCTATATAGGGTTGGGTTCGTTAGGGTTCTAGGGGAAGTGAGATGGGTGATTAGGGTCATTGCTCTAACAAGAGACACTTTCTACCTGGCAACTCATTTTCTGGACTTCCAGTCCAGTGCTTTTTCTAATGCATCTGATCTCTTGGAGACAGAAGCCGTATTTTCCCAGGCCAAGGAATGATTTGAGCAGATAGGATGGAGCTCTGGAGGCATCAGTTAGCCAGGAGGCACAAGTTTTTGAAAAGCATTGGCACCCATATCCCCTGCCCCTAACAAGTGTAATAAGGCATATCTGTGCTCCAGCTGTGTGATCATGAGCAAGTAATTGCCTTGAACCTCTCTCTCCTCGTGTGAAAAACAGGAGTAATAATAATAGTACCTATCTATGACATCTCGTTTTTGTGAGGATTAAAACAAAGCACTTAATAAGCTCAATTAATGTTTAATTAGTAGTAGCAGGGTTACATATCACCCCTGGACAACACTGCTGAAGTTTTTGAAGTTTCCTTGGTTCCATCCCTTCTTCCCCCCAGCTATCCTGAATTTGTATCAGAATTCATAACCACCCCAGGGTCTCTTGATTTACTTTTGCTTGAGGGAGAGGAAGAAGCCCTTGGGCTGGAAATGGCTGAGTCTCAGGAGTCGTCTATGGAACAAAGGGGCTTCTAAATCCCTCTGCCTCCAAGTGACAGAATGTGGGGGGGGGGTGAAAAATTGGGTGGGACAGCAAATGCCTCACCCTAGGTTCTGTTCAGATGAACACAGAATGGCCATTTTAAACTTCAGATTCACAGCAGCAGACTAAGGCAGTGCAGTGTCTTGTGCTTTGGACCCAGAGGAGAAGGGTGAAAAGCCTGTGGAGGGAATGCCCTAGATAACTGCTGACCTGGTATTGTTTGCCTGTTTAGTTTAGTTAGTTCTGATGAAATTAAAATTCATATTTTAAAGCAAATCAAGGAAAATTTAAACATGAAATTTTTCTCTGCCCTTTGGCCTCTTACCTCCCCTCTGGTGTACATCGTGTATCTGCATTATGCATTGACCAGACCTCCCCAAAGACAGAAATACCTGCTCAACCACCTAGAGCAATACTCTCCTAATGTCAGCAAGATGACTCTTTAGGAGATAATATTCCTTCCTAACTCTATAAGGGGTCTTGATGACCCACTGTTTTGTACATGCAGATCTGGATTGTGTAAACTGTCAGTACATCGTATGATGTATAACCCTCTGTCTCAAAACGTATATAACTGTGCTTTGACCTTGTAACAGGCGGAACAGTTCTCAGAGCTCTCTGAAAGACTATCTCCTATGTTACACTCCTCAGGGTGGCTTCAATAAAATTTTTCACTTCTTTCATAGATTGACTGACTATTAATTAATTTTTCATTGACATTTGCATGGCATACCTGGCAGGATATCAGAAACACCCACTAGAGGACACCTGCAGGACATCCCGAACTGGCCCTTGGTACCAACATGGGCCCTTTGAGATTCACTGGCTTCTCAGTATCTCTCAGGTGTTCTGGTAAGTTCTCCTGATATTTGTTTTCTTTTACTTTTTCTTTTTTGGAGTATAGTTGCTTTATAATGTTGTGTTACTTTCTGCTGTACAGCAAAGTGAATCAGCTATACGTATACATATATCCCCTCTTTTTTTGGATTTCCTCCCCATGTAGATCACCACAGAGCACAGAGTAGAGTTCCCTGTGCTATACAGTACTTTCTCATTAGTTATCTATTTTATACATAGTAGTGTATATATGTCAATCCCAATCTCCCAATTAATCCCATCCCTGTTCCCTGTTGGTATCCATACATTTGTTCTCTATATCTGTGTCTCTATTTCTGCTTTGCAAATAAGTTCATCTGTATCATTTTTCTAGATTCCACATATAAGGGATATTATACGATATTTGTTTTTCTTTCTGACTTACTTCACTCTGTATGACAGTCTCTAAGTCCATCCACGTCTCTGCAAATGGCACAATTTCATTCCTTTTTATGGTTGAGTAATATTCCATTGTATATATGTACCACATCTTCTTTATCCATTCCTCTGTTGGACATTTAGGTTGCTTTTATATCCTGGCTATTGTTAAACAGTGCTGCAATGAACATTGGGTGCATGTATCTTTTGGAATGATGGTTTTCTCTGGGTATATGCTGAGGAGTGGGATTGCTGGGTCATATGGTATTTCTATTTTCAGTTTTTAGGAACCTCCATATGGTTCTCCATAGTGGCTATACCAACTTACATTCCCACCAACAGTATAAGAGGGTTCCATTTTCTCCACACCTTCTCCAGCATTTATTGTTTGTAGATTTTTTGATGATGGCCATTCTGACTGGTGTGAGGTGATAACTCATTGTAGTTTTGATTTGCATTTCTCTAATAATTAGTGATGTTGAGTATATTCTCATGTGTCTGTTGGCGACCTGTATGTCTTCTTTGGAGAAATGTCTATTTAGATCTTCTGCTCATTTTTTGATTGGGTTGTTTGTTTTCTTGATATTGAGCTGCATGAGCTGTTCGTATATTTTGGAGGTTAATCCCCTGTCAGTTGCTTTGTTTGCAAATATTTTCTCCCATTCTGAGGGTTATCTTTTCATCTTGTTTATGGTTTCCTTTGCTGTGTAAAAGCTTTTAAGTTTAATTAGGTCTCACTTGTTTATTTTTGTTTTTATTTTCATTACTGTAGGAGGTGGGTGAAAAAAGATCTGGCTGCGATTTATAGTAAAGAGTGTTCTGCCTATGTTTTCCTCTAAGAGTTTTATAGTGTCCAGCCTTACATTTAGGTCTTTAGTCAATTTTGAGTTTATTTTTGGGTATGGTGTTAGGGAGTGTTCTATTTTTATTCTTCAACATGTAGCTGTCCAGTTTTCCCAGCACCACTTATTGAAGAGACAGTCTTTTCTCCATTGTATATTCTGGCCTCCTTTGTCATAGATTAGGTGACCATAGGTACATGGGTTTATCTCTGGGCTCTCTATCTTGTTCCATTGATACATATTTCTGTTTTTGTGCCAGTACCATACTGTCTTGATTACTGTGGCTTTGTAGCATAATCTGAAGTTAGGGAGCCTGATTCCTCCAGCACCATTTTGCTTTCCCAAGATTGCTTTGGCTATTCAGGGTCTTTTGTGTTTCCATACAAATTGTAAATTTTTTTGTTTTAATTCTGTGAAAAATGCCACTGGTAATTTGATGGGGATTGCATTGAATCTGTAGATTGCTTTGGGTAGTATAGTCATTTTCACAATATTGATTCTTCCAATCCAAGAACATGGTATATCTCTGCATCTGTTTGTGTCATCTTTGATTTCTTTCATCAGTACCTTACAGTTTTCTCTGTACAGGTTTTTGCCTCCTTAAGAAGGTTTATTACTGGGTATATTACTCTTTTTGATGTGATGGTAAATGGGATTGTTTCCTTAATTTCTCTTTCTGATCTTTCATTGTTAGTGTATAGGAATGCAAGAGAATTCTGTGTATTCATTTTGTATCCTGCAACTTTACCAAATTCATTGATGAGCTCTAGTAGTTTTCTGGTGGCATCTTTAGGATTTTCTATGCATAGTATAATGTCATCTGCTAACAGAGACAGTTTTCCTTCTTCTTTTCCTGTTTGGAATCCTTTTATTTCTTTTTCTTCTCTGATTGCCGTGGCTAGGACTTCCAAAACTATGTTGAATAATAGTGGTGAGAGTGGACATCCTTGTTTTGTTCCTGATCTTAGAGGAAATGCTTTCAGTTTTTCACCATTGAAAATGATATTTGCTGAGGGTTTGTTGTATATGGCTTTATTATATTGAGGTAGGTTCCCTCTATGCCCACTTCCTGGAGAGTTTTTATCATAAATTGGTGCTGAATTTTGTCAAAAGCTTTTTCTGCATCTATTTCAATGATCATAAGGTTTTTATTCTTCAATTTGTTGATGTGGTGTATCACACTGATTGATTTGTGTATATTGAAGAATCCTTGCATCCCTGGCATAAATCCCACTTGATCATGGTGTATGATGCTTTTAATGTGTTGTTGGATTCGACTTGCTAGTATTTTGTTGAGTATTTTTGTGTCTATGTTATCAGTGATATTGGCCTGTAATTTTCTTTTTCTGTGATATTTTTGTCTGGTTTTGGTATCAGGGTAAAGGTGGCCTCGTAGAATGAGCTTGGGGTCTTCCTTCTCTGCAATTTTCAGGAAGAGTTTGAGGAGAATGGCTGTTAGCTTTTCTTTGATAGAATTGGCCTGTGAAGCCATCTGGTCCTGGACTTTTGTTTGTTGGAATATTTTTAATCACAGTTTCAATTTCATTACTTGTGATTAGTCTGTTCATATTTTCTATTTCTTCCTGGTTCAGTATTGGAAGGTTGTACTTTTCTTAGAATTTGTCCAGTTCTTCCAGGTTGTCCATTTTATTGGCATATAGTTGCCTGTAAGAGTCTCTTATGATCCTTTGTATTTCTGTGGTGTCAGTTGTAACTTCTTTTTCTTTTCTAATTTTATTGATTTGAGTCCTCTCCCTTTTTTTCTTGTTGAGTCTGGCTAAAGTTTTATCAATTTTATTTATCTTCTCAAAGAACCAACTTTTAGTGTCATTGATCTTTTGAATTGTTTTCTTCATCTCTATTTCATTTATTTCTGCTCTGATCTTTAGGATTTCTTTCCTTCTACTAACTTTGGGTTTTACTTGTTCTTCTTTCTCTAGTTGCTTTAGGTGTAAAGTTAGGCTGTTTATTTGAGATTTTTCTTGTTTCTTGATGTAAGATTGTATTGCTATAAACTTCCCTCTTAGAACTGCTTTTGCTGCATCCCATAGGTTTTGGGTCATCGTGTTTTCATTGTCATTTTTTTACAGGTATTTTTTGATTTCCTGTTTGATTTCTTCAGTAATCCATTGGTTATTTAATAGCATATTGCTTAGCCTCCATGTGTTTGTGTTTTTTTTACAGTTTTTTTCCTGTAATTGATTTCTAATCTCATAGTGTTGTGGTTGGAAAAGAAGCTTGATATGATTTCAATTTTCTTAAATTTACCAAGGCTTGATTTGTGATTGAAGGTGTGGTCTATCCTGGAGAATGTTCCGTGTGCACTTGAGAAGAAAGTGCATTCTGCAACTTTTGGATGGAATGTCCTATAAATATCAATTAAGTCTATCTGGTCTAATGTGTCATTTAAGGCTTGTGTTTCCTTATTAATTTTCTGTCTGGGTAATCTATCCATTGGTGTAAGTGGAGTGTTAAAGTCCCCCACTATTTTTGTGTTACTGTCGATTTCCCATTTTATGGCTGTTACAATTTGCCTTATGTATTGAGGTGCTCCTATGTTGGGTGCATAAATATTTACAATTGTTATAACTTCTTCTTGGATTGATCCCTGATCATTATGTAGTGTCCTTTCTTGTCTCTTGTAACAGTCTTTACAAGAGACAAGAAAAGACACTACATAATGATTTATGTAAAAGTCTATTTTGTCTGATATGAGAATTGCTACTCCAGCTTTCTTTTGATTTCCATTCACATGGAATATCTTTTCCATCCCCTCACTTTCAGTCTGTATGTGTCCCTAGGTCCGAAGTGGGTCTCTTGTATACAGTATATATAGGGGTCTTGTTTTTATATCCATTCAGCCAGTCTGTATCTTTTGGTTGGAGCATTTAATCCATTTACATTTAAGTTAATTATCGATATGTATGTTGCTATTGCCATTTTGTTAATTGTTTTTGCAGGTCTTTTTCTTGTCTTGTGTTTTCTGCCTAGAGAAGTTCCTTTAGCATTTGTTGTAAAGCTGGTTTGGTGCTGCTGAATTCCCTTAGCTTTTGCTTGCCTGTGAAGCTTTTGATTTCTCTGTCAAATCTGAATGAGATCCTTGCTGGGTAGAGTAATCTTGATTGTAGGTTTTTCCCTTTCATCACTTTAAATATATCATGCCACTCCCTTTTGGCCTGCAGAGTTTCTGCTGAAAAATCACATGATAACCTTGTGGGGATTCCCTTGTATGTTATTTGTTGCTGTTTCCCTTGCTGCTTTTAATATTTTTTCTTTGTATTTAATTTTTGTTAGTTTGATTAATATGTGCTGTGGCATGTTTCTCCTTGGGTTTATCCTGTATGGGACTCTTTGCACTTTCTGTACTTGACTGATTATTTCCTTTCCCATGTTAGGGAAGTTTTCAACTATAATCTCTTCAAATATTTTCTCAGACCCTTTCTCTTTCTGTTCTTTTTCTGGGACCCCTATAATCCGAATGTTATTGCATTTAATGTTGTCCCAGAGTTCTGCGAGACTGTCCTCATTTCTTTTCATTCTTTTTTCTTTACTCTGCTCGATGGCAGTTATTTCCACCATTCTATCTTCCAGCTCACTTATCTGTGCTTCTGTCTCACTTATTCTGCTATTGATTCCTTCTAGTGTATTTTCATTTCTGGTATTGTGTTGTTCATCACTGTTTGTTGTTCTTTAGTTCTTCTAGTTCCTTGTTAAACATTTCTTGTACCTTCTCATTCCATGCCTCCATTCTATTTCCGAGATCTTTGATCATCTATTCTATCATTACTCTGAATTCTTTTTCAGGTAGATTTCCTATTTCCTCTTCATTTATTTGGTCTTGTGGGTTTTTAACTTACTCCTTCATCTGAAACATATTTGTCATCTCATTTTGTCTAACTTATTGTGTTGGTGGTCTCCTTTCTGCAGGCTGCAGGGTCATAGCTCCTCTTGCTTCTAGTGTCTACCCCATGGTGAGCGAAGTTAGTCCAGGGTCTTGTGTAAGCTTCCTGGTGGGAGGGACTGGTGCCTGTGCTCTGGTGGGTGGAGCTGAGTCTTGTCCCCCTGATGGGCAGCGCCATGTCAGGGGGTGTGTTTTGGGTTGTCTGTGAGCTTAGTATGACTTTAGGCAGCCTGTGTGCTGATGGGTGGGACTGTGTTACTGCCTTGCTGGTTATTTGGCATGAGATGTCCAGCACTGGAGCCTGGACCCTGTAGGCAGTTGGGTTGGGCAGGGTCTTGGTGTTGAGATGGAGACCTCCAGGAGAGCTCACGCTGATTAATATTCCCTGGGGCTGGGAATTCTCTGGTGTTCCAGCATCCTGGGCTCGGCACTCCCATCCCAGATGCTCGGACCTGACCCCTGGCCTGGGATCCAAGACCTTGCAAGCTGTGAGGTATGGCCAAAAAAGAAAGAAAAAAAAAGGAAAAGCAAATAGACAGGGGACTTCCCTGGTTGCACAGTGGTTAAGACTCAAAGCTCCCAATGCAGGAGGGCCTCAGTTCGATCCCTGGTCAGCGCACTAGACCCCGCATGCATGCTGCAACTAAGAGTTCACATGTCACAACTAAGGAGCCACCGAGCTGCAACTAAAGGAGCCCGTTAGCTGCAACTAAGGAGCCTACCTGCCACAACTAAGGAGCAGGCGAGCTGCAACTAAGGAGCCCACGAGCCACAACTAAGGAGCCCGCCTGCTGCAACTAAGTCCCGATGAAACCTAAATAAATAAATAAATAAATAAATAAATAAATAAATAAATAAATTTTTTTAAAAATTTAAAAAAAGAATAGAGACAAACAAAACCCAAGACAAATAGCAGAAACAGAAAGAAACATCAACAACAACATAAAAAAATAAAAGAAAACAAACAAAACCCAAGACAAACGATAAAATCAAAACCAAAAACACAAAAACAAAAACAAAGAAACAGAGAAAAACATAAAAATACAAAGAAAACAATAAACAAGAGAACAATGAAGCAAACAAAAGAACCCCAAAATGAAAACAAACAATAAAAACGAGACTACTAAAAACAAAAAAACAAAACAAAAACAGGAAGCAAACTGAAAAAAAAGCAAAGAAAACATAAAACAAACACAAAAACGATCAAAAAAAGTTCCAAACAAAACAAAAGAACAAAAAGAAAAACAATAAAAAATACAAAACAACAAACAGTAAAGTAAAAATGGAAAAATAAAAAATACATTAAAATTTTTTTAAAAAGAAAAGAAAAAATAAATTAAAGAAAACAGCAACAGAACAAAATGTAACAGAAAAATTTAATAGTAACAACAATGTTTTCCTGGGGCCAACTCCCACATGTACTTGCCCCCAAAGTCTACAGCTGCTAAAGCTAGACTGGTCTCAGTTGTGGGAGCACTCCTTGTTCATTCAGATAGTCCACACATGCAGGGTTTACCAAGCTGATTGCGGGGATTTAATCCATGGCTTGTGCAGCTGCATGGAGAGATTTCCATTCCTCTTCCTTTGTCACACATCCCCTGGGGCTCAGCTTTGGTTTTGGTCCCACCTCTGTGTGTAGGGCACCCTCAGGCCTCTGACTCCCACCCAGGCAAGAGGGGACAAAAGCAGCGGCTGATTGGGGCACACTTACTCAGGCTGGGGAGGGATAAGTCAGTCGCAACTGGGGCGTGTGTGAAGTGCCTGCAGTGGCAGAGACCAGCAAGAAGTTGCAACAGACTGGGTTGTGCTTGCTCTGGCAGGAGTCCCTGTCAGTGCCCGTGGAGGCAGGGGCTGGCATGTTGGAAGAGAGTCTGCGACTGTGGCTCCACCCCTTGCACACCACATGACAATGGTGCCTCCTTTCCAAGGCAGACCACCCTTCCTCTAGGAGCATTCCCAGCTGCTGGAGTCCCTCACTCCCATCCCATTAGTTTGTCTCCACACAGCCAAGAGCAGTCCTCTCCCCAAATCCGCTCTCCTAACCCCATGCTTTAGCACTCAGCCCCCACCAGCACTGGCAGACTCCCGTCTCAGGCTGGGGAGCCCAGGGCTGATTCCCAAGGAGGCTTTGGCATGGGTGGCACGTGTGGGCCCGCTGGGGCCTGTGCAGTCAAAGGAGGCTTTGGCGGTGGTGGTGCTCAGGACCCCAGAGCCTGTGTGGGTGGAGGAAGCTTTGGCTTGAAGGGTGGTTAAGCCTGCTCAGATGGGTGCCCCTCCCAGTGCCCGTGGAGGCAGGAGCCAATGGGTGGTGAAAGGGGTTGCAATGGCGGCCCCACACCTTGCGCGCCACTCAACAATGACGCCTTGCTTCTATAGTGTCCTGGGTTTCTTCTGCAAACTTTCCCAGTTGTGGAGCTCTTTACTCCTGTCCCTTCAGGCTGTCTCTTCACAGCCAACAGCTGTCCTCTCCCTGGATCCACTCTCCAAATCCCACTTTCCAGCACCCAGCCCCTCTCCACACCAGGAGACACACAACTCAGGTGTGCAGGGCTGTGGCATGGATCATGCATGCAGTTCTTACTTTGTCCTGCCTTCCACAGACTGGTTGTTGCATTCCACTCTGATCCCCCAAAGGTCTCTTTCTGCCCCAACTGATTTTCCCACCTTGGGGGGCTTTCTGCATGTGGGAACCTATCCTCACCTTTAGCTCCCTGCCAGCAGTGCTGGTTCCTTCCCGTTTCTTCTTTTCTTTTTTCTTTCTTTCACCCTACCCAGTTGTGTGGGGATTTTTCTTGTCATTTTATGTGTCCAAGGTCTTCTACTAGTGTACAGCAAGTGCTCTGTGAGAATTGTTCCATTCGTAGATTGTTTGTACTCTTGATGTACTTGTGAGGAAAGGTGAATTCCACATCCTCCTATTCTGCCATCTTGACTCCTCGAGTTCTCCTAATAGTTGGATCTCATTGTTTGAGTGATGATCCTAAAAATTTTATTTGAGCTGATTTTACTTAAGACTTGGAGTCTTAAGGGGCATTGGTGCATTTTCCTAGGCAGGGACGTAGGGGGATCTGGGCAGGAGGTCCAGGGAACCATAGGTGGCTGGTTTTTGTTAAATTTGGCTTAACTTTAGAAAAAACAAGTTGATATATGGCCTGAACAAACCATTTGCTAGTGAAATGAGAGACTGAATTATTCAGCTCCAAGGCACAAGGGACTTTTGCTCCTTCCAGCCACAAGGCATCCTCAGGTGGCTAAGAACCTAGCAGAAGTGTTTGAGGATTAATCCTTGTGATGTGTAGTGGTCCCTAAGGGAGCCCCACTACAACCATTAAGTAAATACTGCTCTTCTGGGAAATGTGACAGAGGCTGATCACCTAGTGATCAGAGCACCCATGGCAGTTTTAGACTGTAAGAGGGAGAAACCAAGACACATAAAAGAGTTGAACTGACCCAAGGGTAATTCCTTGAGGAGCTAGACTCAGAAGCAGCACCCATCCAATCGAACACACCATCCTCAGAAAGTTGTTCAGATCATATCTCATATCTGAATTAGGCTACCAAATCAATAAAGGGAAATTGTGCCTCAAAGGCCAAACAGCTCCCAAACGAACAGCCACCTATGGGAAACCCAGCTGGGTTTATGTATAACATCTATGGAACTGACACTTGCAAGTATTTAACTAAATGGTAAGGTCTGACCAAATATAATTTGTGCCTGAGATGGCCAAAATGGGGCACTTTTGATTTAAAACTAAGTTGGTTTACTTACAGGCTCAATTAGAAAAATATCCAGCTATAAGATCAAACAGCCAGAATGGAAGGCATATTTTAATTGGTACCTGGAAGCCTCAAAGCAAGATAATGATAAAGTGGCTTCATTGCAAGAGACAAATTGAAAATTATTAGAAACAGTGGCTTAATTAGAAAAGACCTCAGAAACCATTGCTTATTATCCCCCTCTTTCCTCCTCCTTCAGCTTCTTCATATCCTCTTCTTTTTGTGCTTCCCTACCCTGACCTTCCTGCTCTTCTACCTTCAATTTCAAAGAAAGAACTTATGGAGTCTAAGGGAAAGGATAAAGACAGCTCTAAAATAACAGCTGCTCCCTTTAAGGAGAAACCCACAAGTAGAGGGGAGCTTGCTCTTACCTATACGCCTTGGACTAAGACAGAACTTAAGAACTTAACTAAGGATTTTCCAGATCCTTTACAGGATCCTTTGGGTTTTGCTAAATAATTTGACCTTACAGTAACAACTTACGAGCCTGGATATTAATCCTTGTACCAGCTTGTACAATTACCAGTCTCTGAAAATAAAGCAAAAGAATGGCTCCAGGAGATAGATTAGAAGACACCTATGGAAGATTTTCTTAAACAAGGCTGCAGATTGCCAGAAATGTAGAGAAATTGCCCACAACCTTTATTAAGCTATTCCAAAGATCTTTCCAAAGAAAACAGATTGGGCAAAAATCCATCAATGCAAACAAAAGCCAGAAGAGACTTTTTTTGATTATTTCAAAAGATTTGAAAATATAGTCAAATACCACTCTGGCACTGACCCAAAGAGTTTCCTGAACCATCAGAATGATCCAATATTAAATTATATTTTCCTAGAAGGAATAGCTGAATTGGCATGACTGGTAAAAAGATATGAACTTGATTGGGCTACTATGAATACTAATACACTTGTCACTATTGCTGACAAACTCTCCAAAACCTTACAGAAAAGAGAAAAGGAAAAAGCTGCCAAGGTTATGAATATGCAGTTACAACAGCTCAGCAGTCCATTGAGACTACCTGGCCCAAATTTCAATCAGTCTTGAAGCAACCACACCTGCCTTTGGAACCCTGTGGGCCCCCCTTCCAAGTACAAAGGCCCCCTCCATGTTCCCTGCCTCTTGTTTGTAGAAAAGCTGAAATCTCCCAGCCCTCCGTGAGTCACAAAAGAGCAGACTCAAGCAGTTAATGATTAGGACAATAAAGTCACAGATTCAGTATCTGATGCACATTTCTGAGTTGTTTTACAGATACTATAACTGCCACCAGAGGGAAAAAGCTAACTGCATGATGGCCAGATTGCAGCCATGACATAAACTGCTCCATCTTGAGCAGTGCTGAATCTATGACTAGCACAATTCCAAGAACCGTCCTTAAGAGAATGGGATTAACACTATTGCTCATAGGTATCACCTCACACCAGTCAGAATGGCCATCAATAAAAAGTCTACAAATAATAAATGCTGAAGAGGGTGTGGAGAAAAAAGAACCCTCCTACACTGTTGGTAGGAGTGTAAACTAGTGCACCCATTATGGAGAACAGTATGGAGGTTCATTAAAAAACTAAAAATAGAACTACCATATGATCCTGCAATCCCACTGCTGGGCATATATCCAGAGAAAACTCTAATTCAAAAAGATACACAAACCTCAATGTTCATAGCAGCACTATTCACAATAGCCAAGACATGGAAGCAATCTAAATGCCCATCAACAGAAGAATAGATAAAGAAGATGTGATATATATATATACAATGGCATATTACTCAGCCATAAAAACAGAATGAAATAATGCCATTTGCAGCAACATGGATGGACCTAGAGATGGTCATTCTAAGTGAAGTACGTCAGACAAAGACAAATATCATATGATATCATTATATGTGGAACCTAAAAAAATGATATAAATGAACTTATTTACAAAACAGAAACAGACTCACAGACATAGAAAATAAACTTATGGTTACCAAAGGGGAAAGGTGGGGGGAAGACAAATTAGGAGTTTGGGATTAACATATACACACTACTATATATAAAATATGTAGACAGCAAGGACCTAGTATATAGCACAGGGAACTATACTCAATATCTTATAATAATCTATAATGGAAAACAATCTGAAAAAGAATATATATATATATAGTAAATTAACTATACTTCAATTAAAAATAGGAAAGGAAAAACAAAAGAAAAAACACTATTGCTCATAATAATCTATATCTTTGTGGGCATCAAAATAATTGTAGCTTGTTCTGCCCATGTATGTAAATAGGCAACTAAAACTGTCAGCAAAGAGATGCTACAGAACTACTTTGATATCTTCCACTCTAAGAATATGGCACCCTATGTCAGCAGGAAGAAGTTACAGAAGACGGACCTTCACCCATAATCCCACAAAAATGGAATGATGTTCTGACAAGTGGGGATTTGTAAGCAGCTTTTGGCAGGAAAGAGCTCTTTGCAGGAAAGAGCTCTCTGCAGGAGGCCCCTTTGTTTTGTCACTTTAGCAAAGCTATATTGTAACTAATATAACCAGGCACCCCCATGCTCTGCTCATCTCTGGCCCTAGCACACATTTCATATCTTTTGATCACACAGTACCTTGCCTAACCTGTTGGTTCTTTCCATAGATCAAAGAAGTAGAAATGAAGAAAAAGTAATTAACAGATGACCAGATCGTTTCCCTAGCTTCCCCTTCAGTAATCTTTCAAATAAACTTTGTGAACAAACTGTGTGAACAAAATACCATCTAAAGAAAGATCACGAGGAGTCAACAAGCCTGCATGCAGTGGGAGATGGCGACAACTCAGACCCCCTATCTCAATGATTAACTGAAATTGCTTGTCCTTTTCCCTTTAAAACCTTTCATGGCAAAGCAGAATCTTGGGAGTTAGTTTTTGAGAGACATGAGTCCACCTTCTCCCCAGATTGCCAGCATTCTGATTAAAAGCAACTTTTCTTTCTACCAACAATTGCCTCTTGATATTGATTTTTGAGTGGCAAGCAGCCAGACCTGAGTTCAGTAACACCTTTATTGCAGAAAACCTGGGCATTTTAAAAGAGACTGCCACAAATTTAAATGAGATTTAGAACAAGGCAGGATTAACAAGGAATACGGGTGCTCTGAGGATTATGAGAAGGCATTCCCCCTCCTTATCACTAACTACCTTAGGGGAAATTGAAATAACAATCAGAGGGAAAACTTCTAAGGCCCTTGTAGACACAGGGGCTACATTATCTGTTCTTAACCCTACCCTTATTCATTGCCCTCTCCCTCAGAGTAAACAGTCGATTCAAATGATAGGGGTTTCTAACTTACCTATACAAGTTTTTAAACCAGCACCAATAACTTTTCAGCTAGGAACTATCATTGGAAGACATGTTTTCCTTTTGGTAAAATGTGCTCCAATTCATTTAATAGGATGAGACTTTCAGAGGCATACAACACCCATATTACCTTTCCACCAAAGGGTGAAATGATTTTAGATTTATAAAACTTAGATGCAGACCAGAATATAATTACCAAGAAATTGACGGTAATGAAAACAAGAGTTTGGACAGATGGAGAGGAAGTTAACTACTGTTACAAGTGCCTGAGGAATTATGGTCATCCTCCTCCTCAGACATTGGGAAAATCAAGTCAGCTACTCCCATTAAAGTAACTATTGATAATTCCAAGCCTCTACCCAATATTTGACAGCATCCACTTATATCAGAGGCATTAAATGGAATTCCTATTATTCAGGAATTCCTCAATAAAGGACTTATAATTCCTTGTACCAGTCCTTGTAATAGCCCTATTTTACCAGTAAGAAAGTTAAATGAGGAAGGCTGAAGGTTTGTTCAGGACCTGAGAGCTATAAATACTATTGTGATCCCTTGCTACCCTGTGGTTCCTAATCCTCACACCCTGCTCTCAGCCATTCCAGCAGACACCTGTTATTTCTCAGTAATAGACCTATGTAGTGCATTTTTTAGTATTCCAGTGGAAGACGAAAACCAATACCTCTTTGCCTTTATGTGGGAAGATCATCAGTATACTTGGAGAGTTATGCTGCAAGACTATACTGAAGGACCCACTTATTTTTCTCAAATACTTAAAGCTGATCTGGCTGTTCACTTCCTTAATGGCTCTGCTTTGATTCAATATGTAGCTGATTTGCTTTTGTGTTCTAGAACTGGACAGGACTTTATTTTATATTTATTTATTTATGTGGCTGCACTGGGTCTTAGTTGAGGCACATGGTACCTTTGTTGTGGCATGCAGGATCTTTTAGTTGCAGCATGTGGGCTCTTAGTTGTGGCATGCATGTGGGATCTAGTTCCCTGGCCAGGGATCGAACCCGGGCCCCCTGCATTGGGAGCATGAAGTGTTAACCACTGGACCACCAGGGAAGTCCCCAAACAGGACTTTCAAACAGACACTATCCGTCTGTAACAACAATTAGCCTCTAAGGGACATACAGTGTCTAAAAACAGACTGCAATTCTGTTTACCAATTGTGAAATATTTGGGTCATTTGATATCCAAGGAAGGATTGTTAATTGATTCTGAAAGAATTAAGGGAATCCTGGCTTTCTTGCTCCCCGAAACAGAGAAACAGCTAAGAGGATTTCTAGGTTTGACTGAATATTGTAGGAATTAAGTACCTACTTTTCCCCTCATTTCCCAACTCCTCTATGTGTTAATTAAGTACCACTGATCAGTCCCAATTGAATGGACAATAAAAGGAGAAAAGGCTACAGATGCCTTAAAAATCTTCATTGACTCAGGCTCTGGCATTAGGCCATCCTAATTATAAATTACCATTTTTTCTCTTTGTGCATGAAGATAAAGGAAATGCCCTAGGGGTGTGTTAACTCAGAAGCATGGTGACCAGCATCAACCCATAGGATAGTATAGCCACCACCTAGATTCAGTGTCAAAAGGAATCCCACCCTATATGAAGGTTGTTTCAACAACAGCTCTCTTGATCAAAGTTACTGAAGAGCTCATAATGGGGTCTCCTTTGACTGTCTATGTTCCACATTCAGTGGAATCTCTTTTAAATTCTCATTATACTCAGCACTATTCTGTGAGTAGACTCACTTCTTACAAGGCATTGTTGCTTTCTTTGTCTAATATTATTATACTTTGGCTCAATGTGATAATCTTAACCCCACAATTTTGCTTCCAGTACCACAGGAAGAAAACAGCCACATCCGTATTTTACTAATGGATTATCTTCTTATTCCTAGGAATGATTTACAAGAAATCCTATCGATAACGCTGACTTAAGTTGGTTTACAGATGGATCTTACTTAAAAGATGAACACGGACATTACTGAGCTGAATATGCAATAACATCCACTGTGGACATAATTGAAAGTTCTTACTTACCAGAACCAAAGTTGGCAGAACAAGCTGAATTAATTGCTCTAATCAGGGCTTGTCAGCTAGCCAAGGATCAAATAGCAAATATTTACACTGATAGTCGCTATGCTTTTGGAGTAGCTCATGATTTTGGAATGCTCTGGAAGGAAAGAGGATTTCTTACTTCCTCAGGGAAACTCATAAAAAATGGGAAACTAGTCTCAGAATTACTAGACTCCATAATTACCTAAACAATTGGCCATTATCAAAATACCTGGACATTCCAAATCTGATTCAATAGAGGCTAAAGGGAATCAATTCACGGACTCGGCAGCTAAACAAGCTGCTTTAAGTTCTATTTCTGTCCAGCTCTGAAAATGTCCACTACTTAAACTTGACCCCTTAAATTTAACTTAAACTTGACCCCTTAAATTTAACTGTTAAGAAATTTCCCCTACAGGTTCAAGAATTAGTCCCAAAAGATTAAAAAGAAATATGGAAGAAGAAAACAAGATTCTTTGATACCACCTCACGAATATGATTTGGAAAATAATAAGAGGCTTATAGTGCCCATGGGGGCTCAGTTACCCTTACTCCATCACATGCATTCCCTGACCCAATAGGCTCCTAAAAAAATAACTCTATGGAGAAAAGAGTATATTTCGAAGCCCTCCCCAATGGTAGCCAAAAAGGCATATCCTTGATGTATTATTTGCCTTAAATATAATCCCAGAAAACCACTCCATTGGTCACAAGGTCACTTTCCCCTTCCTAGGGGACCCTGTGAGGTATGGTAATTAGGCTTCATCCAAATGCCACAATCTCAAGGATATGAATATATTTTGGTAATGATCTGTATGATTTCACACTGGGTTGAAGCTTTTCCGTGCAGGACAGCAACAGCTTTAACAGTAGGTAAATTACTATTAGAAAGAATAATTCCTGTTTGGAGGATCCCTTTCGAGTTGCACAGCGACCAAGGGACTCACTTTACTGGGCAAATAATAAAATCCATATTTGGCCAATAGTGCGCTTACCACCCCCAATCTTCAGGATTGGTAGAAAGAATAAACAGTATTATCAAAACTCAATTGGCAGATAGCCTCATCTACCAGAGGGCAGACAGCAGAAGCAAGAAAAACTACAGTCCTGCAGCCTGTGGAATAAAAACCACATTCACAGAAAGATAGACAAGATGAAAAGGTAGAGGGCTATGTACCAGATGAAGGAACAAGATAGAAACAACAGAAAAACACCTAAATGAAGTGGAGATAGGCAACCTTTCAGAAAAAGAATTCAGAATAATGATAGTGAAGATGATCCAGGAACTAGGAAAAAGAATGGAGGCAAAGATCAAGAAGATGCAAGAAATGTTTAACAAAGATCTAGAAGAATTAAAGAACAAACAAACAGAGATGAACAATACAATAACTGAAATGAAAACTACACTAGAAGGAATCAATAGCAGAATAACTGAGGCAAAAGAACGGATAAGTGACCTGGAAGACAGAATGGTGGAATTCACTGCTGTGGAACAGAATAAAAAAAAAAGAATGAAAAGAAATGAAGACAGCCTAAGAGACCACTGGAACAACATGAAATGCAAAACTTTCGCATTACAGGGGTCCCAGAAGCAGAACAGAGAAAGACAGGACCCGAGAAAATATTTGAAAAGATTATAGTTGAAAACGTCCCTAACATGGGAAAGGAAATAGCGACCCAAGTCCAGGAAGCGCAGAGAGTCCCATACAGGATAAACCCAAGGAGAAACACGCCAAGACACATAGTAATCAAACTGGCAAAAATTAAAGACAAAGAAAAATTATTGAAAGCAGAGAGGGAAAAACAACAAGTAACATACAAGGGAACTCCCATCAGGTTAACATCTGATTTCTCAACAGAAACTCTACAAGTCAGAAGGGAGTGGCATGACATATTTAAAGTGATGAAAGGGGAGAACCTACAACGAAGATTACTCTACCCAGCAAGGATCTCATTCAGATTCAACGCAGAAATCAAAAGCTTTACAGACAAGCAAAAGCTAAGAGAATTCAGCCCCACCAAACCAGCTCTACAACAAATGCTAAAGGAACTTCTCTAGGCAGGAAACACATGAGAAGAAAAGGGCCTACAAAAACAAACCCAAAACAATTAAGAAAATGGTAATAGGAACATACATATCGATAATTACCTTAAACGTGAATGGATTAATGCTCCAACCAAAAGACACAGGCTCGCTGAATGGATAGAAAAACAAGACCCATATATATGCTGACTACAAGAGACCCACTTCAGACCTAGGGACACATACAGACTGAAAGTGAGGGGATGGAAAAAGATATTCCATGCAAATGGGAATTAAAAGAAAGCTGGAGTAGCAATACTCATATCATATAAAATAGACTTTCAAATAAAGAATGTTACAAGAGACAGAGAAGGACACTACATAATGATCAAGGGAGCAAACCAAGAAGAAGATATAACAATTATAAATGTATATGCACCCAACATAGGAGCACCTCAATACATAAGTCAACTGCTAACAGCTATAAAAGAGGAAATCGACAGTAACACAATAATAGTGGGGGACTTTAACACCTTACTTACACCAATGGACAGATCATCTAAACAGAAAGTTAATAAGGAAACAGAAGCTTTAAATGACACAATAGACCAGATAGATTTAATTGATATTTATAGGACATTCCATCCAAAAACAGCAGATTACACTTTCTTCTCAAGTGCACATGGAACATTCTCCAGGATAGATCACATCTTGGATCACAAATCAAGCGTCAGTAAATCTAAGAAAATTGAAGTCATATCAAGCATCTTTTCTGTCCACAATACTATGAGATTAAAAATCAATTAGAGGGAAAAAAACGTAAAAAACACAAACACATGGAGGCTAAACAATATGTTACTAAATAACCAAGAGATCACTGAAGAAATCAAAGAGGAAATAAAAAAATACCTAGAGACAAGTGACAATGAAAACACGATGATCCAAAACCTTTGGGATGCAGCAAAAGCAGTTCTAAGAGGGAAGTTTATAGCAATACAAGCCTACCTCAAGAAACAAGAAAAATCTCAAATAAACAATCTAAGCTTACACCTAAAGGAACAAGAAAAAGAAGAACAAACAACCCAAAGTCAGCAGAAGGAAAGAAATCATAAAGATCAAAGCAGAAATAAATGAAATAGAAACAAAGAAAACAATAGCAAAGGTCAATAAAACTAAAAGCTGGTTCTTTGAGAAGATAAACAAAATTGATAAACCATTAGCCAGACTCATCGAGAAAAAGAGGGACAGGACTCAAACAATAAAATTAGAAATGAAAAAGGAGAAGTTACAACAGACACCACAGAAATACAAAGCATCCTAAGAGACTAGTACAAGCAACTCTATGCCAATAAAGTGGACAACCTGGAAGATATGAACAAATTCTTAGAAAGGTATAACCTTCCAAGACTGAACCAGGAAGAAATAGAAAATATGAACAGACCAATCACAAGTAATCAAATAGAAACTGTGATTAAAGGTCTTCCAACAAACAAGAGTCCAGGACCAGATGGCTTCACTGGCGAATTCTATCAAATATTTAGAGAAGAGCTAACACCCATCCTTCTCAAACTCTTCCAAAAAATTGCACAGGAAGGAACACTCCCAAACTCATTCTATGAGGCCACCATCACCCTGATACCAAAACCAGACAAAGATACGACAATAAAAGAAAATTACAGACCAATATCACTGTTGAATATAGATGCAAAAATCCTCAACAAAATACTAGCAAACAGAATCCAACAACACGTTAAAAGAATCATACACCGTGATCAAGTGGGATTTATCCCAGGGATGCAAGGATTCTTCAATATTTGCAAGTCAATCAGTGTGATACACCATATTAACAAATTGAAGAATAAAAACCATATGATCATCTCAATAGATGCAGAAAAAGCTTTTGACAAAATTCAACACCAATTTATGAACAAAACTCTCCAGAAAGTGGGCTAGAGGGAACCTACCTCAATATAATAAAGGCCATATACGACAAATCCACAGCAAACATCATTCTCAATGGTGAAAAACTGAAAGCATTTCCTCTAAGATCAGGAACCAGACAAGGATGTCCACTCTCACCACGATTATTCAACGTAGTTTTGGAAATCCTAGCCACGGCAATCAGAAAAGAAAAAGAAATAAAAGGAATACAAATTGGAAAAGGAGAAGTAAAACGGTCACTGTTTGTAGATGACACGATACTATACATAGAGAATCCTAAAGATGCCACCAGAAAACTACTAGAGCTAATCAATGAACTTGGTAAAGTTGCAGGATACAAAATTAATGCATAGAAATCTCTTGCATTCCTATACACTACTGATGAAAAATCTGAAAGAGAAATTAAGGAAACACTCCCATTTACCATTGCAAGAAAAAGAATAAAATACCTAGGAATAAACCTACCTAGGAAGACAAAAGACCTGTATGCAGAAAACTATAAGACACTGATGAAAGAAATTAAATATGATACAAACAGATGGAGAGATATACCATGTTTTTGGATTGGAAGAATCAATATTGTGAAAATGACTATACTACTCAAAGCAATCTACAGATTCAATGCAATCCCCATCAAACTACCACTGGCATTTTTCACAGAACTAGAACCGAAAATCTTAAAATTTGTATGGAGACACAAAAGACCCCAAATAGCCAAATCAGTCTTGAGGGAAAAAAACGGAGTTGGAGAAATTAGACTCCCTGACTTCAGCCTATACTACAAAGCTACAGTAATCAAGACAATATGGTACTGGCACAAAAACAGAAACATAGATCAATGGAAAAGGATAGAAAACCCAGAGATAAACCCATGCACCTATGGTCAACTAATCTATGACAAAGGAGGCAAGAATATACAATGGAGAAAAGACAGTCTCTTCAATAAGTGGTGCTGGGAAAAGTGGACAGCTACATGTAAAAGAATGAAATTAGAACACTCCCTAACACCATACACAAAAACAAACTCAAAATGGATTAGAGACCTGAATGTAAGACCAGACACTATAAAACTCTTAGAGGAAAACATAGGAAGAACATTCTTTGACATAAATCACAGCAAGATCTTTTTTATCCACCTCCTAGAGTAATGGAAATAAAAACAAAAATAAACAAATGGGACCTAATGAAACTTAAAAGCTTTTGCAAAGCAAAGGAAACTACAAACAAGACGAGAAGACAATCCTCAGAATGGGAGAAAATATTTGCAAACGAATCAATGGACAAAGGATTAATCTCCAAAATATATAAACAGCTCATGCAGCTCAATAGTTAAAAAACAAACAACCCAATCAAAAAATGGGCAGAAGACCGAAAGAGACATTTTTGCAAAGAAGAAATACAAATGGCCAAGAAGCACATGAAAAGCTTATCAACATCACTAATTATTAGAGAAATGCAAATCAAAACTACAATGAGGTATCACCTCACACCAGTTAGAATGGGCATCATCAGAAAATCTACAAACAACAAATGCTGGAGAGGGTGTGGAGAAAAGGGAACCCTCTTGCTCTGTTGGTGGGAACATAAATTGATACAGCCACTATGGAGAACAATATGGAGGTTCCTTAAAAAAGTAAAAATAGAATTACCATATGACCCAGCAATCCCATTACTGGGCATATACCCAGAGAAAACCATAATTCAAAAAGACACATGCACCCCAATGTTCATTGCAGCACTATTTACAATAGCCAGGTCATGGAAGAAAACTAAATGCCCAGGCTTCCCTGGTGGCACAGTGGTTAAGAGTCTGCCTGCCAATGCAGGGGACACAGGTTCGAGCCCTGGTCTGGGAAGATCCCACGTGCCGCGGAGCGACTAAGCCCGTGAGCCACAACTACTGAGCCTGCGTGTCTGGAGCCTGTGCTCCGCAACAAGAGATGCCGCGACAGTGAGAGGCCCGCGCACCGTGATGAAGAGTGGCCCCCGCTTGTCGCAACTAGAGAAAGCCCTCGCACAGAAACGAAGACCCAACACAGCCAAAATTAATTAAATTAATTTAAAAAAAAACGGAAAAAACTCAACTATATGTTAAAAAGAAAAAATCTTTAAAAAAAAAACAAAAACTAAATGCCCATCGACAGACGAATGGATAAAGAAGATGTGGTACATATATACAATGGAATATTACTCAGCCATAAAAAGGAATGAATTTGGGTCATTTGTAGAGATGTGGATGAATCTAGAGACTGTTATACAGAGTGAAGTAAGTCAGAAAGAGAGTAACAGTATCGTATATTAATGC
The DNA here is from genome assembly GCF_028021215.1 of Eschrichtius robustus. Classification (NCBI taxonomy): domain Eukaryota; kingdom Metazoa; phylum Chordata; class Mammalia; order Artiodactyla; family Eschrichtiidae; genus Eschrichtius; species Eschrichtius robustus. The sequence continues at coordinate 65,271,300 of NC_090845.1, read as the reverse complement.
ATGTATGTGGAACCTAGAAAAATGGTACAGATGAACCGGTTTGCAGGGCAGAAATTGAGACATAGATGTAGAGAACAAACATATGGACACCAAGGGGGGAAAGCGGCGGGGGTGGTGGTGGTGGTGGTGTGATGAATTGGGAGATTGGGATTGAGATATCAAATGTATAACTAATAAGAGCTTGTTGTATAAAAAATAAACAAAATAAAATCCATAAATTCAAAAAAAAAGAAAAAAAATCATAAGATCATGAAGATAACAACAACAACAACAAAACTCAATTGGCAAAATTCTCAGAGGCTTTTAGTCTTTCATGGAGAAAAGCTTTCCCATTGGTGCTTCTCAACCTCAGGTCTATCCCTTTTGGTAAACATCAACTGTTTCCTTTTGAAATAATCACTGGGTGACCTATGTGCTTAGATGAAGGCATGTAAGAACCAGCATTACTTAAGGGTGCCATATCATATTATTGCCAAGGACTTATTAAAGCACTTAAAGAAAATGAAAAGCTACTAACTAATTCCTTTCACAGTGAGCTCCTGGGAGACAAAGACTCTAAGGACCATGGGTTACAGCCTGGGGATTTTGTCTATTGGACAAGATATCAAATAAAGGACTCTTAACAACCACATTGGAAGAGGCCATATCAGATATTACTAACAAATCTGTGCTGCAAAACTTAAAGGAGTAAGCTCTTGGATTCACATTGCTCACCTTAAAAAGCCTCCTCTCCTAAATGGACTGCAACTCCTGTTTCTGACACCCAGCTTTGACTAACTAAAACCAGCACTACCAGACCAGGATGAGAAGATGAAATCCGAAGTAAACAGATGACCCAAGATGCTGGACCAGGTCTGTATGCTAATTACTTTGATAATCGTTCACTTTTGCTTATGAACCAAATGTATTTATTTCTTGGGCTCAATCATATGAAAATTTCAAAAATCAATCCAATTGCTGGGTTTGTGGCCAATTACCCATGTCCAGCACTTCTGGATTACACTGGTGGGTTTAACCTCTTCAGGGTTCAGACTGGCTAGACCTTAGGCATTTTATCTTAGAAGAAAGAAATTCTAGTACCATGCAAGCCACCAGTGATATCAATAAGTGGGACCCTCTTACCTGGTTAATTAATGACACCTGTTCTGAACCTGGCCATAAATACTCCTTTTCACTAGATGTTACCCAATCCCAACCAGAGCAGCATTCTAAGGCTAAACCTAAAAATGTAACAAACCGCCTTTTTGGTGGCATTATTCCCCAGTTATGGGATGAATTTATTTGATGCCAGCCTATGGCAACCTGAATATGAGGGACCCTCTCTGTTGGGGACAAACCAATCATATCAAAGATAATCAACCTAGCAATACTTATAAGTTATGGTGGATGCCACCTGAAAGTTGTCAATATACTATAACTTTGAGGACCAGTGATTGGTTTGGAACTAATTGGTTAAGAGGACCAGGGATATACTGGGTAGCTTCTAATGGGATCCAATGGATTTGTGGAACAAATTTGTGGCCTCGGCTTTCCTCAGGTTGGTTAGGGAGATGCACAGTTGTTTTCCCTTGGGTTCAAGGTCACTTACCGGTAACCTTGGAAACAGCCCCTGCCAATCTGCCTTTAATGTGGGCAAACTGGGTTTGATTAGTTTTTCAATGATACGATCATTTGGTCGTGATATTTGTTCCTGTGCATGGAATAGAAGATATCATTACTCACATAGAAGCTTTACTAAAATTTACTCAGCAAGCTTTGAATGATAGTAATTGAGCCATTGGCTTGCTCAATTCAGAAGTCTCCATGATGAGAAAAGTGGTCCTACAGAATTGCATAGCCCTTGATATTCTGCTTCTCAAGGGGGAATTGTGCTATAATACACACTGAATGCTATGTCTTCATACCTGACAAGTCTTCTAATGTAACTCATTCTTAATACATATGGAGACTCAAATTTCTGGTCTGAATAATCCTCTTCCCAGTTTAGGGGAAATACTAGGAAAATGGTTTGGTTTAGGAGGATCTTGGCTTAAAACTTTACTAATAATGTTGTTTACTCCTCCTGGCAATTTTAATTACAGTTTGTCTAACTTGTAAGGTGATAGTTTCTTGCCTTTCATGCCATATATTACCTACTCCTACTAAGATAATGATGTCTAAACAACTTGAAATTATTGATTACATCTATAGTTCTTTATAAAATAATGGACATGCACAATGCACATGCGAGGCAAAACTGGCATAAATCTTATTGGACAATTTGGAATTGACCTTCAGTCCTTGCCGAACATCCTATTAGTATAATCACCGTCCTCCCCAAAAATAGAGAACCAGGCTACTAGGTCCCAGCCATCAAGGGACATGATGAACCCAAGCAGGTAAGCAACCTTCATTGAGGGACGAAATAATTGATTACCTTATGCTTTTTATCAAAAGATTTATGATAAAAAGGGGGAGATTGATGAAATAAAAATTCATAATTTAAGGCAACTCTCTAAAAATTTAAACATAAACATTTTCTCTGCCCTTTGGCCTCCTCTGTCCCTTCTACTGTGCATTGTGTATCTGCATTATGCATTGACCAGACCTCCCCAGTGGCAGAAATACCTGCTCCACCATATAGAGCAATATACTCTCAGGGCTAGCAAGATCATTCCTTAGGAGATAACATTCCTTCTTAATCCTGCAAGGGGTCAGGATGACCCATTACTTTGTAAGTGCAATTCTAGATTGTGTACACTGTCAATACATCATGTGATATATAACCTTCTGTCTCAAAAATGTATATAACTGTGCTTTGACCTCTAATGGGCAGAACAGTTCTCAGAGCTCTCTGGGTTATAATCTGTCTCCTGGGTTATAATCCTCAGGTTGGCTCTAATACAATTTTCCATCTGTTTCATAAATTGACTATTGATTAATTTTTCATCAACACATTTTTTTTAAGCCTGTAGCTGGTTACTTTGTAAGAGTCTGGAGATGAGCTCACAGCAAGTTTGAGTGTAATATAACCATTTCCGAAGAGGGTTTTATTTTATTTTGTAATAAAATTTTAAGTGATTTGTCAAGAAAATATCCAAACCCAAATAAAAATTTGTCTCTTGTTCTACAGTTGGATCATGAATGCTAAGACATTTTCTCACTATGGACAACAAAAATAAAGTATCTTTGGGACTTTCCTGGTGGTCCAGTGGTTAAGACCCTGCACTTCCAATGCAGGGGGCGCAGGTTTGATCCTTGGTTGGGAAACTAAGATCCCACATGCCACGTGGCACAACCAAAAAAAATAAAAACAAGTAAAAAATTAAAATAAATAATGAAGGGAAAATAAAGAAAAAAAGTCTCTTTAAAATGACATTTCAATTGCTGATGTTGCCAAACTAATTAATATAAAAAAGGGATTTGAAAGGGAGAAAAGCTTTTTTAAAATATGAGTTACTTGGTACTATATTAAGGGGAAAAATACTTTTCCCCCAAATTATGAATCTGTATCTGTATCTTATTAGTACAAGCATTTTTAATATTACTCCTTTATTTTAGAATGAATAATGCTTATAAGTATAACTAAGTCTCAAGTATAAAGGGACTGATTATCTGCCTGGAATATAATTTGAGCCTTTCTTCCACTCCCAACTTATCATTTAGAAATTTCATTGTATTAATAACAAAAGTTAGGCAACTAAAGGAACAAGGTATAATTCAAATACGCAAATTCTGTTCTTTATTAGCGGCCCTTGAGAAAGTTTGAAAATGGAATTGAGGGGAAGCAATACCATAATGCTTATACTCATCAATTTATTTAATAGTGTTCTCTTTCTTCTCTATTAGCAAAGCAGTTGAATAAAGCTTTATGTACTTACTCAAAGAGACTAAATCTCGATATGTTAAATGGCTTGCTCCATGTTGGTTTCACATGCACACACATAAACATATAAAACAAACCAAATAAATACTTAAGAACTTGATGTAGAGAGAAGATTCCTTCCCCAAAAAGAAGCTTCTGGTAAGATGAAGTAGACATACTTTTCCCTATTCTTCTCACTATTCATTCTTACAAATAAGAACCCTGGACACTATATATAAAATAAGAATATGAAAGGTGGAGAGAAGGCAGACAGCTAGGGTCCTTGGGACCAAAAGGAAGAGATGTTTATGAGTTCTGTGGGGTTTCTCTTTGCCTCATATATCCCAGACTCGGAACTGAAGAAGCTAGAACCCTCAAACTGCCAATTACTGCTGTAAAAGGCCCAATAAATCCTGGTCTCCCTAGCAACAGATCAGGAAAGGAGCATCTTAACAAGGCAGAAAGCTTTTATATAATAATTGCTATGCTCCAGTCAAACATTACAGAAAAGAACTGTGGCTCCTCACCCCTACCCATACCAGAAAAATCCAGGTGGGTACCACAGAATTCTCATGAGGTTGAAGCAGAGCACGACAACATTCATGCGTGGGTGATGTTCAAGAGGTCCAAGTAGATAACTGGGACTCTCATCCCCCTTCGTCAGCAATGAAACCATTCATCCCCATGATATCAGTGGGGACCACGTAGAAGCTCTGGACTTCAGCCCCATGCAGCACAACATTTTTTTACCTACTGGGGAAATATCCAAAGAGAAGTGGAGAGTAAGGAACTTCACTATCACCTAATGGTACCAAAGAACCCCCATTACAGTATCACTGGAGACTGTGTGGGAAGCCAGAATTCCGATTCTTGCCCAGCAGTAAAAATAAGCAAATAAGCTCCCATCCTTAGGTGGTAATGAGGTCAAGTGGGGAATCTGGAATTCTACTTACACCTGGAAGTAACAAGGTGGTGATACTCCTCACCCTGCCAAAGCACTTTCAGAGAAAACCAGATGAAGCAGAAGATTTAAATAACACCCAGAGTCTAATAACATAATATTAAAATGTTCAGGTTTTAACTGAAAATCACTTATACCAAGAACAAGGAGGATCTTAAACTGAATGAAAAAAGAAAATCAAACTGTGTCAACACTGAGATGATACAGATGATAAAATTATTTGAAAAAGATTTTCAATCAACTTTTATAAAAAAGCATCAGTGAGGAATTACAAACACAGCTGAAACAAAAATAGAAAGTCTCATTAAGGATTTAGAAAGCACCAGCAAGGAAACAGAAGAAATAAAAAAGACCAAATGAAATTTTAGAAGTAAAGCATAGAGTAAGTAAAAATTTAAAAGCTCAATAGGTGGGCTCAAGAGATTGGAGAGAACAGGTAAAAAAATTATGAACTGAAGATGCAGCATTAAAAATTGCCCAAACTAGTAAAAGAAACAAAAAGCAGAGAATAACATCCCTCATAAAGGTATATGCAAAAGTATTCAACAATATATTAGCAAACAGAATTCAAAAATATATAAAAAGGATATACACCATGACCAAGTGAGATTTCTTCCATCTATGTAAGGCTAGTTCAACATTTGAAAGTCAAATAATGTAAACTCTCACATTAACAGAGTAGAGAAGAAAAATCATATGATTATATCAATAGATGCAGAAGAAAACACTTGACAAAATTCACCAGCAATTCATGATAGAAACTCTCAGAAAGCTAGGAATAGAGAAGGACTTCTCCAAATTCATTAAAAAAAAAAAAATTAAAAAACCACTACAGCCAACATCATTCTTTTTTTTTTGTATTTTTTTAAAACATCTTTATTGGAGTATAATTGCTTTACAATGGTGTTTTAGTTTCTACTTTATAACAAAGTGAATCAGTTATACATATGCATATGTTCCCATATCTCTTCCCTCTTGTGTCTCCCTCCCTCCCACCCTCCCTATCCCACCCCTCTAGGTGGTCACAAAGCACCGAGCTGATATCCCTATGCTATGCGGCTGCTTCCCACTAGCTATCTATTTTACGTTTGGTAGTGTATGTATGTCCATGCCACTCTCTCACTTTGTCACAGCTTACCCTTCCCCCTCCCCATAGCCTCAAGTCCATTCTCTAGTAGGTCTGTGTCTTTATTCCCATCTTGCCCCTAGCTTCTTCATGACCTTTTTTTTTTTTTAGATTCCATATATATGTGTTAGCATACTGTATTTGTTTTTCTCTTTCTGACTTACTTCACTCTGTATGACAGACTCTAGGTCCAGCCACCTCACTACAAATAACTCACTTTCGTTTCTTTTTATGGCTGAGTAATATTCCATTGTATATATGTGCCACATCTTCTTTATCCATTCATCTGTTGATGGACACCGAGGTTGCTTCCATGTCCTGGCTACTGTAAATAGAGCTGCAATGAACATTGTGGTACATGACTCTTCTTGAATTATGGTTTTCTCAGGGTATATGCCCAGTAGTGGGATTGCTGGGTTGTATGGTAGTTCTAGTTTTAGTTTTTTAAGGAACCTCCATACTGTTCTCCATAGTGGCTGTATCAATTTACATTCCCACCAACAGTGCAAGAGGGTTCCCTTTTCTCCACACCCTCTCCAGCATTTATTGTTTGTAGATTTTTTGATGATGGCTATTCTGACCGGTGTGAGATGATATCTCATTGTAGTTTTGATTTGCATTTCTCTAATGATTAACGAAGTTGAGCATTCTTCCATGTGTTTGTTGGCAATCTGCATATCTTCTTTGGAGAAATGTCTATTTAGGTCTTCTGCCCATTTTTGGATTGGGTTTTTTTTTTTTTTTGTTATTGAGCTGCATGAGCTGCTTGTAAATTTTGGAGATTAATCCTTTGTCAGTTGCTTCATTTGCAAATATTTTCTCCCATTCTGAGGGTTGTCTTTTGGTCTTGTTTATGGTTTCCTTTGCTGTGCAAAAGCTTTTAGGTTTCATTAGGTCCCATTTGTGTATTTTTGTTTTTATTTCCATTTCTCTAGGAGGTGCGTCAAAAAGGATCTTGTTGTGATTTATGTCATAGAGTGTTCTGCCTATGTTTTCCTCTAAGAGTTTGATAGTGTCTGGCCTTACATTTAGGTCTTTAATCCATTTTGAGTTTATTTTTGTATATGGTGTTAGGGAGTGTTCTAATTTCATACTTTTACATGTACCTGTCCAGTTTTCCCAGCACCACTTATTGAAGAGGCTGTCTTTTCTCCACTGTATATTCTTGCCTCCTTTATCAAAGATAAGGTGACCATATGTGCGTGGCTCTATCTCTGGGCTTTCTATCCTGTTCCATTGATCTATATTTCTGTTTTTGTGCCAGTACCGTACTGTCTTGATTACTGTAGCTTTGTAGTATAGTCTGAAGTCAGGGAGCCTGATTCCTCCAGCTCCATTTTTTTGTTCTCAAGATTGCTTTGGCTATTCGGGGTCTTTTGTGTTTCCATACAATTTGTGAAATTTTTGGTTCTAGTTCTGTGAAAAATGCCAGTGGTAGTTTGATAGGGATTGCATTGAATCTGTAGATTGCTTTGGGTAGTAGAGTCATTTTCACAATGTTGATTCTTCCAATCCAAGAACATGGTATATCTCTCCATCTATTTGTATCATCTTTAATTTCTTTCATCAGTGTCTTATAATTTTCTGCATATAGGTCTTTTGTCTCCTTAGGTAGGTTTATTCCTAGATATTTTATTCTTTTTGTTGCAATGGTAAATGGGAGTGTGTTCTTAATTTCACTTTCAGATTTTTCATCATTAGTGTATAGGAATGCCAGAGATTTCTGTGCATTAATTTTGTATCCTGCTACTTTACCAAATTCATTGATTAACTCTAGGAGTTTTCTGGTAGCATCTTTAGGATTCTCTATGTATAGTATCATGTCATCTGAAAACAGTGACAGCTTTACTTCTTCTTTTCCGATTTGGATTCCTTTTATTTCTTTTTCTTCTCTGAATGCTGTGGCTAAAACTTCCAAAACTATGTTGAATAATAGTGGTGAGAGTGGGCAACCTTGTCTTGTTCCTGATCTTAGTGGAAATGGTTTCAGTTTTTCACCATTGAGGACGATGTTGGCTGTGGGTTTGTCATATATGGCCTTTATTATGCTGAGGAAATTTCCCTCTATGCATGCTTTCTGCAGGGTTTTTATCATAAATGGGTGTTGAATTTTGTCGAAAGCTTTCTCTGCATCGATTGAGATGATCATATGGTTTTTCTCCTTCAGTTTGTTAATAAGGTGTATCACCTTGATTGATTTGCGTATATTGAAGAATCCTTGCATTCCTGGGATAAACCCCACTGGTTCATGGTGTATGATCCTTTTAATTGCTGTTGGATTCTGTTTGCTAGTATTTTGTCGAGGATTTTTGCATCTATGTTCATCAGTGATATTGGCCTGTATTTTTCTTTCTTTGTTACATCTTTGTCTGGTTTTGGTATCAGGGTGATGGTGGCCTCATAGAATGAGTTTGGGAGTGTTCCTTCCTGTGCAATTTTTTGGAAGAGTTTGAGAAGGATGGGTGTTAGCTCTTCTCTAAATATTTGATAGAATTCACCAGTGAAGCCATCTGGTCCTGGACTTTTGTTTGTTGGAAGACCTTTAATCACAGTTTCAATTTCATTACTTGTGATTGGTCTGTTCATATTTTCTAATTCTTCCTGGTTCAGTATTGGAAGGTTCTACCTTTCTAAGAATTTGTCTATTTCTTCCAGCTTGTCCATTTTATTGGCATAGAGTTGCCTGTAGTAGTCTCTTAGGATGCTTTGTATTTCTGTGCTGTCTGTTGTAACTTCTCCTTTTTCATCTCTAATTTTATTGATTTGAGTCCTCTCCCTCTTTTTCTTGATGAGTCTGGCTAATGGTTTATCAATTTTGTTTATCTTCCCAAAGAACAAGCTTTTAGTTTTATTCATCTTTGCTATTGTTTTCTTTGTTTCTGTTTCATTTATTTCTGCTCTGATCTTTATGATTTCTTTCTTTCTGCTGACTTTGCGTTTTGATTGTTCTTCTTTCTCTAGTTCCTTTAGGTGTAAGGGTAGATTGTTTATTTGAGATTTTTCTTGTTTCCTGAGGTAGGCTTGTATAGCTATAAACTTCCCTCTTAGAACTGCTTTTGCTGCATCCCACAGGTTTTGGATCGTCGTGTTTTCATTGTCATTTGTCTCTAGGTATTTTTTTTTATTTCCTCTTTGATTTCTTCAGTGATCTCTTGGTTATTTAGTAACATATTGTTTAGCCTCCATGTGTTTGTGTTTTCTACGATTTTTCACCTGTAATTGATTTCTAATCTCATAGTGTTGTGGACAGAAAAGATACTTGATATGCTTTCAATTTTCTTAAATTTACTGAGGCTTGATTTGTGACCCAAGATGTGATCTCTCCCAGAGAATGTTCCATGCGCACTTGAGAAGAAAGTAGTTCTTCTTGCTTCTGCTGTTTGCCCTCTGGTGGATGAGGGTATCTCCGAGGCTTGCCAACATCATTGTTAATGTTAGGAAATTAAAAAGTAGATGGTTTCCCACTAAGATTGAGAACAAGAGAAGGATGTCTCCTCTCACCACTCCTGTTCAATTTCAAACTTGAAATTCTACCTAATGCAATAAGATAAGGAAAGGACATAAAATGTAAACAGATTGGGAAGGAAGAAACAAAAGTGTCATTAACTAGATGACATGAACTTCTATATATAAAATCTCAAAGATTCAATTAAAAACTCTGAGAACTAATTAATAATTACAGCAATATTGCAGGAAACAAAATAAATATTCAAAACTCAATTGTTTTCCTATATAGCAGCAATTTGACTGAACAATTGGAATTTAAAATTAAAAACGCAATGAATTTACATTAGCACCAAGAAATGGAATACATAGGTATAAATCTGAAAAAAATAGTACAAGATGTACATGAGGATATCTACAAAATGCTGATGAAAGAAACCAAAGAGCTAACTAAATGGAGACCATGGTCTCCATGATCATGGGAAAGAAGACTCAATATTGTTCTGATATCAGTTCTTCCCAAATTGATGTATAGATTCAGTACAATACCAATTTAAATTCCAACAAATTAATTTGTAGATACTGGCAAATTGACTCTAAACTTTATATGGGAAGGCAAAAGACCCAGAATTAGCCACCAAAATATTGAAAAACAAAAACAAAGTCATAGGACTGATAATATCTGACTTCAAGATTCACTGTAAAGCTATAGTAATCAAGACAATGAGTTATGGGTGAAGAATAGACAAATAGATCAATGGAACAGAAGAGAAAGTCTAGAAATAAACCCACACAACTGATATTTGACAAAGAATCAAAAGCAATCAAATAGATAAAGGATTGTCTTTTCAGCAAATGGTGCTGGAACGACTGGAGATCCAGATGCAAAAAAAAAAAAAAAAAAAGACACTGACCTTACACCTTTTACAAAAATTAACTTAAAATGGATCACAGATCTAGATGTAGATGCCAAACAAAAAGTCTCCCAGGAGATAACATAGAAGAAAATCTAGATAACCTTGGGTTCGGCAATGAGTTTTTAGGTACAACACCAAAGGGATGATCCATAAAAGAAAATATTGATATACTGGATATCATTAAAATTAAAAATTTCTGCTTTGTAAAATCCATTGTTAAGAGAATGAAAAGATAAGTTACAGATGGGGAGAAAAACTTTGACAAACACATATCTGATAAAAAGACTTGTATCCAAAATATTCAAAGAACTCTTAAAACTCAACATTAGGAAACAAACAACCCAATAAAATTGGGCAAAATATAAGAACATACTCCCTACCAAAGAAGATAAACAGATGGAAGATAAGCATATGAGAATAATACAACATTATATGTAACTAGGGAACTGCAAATTAAAATGACAATGAAATACCACTACACATCTATTAGAATGGTTAACATCAAAAACACTGACACGCCAAATACTGGTGACCATGTGAAATGACAGAAACTCATTCATTGCTGATGGAAATGCAAAATGGTATAGCTACTTTGGAAGTCAGTTAGGAAGTTTCTTACAAAACTGAACCTAGTTTCTTACCATATGATCCAGCAACTGTGCTCCTCCTAGGTATTAACCAAATGTGTATAACACAACTGGTCACACAAAGACCTGCACATAACTCCTTATAGCAGTTTTATTCAGTATGTCAAAAATTTGGAAGCAATCAAGATGTCCTTCAATAGGATAAGCAAACTGTGGTACATCCATGCCATGGAATTTTTAAAAAATGATGGTTAATGTACATATGTCCATGCCACTCTCTCACTTTGTCCCAGCTTACCCTTCCCCCTCCCCATATCCTCAAGTCCATTCTCTGGTAGGTCTGCATCTTTATTCCCGTCTTGCCCCTAGGTTCTTCATGACCATTTTTTTTGTTTTTTAGATTCCATATATATGTGTTAGCATACAGTATTTGTTTTTCTCTTTCTGACTTACTTCACTCTGTATGACAGACTCTAGGTCCATCCACCTCACTACAAATAACTCAATATATACACTACCAAATGTAAAATAGATAGCTAGTGGGAAGCAGCCGCATAGCACAGGGAGATCAGCTTGGTGCTTTGTGACCACCTAGAGGGGTGGGATAGGGAGGGTGGGAGGGAGGGAGACGCAAGAGGGAAGAGATATGGGGATACATGTATATGTATAACTGATTCACTTTGTTATAAAGCAGAAACTAACACACCATTGTAAAGCAATTATACTCCAATAAAGATGTTAAAAAAAAAAGTGATGGTTAAAATAAAGTGATAATTCAATGGGGCTAAAATAAGCTCTTCCACAAATGGTATTGGAACAACTATAAAGCCATGTGCAAAGAATGAATTTGAACTCCCGTCTCCCACTAAATACAAGAATTAACTCAACATCAGTCAGTGACCTAAATTAAATATAAAAGTTAAAACTATAGAATTCATAGATATGACACCAAAGCAACGAGGTAGTAAAGAAATAACATAAATTGGGCTCTATCAAAATGAAAAACTTTTGTGCATCAAAAGATATTGTTAAGAAAATGAAAAGATAACTTGCTGAATGGGATAAAATAGTGCCAATCATATATCTTATAAGGGTCTAAGATCCAGAATACATAAAGAACACTTACAACTTAATAAAAAAAAGACAGACAATCCAATTGAAAAATGGGCAAAATACTTGGAAATACATGTCTCCAAAACATATAAAAATGGCCAAAAAGCATATGAAAATATGCTCAGCACCATTAGTCATTAGGGAAATGCAAATAAAAACCACAATGAGGTACCACTTCACAACCACTAGGATGACATTAATACAAATAAAATGGAAAATAACAAGCGTTGGTAAGTATATGAAGAAATTGGAACACTCTCTGCAGCAAAATAATAGCAAACTGAATTCAACAATACATTAAAATGATCATACACCATGATCAAGTGGGATTTATTCCAGGGATGCAAGGATGGTTCAAATCATCTGAAAAAATTCAACATCTATCTATGATTAAAACTCTCGACAATGTGGGTATAGAGGGGAAACGCCTGAACATAATAAAGACTATATATGACAAGCCCACAGCTACCATCATACTCAACTGTGAAAGCTGAAAAGTTTACCTCTAAGATCAGGAACCAGACAAGGATGCCCACTCTCACCACTTTTATTCAACAGAGTATTGGAAGTCTTAGCCAGAGCAATTAGGCAAGAAAAAGAAATAAAATGTATCCAAATCAGAAAGGAAGAAATAAAACTATTCTTATTTGCAGATGACAAGATATTATATACAGAAAACCCTAAAGAGGCCATTTAAAAAAATTTAGAACTAATAAAAATCTAATCCAGTAAATTTACAGGATACAAACTCAATATACCAAAATCTGTTGCATTTCTATACATTAAGAGTGAGTGATCAAAAAGAGAAATGAAGAAAACAATCCCATTTACAATTGCATCAAAAAGAATAAAATACGTAGGAATAAATTTAACCAGTGAGGTAAAAGACATGTACACTGAAAACTATAAAACATTAGTAAAAGTAATTAAAGAAGATACAAATAAATGGAAAAACATTCTGTGCTCATAGATTGGAAGAATTAATATTGCTAAAACGTACTTACTACCCAAAGCAATCTACAGAGTCACTTCAATCCAAATATCAGTAGCATTTTCCACAAAAATAGAAAAACAACCCTAAAATGTTTATCGAACCACAAGACCCAAAATAATCAAAGCAATCTTGAGAAAGAAGAACAATGCTTGATGCCTCAAAATTTCAAACTGTATTACAAAGCCAGTAATCAAAACAGTATGGTATTGGTGTAAAAACAGACACATAGATCAATGCAATAGAAGAGAGAGCTTAGAAAGAAAGCCAAACATAATATAGTCAACTAATTTATGGCAAAGGAGCCAAGAATATACAACGCAGAAAATACATTCTCTTCAATAAATGGTGTTAGGAAAACTGGACAGCCATATGCAAAAGAATGAAACTGGACCGCTATCTTCTATCATACACAAAAACTAACTCAAAATAGATGAAAGACTTGATTGTAAGACCTGAAACCATAAAACTCCTAAAAGAAAACATAAGCGGTAATCTCCTTGACATTGGTCTTGGTGGTGAGTTTTTGGATTTGATGCCAAAAGCAAAGGCAAAAAAAGCAAATATAAACAAGTGGGACTACATCAATCTAAAAATCTCCTGCACAGCAAAGGAAACTATCAACAAAAGAAAAGGCAACCTATGGAACAGGAGAATATATTTGCAAATCCTATATCTGATAAGGGGTTAACATCCAAAATATATAAAGAACTCATACAACTGAATAACAACAACAACAAAAGCAATCTGATTAAAAAATGGGCAAAGGGTCTGAATAGACATTTTTCCAAAGAAGACGTACAGATGGCCAACAGGTACATGAAAAAGTGCTCAAAATCATTAATCATCAGGGAAATGCAAATCAAAACCACAACTGTGACGAATGTTAACTGGACTGTGGTGATTATTTCACAATATATACAAATATAGAATCATTACACTGTACACGAGACTAACATAATGTCATATTATTTATATCTCAATTAAAAAAATTTAAAACATAAGGAAATATCACTCCACTCCTGTTAGAATGGCTATTATGAAAAAGACAAATAAAAAGTGTTGGCAAGGATGTGGAGAACAGCTAACCCTTGTGCACTGTTGGTGGGAACATAAATTGGTGCAGCCACTATGGAAATGGTATGGAGGTTCCTCAAAAATTTAAACATAGAACTTCTATATGATCCAGCAATTCTACTTCTGGGTATTTATCCAAAGGAAATGAAAACACTAAATCACAAATATATGTGCACCATATTAATTGCAGCATTATTTACATAGCCAAGACATGGAAACAACCTAAGTGCCCATCAGTGGATTAATGAATAAAGAAAATGTGTGTATGTATGTGTGTATATATACATATATATACACACATATATATATATAAAGTCATAAAAAAAGAATGAAATCTTGCCATTTGTGACAATATGGATGGACCTTGAGGGCATTATGCGAAGTGAAATAAATCAGCCAAAGAAAGACAAATACCATATGATCTCATATATATGCAGAATCTAAATCAAAAACAAAAACACAAGCTAATAAACACAGAAAAATTGTTGCCAGAGGCAGGGGGTGGGGAATGGGCAAAATGCATGAAGGTAGACAAAAGGTACAAACTTCCAGTTAAAAAATAAATGTCATGGGGCTGTCATGTACAGTATGGTGACTATAATTAATAATAATCTATTATATATTTGAAAGTTGTGAAGAGCATAGAACTTAAAAGTTCTCATCACAAGAAAAAAATTGTAACTGTGTGGTTATGGATGTTAAGTAGACTTACTGTGGTGATCATTTCACAATATATACAAATATCAAATCATTATGTTGTACACCTGAAACTAATATAATTTTATATGTCAATTATGTCTCAATAAAGAAAAAGAAATTGGAACTCTTGTGCATTGCTGGTGGGAATGTAAAATGGCTCAGCCACTCTGGAAAAAAGGTTTGGCAGTTCCTCAGAAAGTTAGACATGAAATTACCATATGACCCTGTTCTATGTATATACCCAGAATAAATGAGAAAACACACTCAAATAAATACATATACATGTATGTTCATAGTGGCACCATTCACATTACGTCCATCAATGGATGAATGAATAAGCAAACTGTGGTATATATATCTAATGGAATATTATCCATCAATAAAAAAAGGGATGAAGTACTAATACATACTATAACATGGATAAACCATAAGTTTATAGAGACAGAACACAGATTGGTACATGCCAAAGGCTGGGCAAAAGCACAAATGGGGAGAAACTGTTTTAACTGGTGAGGTTTTTTACCTTGGAGTGATGGAAATGTTTTGGAATTACTGTAGATAGAATTGGGGGGTTCCCAGAACACTAAATGTACTAAATGCCACTGAATTGCTCATTTTAAAATGGGTAATTTTATGTTATGTTAATGTCACTTCAATAAGTCATTGAAAATTAAGAAATTAGTTGTCAAGCTATGAAAAGACACAGAGGAACCCTAAATACATACTGCTAAGTGAGAGAAGCTAGTCTTTAAAAATTATATGCTGTGTAATTCTGACTGTATGACATTCTGGAAAAGGCAAATTTATAGAAACAGTAAAAATATTGGTGGTTTTAGGGGTTTGGGTGGAGAGAGGGAGGGATAAATAGGTGGAGCACAGGGGATTTTTAGGGCAATGAATCTATTCTGTATGGTATTGTAATAGTGGATACATGGCATCATGCATTTGCCAAAACCTATAAAACTGTACAGCACAAAGAGTGAAACCTAAAATAAACCGGACTCTAGCTGATAAAAATATATTAACAATGATTCATCAATTGTAACAAGGAACGACATTGATGCATAATGTTAATAATAGAGGAAACTATGCATGGAGAGGGGGTATATGCGAACTCTGCACTTTCTGTTCCATTTTTTCTCTAAATCTAAAACTGATCTAAATAAGAAAGTACATTAATTTTTTTTTTAAATACCTGAACTTAACACCAGAGAGAAAAAAGGACTGAAAACTGTTTAGAGCCTCGGGGACCTGTTTGACTATAAGGAAAGCTCTAACCTTCACATAATCAGAGCCTCAGAGGGAGAGGAGAGAGTGTGGGGCTAAAAATGTATTTAAAGAAATAATGGTGGGGGCTTAACTGGTGGTGCAGTGGTTGAGAATCTGCCTGCCAATGCAGGGGACACGGGTTCGCGCCCTGGTCTGGGAAGATCCCACATGCCGCGGAGCAACTAGGCCCGTGAGCCACAATTACTGAGCCTGCGCATCTGGAGCCTGTGCTCCGCAACAAGAGAGGCCGCGATACTGAGAGGCCCGCGCACCGCGATGAAGAGTGGCCCCCACTTGCCGCAACTAGAGAAAGCCCTCGCACAGAAACGAAGACCCAACACAGCCATAAATAAATAAACAAATAAATTTTAAAAATTAAAAAAAAAAAGAAATAATGGTGGAAATTTTCTCTAATTTGAAAACCTACATGAGCCTATGTATTTAAGGAGCATAGCAAATCCCAAATAGTAGAATCCCAAAGAAACCCAGGTCAAGATACACCATAGTGAAACATTGAAAACAAATAATTTTTTAAAAATCTTGAAAATGGCGAGAGAGAAATGACACATTACCTATAGAGGAAAATTTTAAATGACATCACAGTCCTTATCAGATACTATGGAGGCTAGATGTTTATTCTATGTATCCAGTATTACTCCAATAACAAAAACAGCCAAGGATAGTACAGAAAAAGAAAACTACAGACCAATATCCCTAAAGAATAGTGATGCAAAAATTTTTACAATATTAGCAAATAAATTCCAGCAATATATAAAAGGAAATCCACAACATGACCAAATGGGGTTTAATCTAGGGATGCAAGGCTCATTCAGTATTGGAAAATCAATAATGTAATACATCATATTAGCTGTCTAATGATGAAAAGTCACATGATCATATCAATTGATGTAGTAAAAGCATTTGAAAAATCTAATGTCCACTAACAAATATTAACACTCAAAAAATAGGAATAGAGGGGAACTTCCTCAACTTGATAAAGGACACCTATAAAAACCTATAGCTAACTTCTTACTTAATACTGAAAGATTAAATTCTTTATCCCTAGTCTTCTTTTTGAGACAAGGATGTCTGCTGTCACCCCTGCAGAGGACATGGTGGAACTTACAAAAAAAAATTTCTAATACCAATGAGTGAATTCAGAAAGGTTTCAGGATACAAGATCAACAAACACAAATCAATTACATAAAAGCCTTTCTGGAATGGCAGTGAGAAGCACCCTAAGGACCCTCCCACTAGTAATAAAACCATAACTGATGAAAATTAAAACAAGCGGGGATAAAATGTCATGGATTTTGATTTTTGAACTGAGATTTAGAATAGTTTCTTTAATAAATGTATCCCCATTTGCTGTATGTCCTTGAGGCAATTTCTATATGTGGTAGCTTCCCAGGAGGGATAGGTCTCCAGCATTTCTCATCCCAGTCAGGTCTGCATTACAGAAGCACTTTTCCATGGAAGACTGGCTGAGAGGTATCAGGCTTCCTTACTATATACCTATATACTATATACCACCTCCATCATAGGTGGTAGTTCTACCCCAAGCACATCAGGACAAAAAAAGCATGCCCAGATTACGCTCTTCACACTTAGCTTACAGGGTGGAAGAGGGAGAATGTAGGGCTTATAGGAGAGAGAGGCAAACTGAGAAGACCAGAGAAAACCACTCCCACCCACTACCCCATAGGTAAAGCAGTGATGTCACTTTACATAAAGCAGGCAACTGTCTCTATCTCTAATTCTGGAGCAGTGCCTTAAGGTTTTTACAGGAGGAGAGGCAGACCATAAGAACAGAGAACTCCATATTTGTCCGCAGAGGAATAAACTTTATTTGGAATAGAGATGGGGTGGGAGGGGGAGTTTAAGCTTAAGGGCACTGTTGGAAGCAATGGAGATTTCGGTAATAAGCAATTCAGAGGAGGGTGATAGCTCCATGAGAGCAACAAGCTAAACCACTGACCCGCCAAAATTTCAACAGGCAGTATCAAGGAAAGAGACAACTATGAAGAGTTCTCCTGGGCTCAAAAAAAAAAAAAATCCTACAAACTGGCATCAAAGACTATCCCTACACCAAAATAAACAAATGGGACCTAATTAAACTTAAAAACTTTTACACATCAAAGGAAATGATGGACAAAACAAAAATACAACCCACTGAGTAGGAGAAAAATATTTGCAGATGATATGACCAATAAGGGGTTAATATCTAAAATATATAAACAGTTCATACAACACAATATTTTAAAAAACACAAACAACCCACTTTAAAAGTGGGCAGAAAAAAAAAAAAGTGGGCAGAAGACCTGAATAGCCATTTTTCCAAAGAAGACATACATATGGCTAACAGGCACATGAAAAGATGCTCAAAATCACTAATCATCAAAGAAATGCAAATCAAAACCACCGTGAGATATCACCTCACCCCTGTCAGAATGGCTATTATCAAAAAGACCACAAATAACAAATGTTGGTGAGGATGTGAAGAAAAGGAAACCCTTGCACACTGTTGGTGGGAATGTAAATTGGTACAGCCACGGTGGAAAAGAGTATGGAGGTTACTCAAAAAACTAAAATAGAACAACCATATGATCCAGCAATTCCACTCCTGGGTATATATCCAAAGAAAATAAAAACACTAACCAGAAAAGATATCTACACCCCAGTGTTCACATATGGAAGTAACCTAAGTGTTCATCAACAGATAAATGGATAAAAAAGTTGTGGTATATATATACAAGGCAAGATAGGGGCAGAGGGTTAAGAGGTACAAACTACAATGTATAAAATAAATTAAGCTACAAGGGTATACTGTTCAGCACAGGGTATATAGCCAATATTTTGTAATAACTTTAAATGGAGTATAATCTATAAAAATTTTGAATCACTATGTTGTACACCTGAAACTAATAAAATACTATAAGTCAACTATACTTCAATTAAAAAAAAAAAGGCATAGGGACTTCTCTGGTGGCGCAGTGGATAAGACTCTGTGCTCCCAATGCAGGGGGCCTGGGTTTGATCCCTGGTCAGGGAACTAGATCCCACATGCATGCCACAACTAAGACTTCACATGCCACAACTGGGGAGCCCACGTACTGCAACTAAGGACCTCACATGCCACAACTAAGGAGCTGGCGAGCTGCAACTAAGGAGCCCTGGAGCCTCAACTAAGGAGCCCGTCTGCTGCCACTAAGGAGCCCATGTGCTGTAACTAAGGAGCCGGTGAGCCACAACTAAGGAGCCTGCAAGCTGCAACGAAGGAGCCTGCCTGCCACAACTAAGACCCAGTGCAACCAAATAAATTAATTAATTAAAAAAAAAATAAAGGCACAGAAGTAAAAAAAAAAAAAAAAAAGGTCTATCCCTACAAAGGGGCCAAAATTTAATTGGGTCAGACTGACAAGCAATTATTTCTCCAGGGTATTGTAAAAACTAATAAAGCAATGAGGCAGCAATTATTGAAACCTAACAGCTAGGTGTGATATCAAGAGAGACAGAGAGGGCATACAGAAAAATCAGGTAAAAAGATGGTAAAAAACAGTGCTGCTAAAACTATCATTATACCAGGGTGACTGTCTATTTGCCCAAGGCTACATCCCCTAAAGAGTGACACCAGAGGGTGCACACTGCAGGGGAAATAAATTTTGAAGAAATAGTCCAAGCATGCCACTAAACAAATAAATCACACACAATAAGTCCTATTCAGAATTGCTACAATATATACTCTAAAATATACAGTTTTCAAGAAAAAAATTGAGACATGCAAAGAAACAGGAAAATCAGCCACATGAACAAGAAAGAGAGTGTGCCACAGAAATTGGTTTGAGAAGGCCCAGGTGTCAGACTTAGCAGATCAACATATCAAAGTAGTTATTATAAATATACATTATATATACATATATATGGAACTATGCTTAAGGAAGTAAAGAAACATATGATGGACATGTCTCATCAAATATAGAATATCACTAAATAGGAGCAACAGTAGATTAAAGCTGGAAGATGAAAGAATTATTAACTTGGAGATTGATTAATAAAAATTGTGGAATAAAAGAACAAATAATGAAGGGAAGTAAGCAGAGCCTCACAAAAATGTGGGACACAATTAAATGCACCCAAATGTATGTAATTTGAGTACCAGAAAGAATGGAGATAGGGACTGGAGCAGAAAAAATACTAGAACATATGTAGAATGTATAACAAACTCTCAAAACTCAACAGTATAAAGCAATCCAATTAGAAAATGGGTCAGGTGACATCAGCAAAAGCATGGGCTAGGAGGTCCCAATGCTTGTCTCCCCACAAAAACAACAAAAAATAAACAAGTAAAAACCAATGAAAATACTCTGTGAAAATTCTGGACTTCAGAGCAGAAACCTTGTGGAGCATAAAAACCGAGGATGGCCACATGAAGAAACATAGGAAGCATTTTACCTGCATACCCCCATCCCTGAGTCTAGAGCAGCTTGGTGCCAAGAGGGATCCCTTCAGAGGGATTTCACCCCATGGGTAAAAGAAGAGCAGGAGAAACACAGCAAGTCTAGTTACCACTCTGGACATTGCAGCATTTGCTAACTGAGGCCCCCACAGTCTTCACCAATGCTGAACCCAGCTGACAGAGCTGC
Organism: Eschrichtius robustus; assembly: GCF_028021215.1. Taxonomy (NCBI): domain Eukaryota; kingdom Metazoa; phylum Chordata; class Mammalia; order Artiodactyla; family Eschrichtiidae; genus Eschrichtius; species Eschrichtius robustus. Next base: position 65,250,629 of record NC_090845.1, on the reverse strand, counting down.
CCAAAGTCCCCTCTGCTGCATCTCCTTCCTAAGGCTGGAGCTCTTGCTGAGTGAAGACCTGCCCCCAGGGGCCCCATTCACTGCTCTGTCCCACTCTCTGTAACTGGCATGCCATAGAACCTCACCATCTACAAGACTGGAGTTACCAATGCTCTGTCCCCAACTCCTGGATCACAACTCAAAGCTTTGACCCATCATCAACAGGAATAACTGCTACTGCTCTGTGCTCCACTATCTGAGTTCTAAGTCATGGCATTCACTTGCCATCACCAGGGAGCACTTCTGTTGCCTTCTGCCCCATCCCCTGTGTCCTGAGTCAGGGTGTTGACACTCCATCACAGGGGCCATACTGCTCCTGCTCTGCATCCTTTAAGGAAGCTCAGTGAGATTCAACAAAACACAGATGGACAACTCAATGAACTCAAGAAAAATAATGCATGAACTAACATGAGAATATCAATAAAAATAAATAATTTAAAATAAACAGAAATTCTGGAGCTGAAGAATACAACAAATGAAATAAAAAATACAGTAGAGAGCTTCACAGTAGGCTCAATCAAGCAGAAGAAAGAATCAGCAAACTTGAAGACAAATCTCTTGATATTACCCAGTAAAGGAGAAAAAAAGAAATAAGAATGGAAGATTAAAGAAAGTCTATATGAACTACGGAACATCATCAAAAGAAACAATATTCACTTTATGTGAGTTCCAAAGGAAGGGGGGGAGGAAGGGGGCAAAAAACATATTTAAAGAAATAATGGTCCTCAATGGTGAAAAACTGAAACCATTTCCAATAAGATCAGGAACAAGACAAGGTTGCCCACTCTCACCACTATTATTCAACATAGTTTTGGAAGTTTTAGCCACAGCATTCAGAGAAGAAAAAGAAATAAAAGGAATTCAAATCGGAAAAGAAGAAGTAAAGCTGTCACTGTTTGCAGATGACATGATACTATACATACAGAATCCTAAAGATGCTACCAGAAAACTACTAGAGCTAATCGATGAATTTGGTAAAGTAGCAGGATACAAAATTAATGCACAGAAATCTCTTGCATTCCTATACACTAATGATAAAAAATCAGAAAGTGAAATTAAGAAAACACTCCCATTTACCATTGCAACAAAAAGAATAAAATATCTAGGAATAAACCTACCTAAGGAGACAAAAGACCTGTATGCAGAAAATTATAAGACACTGATGAAAGAAATTAAAGATGATACAAATAGATGGAGAGATATACCATGTTCTTGGATTGGAAGAATCAACATTGTGAAAATGACTCTACTACCCAAAGCAATCTACAGATTCAATGCAATCCCTATCAAACTACCACTGGCATTTTTCACAGAACTAGAACCAAAAATTTCACAAATTGTATGGAAACACAAAAGACCCCGAATAGCCAAAGCAATCTTGAGAACGAAAAAATGGAGCTGGAGGAATCAGGCTCCCTGACTTCAGACTATACTACAAAGCTACAGTAATCAAGACAGTACGGTACTGGCACAAAAACAGAAATATAGATCAATGGAACAGGATAGAAAGCCCAGAGATAGAGCCACACACATATGGTCACCTTATCTTTGATAAAGGAGGCAAGAATATACAGTGGAGAAAAGACAGACTCTTCAATAAGTGGTGCTGGGAAAACTGGACAGGTACATGTAAAAGTATGAAATTAGAACACTCCCTAACACCATATACAAAAATAAACTCAAAATGGATTAAAGACCTAAATGTAAGGCCAGACACTATCAAACTCTTAGAGGAAAACATAGGCAGAACACTCTATGACATAAATCACAGCAAGATCCTTTTTGACCCACCTCCTAGAGGAGTGGAAATAAAAACAAAAATACACAAATGGGACCTAATGAAACCTAAAAGCTTTTGCACAGCAAAGGAAACCATAAACAAGACCAAAAGACAACCCTCAGAATGGGAGAAAATATTTGCAAATGAAGCAACTGACAAAGGATTAATCTCCAAAATTTACAAGCAGCTCATGCAGCTCAAAAACAAACAAAAAAAAAACCCAATCCAAAAATGGGCAGAAGACCTAAATAGATATTTCTCCAAAGAAGATATACGGATTGCCAGCAAACACATGAAAGAATGCTCAACATCATTAATCATTAGAGAAATGCAAATCAAAACTACAGTGAGATATCATCTCACACCGGTCAGAATGGCCATCATCAAAAAATCTACAAACAATAAATGCTGGAGAGGGTGTGGAGAAAAGGGAACCCTCTTGCACTGTTGGTGGGAATGTAAATTGATACAGCCACTATGGAGGACAGTATGGATATTCCTTAAAAAACTAAAACTAGAATTACCATACGACCCAGCAATCCCACTACTGGGCATATACCCTGAGAAAACCATAATTCAAAAAGAGTCATGTACCACAATGTTCATTGCAGCTCTATTTACAATAGCCAGGACATGGAAGCAACCTCGGTGTCCATCAACAGATGAATGGATAAAGAAGATGTGGCACATATATACAATGGAATATTACTCAGCCATTAAAAAGAAACGAAAGTGAGTTATTTGTAGTGAGGTGGGTGGACCTACAGTCTGTCATACAGAGTGAAGTAAGTCAGAAAGAGAAAAACAAATACTGTACGCTAACACATATATATGGAATCTAAGGGAAAAAAAAAAGGTCATGAAGAAGCTAGGGGTAAGACGGGAATAAAGACACAGACCTACTAGAGAATGGACTTGAGGCTATGGGGAGGGGGAAGGGTAAGCTGTGACAAAGTGAGAGAGTGGCATGGACATATATACACTACCAAACGTAAAATAGATAGCTAGTGGGAAGCAGCCGCATAGCACAGGGAGATCAGCTCGGTGGTTTGTGACCACCCAGAGGGGTGGCACAGGGAGGGTGGGAGGGAGGGAGACTCAAGAGGGAAGAGATATGGGAACATATGTATATGTATAACTGATTCACTTTGTTATAAAGCAGAAACTAGAACACCATTGTAAAGCAATTATACTCCAATAAAGATGTTAAAAAGAAAGAAAGAAAGAAAGAAAGATAGAAAGAAAGAAAGAAAGAAAGAAAGAAAGAAAGAAAGAAAGAAAGAAAGAAAGAAAGAAAGAAAGAAAGAAAGAAAGAAAGAAAGAAAGGAAGAAAGAAAGAAAGAATGGCTGAAAACTTCCTAAATCTGGGGAGAGATATGGCCATCCAGGTCTATGAAACTCAAAGTTCACCAAACAGATTCAACCCAAAGATATCCTCACCCAGAAACATTATAATCAAACTCTCAGAGACAAAGAGAAGATTTTAAAAGCAGCAAAAAAGGGACTTCCCTGGCAGTCCAGTGGTTAAGACTCTGCACTTCCACTGCAGGGGGCACAGGTTCGATCCCTGGTCAGGGAACTAAGATCCCGCTTGCCACACGGCATGGCCAAAATAAAAATAAAAATAAATAACAGCCGCAAAAGAAAAATGACTCATCATATACAAGGGAATCCATATAAGGCTATAGGTAGATTTCTCTGCAAAGACCTTGCAGTCCAGTAGAGAGTGGGATGATACATTCAAAGTGCTCAAAGAAAAAATTATCAACCAAGAATACTATACCCAGCAAAGTTGTCTTTCAGAAATGAAGGAAAGGTACTTTCCCAGATAAACAAAAGCTGACAAAATTTATCACCACTAGACCTGACTTATAAGAACTCCTATAGGGAATTCTTCAAGCTAAAACTAAAGGCTGCTAATCAGTAACATGAAGACATATGAAAGTATAAATCCACTGGTAAAGGTAAATATAGAGTCAAATTCAAAATACTTTAATACTGGGACTTCCCTGGTGGTGCAGTGGTTAAGAATCCGCCTGCCAATGCAGGGGACACAGGTTCCAGCCCTGGTCTGGGAAGATTCCACATGCCATGGAGCAACTAAGCCCATGCACCACAACTACTGAGCCTGTGCTCTAGAGCCCACGAACCACAACTGCTGAGCCCACATGCCACAACTACTGAAGCCCACATGCCTAGAGCCTATGCTCTGCAACAAGAGAAGCCACCGCAATGAGAAGCCCGTACACCACAACGAAGAGTAGTCCCTACTCGCTGCAACTACAGAAAGCTCGCACACAGCAACAAAGATCCAAAGCAGCCAAAAATAAATAAATTCATTTAAAAAACAAAAACAAAATACTTTAATACTGAAATGGTAGTGTGTAAACCACTTTGAACTCTAGTATACAGGTTAAAAGACAAAATAGGTGTAGCTACAATATTTTGTTAATGAATATACAATATAAAAATATGTAATTGTGACACCAAAAAATGGGGGGGGGCAGTAAATGTATAGAATTTTTTAAGTAATTGAATTTATGTCTACACAAAAAACCAGTAGAGATGTTAATAGCAGCTTTTTTCATGATTGCTAAAACTTAGAAGCAATCAAGATATCCCTCATTAGGTGAATGGTAAATCAACTGTGGTATATCCAGATAATGGAATATTTTTCAGTGCTAAAAACAAATGAACTATCAAGCCATGAAAAGACAGGAAAAACCTTAAATGAATATTACTAAGTGAAAGAAGCCAATCTGAAAATCCTACACTGTATGATTCCAACTACATGACATTTTGGAAAAGGCAAAACCATGGAGATAATACAAAGACCAGTGGTTGCCATGGGTTGGGGGGGATGGGATGAGTAGGCAGAACACACGATTTTTAGGGCAGTGAAAATACTCTGTATAATATAGTACTCATTATATTATAATGATGGATACTTGTCCAAACCCATGGATACATTTGTCCAAACCCATAGAATGTAGAAGACTGAACCCTAATGTAAACTATGGACTTTGGATGATTAGGATTGGCCAATGTAAATTCATCAATTGTAACAAATATACCACTGTGATGGTGGATGTAGATCGTCGGGGAGGCTATGCATGTGTGGGGGCAGGGTGTACATGGGAGGTCTATGTACCTTCTTCTCAATTTTGCTGTGAACCTAAAATTGTTCTAAAAATATTTTTTTAAAAAACCAACCTATTGAGGATAGAAAAGGTAAGCCAAAAATTCACCACCAGATTGCACCCATATTACCTAAAAATTTAAGGAAAGTCTTCTCTTCCAGAAGTCCCCAAAATATCTAAAAGTTCCTGGGCCTGCCAGAAAGTGATCTTCCTTATTCACCTGAAAGACTGGAAACTGTAAGCCAGGTTCCAAGGCATTTTCCCCTAGGGCTGTATAAGCCATGCTTCATTAAGCCAACCTTTATATCCTTTAAAAAGTTTGGTCATATCTGATTAAATGAGCATTGGTTTCAAATATGACATTCCAGAGAAGGCCTTGGTTGCATAACCAATGTTTCCAATTATGTCCTGTTAAAAAGGAGGAAAGAGTCCTTTTTAACCTATGCAAGTAATTATATTGCCATAAAAATAATACCCAAATAAGAGTTTCTGAATTAGGGAAAGGTCAGGCAAGGAGAAAAGATAAATTGTTCATTTCTGTTTACAAAAGCACAATATACATGATTTTTATAATTTATAGATAGCTTAAGAAAAAAGAAAAGGTTTCCCTACATCCAGAAAAAAGAACATTAAAACATCAACAGTATTCTAAAAAGTAAAAATAAAAGCCACAACCATTGCTCATCAGTTCATTCCATCGTAGTAATGAATTCTTGTTCTAATCAATCATGGGTTAGTAGTCTCCTGATATCTGCTTCTTGACTAGAGTTCTGAAAATCTTGATGCATTCCACAAGCACAGTTTCAAAGTTTTTTAAATGATGCCATCAGAAGCCTGCGCCCAAATACACAGTCCTTTCCACCGGGATCTGAGACAATCCTTCAACTGAATACAAAGCACTCAGGCCTGTAGCTGATTACAAGAGCTTTCAAAGAAGCATCAGAGAAATCAGAAATTATCTGTAGAAACAAAAGTCTTAAAGTGGCTGTGAGTAAATTATTACTAATAATTTTCAAACGTGAAAATCTAATGAGAGTTCATTAAAAGAATAATGCAAATGAAAAGGAAATTTGGTTGTTGGTGTAGCATGCAAAACAAGATAATAAAGTCAATTTTTAAAGTCTTAGAAAAAAATTTATAAACATAATGATTAGCCAACCCAATTTTCAAAGAAGACAGTGAACATTACATGATTAATAAACATTATTTTTCAAAGAAAACTTGAGATATAACATATAATCCTGATATATCATGAATATACCAAGTGTACAAATAGCATACACCAAGATTATCAAATAAAGTGCTTCTGTAAGTCTGATGTAGGTTCTAAACATATGCATATTAGTAAAACTCCACAGGTGAGTAACAAGAATCCCTGATGGAAAAACACTGGCCTTGAATATGCTAGATTCAAATTAAAGAAATAAAGTTGTGACCAAGTTAACATTTAAAACAATAACTGAAAGAATTACTATAAAAATAGACTGTAGTTGTATAATATCAGGAAAAGCAGTACCAGGACAGTGACAAATAGAAATATATCACAGTCAGCAAGGGCAATGAAAATTCTCTAGAAATTTTCCATATAGCATAAAGTTTGTGAAATATATGTTAATAATATTTTACCTATACCAATTTAACGTAGGGAATACTAAGTATTTCTTATGATTTAACAATGATTTCCATGCAATTGATCAACTGTAATATAACAAATAAAATTAATTATAACACCTCTCTTTTTTAAAGATGAAAGAACAACACCTTTTGATTTTCCAGGGGCATTCTGAGAAAACTCAGACACTTTTAGGTGTAAAAGATATCATTTAGGATTCAATTCTAATTTGGGGATGGTGTATTAGTTTCTGAGGGCTGCTGTAACAATGTACCATGGACTGGGTGGCTTAAACAACAAAAATTTATTTCTTCATAGTTCTGGAGGCTAGAAGTCCAAGATCAAGGTGTCAGCAGGGTTGGTTTCTTCTGAGGGCCTCTCTCCTTGGCTTGTAAGTGGCCTTCTCCCTGTGTCTTCACGTGGCCTTGCCTCTGTGTGTGTGTTTGTGTCCTAATCTCCTCTTCTTAAAGGACACCAATCATATTGACTTAGGGCCCAATCCATTTAATCTTAATTACCTATTTAAAAATTCTATCTCCAAGTACAGTCACATTCCATGGTACTGGGGGTTAGGACTTCAACATATAAATTTGGGAGAACAAAACTCAGCCCATAAGAGAAGGCAAAATATGAAAAGTTGTCAGAAAAATTGAACACATGATTAAAATAGGATCATGGGTTACTAAGAAACAATACTTGGCTACCTATTTGACCAAAGTGACAATAAAAATATTTTAAAGGAAATATAGGAGGTAACACAATGGAAAAGAAATTTAGCTCTTTCAAATGTGAGAAGACTATGTCACCAAAAATGTCAGTGTAGAGAACTGAAAAACTCCATCCCTTCACTCTAGCAATGATTTAGTTGGAAAAAATTGTCAGAATCAACTTTTTCAGAACTCTGGAATCTAATTTAAAAATTTACAACAACCACTCTAATGCTAAATGAAGAAAGAAGCTACTAAATTTTATAAGAGAGCGTTGCGGTATTGTGATGTAACCATGTACCATCTCTCATTCCCAGCTTGGTGATAGTGGCCCACATTCATGGAATTTTTTACTGGTGCCAGAAGGGAAAATATGGAACATTTTCTTAAAGAACTATGATTATGTGTTTTGATCTGCCTGGTGGCTCCGTAAAGGATGGTTTCAGGGGCTTTCTTTTGTTTTGCCCACCACAGAACTTTCTCTGGGCTGGAGTGATCACCTAGGAAATGTTGTCAAAAGAATTTAAAGGCAAATATACTATCCACAGACATCTCGGGCAAGTGATACCAAACACGGCAAGCAACAGACAGAAATGCCTGACAGGAAGAGGCTTAGGGAAAGATATACATGGGGGAACAAGGAATGTGAAAAGCTCTCACAAACACTAGAGAATCTAGAAGTTCACAAGGATACCCAGAGTTGGATGTATGCTCAGAAAATACATGAGAAGACCCAAAGTTTAGACCTCTTGATGATATTTAGGCTCTGTACAAGCAGAAAGTGAAGACAAAGCAGAGTTTAAATTGTATGGATAAGCATTGAATGTGTTTGCTAACACAGAGCTGATCTTCAAAATCTAAGACATTTTTTGGGGGGCTTTAGGCATTTAAGGAAATATTTGTCAACGCACTAGCTGAGTTTTGGGAATAAACAGTACTGACAGTTGCATAAAACTGAAAAAGTAATCAATGCCACTGAATTGTACACTTAAAAATGGTTAAAATGGCAAAATGTATGTTATATATATATTTACCAAAATAAAAACATTTTTACAGTTGCTTCCTGACCACTAACCTAACATAGTAAATATGTTAGTGATCACATATGACAAAGAGTATGGTCTTTACAAAGGTAGTTTCAAAAAGTCACTTTAAAAGAAACAACCACAACTCACAACAAGCAGCAACAACAAATGCTGGAGAGGGGAGGAAAAGCTGACTTCCAGAGTTGCTGTATTATAATATACAAAATGCTAAGTTTTCAACAAAAATTAGAAGGCATATAAAAAAACAATAAAGTATGGTCCATTCACAAGAAGAAAAAGAAATCAATAAAAACAGTGGAAACCTGGACACTGGACTTAGTAGACAAAAACACTGAATCAACTATCTTAAATATGTTCAAAGACATTTAAAAAAACCCATAGATAAAGGATGAAAGGAAAACAGGAGAACAATGTCTCATCAAACAAAGAATACAAAAAGGAACAAAATAGAAATTTTGGAGGTGAAAGGTAAAATAACTAAAATGAAAAATGTACTAGGTGGTTTTAACAAGATATTTAAGCAGCCAGAAGAAAGAACCAGTAAATATAAACATGGGTCCCTTGAAGTTCTCCAGGTTAAGTAGCAGAAAGGAAAAAAAATGAAGAAAAATAAAGAGAGCCCTAAAGACCTGTGGGAAACTATAAAGGATACCAATATATGGATAATACGCATCTCAGAATGAGAGAAGAGAAAGGAGCAGAAAGACTGTTTGAAGAAGTAATGGCTAAAATTTTCCCAAATTTGATAAAAGACATGAAACCATATATCCAAGAATCTCAATGAACTATAGGTAGGATAAACCCAAACAGATCCACAGTGAGATACATTCTAATCAATGTGTTGAAAGCCAAAGATAAAAAGAGAATCTGGAATGCAGCAAGAGAAAAGTGATTCATCACTTGGGATCCTCAATAAGATTAATGACTGGGTTCTCATCAGAAAACATAGAATTAAATTGTTAAAAATATGTTCAAAACTATATCATTTATTCTTAAAAATCTTTCCTTTGGGTAGGAGTTTATTAATTAGCATTTCAAGTTGTTTTTCTTGAATAAACTACATACAAAGTGCAAATAAAACAACATAGAAGACAGAAGGCAGTGTGATACCATACTGTTGGAAGCCATCCAGACGCTGCAATGCCATGACAAGGTCATGGGGCGCTCCAGTGTGGAACTGCAAGGCGGAACCGCACGTGGAAGGTGGACTACACTCCTCGTAAAAGCAATACTTATAATTTCTATATATGTAAATTTAAGTGTGGCAGGATTTGCCCCAAGGAAAAATCTTAGATTTCCTAGATGAAGAAAAACTACCCTGACTCCCCCTTTGGGTACTGTATGGCAAGGCCCGGTGCCTAAAGAGGGACATTGGGAAACAGTGACTAAACCTGGACATAGGGAAATGTTTCTTTGAGAAAACACCATCCTCCCTAGAGATATGGCCATATGAGGGTGTTTATGATGATAATAATAATTTGTGGTTCAATATTAATGGTAGTTTAATGATATTTGATCAATTAACTGGTGAACAGATATGTTCTAGATTAGGGACAAATAGAAATGATTTGGAAAGTTATTCTTTAATAGATTATTGGGATCCTAATATTGTTTGTTGCTATATTAAATTGCCTTTGAGTAGCAATATTCAAAATAGAAATTGTAAAATATATTTTAGATATTTTAATGACATTATAAAAAAGGAATGTCCATGTAGGAAAAGCTATGTGGGGGCTAGGGATATATAGAATATAAGGATATATTTAGACTTAGGTGTTAAGGTTGGTTAACCACCAAAAATAATTCTTAGAACATGTACTGTACGTAATGGTAACCTTAGAATTTATCTTATGAGAAAATCTAGAAACTAAAAGGTATGGTTTACGTAATCTTTTAAGGAAATCTTTGTGGATTCAAAATGATTCATTCTTTCGACTCAAAACAATAGTATTACAATGTATGTTAATGATTTATGTAATTCTACTGTAATCTATATATGAGTATATGAAATAAAGAAAGCACGAGATGGTGCTATTTTTACTTGGCTGAGTCCACGAGTCTCAGTCTCCTTCCTGTTGACTTGGCTGAGTCCACGAGTCTCAGTCTCCTTCCTGTTGTTCATCGCTGACGCTGTCCATCCTTTTGGGGTATCCTGGATCCTGTTGGAGCAGGACTCCGACAAGTGGCGCCCGAACAGGGACCTGAAAGGTAAATGTTAGATATCTTCGGGATAGCTAGGCTTCTCACCTAGGGTGCTGCAGACCCCCTTGCAGAGGATAGCAAGGTAAGTGAAGGGTGAGTAATTATGGGACATTCAATTTCTAAAGAGAGACAAATGTTCTTGGATATTATAAAATGTATGTTGTCTAGTAGGGGTGTAAAAATTTCAAGAAAGCAATTACAGGGATTTTTTGACTTTGTGCAGGAGCAATGCCCTTGGCTCCCCGAGGAAGGGACTATGGATTTAAAAACTTGGGAGAGGGGCTTCCCCGGTGGCACAGTGGTTGAGAATCTGCCTGCTAATGCAGGGGACACAGGTTCGAGCCCTGGTCTGGGAAGATCCCACATGCCGCGGAGCGACTGGGCCCGTGAGCCACAACTACTGAGCCTGCGCGTCTGGAGCCTGTGCTCCGCAACAAGAGAGGCCGCGATAGTGAGAGGCCCGCGCACCGCGATGAGGAGTGGCCCCCGCTCGCCGCAACTAGAGAAGGCCCTCCCACAGAAACGAAGACCCAGCACAGCCATAAATAAATAAATAAATAATTTAAAAAAAAAAAAAAAAACTTGGGAGAAAATAGGAGAAACTTAAAGAGTTCACTATTCTTATCATGGCCCAGAGAAGGTTCCTGTGGATACTTTTGCATTGTGGAATTTAATTAGAGATAGTTTAGATCCTACACATGAAAAACATAAAGCCCCAGCAATAACTCCACCTCATTCTATAGAGTCTGATGTTGAGCCTTCTGCACCAAATGTTCCTCCAGCTAAGTCTGTTGAAAATATTTTGGCAGCATCCTTTGAGACATGTGATATTATAGGGGGAAATGGAGATGATGATGATTTTCTCCCTCTGGCTGATCAGGCTGATTTAGATGAAGCTGCTGCAGCTTATCATAGAGATCCAGATCCACGGGGATTTCCCATAGTGAAATCGGAAGCAACTCCTCATAATAGGTCTCTGTATCCACCTCTGAATGATTTCAGACATAAATTAAAAGAAGAATTGCCCTCAAGGCCTCCTCCTCCTCTTCCTGTTAATAAAATGCAATCTAGGGCAAGGGGAATTCGTATTTCCTCAATAGGTAATAGATTTCATACTTTAGAGGATCCAGACTTTGCTGGATGCTTTCCAGTAATATTTGAGGGAGAATTCAATGATGAAGTAGTATGGGAACCTTTACCCTGTAAACTTATGAAAGAATTAAAAACTGCCTGCGTAGACTATGGTCCACTTGCTCCTTATACTTTAACCATTTTGGAGGCTTTAGCCAGTAAATGGATGACTCCATATGATTGGACTCAAGTGGCAAAATCTTGCTTATCAGGAGGACAATATTTGCTTTGGAAAACTGAATATGAAGATTTAGCTAAAAAGCAGGCAGCTATAAATAAAGGTCATGGCAGGAGAAGATTGACTTTGGACATGATATTAGGCGCAGGAGATTATGATACTGCTCAGGAGCAAATGCATCTGCCAAAGGAAGTACTAATGCAGTGTACAAGTTGTGCAGTTGATGCTTGGAAAGCCTTGTCTCCGATATCTGGCAAGACTACTACCTTAGCAGAGGTAAAACAGAAAGGTGATGAACCCTATGAAGAATTTGTTTCTAGACTTGGCTTGGCAGTAAGTCGTGTTATTTCAAATCAGGAGGCTGCAGAAATTTTAATAAGACAATTGGCTTTTGCAAATGCAAATAATACTTGTCAAGCATTGTTAAGACCTATTAGGAAGACAGGAAGCACTTCAGATTATGTAAAACAGTGTGCAGATGTAGGCCCAGCATTTCTGCAGGGAGTTGCAATTGCAGCTGCATTAAGAGGAGAGCCTTATCCTCAAGTTATACAAAGCATGAATCAAGGAAAAAAGACAACATCAAATATAATTGGGCCTTTTATGGGTAAGTGTTATTCTTGTGGTCAGTCTGGACATATTAGTAGAAATTGTCCATATGGATCCTCTGCAGCCCCAGTAGCCCCAATGAATAGTATGCCTAATGCTGAGTCTTCCTCAGCGGGAGTCCCAATGTCTCCATCTCCAAAATCACTGTGTCCTAGATGCATGAAAGGCTATCATTGGCAAAAAGAATGTAAGAGCAAATTTCATAGGGATGGTAGGATACTGCAGCCCATTAACCCTGGGAATCAGGGAAACTTCCAGAGGGGCCAGCCTCAGGCCCCCAAAATGATTGGGGCATTTCCAATGCAAGCAAAGCCAATACAGCCATCTATCCATCCTCTTCCCCTTCACCCACTACCTCAACCTCCAATGTGCACCGAACAGATGAATCCATTCCTTCCCCATTGCGATCAGTCTCAGAACTCTTCAGAGAAACCCCAGGTAGTGCGGGACTGGACCTCAGTTCCTCCACCTCAACAATATTAACCCCAGATTCTCCTACAGTAAAGATTCCAACTGGAATCAAAGGACCCTTACCTGAAGGGGTCTTGGGGCTCATATTAGGAAGGAGTTCAACATCAATGGCAGGTATTACAGTATTACCAGGTGTAATAGATTCTGATTATACTGGGGAAATTCAATTGATGATATCACCGCCTGTAAAAACACAACAGATTCACAAAGGTCAGAGATTAGCTCAACTATTGTTATTACCTTACTACGTCATGGGTAAATCAGTCACTCAGCAATCTAGAAATAATCAAGGTTTCGGGTCTAGTGACATGGCTTTTTGGGTACAAGAAATTACTCAAACTCGACCTATTAAAACCCTTAAGATAAATGGTAAAGATATTCAGGGTCTATTAGATACAGGAGCTGATGTATCTTGCATATCAGGTAAGGATTGGCCCTCTGCATGGCCTACAAAAACCTCAAAAAATGAATTATTGGGTTTAGGGAAAGCACCAATTGTGGACAAAAGTTCTCAGATTCTTTTTTTTTTTTTTATTAGTTGTTTTGTTTGTTTTTTTATACTGGAGGTTCTTATTAGGCATCAATTTTATACACATCAGTGTATATATGTCAATCCCAATCGCCCAATTCAGCACACCACCATCCCCACCTCACCGCAGTTTTCCCCCCTTGGTGTCCATATGTCCGTTCTCTACATCTGTGTCTCAACTTCTGCCCTGCAAACTGGCTCATCTGTACCATTTTTCTAGGTTCCACATACATGCGTTAATATGCGATATTTGTTTTTCTCTTTCTGACTTACTTCACTCTGTATGACAGTCTCTAGATCCATCCACGTCTCAACAAATGACTCAATTTCGTTCCTTTTTATGGCTGAGTAATATTCCATTGTATATATGTACCACAACTTCTTTATCCATTCGTCTGTTGATGGGCATTTAGGTTGCTTCCATGACCTGGCTATTGTAAATAGTGCTGCAATGAACATTCGGGTGCATGTGTCTTTTTGAATTACGGTTTTCTCTGGGTATATGCCCAGTAGTGGGATTGCTGGGTCATATGGTAATTCTATTTTTAGTTTTTTAAGGAACCTCCATATTGTTCTCCATAGTGGCTGTATCAATTTACATTCCCACCAACAGTGCAAGAGGGTTCCCTTTTCTCCACACCCTCTCCAGCATTTGTTGTTTGTAGATTTTCTGATGATGCCCATTCTAACTGGTGTGAGGTGATACCTCATTGTAGTTTTGATTTGCATTTCTCTAATAATTAGTGCTGTTGAGCATCTTTTCATGTGCTTCGTGGCCGTCTGTATGTCTTCTTTGGAGAAATGTCTATTTAGGTCTTCTGCCCATTTTTGGATTGGGGTGTTTGTTTCTTTAATATTGAGCTGAATGAGCTGTTTATATATTTTGGAGATTAATCCTTTGTCCGTTGATTCGTTTGCAAATATTTTCTCCCAATCTGAGGGTTGTCTTTTCGTCTTGTTTATGGTTTCCTTTGCTGTGCAAAAGCTTTGAAGTTTCATTAGGTCCCATTTGTTTATTTTTGTTTTTATTTCCATTACTCTAGGAGGTGGATCAAAAAAGATCTTGCTGTGATTTATGTCAAAGAGTGTTCTTCCTATGTTTTCCTCTAAGAGTTTTATAGTGTCCAGTCTTACATTTAGGTCTCTAATCCATTTAGAGTTTATTTTTGTGTATGGTGTTAGGGAGTATTCTAATTTCATTCTTTTACATGTAGCTGTCCAGTTTTCCCAGCACCACTTATTGAAGAGACTGTCTTTTCTCCATTGTATATCTTTGCCTCCTTGTCATAGATTAGTTGACCATAGGTGCGTGGGTTTATCTCTGGGCTTTCTATCTTGTTCCATTGATCTATGTTTCTGTTTTGTGCCAGTACCATATTGTCTTGATTACTGTAGCTTTCTAGTATAGTCTGAAGTCAGGGAGTCTGATTCCTCCAGCTCCGTTTTTTTCCCTGAAGACTGCTTTGGCTATTCGGGGTCTTTTGTGTCTCCATACAAATTTTAAGATGACTTGTTCCTAGTTCCGTAAAAAATGCCATTGGTAATTTGATAGGATTGCATTGAATCTGTAGATTGCTTCGTTAGTATAGTCATTTTCACAATGTTGATTCTTCAATCCAAGAACATGGTGTATCTCTCCATCTGTTGGTATCATCTTTTATTTCTTTCATCAGTGTCTTATAGTTTTCTGCATACAGGTCTTTTGTCTCCCTAGGTAGGTTTATTCCTAGGTATTTTATTCTTTTTGTTGCAATGGTAAATGGGAGTGTTTCCATAATTTCTCTTTCAGATTTTTCATCATTAGTGTATAGGAATGCAAGAGATTTCTGTGCATTAATTTTGTATCCTGCAACTTTACCATATTCATTAATTAGCTCTAGCAGTTTTCTGGTGGCAGTTATTTAGGATTCTCTATGTATAATATCATGTCATCCGCAAACAGTGACAGTTTTACTTCTTCTTTTCCAATTTGTATTCCTTTTATTTCTTTTTCTTCTCTGATTGCCGTGGCTAAGACTTCCAGAACTATGTTGAATAATAGTGGTGAGAGTGGACATCCTTGTCTCGTTCCTGATCTTAGAGGAAATGCTTTCAGTTTTTCACCATTGAGAATGATGTTTGCTGTGGGTTTGTCATATATGGCCTTTATTATGTTGAGGTAGGTTCCCTCTATGCCCACTTTCTGGAGAGTTTTTATCATAAATGGGTGTTGAATTTTGTCAAAAGCTTTTTCTGCATCTATTGAGATGATCATATGGTTTTTCTTCTTCAGTTTGTTAATATGGTGTATCACATTGATTGATTTGCGTATATTGAAGAATCCTTGCATCCCTGGGATAAATCCCACTTGATCGTGGTGTATGATCCTTTTAATGTGTTGTTGGATTCTGTTTGCTAGTATTTTGTTGAGGATTTTTGCATCTATATTCATCGTGATATTGGTCTGTAATTTTCATTCTTTGTAGTGTCTTTGTCCGGTTTTGGTATCAAGGTGATGGTGGCCTCATAGAATGAGTTTGGGAGTGTTCCTTCCTCTGCAATTTTTTGGAAGAGTTTGAGAAGGATAGGTGTTAGCTCTTCCCTAAATGTTTGATAGAATTCACCTGTGAAGCCATCTGGTCCTGGACTTTTGTTTGTTGGAAGATTTTTAATCACAGTTTCAATTTCATTGCTTGTGATTGGTCTGTTCATATTTTCTGTTTCTTCCTGGTTCAGTCTTGGAAGGTTATACCTTTCTAAGAATTTGTCCATTTCTTCCAGGTTGTCCATTTTATTGGCATAAAGTTGCTTGTAGTAGTCTCTTAGGATGCTTTGTATTTCTGCGGTGTCTGTTGTAACTTCTCCTTTTTCATTTCTGACTTTATTGATTTGAGTCCTCTCCCTCTTTTTCTTGATGAGTCTGCCTAATGGCTTATCGATTTTGTTTATCTTCTCAAAGAACCAGCTTTTAGTTTTATTGATCTTTGCTATTGTTTTCTTTGTTTCTATTTCATTTATTTCTGCTCTGATCTTTATGATTTCTTTCTTTCTGCTAACTTTGGGTTTTGTTTGTTCTTCTTTCTCTAGTTTCTTTAGGTGTAAGGTTAGATTGTTTACTTGAGATTTTTCTTGTTTCTTTAGGTAGGCTTGTATAGCTATAAACTTCCCTCTTAGAACTGCTTTTGCTGCATCCCATAGGTTTTGGGTTGTCGTGTTTTCATTGTCATTTGTCTCTAGGTATTTTTTGATTTCTTCTTTGATTTCTTCAGTGATCTCCTGGTTATTTAGTAACGTATTGTTTAGCCTCCATGTGTTTGTCTTTTTTACGTTTTTTCCCCTGTAATTCATTTCTAATCTCATAGCATTGTGGTCAGAAAAGATGCTTGATATGATTTCAATTTTCTTAAATTTGCTGAGGCTTGATTTGTGACCCAAGATGTGATCTATCCTGGAGAATGTTCCATGCGCACTTGAGAAGAACGTGTAATCTGCTGTTTTTGGATGGAATGTCCTATAAATATCAATTAAATCTATCTGGTCTATTGTGTCATTTAAAGCTTCTGTTTCCTTATTTATTTTCATTTTGGATGATCTGTCCATTGGTGTAAGTGAGGTGTTAAAGTCCCCCACTATTATTGTGTTACTGTTGATTTCCTCTTTTACAGCTCTTAGCAGTTGCCTTATGTATTGAGGTGCTCCTATGTTGGGTGCATATATATTTATAATTGTTATATCTTCTTCTTGGATTGATCCCTGGATCATTATGTAGTGTCCTTCCTTGTCTCTTGTAACATTCTTTATTTTAAAGTCTATTTTACTATGTGTCTTAGCGTGTTTCTCCTTGCGTTTGTCCTGTATGGGACTCTCTGCGCTTCCTGGACTTGGGTGGCTATTTCCTTTCCCATGTTAGGGAAGTTTTCGACTATAATCTCTTCAAATATTTTCTCTGGTCCTTTCTCTCTCTCTTCTCCTTCTGGGACCCCTATAATGCGAATGTTGTTGCGTTTAATGTTGTCCCAGAGGTCTCTTAGGCTGTCTTCATTTCTTTTCATTCTTTTTTCTCTAGTTTGTTCCCCAGCAGTGAATTCCACCATTCTGTCCTCCAGGTCTCTTATCCGTTCTTCTGCCTCAGGTATTCTGCTATTGATTCCTTCTAGTGTAGTTTTCATTTCAGTTATTGTGTTGGTCATCTCTGTTTGTTTGTTCTTTAATTCTTCTAGGTCTTTGTTAAACATTTCTTGCATCTTCTCGATCTTTGGCTCCATTCTTATTCCGAGGTCCTGGATCATCTTCGCTATCATTATTCTGAATTCTTTTTCTGGAAGGTTGCCTATCTCCACTTCATTTAGTTGTTTTTCTGGGGTTTTATCTTGTTCCTTCATCTGGTATACAGCCCTCTTCCTTTTCATCTTGTCTATCTTTCTGTGAATGTGGTTTTTGGTCCACAGGCTGCAGGATTGTAGTTTTTCTTGCTTCTGCTGTCTGCCCTCTGGTGGTTGAGGCTATCTAAGAGGCTTGATGGGAGGCTCTGTTGGTAGGTAGAGCTGACTGTTGCTGTGGCGGTCAGAGCTCCATAACACTTTAATCCACTTGACTGTTGATGGGTGGGGCTGGGTTCCCTCCCTGTTGGTTGTTTTGCCTGAGGCAACTCAACACTGGAGCCTACCTGGGCTCTTTGATGGGGTTAATGGCAGACTCTGGGAGGGCTCATGCCAAGGAGCACTTCCCAGAACCTCCGCTGCCAGTGTCCTTGTCCCCACGGTGAAACAGAGCCACCCCCCGCCTCTGCAGGAGACCCCCCAACACCAGCAGGTAGGTCTGGTTCAGTCTCCCCCAGGGTCACTGCTCCTTCCCCTGGGTCCCGATGCGCATACTACTTTGTGTGTGCCCTCCAAGAGTGGGGTCTCTGTTTCCCCCAGTCCTGTCAAAGTCCTGCAATCAATTCCCACTAGGCTTCAAAGTCTGATTCTCTAGGAATTCCTCCTCCCGTTGCCGGACCCCCAGGTTGGGAAGCCTGACGTGGGGCTCAGAACCTTCACTCCAGTGGGTGGACTTCTGTGGTATAAGTGTTCGCCAGTCTGTGAGTCACCCACCCAGCAGTTATGGGATTTGATTTTACTCTGATTGCGCCCCTCCTACCGTCTCACTGTGGCTTCTCCTCTGTCCTTGGACGTGGGGTATCCTCCTTGGTGAGTTCCAGTGTCTTCCTGTCGATGATTGTCCAGCAGCCAGTTGTGATTCTGGTGCTCTCGCAAGAGGGAGTGAGAGCACATCCTTCTACTCCGCCATCTTGGTTAATCCTCCTCAGATTCTTACATGGTCGAATGAAGAAGGGCAAAAAGGACTTTTTCATCCTTATGTAATTACTTCATTACCAATAACATTATGGGGAAGAGATATTTTATCCCAAATGGGGATGTTGTTATATAGTCCAGATGGTATAGTTACACATCAGATGTTATCAAAATTTATGAATAAGGTCACTGTTTAAACAGCTGACCCCATTACCTGGAAATCAGATAATCCAGTTTGGGTTGAACAATGGCCCTTGACTGCTGAAAAGCTGTGGCTGCTCAGGCTTTAATTCAGCAACAATTGGAAGCTGGTCATATAGAGTTATCTAACAGCCCTTGGAATACTCCTATATTTGTTATTAAGAAAAAATCTGGCAAATGGCGATTATTACAAGATTTGAGAGCTATAAATGATACTATGGAAGATATGGGAACTTTACAGCCTGGTTTACCCTCGCCAGTAGCAATTCCAAAGGATTATAATATAATCATTATTGATTTACAGGATTGTTTCTTTACTATCCCTCTTGATATGGCAGATAGAAAAAGATTTGCCTTTAGTGTTCCCTCTATTAATTTTCAGAGGCCTTATCAAAGATATCAATGGAAAGTTTTACCACAAGGTATGAAAAATAGCCCTACCTTATGTCAAAAATTTGTAGATATGGCTATAAAAGTAATAAGAGAAAGATATAAAAATGTATATCTTATTCATTATATGGATGATATATTAATTGCTCATCCTGATAGAATTTTATTGCAAGAAATATTACAACAAATGACGGCTACTTTGTAGAAATCTGGACTAAAAATTGCCCCTGAAAAAATTCAGGTGCAACCTCCTATGACTTATTTAGGAAGAATTATTAATACTCAAGTTATTACTCCTCAGGTTTTTAGCCTAAGAAAAGATCATTTAAAGACTTTAAATGATTTCCAAAAGTTGTTAGGGGATATAAATTGGATCAGGCCTTATTTAAAAATTACAACTGCTCAATTAAAACCCTTATTTAATATTTTACAAGGGAACTCTGACCCAGTTTCCTCAAGAGAAATTACTCCTGAAGCGCAAAAAGCGTTACAAACAGTGGAAAAGGCTATGAATGATTGTTTTTTGCAGAGAATTGACATAAGAAAGACTTGGGATTTTTTAATATTGTCAACCCCTATATCTCCTACAGGAGTCCTTCAGCAAGATGGGCCTTTGGAATGGATACATTTGCCAGTTACTCCAAAAAAGATTGTTACTGCTTATCCTGCTTTAATAGCAACTTTGATCTTGAAGGGACATAAAAGAAGCCGAGAATTATTTGGAAAAGAAATGGATAATATTGTTATTCCATATAATAAAGATCAATTAAATGATCTATTGCAGTTTAATGAGGATTGGCAAATTGCCTTAGAAAATTATACAGGACAAATAAAATTTCATCTCCCTGGTCATCCTTTGGTACAGTTTTTTGCAAAACATCCTGTTATTTTTCCCACATTAAGTGCAAAAAATCCTATTAAAGAAGCCCAATTAGTTTTTACAGATGGGTCCTCAAATGGAAAAGCTGCTATGGTTATAAATGGAAAATCAAAAGTGTTACAGACTTCTGAGACTTCTGCTCAAAAGGCAGAACTTATTGCGGTTATTCACGTTTTTGCAGAACTCTCTCAGGAGACATTTAATTTATTTTCAGATTCGCAGTATGTGGTTAGACTATTTCCTCATATTGAGACTGCGATTTTACCGGAACAAAAAACATCAATATTTGACCTTTTGATACGCTTACAGAAGCAAATTTGGTCACGATCTTTACCTTATTATGTAGGTCATATAAGGGCTCATTCTAATTTACCTGGAGGATTGTTTGCAGGAAACAATCAAGCAGATCTTTTGACTAAAACTATTATAGGAAGTAATCTAGAGGAAGCAAAACAATCACATAGCTTACATCATCAGAATTCTGCTGCATTAAGATATCAGTTTCACATCCCTAGGGAAGTCGCTAAGACAATTGTTAAAAATTGTAAACAATGTCCTTCAGCACAATCTATATTGCCTATGGGAGTAAATCCTAGAGGATTGAGCCCTAATAAATTATGGCAAATGGATGTTACTCATGTGCCGAGTTTTGGGAAGCTTTCATTTGTACATGTTACTGTGGATACATATTCACATGTTATAATAGCCTCTGCTCGGACAGGAGAAGCATTTAAAGATGTAGTACAGCATTTGGTTTATTGTTTTTCATATTTAGGCAATCCTCAAGCTTTAAAAACAGATAATGCACCTGCTTATACATCTAAGGCTTTTAAGGATTTTTGTGCAGCATTTAAGATCTCACATTCTACAGGAATTCCTTATAATCCCCAAGGTCAAGCTATTGTGGAAAGGGCTTATCATACTTTAAAAATTCAAATTACAAAGCTACAACAAGGAGAATTTAAACATAGTTCTCCACATCATATCTTACAGCATGCTATGTTTGTTCTTAATAATTTAAATACTGATAATTTACTTAATAATTTAAATACAAGGAAATACAGCAATGCTAAGACACTGGAATCCTGATTATACAAAACCAAAACCAATGGTAAAATGGAAGGATTTACTTACTAGCCAATGGAAAGGACCAGATGTGTTACTAACCAGCGGTAGAGGCTATGCTTGTATTTTTCCGCAGGACGCAGACTCTCCCTTGTGGGTGCCTGACCGATTGATCAGACATGTCGGGTTTACCACCCCCACCTCCATTTCCTTCGACAAGTCGCCTTCTCTTCAAAAAAGAAACTATATCATCGAACCCAACGAAGGAAATACCTCCGCCGAGATATGAAAATCCCCTGTTGCTGCAGTTAGAAGGACTTTCCCTTACAGAACAGCCACCAATAATTTTTCGTCCTAGACCTGTTGTAGGACGCCCTGTTCTTGTTCATAGATCTCGTCCTGCGCCGCCACCGCCGCCATCTTCACCAGCTAAGCAATCTTTGTTGCCTCCTCCTAGAAAACGTTCTGCTTTCTCTACGAGAACAACAAATCCCCCTACATGGGGACAAATAAAACATTTGACAGGAGAGGCTAAGAAGGTTGTTTTGGAACAGGGAGCTATGGTAAATCCAGGAAATTTGTTAGTGGCTATGCTTGCGATTATCGCCTGCTAGGTAACAGGTGGAATGGCTGCTGGGTTGAAAGATGCATATTGGGCTTATGTACCTGATCCTCCTGTGTTACAAGTAGTTACATGGGGAGAGGAAATACCTCCCGTTTCAACTAATAGACCTGATTTTATTAATGGACCTTTAAACTCTCAGGCATATAATAATTTTAAAATGAATGATAATTTTACTTTTCTGGGAAAGTCTGCTTCCTCACCTATATGTTTTAATTTTCCAGCCTCCCTACATTTACAAAATTCATCCTTAAAGCATAATTGTATTCCTACCTCCCTGAGAGGACAAATGTTTGATACTCCAGGAGAAAGAGGAAAAAGACTATTATGGTCACTATTAATGAGAATGCCAGGTTTTGATACAAATCATCTTGATATGGCTAAACATCCTGATAGATATGGTGATTGTAATGTTACAGGAACTTTAAAAGAGGAATTAGAATCAGGACAAGGTTTAGATCCCTTGACTGGATTTCCTAATTGGAGACAATGCATGTATAGAAGTAATGGCAAATCATTATGATATATAAAAAATATATGATTGGAGTCACCCTGATCCCACTAGAGATTATAGAAAATATTACCAACATGCTTCCCGCTATGATTGGGAGAACTCTATTATTCCACCTTACATGAAAGTAAATAGAGTTCATGTTGGAGGATGGGTACCCTCAATATTAACAGGAGTACTTAAAGGAGTAAATTTTTATCAACCTGAGTTATAGAAAATTGTAGCTAGTTCTGCTCCTATAAACCTTAAAAGGCCAAAAAATAAAGTTATGATAGAGTTACAGACATGTTTATATGCTCCTTATGTATTTTTGGTGTCTCACAATTATAGGGATATAAAAATAAAATATAATGATACTGTATATAATGTTCAATGTAAAAATTGTATGTTGGCAAGTTGTGTTAATCCAATGATGAATGCACAGGTGATGTTAATATTAAAAAGGCCATCATATATTATGGTTCCTGTGCAATTAACAGAACCTTGGTATGAAGGGTATGGAATGCAAGTTTTAGAAGAGACAAAAGCGTTATTTAAAAGACCAAAAAGATTTGTTGCAGCTTTGATTTTAGGTATATCAGCTTTGATTACTACTATTGCATCATTTTCCTTATCAACAATAGCTTTAACTCAGGAAGTACATACTGCTAAACATGTAAATGAGTTATCTAAGAATGTATCCTTAACTTTAGCTATACAGGAAACAATAGATAGGAATTTAGAAGCTAAGTTAGATGTGTTAGAAGAAGCTGTATTACATATAGGTCAAGAGTTAACTGCCTTAAAAGTTAAATTAGCATTGAAATGTCATAAAAATTATAAGTGGATTTGTGTAACTCCAGCACAAGTTAATACTTCTATACATAATTGGGATAAGAAATCATATATTGGGAGTTTGGAATGATTCAGATATTAGTTTAGATTTAAATGAATTGCATAAGCAAATACATACTCTTGCTACTGCTAAATTAAATATTTCCCCTGCTACATCAGCCTTGGATTTTTTTGAGAATATTGAAAAATTTGTGTCTCAAAAAACCATCTTCTCCCTCTTTATTAACGTGGCCATTATTGGAGGAATAATATTAATTTGTATATTTTTATTTCCAGTCATCTTCAGAATAATTCAAAAAAGCATCAAACAAGTATCTGTGGAATTACATACCTATATTTTAAAAAATAAAAAAGGGGGAGATGTTGGAAGCCATCCAGATGCTGCAACACCATGACAAGGTCATGGGGCGCTCCAGTGCAGAACTGCAAGGCGGAACCGCACTGGAGCGCCCCATGACCTTGTCATGGCGTTGCAGCGTCTGGATGGCTTCCAACACCATACTTCAAGTGCTGAAAGAAAAATACTGTCAAACAAGAATTCTTTATCAGATAAAACCATCCTCCCAAAATGAAGGAAAAATTAAGGTATTCCCAGATAAACAAAACTTGAGGGAGTCTGTCACTAGTAAACTTGCCCGAAAAGAAATGCTAAGGAGAATCCTTAGCTGAAATAAAAGGATACTAGATAGCGATGCAAAAATATATAAAGAAATAATTAACACTGGAAAGGGAACTATATAGATAAAAGATAAAACAAGTATAGTACTTTAGATTTGCAATTCTTCTTTTTTCTTTTTTTGCCCATGTAATTTAAAAGATAAATGCATATAACAGTAATTATAAATATGTGTTAAAGGGTACACAATATATAAAGATGTAATTTGTGACAATAACAACATAAAGGGGAGAGGATGGCACTGTTCAGGAGCAGAATTTTTGTATACTTAATTAGTGTAATTAAGTTGGTTTTAATTGGAGCTAGATTATTATAAATTTAAGATGTTAATTGTAAGCCCCAGGGCAACCACTAAGAAAATAACTAAAATATATACAGAAAAAAAAGAGGGAATTCCCTGGTGGTACAGTAGTTAAGAATCCACCTGCCAATGCAGGGGACATGGGTTCAACCCCTAGTCCTGGAAGATCCCACATTCCACAAAGCAACTAAGCCCATGTGTCACAACTACTGAGCCTGCGCTCTAGAGCCTGTGAGCCACAACTACTGAAGCCCAGGTACCCTAGAGCCCATGCACCGTAACTACTGAGCCCATGCACTGCAACTACTGAAGACCACGTGCTCTAGGCCCTGCATGCCACAACTACTGAGCCCGCATGCCACAATTACTGAAGCCTGTGTGCCTAGAGCCCGTGCTCCACAACAAGAGAAGCCACCGCAATGAGAAACCCGTGCACCGCAATGAACACTAGCCCCCACTTGCCACAACTAGAGAAAGCCCGCATGCAGCAATGAAAACCCAATGCAGCCAAAAATAAATAAATAAATAAATTTAAAACAAAAAAGAAAAAAAAGAGAAATGAATTGAAATGATACATTAGAAAAAAGTAAACACATAAAGCAGTCGCAGAGGAACTGAGGAATAAAAAAGTTATAAAATATATACAAAACAAACAGTAAAATGTCACAAGGCTTTTTTTATCAGTAATTACTTTAAATGTAAAAGATTTAAACTACACAATTACAAGGCAGAGACTAACTAATCAATTCAAAACCATGATCCAACTATATGCTGTCTACAAGTAACATATTTTAGATACAAAGACACAAATAAGTTTGAAAGTGAAATTGAGGAAAAAGATGTTTCATGCAAATAGTAACCAGAAAAGACCTTGGGTAGCTATATGAATATCACACAAGATAGAGTTAAATTCAAAAACTGTCAAAAAAGTAAAAGAAGGAAATTATATATTAATAAAAGAGTCAATCCTTAAAGAAGACATAGCAATTATTAACATATACACACATAACAGAACTTCAAAATATATAAGGCAAAAACTGACAGCATTGAATGGAGAAATAGTTATAAAATAGTAGTTGGAAACTTCAATACATCACTTTTACAAATGAGTAAGACAACCTGACAGAAGAATAATGAAGAAATAAAGGACTTGAATAGCAGCATAACCAACTATACAGAACAGATATATACAGAACAATTTACACATTATTCTCAAGTGCACATGGAACATTCTCCAGGATAGAGAAAATATTAGGCCACAACACAAGTCTCTTCTCCAACTACGACAAAATAAAATGAGAAATTAACAACAGGGGGTTCCTGGAAGATGGCGGAAGAGTAAGACGCGGAGATCACCTTCCTCCCCACAGATACATCAGAAATACATCTACACGTGGAACTGCTCCTATAGAACACCCACTGAACGCTGGCAGAATACATCAGACCTTCCAAAAGGCAAGAAACTCCCTACGTACCTGAGTAGGGCAAAAAAAAAAAAAAAAAGAAGCAACAGAGACAAAACAATAGAGACAGGACCTGCACCAGTGGGAGGGAGCTGTGAAGGAGGAAAGGTTTACAGACACTAGGAAACCCCTTCGTGGGCAGAGACTGCAGGTGGTGGAGGGGGGAAGCTTCGGAGCCACGGAGGAGAGCACAGCCACAGGGGTGCGGAGGGCAAAGCAGAGAAATTCCCGCACAGAGGATCGGTGCCGAGGAGCACTCACCAGCCCGAGACGCTTGTCTGCTCACCCGCCGGGGCAGGCGCGGGCTGGGAGCTGAGGCTCGGGCTTCGGTCGGATTGCAGGGAGAGGACTGGGGTTGGCGGCGTGAACAGAGCCTGAAGGGGTTAGCGCACCACAGCTAGCCGGGAGGGAGTCCGGGAAAAGGTCTGGAGCTGCCGAAAAGGCAAGAGACTTTTTCTTGCCTCTTTGTTTCCTGGTGCGCGAGGAGAGCGGATTCAGAGTGCCGCCTAAACGAGCTCCAGAGATGGGCGCGAGATGCGGCTATCAGCGTGGACCCCAGAGACGGGCATGAAACGCTAAGGCTGCTGCTGCCGCCACCAAGAAGCCTGTGTGCAAGCACAGGTCACTATCCACACCACCCCTCCCGGGAGCCTGTGCAGCCCGCCACTGCCAACGTTCCATGATCCAGGGACAACTTCCCCGGGAGAACGCACGGCGCACCTCAGGCTGCTGCTACGTCATGCCGGCCTCTGCCACTGCAGGCTCGCTCTGCGTCCGTACCCTTCCCTCCCCCCGGCCTGAGTGAGCCAGAGCACCCGAAGCAGCTGCTCCTTTAACCCCGTCCTGTGTGAGCAAAGAACAGACGCCCTCAGGCGACCAACACGCAGAGGCGGGTCCAAATCCAAACCTGAAACACGGGAGCTGTGCGAACAAAGAAGAGAAAGGGAAATTTCTCCCAGCAGCCTCAGAAGCAGCAGATTAAAGCTCCACAAACAACTTGATGTACCTGCATCTGTGGAATACGTGACTAGACAACGAATCATCCCAAATTGAGGAGGTGGACTTTGGGAGCAAGATATATTAGTTTTTCCCCTTTTTCTCTTTTTGTGAGTGTGTATGTGTATGCTTCTGTGTGAGATTTTGCCTCTAGCTTTGCTTTCACCATTTATCCTAGGGTTCTGTCCATCCGTTTTTTTATTTTTTCTTTTTTTCTTAATAATTATTTTTTTATTTTTTATTTTAATAACTTTATTGTATTTTATCTTACATTATTTTATTTTACTTTATACTCTTTCTTTTTTTCTTTCCATTTTTTCTCCCTTTTATTCTGAGCCGTGTGGATGAAAGGCTCTTGGTGCTCCAGCCAGGCATCAGGGCTATGCCTCTGAGGTGGGAGAGCCAACTTCAGGACACTGGTCCACAAGAGACCTCCCAACTCCACGTAATACCAAATGATGAAAATCTCCCAGAGATCCCCATCTCAACACCAAGACCCAGCTTCACTCAACGAGCAGCAAACTACAGTGCTGGACACCCTATGCCAAACAACTAGCAAGACAGGAACACAGCCCCATCCATTAGCAGAGAGGCTGCCTAAAATCATAATAAGGTCACAGACACCCCAAAACAGAGCACCAGACGTGGACGTGCCCACCAGAAAGACAAGATCCAGCCTCATCCACCAGAACACAGGCACTAGTCCCCTCCACCAGGAAGCCTACACAACCCACTGAACCAAACTTAGCCACTGGGGACAGATACCAAAAACAACAGGAACTAAGAACCGGCAGTCTGTGAAAAGGAGACTGCAAACACAGTAAGGTAAGCAAAATGAGAAGACAGAAAAACACACAGCAGATGAAGGAGCAAGGTAAAAAAACAACAGACCTAACAAATGAAGAGGAAATAGGCAGTATACCTGAAAAAGAACCCAGAATAATGATAGTAAAGATGATCCAAAATCTTGGAAATAGAATAGACAAAATGCAAGAAACATTTAACAAGGATGTAGAAGAACTAAAGAGGAACCAAGTAACGATGAAAAACACAATAAATGCAATTAAAAATACTCTAGAAGAGATCAATAGCAGAGTAACTGAGGCAGAAGAACGGATAAGTGACCTGGAAGATAAAATAGTGGAAACAACTACTGCAGAGCAGAATAAAGAAAAAAGAATGGAAAGAACTGAGGACAGTCTCAGAGACCTCTGGGACAACATTAAACACACCAACATTTGAATTATAGGGGTCCCAGAAGAAGAAGAGAAAAAAAAAGGGACTGAGAAAATATTTGAAGAGATTATAGTTGAAAACTTCCCTAATATGGGAAAGGAAATAGTTAATCAAATCCTGGAAGCACAGAGAGTCCCATACAGGATAAATCCAAGAGAAACATGCCAAGACACATACTAATCAAACTATCAAAAATTAAATATAAAGAAAACGTATTAAAAGCAGCAAGGGGAAAACAACAAATAACACACAAGGGAATCCCCATAAGGTTAATAGCTGATCTTTCAGCAGAAACTCTGCAAGCCAGAATGGAGTGGCAGGACATATTTAAAGTGGTGAAGGAGAAAAACCTACAACCAAGGTTACTCTACCCAGCAAGGATCTCATTCAGATTTGATGGAGAAATTAAAAAGTTTACAGACAAGCAAAAGCTGAGAGAGTTCAGCACCACCAAACCAGCTTTACAACAGATGCTAAAGGAACTTCTCTAGGCAAGAAACACAAGAGAAGGAAAACACCTACAATAACAAACTCGAAACATTTAAGAAAATGGGAACAGGAACATATATATCGATAATTACCTTAAATGTAAATGGATTAAATGCTCCCACCAAAAGACACAGACTGGCTGAATGGATACAAAAACAAGAGCCATATATATGCTGTCTACAAGAGACCCACTTCAGACCTAGGGACACATACAGACTGAAAGTGAGGGGATGGAAAAAGATATTCCATGCAAATGGAAATCAAAAGAAAGCTGGAGTAGCAATTCTCATATCAGACAAAATAGACTTTAAAATAAAGACTATTACAAGAGACAAAGAAGGACACTACCTAATGATCAAGGGATCGAACCAAGAAGAAGATATAACAATTGTAAATATTTATGCACCCAACATAGAACCACCTCAATACATAAGGCAAATACTAACAGCCATAAAAGGGGAAATCGACAGTAACACAATCATGGTAGGGAACTTTAACACCCCACTTTCACCAATGGACAGATTATCTAAAATGAAAATAAATAAGGAAACACAAGCTTTAAATGATACATTAAACCAGATGGACTTAATTGATACTTATAGGACATTCCACCCAAAAAGAACAGAATACACATTTTTTCTCAAGTGTTCATGGAACATTCTCTAGGATAGATCACATCTTGGGTCACAAATCAAGCCTTGGTAAATTTAAGAAAACTGAAATCATATCAAGTATCTTTTCCGACCACAACGCTTTGAGACTAGATATCAATTACAGGAAAAGATCTGTAAAAAATACAAACACATGGAGGCTAAACACTACAGTACTTAATAACCAAGTGATCCCTGAAGAAATCAAGAGGAAATCAAAAAATACCTAGAAACAAATGACAATGGAGACACAACGACCCAAAACCTATGGGATAGAGCAAAAGCAGTTCTAAGAGGGAAGTGTATAGCAATACAATCTTACCTTAAGAAACAGGAAACATCTCAAAAAAACAACCTAACCTTGCATCTAGAGCAATTAGAGAAAGAAGAACAAAAAAAAAAACCCCCAAAGTTAGCAAAAGGAAAGTAATCATAAAGATCAGATCAGAAATAAATGAAAAAGAAATGAAGGAAACGATAGCAAAGATCAATAAAACTAAAAGCTGGTTCTTTGAGAAGATAAACAAAATTGATAAACCATTAGCCAGACTCATCAAGAAAAAAAGGGAGAAGACTCAAATCAATAGAATTAGAAATGAAAAAGAAGTAACAACTGACACTGCAGAAATACAAAGGACCATGAGAGATTACTACAAGCAACTCTATGCCAATAAAATGGACAATCTGGAAGAAATGGACAAATTCTTAGAAATGCACAACCTGCCGAGACTGAACCAGGAAGAAATAGAAAATATGAACAGACCAATCACAAGCACTGAAATTGAAACTGTGATTAAAAATCTTCCAACAAACAAAAGCCCAGGACCAGATGGCTTCACAGGCGAATTCTATCAAACATTTAGAGAAGAGCCAACACCTATGCTTCTCAAACTCTTCCAAAATATAGGAGAGGGTGGAACACTCCCAAGCTCATTCTACGAGGCCACCATCACCCTGATACCAAAACCAGACAAGGATGTCACAAAGAAAGAAAACTACAGGCCAATATCACTGATGAACATAGATGCAAAAATCCTCAACAAAATACTAGCAAACAGAATCCAACAGCACATTAAAAGGATCATACACCATGATCAAGTGGGGTTTATTCCAGGAATGCAAGGATTCTTTAATATATGCAAATCAATCAACGTTATATATCATATTAACAAATTGAAGGAGAAAAACCATATGATCATCTCAATAGATGCAGAGAAAGCTTTTGGCAAAATTCAACACCCATTTATGATAAAAACCCGCCAGAAAGTAGGCATAGAGGGGACTTTCCTCAACATAATAAAGGCCACATATGACAAACCCACAGCCAACATCGCCCTCAGTGGTGAAAAACTGAAACCATTTCCACTAAGATCAGGAAGAAGACAAGGTTGCCCACTCTCACCACTATTATTCAACATAGTTTTGGAAGTTTTAGCCACAGCAATCAGAGAAGAAAAAGAAATAAAAGGAATCCAAATCGGAAAAGAAGAAGTAAAGCTGTCACTGTTTGCAGATGACATGATACTATACACAGAGAATCCTAAAGATGCTACCAGAAAACTACTAGAGCTAATCAATGAATTTGGTAAAGTAGCAGGATACAAAATTAATGCACAGAAATCTCTTGCATTCCTATACACTAATGATAAAAATCTGAAAGTGAAATTAAGAAAACACTCCCATTTACCATTGCAGCAAAAAGAATAAAATATCTAGGAATAAACCTAAGGAGACAAAAGATCTGTATGCAGAAAATTATGACACTGATGAAAGAAATTAAAGATGATACAAATAGATGGAGAGATATACCATGTTCTTCGATTTGAAGAATCAACATTGTGAAAATGAGTCTGCTACCCAAAGCAATCTACAGATTCAATGCAATCCCTATCAAACTACCACTGGCATTTTTCACAGAACTAGACCAAAAAATTTCACAAATTATGTGGAAAGACAAAAGACCCCGAATAGCCAAAGCAGTCTTGAGAACGAGAAATGGAGCTGGAGGGATCAGGCTCCCTGACTTCAGACGATAGTACAAAGCTACAGTAATCAAGACAGTATGGTACTGGCACAACAACAGAAATATAGATCAATGCAACAGGATAGAAAGCCCAGAGATAAACCCTCGCACATATGGTCACCTTATCTTTGATAAAGGAGGCAAGAATATACAGTGGAGAAAAGACAGCCTCTTCAATAAGTGGTGCTGGGAAAACTGGACAGGTACATGTAAAAGTATGAAATTAGAACACTCCCTAACACCATACACAAAAATAAACTCAAAATGGATTAAAGACCTAAATGCAAGGCCAGACACTATCAAACTCTTAGAGGAAAACATAGGCAGAACACTCTGTGACATAAATCACAGCAAGATCCTTTTTGACCCAACTCCTAGAGAAATGGAAATAAAAACAAAAATTAACAAATGGGACCTAATGAAACTGAAAAGCTTTTGCACAGCAAAGGAAACCATAAACAAGACCAAAAGACAACCCTCAGAATGGGAGAAAATATTTGCAAATGAAGCAACGGACAAAGGATTAATCTCCAAGATTTACAAGCAGCTCATGCAGCTCAATATCAAAAAACAAACAACCCAATCAAAAAATGGGCAGAAGACCTAAATAGACATTTCTCCAAAGAAGACATACAGATGGCCAACAAACACATGGAAGAATGCTCAACATCATTAATCATTAGAGAAATGTAAATCAAAACTACAATGAGATATCATCTCACATTGGTCAGAATGGGCATCATCAGAAAATCTACAAACAAGAAATGCTGGAGAGGGTGTGGAGAAAAGGGAACCCTCTTGCACTGTTGGTGGGAATGTAAATTGATACAGCCACTATGGAGAACAGTATGGAGGTTCCTTTAAAAACTAAAAATAGAACTACCATACGACCCAGCAATCCCACTACTGGGCATATACCTTGACAAAACCATAATTCAAAAAGAGTCATGTACCAAAATGTTCATTGCAGCTCTATTTTCAATAGCCAGGACATGGAAGCAACCTAAGTGTCCATCATCAGATGACTGGATAAAGAAGATGTGGCACATATATACAATGGAATATTACTCAGCCATAAAAAGAAATGAAATGGAGGTATTTGTAGTGAGGTGGATGGAGTTAGAGTCTGTCATACAGAGTGAAGTAAGTCAGAAAGAGAAAAACAAATACAGTATGCTAACACATATATATGGAATCTAAGGGAAAAAAAAAGGTCATGAAGAACCTAGTGGCAAGACGGGAATAAAGACACAGACCTACTAGAGAATGGACTTGAGGATATGGGGGGGAAGGGTAAGATGTGACAAAGTAAGAGAGTGGCATGGACATATATACACTACCAAATGTAAAATAGATAGCTAATGGGAAGCAACCATATAGCACAGGGAGATCAGCTCTGTGCTTTGTGACCACCTAGAGGGGTGGGAGGGAGGGAGATGCAAGAGGGAAGAGATATGGGAACACATGTATAAGTATAACTGATTCACTTTCTTTTAAAGCAGAAACTAACACACCATTGTCAAGCAATTATACTCCAATAAAGATGTTAAAAATAATAAAAATAAAAATAAAAATGGGCAAAGGACTTGAACAGACGTTTCTCCAGAGAAGACATACAAATGCCTAAAAAGCACATGAAAAGATGCTCAACATCCTAATCCTTAGGAAAATGCAAATCAAAAGCACAATGAGATACCAGTTCACATACACTAAGACAGCTATATGAGAAAAATGCGGAAAGTAGTGTGTCAGTGAGGATGTAGAAAAATTGGAACACTTGTACAATGCTGGTGGAAATGTAAAACGGATCAGTCACTGTGGGAAACAGTTTGGTGGTTACTCTAAAGTTAAACATAAAATTATCCCATGACCCAGCAATTCCACTCCTAGATATCTAGCCAAAAGAATTGGAAACCTGTATTCAAACAAAAACTTGTACATAAATGTTCATAATAGCACTATTTACTATAGCCAAAGGTGAAAACATCACAAATTTCATCCAGAGAGGAATGGTAAGAATATGTGGTATATCCATATTCAGCTATAAAGAATATTTAGCCATAAATAGATTGAAATACTGTTACATGATACACAACATAGATGAACCTTGAAAACTTCAATCTAAGTAGAAGCCAAGCAGAAAAGGTTACATATCACATGATTCCATTTATATAAAATATTCAGAAAAGGCAAATCCATAATACAGAAAAATGATTAGTGGTTGCCAAGAGTTGCGGGGAGAGGGTAATGGGGTGTGACAAAGGGTTTTCTTTTGTGTCAGTGACAATATTCTGGAAATTCATAGTGGTAATGGTTGCACAACATTATGAATGAACTAAATTGCACTAAAATTTTCACTTTAAATTGGTTAGTTTTCTGTTATGTGAATATCACCTCAATTTTTAAAATGTAAATTAGAAGAGAGTAGGCCAATATTTCAAGAAAATTGTGTTGTTTTAGCAGAAAGAAAACAAAACTTTAGATTTGTATTAGTATAATATTTGATGCTAAAATTCTTTTTGAAAATATTTTAAATAAACCTATCAAATGTTAGCCAACTTTGACACTGACAAATAAATTTCCCTCCCATGAACCTTCCGTAGTACTCTATATCCATAAAGCATCCTTCTAGTACATCATCTACAAGTGGCAAAAATGGATATTTTCATTAAGAAGTGTATATATATATATATCTATCTATATATATAAAGGTATATTACATAGGATATCCTCTACCATATGAATACAGGGGCAAAAAGTAAATAAACCTAAAATTAAGGCTAGTAATTGAAGTTTCAGTATTTATCTTTCTTAAAAATTATCTTAGTATCTAACAAATATACATTATTTAGATAAATTTAGCATCAGTTTAAGGTCTTAAGTTACCTGAATATTTTGGAGATCATCTTCAAGCTGACATACTACAAAATATAATTACTTTTGAAATAATATTTGTCAGAATAATGATTCAATTTTGTTATTACAAATTTACATATTTTATAATCTTAAACATTAAGCAGAAGCAATGCTAGATTTTTCAATCAGTAAACCCAAATTAGTTTAGAAAGAATGTGGCCAAGTAGGATAAAAATGTATGAAAAAGTATTCTTTTTTTAAAAATTGAGATACACGAAACAGAATAGAGAGGCCAGAAATAAACCCACACAATTATGGTCAATTAGTTTATGACAGAAGAGCCAAGAATATATAATCAGGAAAGTACAGTCCCTTCAATAAATGGTGTTGGGAAAACTGGACAACCACATGCAGAAAATGAAACTGGACTACTACCTTACACCCTACACAACATGCAACAATATGGATGGTCCTTGAGGGCATTATGCTAAGTGATATAAGTCAGACAGGAAAAGACAAATACCATATGATCTCACTTAAATGTGGAATTAAACAAATATATAACAACAACAACAAACAAAATTCATAGATACAGAGAAAAGATTGATGGTTGCCAGAGGTGGGGGCTGGGGGGTAGGAGAAATGGATGAAGGCGATCAAAACGTACAAATTTCCAGTTATAAGTCATGGGTATGTAATGTACAGCATGGTGACTACAGTTAATAATATGGTATTGCATTTTTGAAAGTTGCGAAGAGTGTAGATCTTAAAAGTCCTCATCACAAGAAAAAAAATTTGTAACTATGTATGGTGATGGATGCTAACTAGACATTGTGGTGATCATTTCACAACATATATAAATATCAAATCATGTTGCATACCTGAAACTAATATCATGTTATATGTCAATTATATCTCAATTAAAAATTGATGCAAAAAATCTTTAATTTTGTTGAAATCCAATTTTCATTTGTTGCTTCTGCTTTTGGCGTCATATCTCAGAGGCCAATGCCAATTTCAAGTCCATGAAGATTTACCTCTATGTTTTTTCTTAAGAATTTTGTACTTTTAGCTCCTTTAATAGATTTTATAATAAAATTTGATAATACTATGTGGAGATGGGAAGATATTACATACTCCCAGACACATACATACAGACACAGAGTTTTTAGTTTTAATTTTAACATTTCAGCAGAAAATTTTAAAACTCACTGGACAATATCAAAGAGCTGTGCCCCTTTGGTGGAAATGAATTATTAATTAAATTAAACTTAAAATAGACAAAAGACCTTAATGAGATTTTCTGTTGTCTTTTACCCAACAGAGACAAGATCTTTATGAACCATCAATCCATTTACAGAGATCACTGAATGGTCAGACCATTAAACCAACAGAAGCTGGAACCAGAAATCAAGGCAGTACTCAAAAAGAATTAATATCCAATCCTTACTTTGCTATCAATTTACAAGAGTTCAGAACACAGGAGCATGAGTCCAACACACCATTGTGGATGAAAGGGGATCATATAAATCAATTTTGAAATATTTTGAATATTTTATATTTTGCCCTGATCATGTTTTATCTTTCTTCCTCCTAACAATGACCCCAAGTCTGATGAGCTGGAAAAGGGCTTACAAGACTTAGACTTAACTCTGTTTAATTTATATGAAAAAGCTTTTCTTTGAAAAGCCTTTTGTCATTCTTGCACCCAACCCTTCTCAACAAAAGGTCTGAGTAGGAGTGGAAGATGACTTGAAAAAAATTATCTGGCAAGACTAGAGCATTACTTTGATAGGCATTTGTCTTTCAAAAGGTATGAATACCAGACTTTGGGCAGATTTCTAGGTTGTGAAAGTCAGAGACATTTGCGTTTATCTGGCTTTTGGAAGACATATTTACATTCCAAAAAGATATATGGGAACCTAGGATCCCTTCCATTCCATCTCAAAGTAGCAAAAGTTTTCTTTTTCTCTTCTTTCCAGATGGAGGTAGATGGTTGTCTCTCTCCTGTATATAAATGGAGAAAATCCATTGTTCTCAGTCTCCTGCTCCATGGAGTGTCCAGCTACACTGGACTTCCTCGTGTCATTCCAGGGATAGGATCTGGGGCAAGAGGCTACTCACTTATTATTTACTGTAAGATAATTAATAAGAAATCTGACTCTGAATCAGATTACCTCTTGTGTGCATTCATGATAAAATTAATAAAGTTAAATAGTAAAAACCCAACAGTTATAACCATATTGATACATGCAAAAATATGTATGAATCTCAAAAAATTATTGTGAATGAAAAAAGCCAAACCAAAATGAATATATTCTGCACTATTTAACTTATATAATTTTTAAAATGCAAACTATTCTCTACTGACCAAAAACAGGTCAGTGGTTACCAGTAGATATATGGCAGTGTTGTTGAGGGGTGGGAGGAAGGCATTATAAAACAGGCAGGAGGACTTTTCCTGATGATAGATATGCTCATTATCTGGAATATGAGTTTCACATATGTAAAAACTTATCAAATTGTATGCTTTAAACATATGCACTTTACATATATGTCAATTATACCTAAATGTGACTTTCTTTAAAAAATCACTAAAGGAAGAAATGTCAAGCTACAGATTGGGAGAAAATAATTGCAAGTCATATATCTCATAAAGAACTTTTATGCAGATTAAAGCAACATGTTATCAACATTGTTGCCTGCAATAACAAGGAGAGAAGAAAATATGCAAAGTGTTAAAGTTGCTACCTGGTTTCTTGATGTTTATGGTAAAATGTGAGAGGAGAGAGAAACTGAAAGAAGGAGTACTTTTTTTTAAACATCTTTATTTGAGTATAATCGCTTTACAATGGTGTGTTAGTTTCTACTTCATAACA
Organism: Eschrichtius robustus; assembly: GCF_028021215.1. NCBI lineage: Eukaryota > Metazoa > Chordata > Mammalia > Artiodactyla > Eschrichtiidae > Eschrichtius > Eschrichtius robustus. The sequence goes on along the minus strand of NC_090845.1, from coordinate 65,213,840 downwards.
AAGTGAATCAGTTATACATATACATATGTTCCCATATCTCTTCCCTCTTGCGTCTCCCTCCCTCCCACCCTCCCTATCCCACTCCTCTAGGTTGTCACAAAGCACCAAGCTGATCTCCCTGTGCTATGCGGCTGCTTCCCACTAGCTATCTATTTTACGTTTGGTAGTGTATATATGTCCATGCCACTCTCTCACTTTGTCACAGCTTACCCTTCCCCCTCCCCATAGCCTCAAGTCCATTCTCTAGTAGGTCTGTGTCTTTGTTCCCGTCTTGCACCTAGGTGCTTCATGACCTTTTTTTTTTCTTAGATTCCATATATAGGTGTTAGCACATGGTATTTGTTTTTCTCTTTCTGACTTACTTCACTCTGTATGACAGACTGTAGGTCCATCCACCTCACTACAAATAACTCAATTTCGTTTCTTTTTATGGCTGAGTAATATTCCATTGTATATATGTGCCACATCTTCTTTATCCATTCATCTGTTGATGGACACTTACGTTGCTTCCATGTCCTGGCTATTGTAAATAGAGCTGCAATGAACATTTTGGTACATGACTCTTTTTGAATTATGGTTTTCTCAGGGTATATGCCCAGTAGTGGGATTGCTGGGTCATACTAGAACAAAAAATTTCACAATTTGTATGGAAACACAAAAGACCCCGAATAGCCAAAGCAATCTTGAGAATGAGAAACAGAGCTGGAGGAATCAGGCTCCCTGACTTCAGACTATACTACAAAGCTACAGTAATCAAGACAGTATGGTACTGGCACAACAACAGAAATATAGATCAATGGAACAGGATAGAAAGCCCAGAGATAAACCCACGCACATATGGTCACCTCATCTTTGATAAAGGAGGCAAGAATATACAGTGAAGAAAGACAGCCTCTTCAATAAGTGGTGCTGGGAAAACTGGACAGGTACATGTAAAAGTATGAAATTAGAACACTCCCTAACACCATACACAAAAATAAACTCAAAATGGATTAAAGACCTAAATGTAAGGCCAGACACTATCAAACTCTTAGAGGAAAACGTAGGCAGAACACTCTGTGACATAAATCACAGCAAGATCCTTTTTGACCCAACTCCTAGAGAAATGGAAATAAAAACAAAAATAAACAAATGGGACCTAATGAAACTTAAAAGCTTTTGCACTGCAAAGGAAACTGTAAACAAGACGAAAAGACAACCCTCAGAATGGGAGAAAATATTTGCAAATGAAGCAACTGACAAAGCATTAATCTCCAAGATTTACAAGCAGCTCATGCAGCTCAATATCAAAAAAACAAACAACCCAATTCAAAAATGGGCAGAAGACCTAAATAGACATTTCTCCAAAGAAGATATACAGATTGCCAGCAAACATATGAAAGCATGCTCAACATTACTAATCGTTAGAGAAATGCAAATCAAAACTACTTTGAGATATCCTCTCACACCGATCAGAATGGCCATCATCAAAAAATCTACAAACAATAAATGCTGGAGAGGGTGTGGAGAAAAGGGAGCCCTCTTGCACTGTTGGTGGGAATGTAAATTGATACAGTCACTATGGAGAACAGTATGGAGGTTCCTTAAAAAACTAAGAAAAAAGAAGGAGTATTAATCATGAACAAGTTTAGACCTAACGGTTTGGAAAATTCTCAGTCTCTCCTAAAGGCAAAGTATGTTGAAGTTAAGAAACGGCTTCCAAGTAACGATCAAATCCAGGGTCCTGCCAGAAAAATACTGTATGCTCTCAAGGTGAAGCTGAGGGTATAGCTCTAAAATCCTTTGTTAAGGCATCAAAAGGATAGAATGTTCTGCTTTAGAATATTAAGTTGAACAAAAAAAGCACTTTAGAGTTTAAGGGTGTGCCTAAGTGTATCTTCATCAAACAAGAGTATCTAACAAACATAAAAACTTTATTATACAACCCTCCTGACATAAGACCAGGGTGAAGAAGGGTTTAATTGGAAGAAATTCAGGGTGTGGTGTTTATTCATAGGAGACCAAAATGATTTTAAAAGAATTACATTTCCTGACATACCACCAACTTTCACTGACAGGGACAAAAACACAACAAAAAGGAAAAAAGGACTTTGAACCTCCGAAACCTACTAGCAGGGAGCAAACCACAAAAACTACGTAGTTGAAAATATAGCTTACCTAGCAAATAAAAGGAAGGATGACTCAAAGGGTGGAACCAAGAACAATGAGTAAGTACTGAGCCATTCCTGGGCAGGAATGGGGCTGAGTCCTTAATGAAGAAATTTCCAAAATTTTCCTGTCTGGATTTCAGAATTTCTATGTTCTTCTTTTTGCTTCACATTTTCTCCCTATTTGAATAGGAATACCCATAGGGGTTTTCTTTATCAGTCTCGACCCTGTATGTTGGGCAAATGGAGTGCACATAATTCAGATCAAGGAGAACTATACTTGAGGTGATTTACTTAGGAAAGTATACCTGAGAAACTTCATCTGTGCATGGATCTGATTTAGATGATGATTTCACGGACTTTGAGCCGAAGGTATAGTGAGATGAGACTTTTGTGGGCCTTCGTAGTGGGTAAGTGTATTTTGCATGTGGGAGGATTGTAAATAATTTGTGGCCACATGGGGGACCTATAGGGTTTTAAAATTCACATGTACTTTATATGAGGTAAAATTCACCACTTTAAAGGGTACACTTCCTTGGTTTTTGGGACAGTCACTAGGTTGTGCAACCATCTCCACTACCTAATTCCAGAACATTTCTATTGATACCCCCATCCCCAAAACCAAGCCATACCTATTAGTAGTTAGTCCTAGTTTGTCTCTCCTCCCATTTGATAGCAATAACTACTCTACAGATTTCTATCTCTATAGATTTCTGTCTCTACAGATTTGTCTATTCTGATTATTTCATATAAATGGAATCATAGAATGTGTAGCCTCTTGTATATGGCTTCTTTCACTTAGCAAGTTTTCAAGGTTTATCCATCTTGCAGCATATATCAGTTCTTCATTTCATTTTATTTCTGTATAATATTCCTTTGGATGGTTATGCCACATTTTATTTGTCCACATCCATTTTGTTTGTCCATCCAACATTTAATGTATTGAATACATTTGGGTTATATTCATTTTTTGGCTATTATGAATAATGCTCTTATAACCAGTCATGTACAAGTATTGTATGGACATATGTTTTCATTTCTCTTGGATATATACCTAGAAGAGGAATTCCTGTGTCATAAAGTAACTTTATTTTACCTTTTTGAGCAACTGCCAAACTTATTTTCCACAGCAAATGCACCATTTTACATTCCCTTATGATTTCTTTTTTAACCCATTCCTTATTTGGTAGTGTGTTGCTTGATTTCCACATTTTGTGGTTTTTCTAAATTTCCTTCGGTTACTAATTTCATATTTCATTTCACTTTAATTACAACACTTACTTTGTATGATTTAAATCCTTTTAAAATTTATTAACACATGTTAATGTCTTAAGATACAATCTATCATGTACAATGTTCCAGGTTCACTTGAGAATAATATTCTGATGAAATTGGGTGAAGTGTTCTATAGGTAACTATTAGGTCTGCTTGGTAATTAGGGATGTTCAAGTCTTACATTTCCTTGCTGATCTTCTATCTACTTTTTCTGTCCAGTATTGAAAGTAGGGTATTGACATATCCAACTCTTATGATTAAATTACCTATTTTTCCCTTCCATTCTCTCTGTTTTTACTTTATATATTTTGGAGCTCTGTTGTGAGCTGCTTAAATTATTATATTTTTTCCAGGGATTGATGATTTCATCATTATATAATGTCCTTTCTCAGGACTTCCCTGGTGGTGCAGTGTTTAAGGATCCGCCTACCAATGCAGGGGACACGGGTTCGATCCCTGGTCCCAGAAGATTCCACACACCATGGAGCAACTAGCCTGTGTGTCACAACTACTAAGTCTGCACTCTAGAGCCTGTGAGCCACAACTATGGAGCCTGTGTGCCAGAACTACTGAAGCCTGTGTGCCCTAGAGCCCACGCACCACTACTACTGAGCCCACGTGCTGCAACTACTGAAGCCCGTGCACCTAGAGCCCGTGCTCTGCAACAAGAGAAGCCACCGCAATGAGAAGCCCATGCACCACAACGAAGAGTAGCCACCGCTCACTGCAACTAAAGAAAGCCCGCGTGCAGCAACGAAGACCCAACGCAGCCAAAAAAAAAAGTCCTTTCTCTCTAGTGACAATTTCATTTCAAAGTCTATTTTGTCTGATATTAGCATATGAACTTCAGCTCTCTTGTGAGTACTGTTTCCATACACTATATTTTTACTTTCAAACAATTTGTGTCATTAAAACTAAAGTATCTGTAGACAGCATTTAGTTGGATCATTTTTTTAAAAAATCCATTCTGCCAATCTCTGCCTTTTAATTGGAGAGGTTAATCCACTTACATCTAAAGCAATTATGGATAAGGAAGGACTTATTTGTAGCATTTGGATATTAATGTTCCACATCTTATGTCTTTTTGGTTTCTCCATACTTATTTCCTTTTTTAGTATTAAATAGATATTTTCTAGTGTATTATTTTCATTCCCTTGTCATTTCTTTTACTACATCTTTTAATCATTATCTTACTGGTTGCCTTAGGATTACAATTAACATCTTAATTTATAACAATCTAGTTCAGAGTAACACTGACATAATTTCAATAGTATACATTTTGCTTCTATATATCTCCATTCCTCTCCCAATCTGTATGCTTCTATTGCCACAGAATACATCTTTACATGTTGTGTTCCCATTAATGCAGATTTATAATTACTGCTTTTTGCAACTGTCTTTTAAATCATATAGGGAAAAAGGAGTTATAAGCCAACAATACAATAATACTGGCTTTTAAATTTACCTATTTAGTTACCTTTCCTGCTGTTCTTTATTTCTTCATGTCGAGTTGAGTTACTGTCTAGTATCCATATATTTCACACTAAAGGACTCTCTTTAGCATTCGTTGAAGGGCAGGTCTGCTAGTAAAAAAAATCTCAGTTTTTGTAGATCTGGAAATGCCTTAATTTCTTTTTCATTTTTATTGTGGTAAAATATACATAATTTTTTATCATCTTAATCATTTGTAAGTGGCATTAAATATACTCACAATGTTTTGTAAACATCACTACTAAATCAATACCCAAAACATTTTCATCATCCCAACAAAACCCCCATACACATTAAACAAAAACTTGAGCTTCTAACCCCATCCCTTGCCCCCAGCCTCTGGTAATCTCTGTTCTACTTTCTGTCTCTATGAATTTGCCTATTCTAGGTGTGTCATAAAAGTCAAAGGATACAATATTATATTTTCATCTGTATCTGGCTTATTTCACTAAGCATAATGTTTTCAAGTTCACCCATGGTATATCGTATATCAAAATGTAATTCCTTTTTATGACAGGATGATATTCCATTGTATGAATATACTACATATAGTTTATCCATTCACCTGTTGATTGACACTTCGGTTGTTTCCACCTTTTGGTTATTGTGAATAATGCTGCTATGAAACTTGTTACAAATATCTGAGTTCCTGTTTTGAGTTCTTTTGGATATAAACCTACGAGTGGAATTGCTGTGTCATTTGGTAGTTCTATATTGAACCTTTTGAAAAATTGCCACTGTTTTTCATAGCAATTACACCTTTTTACATTCCCACCAGAATGCACAAGGATTCCAGATTCTCCATATTCTTGACAACACTTGTTTTCTTTTTTTTTTTTAATTATAGACATCCTTTGTAGGTGTGAAATGGTATCTCGCTGTGGTTTTTATTTATATTTCCCTGATGACTAATCATGTTCAACATCTTTTCATGAACTTATCAGCAGGTTGTATATCTTCTTTGGAGAAATGTGTACTTAAGACCTTTACCCAATTTTGGGTGGGTTTGCTTGTCTTTCTATTGTTGAGTTTTAAATGTTTTTATGTATCCTGGGTATTAATCTCTTATCAGATTTATGGTTTGAAAATATTCTATAGCATTCTTCAGATTGTCTTTCTGCTTTCTTCATAGGATCATTTGATGCATAAAATTTCTTAATTTTCATGAAGCCCCATTATTTTTTCATTTATCTCTTGTGCACTTGGTGTCATATTCATGAAATCATTGCCACATCCAATGTCATTAGGATTTTCTGCAGTGTTTTCTTCTAAGAGTTTTAAAGTTTTGCAATATAAATGTAGATCTTTGATCCATTTTGAGTTAATTTATGTATATGGTATGAGGGTCGAGTTTCATTCTTTTACATGTGACTATCCATGCAGTTTTCCAAGCACCAATTATGAAAAAACTGTCCTTTCCCTACTAAATGGTCTTGGCACATTTGTCAAAAACAAATCGATTATATATGTGAGGGTTTATTTCTGGCCTTTATATACTATTCCATCTATCTCTATGTCTGTCCTTAACACCAGTACCATCCTGTTTTACCTACTGTAGCTTTGTAGTAAGTTTTGAAGTTTGGAATTGCAAGTCCTCCAAATTTATTCATCTCTTTCAAGATTGTTTTGGCTAACATGAACTCGAGATTCCATATGAATCTTAGGATGGGTTTTTTGATTTCTACCCAAAAAGTCATTAAAATTCTGATGATTGCATTGAATCTGTAGATCATTTTGAGTAGCATTCTCATCTTAACAGTATTAAGTTTTCCAATCCATAAACACAGGATGTCTTTGCATTTATTTAGTTCTTCTTTAATTTCTCTCGGCAAAATGTTTTATAATTTTTGGTGTACTAGCCTTTTGCCTAAATTTATTACTGAGAATTTAATTCATAAATTAATTAAATTAATTAAGTTTTTACAGGTCCCACTCAGGAAAGAATGCATCAAACACATTCACATTTCCATTCTTTTTTTTAAGCAAATGACAGAGACCCAGCTTACCAGCTTTACTTTTTTAAATCTAAGCTTATCATTACATGTTTAAACAATTGTCAAAATGTACTAAGTTGCCAGCATTCATGCACAAGTAGAAAACATCCTCAATTTATATTAAATCAAAAGTGTGTTACTATTAATGCATTAATGTCTTTCACTACTAAATACTGAAAAAAATCGAATTTGTGTATGTGTGTGTGTGTGTGTGTGTGTGTGTGTGTGTGTGTAAGATTCATCCTGGCAATATTGACTTTACAGCAGACTGACACTACTTGGCTCATGTTTCAAACACAATGTAAAAGAAGGTCTGTGCTGGTGTTACTGTACAAAAGAATCAAAGCCACCTTAGATTACATTTAATAAAAAAGCAATGTGCATATACAGACTTACAACAATTTTAAAGACCAAAAAATATGGAACTGTTATGTGGTCCCAACAATAAACTCGAAAGCATATGACAAATAGGGGCTCCAGTGAACTGTTTATAAATACTTTACATTAGGTACAGTTATACTAAAAGTTGAATTCATTTTAAATCTTCAACAAATGTTCCTATATTTATAGTTTAACATTTCAGTTAAATGCATGCAATTACTCCTTATCCAAGCATAGCTGCTGCTCCTTACATTTTATTGTTAGGACTTCAACTGGCCATCTTTTTCAACTTCTAATCTTTCTTCAACATTCTTGACAATTCTCTTTGTAGTGATTTTTCTGCCATTAATTAATTTAGTAGAAGTTGACATAGATTTGAAATTGCCCATCCCACTACCACCAAATGACATGGAAGAGAATGAAGTGAGGCCCCCATGACGTAGTGAACTGAACAATGTAAATTTTGTGTCAAAAGAAGAAAATCCACCTCCAAAAGATGGAAATCCACTTAAGGCAGAGAAAAGTGACCCTGTGCCCCAGCTTTTGTTTCCATGGGGCCCCTGCAATTACCAAATATGTTCTCAAGTGGGTCTTCAAAGAGGTCAAATAAAAAAAGTCTCTTCCACCAAAATATTTCCTGAAGACAACATCTGGATTAAGGAATCTGAAGCCAAACTCAAATGGCCTGTCAAAATGACTTCCACCTCCATCAGTTAATTGTTTTTGGCATATCTGTCATAGATGTCCCATTTTTTAATATGTGATAACACCTCATATACCTTGGCTATTTGAATTTTCTCTCCTCTTTTTCTTCTCAAGATTTTTATCTGGTTGCTATGCTGATGCCAGTTTCCAATAAGCCTTTTTAATATCCTTGGCTGAAGCATGTCTCTGCATGCATAGAACTTCATAGTAATCCATCATGTTTTAGCAAGCTGTTGGAAGGAGTCCAAGGACGTGGAAGCAGGTGGATAGAAGCAGCAGCAATGGGGTGATGGCCTGGGTCTCCTGTTGGCTCTGGCATGGCTGTGCTGGTCATGGAGGTGCAGACGGCAGCTCCCCAAGATTTCCTTTCTCTCCTTGGATTTAAGTTTTTCGATATTATAAATGGAATTCCATTCTTAATTTCATTTTTGGATTGTTGCTGGTGTACAGAAATACATCTGATTTTTGTTTTCATTTGTACCCTGCAGTTATGAAGAACTTGCTTTTTAGTTCTACTAGCTTTCTTGTGGATTCTTTTGGATTTTCTAAAGATTAGATCATATAATCTGTGAATAGAGGTAGCTTTACCCCTTCATTTCCAGTGCTGATGCCCCCTTTTTTCTTGTATAATAGCTATTGCTAGTACTTCCAGTAAGACATGAATGGCAAATGATGAAAGTGGGTATCTTTGTCTTGTTAGTGATCTTAGGGGTAAAATTTGCAGTCTTTCATCAATGAGTATGATGTTAACTGTGGGTTTTTCATAAATGTCCTGTATCATGTTGAGGAATTTTCCCTATATTCCCAGTTTTCAGAGTCTTTATCAAGAAAGGATGTTGGATTTTGTCAAATGCCTTTCCTGAATAAATTGAGATGATCGTGAGGGGTTTTTTCCCTTTGCTCTATTCACATCATGTATTACATTGATTGATTTTCTTATGTTGAACCACCCTTGCATTCCTGGAATAAATTTGACTTGGTCATGATGAGTAATCCATTTAATATGCAACTGGATTTGGTTTTCTAATATTTTGTTGAGGACTTTTGCATCTATATTAATAAGGGATATTGATCTATAATTTTCTTCCTTGTTATGTCTTTATTTGGCTTTGTATCAGAGTAATGCTGTTCTCATAGAATGAGTTAGGAAGTACTTTAATTTCTTGAAGTACTAAAAGTACTGCTTTTATTTCTTCTTTAAATGTTTGGTGGAAATCACCAAAATTAATTCAGGACTTAATTTTGTTGTCAGGTGTTATGTTAGTGATTCATTCTCTTTACTTGTTAGGTCTGTTGAGATTTTCTATTTCTTCTTGAATCAGTTTAGGTGAATTGTGTATTTCAAGGAATTTATCCATTTCTTCTAAGTTATCTAATTTGCTGTACAATTTTTCATACTATTTTCTTACAATTCATTTAATTTTGTTAAGGTCAGTTGTCGTGTCACCACTTACATTTCTCATCTTAGTTATTTGTATGTACTCTCTCTCCCTGTTTTTTCTTAGTCTTACTAAACGTTTGGTGATTTTGTTTATCTTTCCAAGGAACCGTCTTCTGATTTAATTAATTTTCTCTATTGTTTGCTTAGTCTCTATTTTATCACCACTTTGATCTTTATTATTTCCTTCTTTCTGTTACCTTTGGGATAGTTTCCTCTTCTTTTTCTGGTTCTTTCAGGTGTGAAGTTAGGTTACTGATCTGAGACCTTTATTCTTCTTTGATTTACATAATTACAGACATACATTTTCCTCTAACAACTGTTTTCACTGCATAGCATAATTTTAATGTGTTTTTATTTGCACTTGTCTCTAAGTATTTTCTAATTTCCATTACAATTTCTTATTTGACAAATTGGCTGTTTGAGTGTGTTGTTTAATTTTAATATATTTGTGATTTTATTAGTTCCTTCTGTTGTTGATATCTAACTTCATCCTGTTGTGGTCAGTGAAGATACTTTGTATGATAACCATCTTTTTACATCTATTGAGACTTGTTTTGTAGCTTAAAATATACTCTGTCCTGGAGAAAGTTCCATGTGCATGTGAGAGAATGTGTAATCTGCTGTTGTTGTGTAGAATGTACTTTATATATGTCTGTTAGGTGTATTTGGTTCAGAGTTGTTCAAGTCCTCTAATTCCTTACTTATTTTCTGTTTGGTTGCTATTTCCATTATAGAAAGAGAAGTATTGAAGCCTCTCACTCTTACAAAGAACTATCTATTTCTTCCTTCAATTCTGTCCAGTTTCCTTCATACATTTTGAGGATCTGTTATTAGGTTTGAAAATGTTTACAATTGTTATGTCTTCTTGTTGAATTGAATATTTTATTAATATATAATTCCTTCCTTTGTCTACTATAAACTTCTTGATTTAAAATCTACTTTATTGCATATTAGTATAGACACCCCTGATCTCTTTCAGTTACTATCTGCATGGAGTCTCTTTCACTGTCAGTATATTTGTGTGTTAGATCTAAAATGAGTCTCTTTTAGATACAATAGAGTTTGATCATGTTTTATCTATTCTGCCAAGCTATGTCTTTTGATTAAAGATTTTATTCCTTTTATATTCAAAGTAGTTATTAATCAGGAGGTACTTCTTCTGCCATTTTGCTATTTGTTTACTATATGCCTTATGGCATTTTGGTAACTCATTTCCTACCATTACTGACATCTTTTGTGTTCGGATGATTTTTTTTCTAGTGAAACATTTTGATTCCCTTCTCATTACTTTTAGTGTGTACTCTATACATAGGTACTTTGTGGTTACACTGATCATTACATTTAGCACCTTAAAGTTATAACAGTCTAATCAGAGTGTATACCACCCTTGAATGTAATTTGCTGCAGCCACTATGGAAAACAGTATGGAGATTCCTCAGAAAACTAGAAATAGAATTACCATATGATCCAACAATCCCACTCCTGGGCATATAACCGGATAAAACTATAATTCAAAAAGATACATGCACCCCAATGTTCACAGCAGCACTATTAACAATAGCCAAAATATGGAAACAATCTAAATGTCTATTGACAGAAAATGGATAAAGAAGATGTGGTACATATAAACAATGGAATACTACTCAGCCATAAAAAAGATCAAAATAATGCCATTTGCAGCAACCTGGATGCAAACAGAGATTATCATACTAAGTGAAGCAAGTCAGAAATAGAAAAATACCATATGATATCACTTATATGTGGAATCTAAAATACAGCACAAATGAACCTATCTACAAAACAGAAACACACTCACAGACATAGAGATCAGACTTGTGGTTGCCAAGGGGGATGGGGGGAGGGAGAGGAATGGACTGGAAATTTGGGGTTGGTAGATGCAAACTATTACATTTAGAATGGATAAACAAAAAGGTCTTACTGTATAGCAAGGGGTACTATATCCAATGTCCTGGGATAAAACAAAATGGAAAAAAATATTTTAAAAAAGAATGTCTATATGTGTATAACTGAGTCACTTTGCTGTACAGCAGAGATTGGCACAAGATTGTAAATCAACTACACTTCAATTAAAAAACAAAAAAGAATGTATACCACCTTAACTTCAATATCATACAAAACCTCTGCTCCAGTAGAGCTCTGTCCTTCCCTCCTTCTATCATTGATGACATAGACTACATATGTATAAATTATGTGCCCAATAAATAGAATGATAATTTTAATCCATTTATCTTTTCAATCATGTAGAAAATAAAAATTGGCATTACACAATTTCCCATGTATTTATCTTTATTAGATATTTATTTCACTAATAATTACTGATGTTGAACATTTTTTCACGTGCCTGTTGGCCATCTGTATGTCTTCTTTGGAAAATGTCTATTCATTTCCTCTGCCCCCCCCTTTCTAATCAGGTTGTTTGCTTTTGTTTTTGAGTTCTATGAATTCTTTATATATTTTGGATATTAACCCCTTATTGGATATATGATATGCAAATATCTTCTCCCATTCAGTAGGTTCTCTTTTTGTTTTGTTGATGATTTCCTTTGATAGGCAGAAACTATTTAGTTTAATGTAGTCTCATTTGTTTATTTTTGTTTTGGTCCCCATGCCTGAGGAGACATATCCAGAAAGATAATGCTGAGACTGATTTCAAAGAGCATACTGCCTATGTTTTATTCTAGTTTTATGGTTCCAGTTCTTACATTCAAAGCTTACATACAATCCATTTTCAGTTGATTTTTGTTTATGGTGAAACAAGGTGATCTAGTTTCATTTTTCTTTTTGCTTTGCATGTGACTGTCAAGTTTCCCCAACATCATTTACTGAAAAGAGTATTGTTTCTCCACTGTATGTTCTTTGCTACTTTATCATAAATTAATTGTCCACATATGTCCGGGTTTCTGCCAATACCATGCTGTTTTGATTACTATACCTTTGTAGTACACTTTGAAACTAGAGAGTGTTACACCTCCAGATTTGATCTTTTTTCTCAGGGTTGCTTTGAATATTTGGGGTATTTTGTGGTTCCACATAAACTTTAGAATTTTTTGTTCTATTTCTGTGAAAAATGTCCTTAAGATTCAGACAGGAATTGCACTGAAAGTATAGATTCTTTTAAATAACATGGACAGTTAAACAATGTGAATTCTTCCAATCAATGAGCAGGAAATATCTTTCCATTTATTTGTGTCTTCTTCAACTTCTTTCAATAATATCTTCTACTCTTCAGAGTACAGGTATTTCACCTCATTAAATTTGTTCCTGGGTGTATTATTCTTTTTGATACAACTGTAAATGGGATAGTTTTCTTCACTTCTCTTTCTGATAGCTATTATTGTATAGAAATTCAACAGATTACTGTGTATTAATTTTCTATTCTGCAACTTTACTGAATCCATCTCTTATTTATAATAGTTTTTTGGTGAAGTCTTTAGGGCTTGATGATCTGTCCTTTGATGAAATTGGGGTGCTAAAGTTCCCTGCCATTATTGTATTGTCAATTTTTCCCCTTATATCTGTATTTGCTTTATATACTTAGGTGCTCCTACATTGGATTCATAAATGTTAAAAAGTAAAATATACACTTTTTGTGTTGATCCCTTTATCATAATATAATGCCCTTCTTTGTCTTTTGTTAGACTTTGCTTTAAAGATTTTTTCTGATATTATTGCTACCACCCCTTTCTTATCATTTCCATCTGCATAAAATATCTTTTTTCCATCCCTTCATTTTCAGTATGCATGTGTCTTTAGTTCTGAAGTGAGTCTCTTGTAAGCATCATATAGATAGGTCTTTTTTTTTTATCCAGCCACCTTATGTCTTTTGATTGAAGCATTTAGTCCACTGACATTTAAAGTAATTATTGATAGGTATGTACTTATACCTGTTTTCTGATTATTTTTGTCAGTTTTCCCTGTTCTTTTCTTCTTCTTTTAGTTTCTCCCCATTTAGTTTGATGATTTCCTTTAGTAGTATGCTTGTGTTCATTTTTCTCATTGACAGTAACACAATAAAAGGAGGGGACTTTAACACCCCCCTCACATAAATGGATAGATAATCCAGACAAAAAATAAACAATAAAATACTGGCCTTAAATGACACATTAGACCAGTTGTACTTAATTGATATACATATATATATAAAGCATTCTATCCGAAAGCAGCAGAATACACATTCTTTTCAAGTGTGCATGGAACATTCTCCAGGATAGATCACTTGCTAGGCCACAAAACAAGCTGCAGTAAATTTAAGAAAACTGGAATCATATCAAGCATCTTTTCCGACCACAATGCTATGAGACTAGACATGAACTACAAGAAAAAAACTGCAAAAAACACAAACATGTGACGGCTAAACTATATGGACTAAACAACCAATGGATCACTGAAGAAGTCAAAATGGAAATTTAAAAAACTACCTACAGACAAATGAAAATGAAAACACAACAGTCCAAAACCTATGGGACGCAGCAAAAGCAGTTCTAAGAGAGAAGTTTATAGTGACACAAGCTTACCTCAGGAAACAAGAAAAATATCAAACAACATAACCTTATACCTAAAGGAACTAGAGAAAGAAAAACAAATAAAACCCAAAATTAGAAGTAAAGAAATCAGGACTTCCCTGGTGGAGCAATGGTTGGGAATCTGTCTGCCAATGCAGGGGACATGGGTTCAATCCCTGGTCGGGGAAGATCCCACATGCCATGCAGCAACTAAGCCCATGTGCCACAACTACTGAGTCTGCACTCTAGAGCCCATGAGCCACAACTACTGAGCCCGCATGCCACAACTACTGTAGCCCACGTGCCTAGAGCCCAAGCTCCACAACGAGAAGACACTGCAATAAGAAGCCTGCACACCACAATGAAGAGTAGCCTGCACTCACTGCACCTAGAGAAAGCCCACATGCAGCAACAAAGAGCCAATGCAGCCAAAAATTAATTAATTAAAAAAAAAGAAGTATGGGGTATCACCTCACACCAGTCAGAGTGGCCATCATTAATAAATCTACAAACAATAAATGCTGGAGACAGTGTGGAGAAAAGGGAACCCTCTTGTACTGTTGGTAGGAATGTAAGTTGATACAGCCACTATGGAGAACAGTATGGAGGTTCCTTAAAAAAATAAAAATAGAACTACCATATGACCCAGCAATCCCACTACTGGGCATATACCCTGAGAAAACCATAATTCAAAAAGAGCCATGTACCACAATATTCATTGCAGCTCTATTTACAATAGCCAGGACATGGAAGCAACCTAAGTGTCCACTGACAGATGAATGGATAAAGAAGATGTGGCACATATATACATTGGAATATTACTCGGCCAGAAAAAGAAACGAAATTGAGTTATTTGTAGTGAGGTGGATGGACCTAGAGTCTGTCATACAGAGTGAAGTAAGTCAGAAAGAGAAAAACAAATATCATATGTTAACACATATATAAGGAGTCTAAAAACAAACCAAAGAAAAGGTTATGAAGAACCTAGGAGCAGGACAGGAATAAAGACACAGATGAAGACAATGGACTTGAGGACATGCAGAGGGGGAAGGGTAAGCTGGGACGAAGTGAGAGAGTGGCATGGACTAATATATACTACCAAATGTAAAATAGATAGCTAGTGGGAAGCAGCTGCATAGCACAGGGAGATCAGCTTGGTGCTTTGTGACCACCTAGAGGGGTGGGATGGGGGGTTGGGAGGGAGACACAAGAGGGAGGAGATATGGGGATATATGTATATGTATAGCTGACTCACTTTGTTATAAAGCAGAAACTAACATACCATTGTAAAGCAATTATACTCCAGTAAAGATGTTTAAAAAAAAGAAGTAAAGAAATCATAAAGATCCGAGCAGAAATAAATGAAATAGAGACTAAAAAAAAATAGAAAAGATCAATGAAACTAAAAGCTGGTTTTTTTTAAGATAAACAAAATTGATAAACCTTTAGCCAGACTCATCAAGAAAAAAAGGGAGAGGGCCCAAATCAATAAAGTAAGAAATGAAAAAGGAGAAGTTACAACCGACACCACAGAAACACCAAGGATCATAAGAGACTACTACAAACAACTATATGCCAATAAAATGAACAACCAAGAAGAAATGGACAAATTCTTAGAAATGTACAATCTTCCAAGACTGAACCAGTAAGAAATACAAAATATCAACAGACCAATTACCAGTAATGAAACTGAATCAGTAATTTAAAAACTCACAACAAACAAAAGTCCAGGACCAGATGGCTGCACAGGTGAATTCTACCAAACAGTTAAAGAAGAGTTAACACCTACACTTCTTAAACTGTTCCAAAAAACTGCAGATGAAGGAACACTTCAAAACTCATTCTGTGAAGCCAGCATCACCCTGATACCAAAACCAGACAAAGGTATCACAAGAAAAAGAAAATTACAAATATAACTGACAGACATAGATGTAAAAATCCTCAACAAAATATCAGCAAACCGAATCCAACAATACATTACAAGGATCACACACCATGACCAAGTGGGATTTATCCCAGGGATGCAAGGATTTTTCAACATCCACAAATCAATCAATGTGATACACCACATTAACAAATTGAAGAATAAAAACCATATGATTATATCAATTGATGCAAAAAAAACTTTTGACAAAATTCAACATCCATTTAGGATAAAAACTATCCAGAATGTGGGCATACAAGGAACATACCTCAACATAATAAAGGCCATATATGACAAACCCACAGCAGACATCATACTCAACAGTGAAAAGTTGAAAGCATTTCCTCTAAGATTGGGAACAAGACAAGGACGCCCACTCTCACCACTTTTATTCAGCATAGTATCAGGAGTCCTAGTCATAGCAATCAGACAAGAAAAAGAAATAAAAGGAATTCAAGTTACTATACTTTTCAAGTTTAAATATTCTATTTAGTTACTCTTTATAATTTCTATCTTTTTATTGATATTCTCACTTTGGTGAGACATTTTCTCATACTTTTCTTTAGTTTGTTAGATAATAGTTTCCTTTAGCTCTTTGAACACTTCAAAACTCATTCTATTAAACTCATTTAAAACAACCAAATTAAAGTCTTTGTCTAGAAATACATCATTTGTGCTCCCTCAAGCATGTTTTTATTGATTTTTCTCCTGTTAATGTGCCATATTTTTTTAAAATAAATTTATTTATTTATCTTTGGCTGCATTGGGTCTTCATTGCTGCATGCGGGCTTTCTCTAGTTGTGGCGAGCAGGGGCTATTCTTCATTGCGGTGTGTGGGCTTCTCATGGAGGTGGCTTCTCTTTGTTGTGGAGCATGGGCTGTAGGTGTGCAGGCTTCAGTAGTTGTGGCACGCAGGCTCTGAAGCACAGGCTCAGTAGTTGTGGTGCATGGGCTTAGTTGCTGCATGGCATGTGGGATCTTCCTGGACTAGGGCTCAAACCCGTGTCCCCTGCATTGGCAGGCAGATTCTTAACCACTGTGCCACCAGGGAAGTCCCATATTTTCTTTTATTAAAATGTCTTTTAGATTTTTCTTGAAAAGTGGACATTTTGAATATTATAATATGGCAGCTATAGAAATTAGATTCTCACCTCTCCCCAGGATTTTTTATTAATGCTGCCTATTGATCTTTTAGTGACTTTTTTTTTTTGCTGTAAGAAAAAAAATCCTCAAATTCATTTTAAATGGTAGCCTTTTAATACAAGCATTCTTTTTTTCTTAAATTTTATTGAAGTATAGTTAATTTACAATGTTGTGTTAATTTCTGCTGTACAGCAAAGTGACTCAGTTATACATATATGTTCTTTTTCATATTCTTTTCCATTATGGTTTATCACAATATATTGAATATAGTTCCCTGTGCTATACAGTAGGACCTTGTTGTTTATCCATCCTATACATAATAGTTTACATCTGCTAATCCCAAATTCCCAATACTTCCCTCCCCTACTCCCCTCCTCATTGGCAACCACAAGTCTGTTCTCTATGTCTGTGAGTCTGTTTCTGTTTCATAGATATGTTCATTTGTGTCATATTTTAGATTCTACATATAAGTGATATCATATGGTATTTGTCTTTCTCTTCCTAAATTACTTCACTTAGTTAATTTAAGCTTTCTTAATAATGTTGTTTCTTCTTACTAAATCACATGCAAGTGAATATGTTTTTAGATCACTGTCCTTAAGCCGTTTTCTGCATTATTGTTGTATTTTCCCCAGTTCCTCTCAACAGTCATTTGAATCTATCTACTTGTGGTTCTTTTACTTCGGAGATATTAACATGCATGGGTCTTTACTGAAGGATTCTGTCCTTGCATTTTAGTCTACTTGTATTTTTCTCAACCCTCTATAATATTTTAATGGGTTTGTTAACATTCATTCTCCTTTTTTATAGCTTAATAAAGATGCTACAGAAACCAAACCAAGTATAAGACCAGGTCCACAGAGCTCAGCAGTGCAGATGGATGTCAAAGATGAAGAGACTTGCTGGAATGTGATTAAACCCTTCTTCAGGAATGACTCAAAGCTGAGATGCTTAGAGAAAGGAGAAGATAAAACACCACTCTGTATAGCAACATGACTGTTTTACTTCAGCTACCACAATCTTTCAATGAGTTTACAAACCACATTACTAATGTATGTGGTAAGCTGTTACTTATAACAAATCTGCTATTAATCTCCAAACTTTTTAACTGAAGCTGGAATGGAAAAAACATTAGAATGACCAAGTTACTCAATTACCTAACTAAGCTATAACCTGCATACCACTTAAATAAATAATGAGATGCTTTTTAAATTTACACCAAGCATGCTATTCTTTCCCATCAATTAAAACTATCATCCCACAGTTTGTTGAGTTTAAAATAATAATATAAATAACCACTAAAAATATACTAGCAAAACTGAATAAGGGCATGAATGTGTGTGTGTGTGTGTGTGTGTGAAAGGAAAAATAGACAGAGTAGTTATTTGCATAGTTGCATAATTATTTCAATATTCCTTTCATTTTACACATTTCTTTTTATAGAGGTCTCATTATTACATAAATACAGTTGACTCTTGAACAATGTGGGGGTTAGGGGCACCAAACCCTCATTCAGTCAAATACCTACAAATAACTTTTGACTCCCTAAAAACTTTACTAATAGCCAACTGTTGACCAGAAGTCTTACTGATAACATAAACAGTCAATTAACACATATTTGTATGCTATATGTATTATATACTACATCCTTACCATAAAGTAAGCTAGAGAAAAGAAAATGTTATTAAGAAAATCATAAGGAAGAGAAAATACATTTACAGTACTGTAATATATTAATTGATACCATAAGTTTACATCATCTGTTTACAAGATGAATCATCTGTGAGTACCTACAACAGTCTTATATGATACAAAACACTGTAGATGGTATACATATTATTAACACTAGACATCAAAAATGAAACAATGTGAATAAAGAAATTAATATTTATTTACAGGTATAATGATTCACGCATTGATAACAAAGATTGCTTTATGGTAGCCTAGTGTAATCAATATGATAGCCTATACACTAATGAATGAAATGTTATAAAAATTTTGTGGTATACAATATTACAGTCACATTCATAATACTGTATTGGAAATGTTATTACACTTTTAAAAAACCACTTACCTGTGATGATAAGGCTGATGCACAGTTTCTCCAATAACGAGAGGCATACTGTAATGTAATTCTTTGAAAGTAAAGTTATAAAACAGTAAGAAAACTAACCCACTATTAATTTTATATTAAATGTCATTCACATTATGCCTATGTAAGGATAGGTTACCCAGCTCAATACAAGTCTTGTATGGGATGTTATATACAATGAATACTTAGGGGATGATGATGACGATGGTGACAAAAAAGGTCTCATAGAGTTTTTGCTGTAAGTTTATTAGATTTTCACATGAAGACACTCACAGACATACACAATACATAAGTTTTTAAACTGTAGGGCATGATGATTATTTGCTATCATTAAGTGGAAGTGGATCATCATAAATTCTTCATCTTCATCATCTTCATATTGACTAGACTGAGGAGGATGAGGAGGGTTTGGTCTTGCAGTCTCAGGGATGGCAGAGGCAGAAGGGGAGGCAGGAGAGGCAGGCAAACTCGGTGCAACTTTACAGAAATACATCATAATTTCTGTCTGACTTTTTTGCCTTTTCATTTCTCTAAAACTGTTTCTATATGGTACCAATCCTCCTTCCAAGATTTGCTTTAGTTTCAGCACCTGTATCATATAAGGGTCTCTGTCATAAAAGAAGTCAAAAGCAGTCTTGAATAACTGGAACACTGCTAGATTATCTAATGTCAATTTGTTTTCTGGTGCTGCTTCTAAGTCTTCTTACTTGTCGTCTGGCACTGGTTCAGAAGCACTCATCTCCATCAAGTTGTCATCTGTTAATTCCTCTGGTATGATGTCTGTTAGCTCTTGAATTTCTCCATAGATCTATATCTTGAATCACTCACCACCACCACCCCCTTCTTTTTGGCCATATCCACAATCTATTTCATGATTTCTTTGATGGCTCTGTCATAAATCCTGTGAAGTCATGCACAACATCTGGACAGTTTTTTTCCAGCAGGAATTTATTGTTTTGGGCTTGATGCCTTTCATGGCTTTTTCTATAACAACGATGGCATCTTCAATGGTGTACTCCTTCCAGACTTTCATGATATTCTATCGTGGTTCTCTTCTATAGTGTTGACAATCTTTCCCATACAGTACTGTGTGTCATGAGCCTTAAAGGTCCTTATGACCCTCTGACTCAGAGGCTGAATTAGAGACGTGTATTTGGGGCATAAACCACTTTGACGCCCTCAGTATTGAACTCATGGGGTTCTGGATGGCCAGGGGCATTGTCCAATATCAGAAGAACCTCAGAAGGCCATCCCTTACTGGCAAAGTATTTCCTGACTTCAGGGACAAAGCATTAATGGAACCAATCCAGAAAAAAGGGTTGTCGTCCAGTCCTTCTTGTTGTACAACCAAAAGACTGGCAGCTGGTGTTTATCTTTTCCCTTCAAGGCTCGAGGGTTAGCTGCTCTATAGGTAAAGGCAGTCCTGTTCATAAACCCGACTCCATTTGCACAAAACAGTAGAGTTATCCTACCCCTTCCTGCCTTAAATTCTGATGCTTGCTTCTCTTCCTTACTAATAAAAGTCCTTTGTGGCATTTCCCCTCCAGAATAGGGCACTTTTGTCTGCGTTAAAAACCTGTTCAAGAAGATATCCTTTCAGCAGGACAGTGGCCATGGACGTTGGAATCCGCTAAGGAGTGTGTAACAACTCACCTGCCAAATTAACTAGCCCTTAAAATGGATGGTGCTGGAGAGTCGGGCCCATACCTGACTGTCGCACAGATGGCCAACAAACACATGAAAAGAAGCTCAACATCACTAAGTACAAGAGAGATGTAAATCAAAACTACAATGAAGTATCACCTCACACCAGTCAGAACGGCCATCATCAAAAAAATCTACAAACAATAAATGCTGGAGAGGATGCAGAGAAAAGGGAACCCTCCTCCTCTGTTGGTGGGAATGTACATTGGTACAGCCACTATGGAGAACAGTATGGAGGTTCCTAAAAAACTAAAAATAGAACTACCATATGACACAGCAATCCCACTACTGGGTATATACCCAGAGAAAACCATAATTTGAAATGATGCATGCACCCCGATGTTCATTGCAGCACTATTTACAATAGCCAGGACATGGAAGCAACCTAAACATCCATCAACCGAGGAATGGATAAAGAAGATGTGGTACATATATACAATGTAATATTACTCAGCCATAAAAAGGAACGAAATTGGGTCATTTGCAGAGATGTGGATGGACCTAGAGACTGTCATACAGAATGAAGTAAGTCAGAAAGAGAAAAACAAATATCATATAATATCACTTATATGTGGAATCTAGAAAATGGTACAGATGAACTTATTTGCAAAGCAGAAATAGAGACACAGATGTAAAGAACTTATGGATACCAAGGGGGGAACGGGGGTGGGATGAATTGGGAGATTGGGACTGACATATATACACTACTATGTATAAAATAGATAACTAATGAGAACCTACTGTATAGCACAGGGAACTCTACTCAGGGTTGTGTGGTGACCTAAGTGGGAATGAAATCTAAAAAAGAGGGGATATATGTATACGTATAACTGATTCACTTTGCTGTACAGCAGGAACTAACACAACATTGTAAAGCAACTATACTCCAATAAAAATTAATTAAAAATAAATAAAATACATATTTTTTAAAAAGACATCCTTTCTCCTCAGTGATTTTCTTAATGGTATCTGGGAACTTGTCTGCTGCCTCTTCATTAGCAGAAGTTGGTTCTCTTGTTATCTTGACATTTTTAAAGCCAAACCTCTTTCTAAAATGATCAAACCATCCTTTGCTGGCATTAAATTCTCCAGCTTTACATCCTTCACCTTCCTTTTGCTTTGCCATATAGTGACTTTGCTTTATTTTGAATCATATTAGAGTCTATAGGCATGACTTTTTTATACCAATCGTGCACCCACATAGAAGCTGCATTTTCAATAGGAGATAAAAAGTTATTTCACAAAAAGTGCAAGGTTTTTAGGTCTGTTGCTAGCCACAGCAAGGATTTTATGAATTTCCTTTTCTTTTCTGTTTTTACAATGGTCCTTATACTGGATTTATCTTGAAATGGCAGGTGCATGTCAAGCAATTCAACTTTTTCTTGTAATGTCACGACTTTTCTCAGCTTCCTGGGACCACTTCCAGCATCACTAGTGGCACTTCGAATGGGTCCCATGATGTTATACAAGGTTTACTGTATTGCACTAAACATGAAAAATACACAAAAACAAGGAGAAATCACTTTTTACTGTTATGCAATTTACTGGGGACAAACCACTCACAAAAAGATGATTAACATCACACAGTGTTTCAAGCAGATCCTCCCAACACTTGCTCTCACCACAATAGCAATAGGAGGTGGCTACAAAATACAAGTGATGGTACACGACTCAGGAGGACTATATCACAAAAGGCATTGGAGGCTTTTTCCTTGCTCTCTCTTGGATTATTCACTCTGGGAAAAGCCAACTGCTATATGCTGAGGCCTGCATAGAAGGAATGAAATATTCCTACCAAAAGCAATGTGACTGAGCAATCTTATAAGTGAATCCCACAACCCAGTCAAACCTTCAGATGGTTCCAGTCTCAACAGACCCCCTGGCTCCAATATTCTGAGAAATGCCATGCCAGAACTATTAGCTAATCTATACCTGAATTTCTAACCCTTACAAACTGTGAGGTAATTAAGGTTTGTAGTTGTTTTTTCTTTTTAAGGAATTCCTTTATTTTTATTATTTATTTATTTACTTATTATTTATTTTTGGCTGTGTTGGGTCTTCGTTTCCATGCAAGGGCTTTCTTTAGTTGCGGCAAGCAGGGGCCGCTCTTCATCGCAGTGCATGGACCTCTCACTATCGCGGCCTCTCTTGTTGTGGAGCACAAGCTCCAGACGCGCAGGCTCAGTAGTTGTGGCTCACGGGCCTAGTTGCTCCGCGGCATGTGGGATCTTCCCAGACCAGGGCTCGAACCCGTGTTCCCTGCATTGGCAGGCAGATTCTCAACCACTGCGCCACCAGGGAAGCCCGAATGTTTGTAGTTTTAAGCCTTCATATTTTGGGCCAATTTTTTACACAACAGTAGATAGCTCATAAACCTACTTGTAAAGAAAAAGTTTTAAAATTTTAGGAGCATTCCTGAAAAATATACTAGATAATAATCCTTTCCAAAGCTAATCAAAAATGATATTTGTAGAAGAACAGGTTAAAGACTACTCGAATAGATTCTAGACATAGACAGCTTCACATTAAACTTTATATTTGTTTTCTACTCCTGGCTAAAAATTACCATGAAGTTAACAGCTTTAAATAACACACATTTTTTATATCGTGTTATGTGTTGGCCAAGGATCTGGGACAGCTTAGCTGCCTCCTCTGCTTAGGGTCTCACAAGACTGTAATCAAGGTGTTGGCTGGGCTGGGTTCTCATCCGGAGGAATAGTTAGGGAAAGAATATACTTCCAAGTTCATTCAGATTGTTGGCAGAATTCATGTTCTTGTGGCTATATAACCAAATTTCCAGACATTTTGCTGGCTGCCAGCAGGAGACTGCCCTCAGGTCCTAAATGATGCACACAGTTCCTGTTTCCCATGTGTCTCCCCAACATAACTGCTTACATTGTCAAACCAGCAATGAGTTTCTTCCTCCAGTCTGATATAAGATAGAGTCTTATATAACATGATATAATCATAGAAGTGACTTTTGGTCACATAACATAACCTAATCAAGTGAATGACATTCCATCACCTCTGCCATTGTTTAGAATTTGCTATTGGTTGGAAGTCACAGGTACTGTGTGCACACAAGGGGAGGAGAATAGACAAAGGTGTAAACACTAGTAGACAAGAAAATATTGGGGGTTACCTTATGGTTTGTCTGCCACAAACCTATTTTAAAAACCACAGGACCAAGAGTTGCTGTTATTTAGAATTGATATTTCCCAGACCTAAGAAGATATCCAACTACTCTATATATATGTACAATAGTTTATCTTTACTTACTTTTCAATATTTTTATTAATGCCTGCAATTTACTCTTCTATAATTGGCATGTTTAACATTGTTACAGTAAAAACCAAAACATTAACTTTAGTTCTAATAGTCTACAAAAATCTTGATGACAGACACTTGTAAATACATTTGAAAATATATTATTTTTGGAATAAGTTATCATGAATATGGCTCAGCTTAAAAACACTGTCAAGTGGTTATAACGATTCTCAAATAAATTTCCCATACTGAGGTATAATTGCTCTACTGGTATATTTTTCTAATTATAATTGCTCTAACATTTTAAGGTTAACTTTTGAAGATATTATGAAATAGAAATGAGATTTTAAATCTAATACTTGAAAGTATGTCTTTAAAAATTAATTTGAGCACCCTAATTCTGAGATTTAAATTTCAAAGTGGTGTTTTTTCTACTCCTTCACTTTACACATTCATATAAAGTAGTTATATTAGTCAGGGTTCTCCTTAGAAACAGAACCAGAAGGATATAAAAACAAATATATGAAGAGATTTATTATAGGAACTGGCTCATGTGGCAACAGAGGCTGAGAAGTCCCATGATCTGCTGTCTGCAAGCTGGAGGCTCAGGAAAGCTGGTTGTATAATTCAGTCCAAGTCTGAAGTCCTGGGAACCAGGGGAACCAATAATGTAACTCCCACTCCAAGACTGAAACTCTAGGGGAGAAGAGAGGTGGTGGTGTAAATCCTGGAGTCTGAAAGCCTGAGAACCAGGAGCTCCAATGTCTGAGAGCAGGAAAGAATTCACTCTTCCTTTGCCTTTTTGTTCTATTCTGGCACATTGGTGAGGGCGGATATTCTTTACTCAGTCTACTGATTCAAATACAAATCTTCTGGATAGACTCTCACAGACACACCCAGAAATAATTCTTTACCGGCTATCTGGGCATCACTTAGTGCAGTCAAACTGACACAAGTTGTGACTTGTTAAATTAACATTTGTCAAGTAGAGCCTCAGGATGTCAGATGGTGAGTCACAGTTCAACAAAAGACCGCAAGAGTTCCCAGGCTAGGGCTGAATTGGTCAATTCAAACCAAAAAGAAACGGGCTTTGGAAAGCTTCTTGAGTCTAATATAAAAGGTGCACAAGGGGGAGGCTTTGGACGAGAATGCTTACTACAAGGGCAGTTGGGGGAGTCATATCAGGACCTTACATTTACTTGTGCCCCTGCTGTTATATAGGGCATGCATTCTTTGAAGGGGCTAGTGTCAACTTAAGGCCCCTGCAGGGTACTTAAACATACAAAATGGATGCCAAGGCAGCAATATTATGGAGTAGTTTAAATTCTCAACAACACATAAAATTAATCCTCACAGTAGTCAACTACATAATACTACTTCTCATCCATTTTCCATTTAAAAAATATGCGCAAAGTAGGAATATGAAGAAATACTAAAGTTCTGGGGAACCAAATAAGAAAATGTATAACAGAATATCATATATAAAATGTTTTAAAGTATAGGAAATATCATGATGTAGGTCATCATACTGAGTTCAATTAAATATATTTTATATCCATATAATACCTTGCACTGAATCATTTTAAAAAACTAAGATCTCACAATTGTTACACTAATTTGACAAATGGAAAACTGATATACAGAAGAGTCTTAAGCTGAAAAATAAGTTCTACAAAAAGTTTATTTGTAATGTATTTTTTGGTCACTTATTTCATCACTCGATCATACAAAAATATTTATTGAAAATATTTATTTAGTAGGTAGACAGTATACTACTAACTGCTATGATCATGTTTGGAATACTGTTAATTCTACAGATAAATTTGAGGAGAACTAGCATCCTTACTATGATGAGTCTTCAAATCCATGAACACAGTATGTCTCTCAATTAATTTAGGTCATTGATTTCTTCCACCAAAATTTTGAAGTTGAAAGGTTATTTAAATACAAATTATATAATTCTTTCATAAATATGGGCCTATTCAAATTATCTGTTCTTGGGGAAATTATAGTAGTTGGTGTTTTAATATCTTTTAATGCCTTTAGGGTTTGTAATAACGTCACATCTTTTATTCATGATAATGGTAATTTTGTTATGTCTTTTTTTCTTGGAGGTTATGGCAGGTAGCTTATCAAATTTATTGATTTTTAAAAAGGTTTGCTTTTGCTAATTTTACTTATTTTCTTTTTTCAATTTCACTGACTTTAGCTCCCATATTTATTATTCATTACTACCACTTGCTTTCAGTTTAAATTGTTCTTTTTCTACCTGCTTCAAGGGGAAATTTCTAATGAGTTAAAGCCTTTCTTGAATACCAATGTAAGAATTTAACATTAAAAATTTCAAGTTCTGTGTAGAAACATCCCAGTTTTGATATGCTGTATGTCTGTTTTATTCAGTTCAAAATATTTTCTAATCTAATTGTTATACAAATCTAATTTCTTATACCAATTAGATTTGGAGAGGTTGTTGCTTAATTTCCAAACAGTAGAAGACGTACCAGATGTTTCTGTTACTGATTTCTGGTTTAATTCCATTATTGCCACAAATAACACTTTCTATGATTATGATCATAGTACATTTGATCAAATTTCCTTTTGGCCGAGCACATGGTGAATATTGCTGAATGTTTCAAGTGAACTTGCAATCTACAGTTGTTAGGTGGAGTGTTCTATAAATGTCATCTAAGTCAAGTTGATTTATAGTGTTCAGACTTCTATATCCATGATATTTTCTGCTACATGTTTTAATATATGAATAAAATAATGAATTAATAATAATAATTGATGAATAATGAGAGAGGAAAGTTAAATTCTCCAAGAATAATTGTGCATCTTTCTATATCTCTTTTCACTTTTTGTTTCACTTATGTTGAAAACTATAGTTAGTTGCATCCTAAGTTAAGAATAATCCAGAGAGGGCCATATCTCTCGCGCCCGTGGCCACCTGCTTCCCTGCACATTTGGTGCCATTGGGGCTCATGGAATCCAAGCAGTCATACCACCTCTGTGCACGGTCCTCACAGGGGCAGACCCAAGAGCTCCAAGGCAGCCACAGGACCAGACTCCTGTGGGTGGACCACACGCAGAGATGGGGATAAAAGCAAAGCTGAACCCCAGGGATGGGGCGACTAAGGAAGAGAATCGAATATCTTTCCATCACTTGCACAAGCTGAAGATTAAATCCCTGTGATCAGCTAGTTAGACCCTGCATCTATGGAATATCTGAGTAGACAATGAGTGTTCCCACAAATGAAAATGGTCAAGCTCTGGCAGCTGTGGACTTTGGGGGCAAGTGCACACAGGAATTGGGCCATATCAGAGTCTGAGTGGTCCCCACAGGGCCCACAGGAGGTCCAGAGACCAGCCCAGAGGCACAGGAGAGACCCTGGGGAAACGGAGGTGGGCTGTGACTCACAGTGTGTGCAAGGACACTTACAGCAGAGGCCCCAGGGAAACATAATTATTACTATTAATTTCATTATGTTTTGATTCATTGTGTTGTTGGTTCTGGCTTTTTTGGGTTTTTTTTGTTAGCTGTTGTTTTAGTATTTTTTTTATTTAGTCTTTTGGGATCTCCATGTTTTATAACATAGCTTTTAATTTTTTTAATATTTCTATTTCTACTTTGCTTTTCTATTGTCCTGTGTTTTTTCCCTTTTTATTTTACTTTTATTTTATTTTATTATTTTTAATCATTTTTATCGGTTTGTTCTGTTTCCTTGCTTTTTTCTTCAGTTGGGACACTGCTTTGGTTTTGTATTTAGGTTATGTGTTTTTGTTAGATTTAATTCTAATTGTTTGATTTTGTTTTTGAGTTCTTCTATTTGGTTGTTCTCTTGCTATTTGTTTTATTTGGCTCTGTTTTTGTTTCTTTTATGTGTGTGTGTTTCCTTGTTTCTGTTTTTGTCTGTTTGATTTTGTTTTTACCATTTCTCTGGGGATTGGTTGACTTTTTTTTCTTTAATGTATTTTCTATTTTTTCTTTTTTATATTTCTATTTCAACGTTGCTATTCTGTTGTTCTGTCTTCTTTCTCTTTTCTCGTTTTCTTTTTTCTTTTAATCATTTTTGTCGGTTTGTTTTATTTCCTTGCTTCATTCGTCAGTTGGCACTCTGCTTTGGTTTTGTTTTCTGGTTTTGTGTTTTGTCAGTTTTCTTTTTAATTGTTTGATTTTGTTCTTGGGTTATTTTGCTTGTCTGGTTGTTCTCTTCCCTTTTGATTTCTTTGGTTCTGCTTTTGTTTCTTTTGTGTGTGTTCGTGTTTCCTTGTTTCTGTTTCTCTTTGCTTGATTTTACTTTTTACCATTTCTCTGGGGTTTTGTTAGTCTTTTGTTTTTTTAAGCCCCTTTATTGCTGGGATGAGCGACTTGCGGGGTCTTGGTCCCTTGACCAGAAGTTGGGCCTGAGGCTCTGGGGTGGGAGCATCGAGTCCAGGACGCTGCACCACTAGAGAATTCCCAGCCCCAGGGAAGATTAACCACTGAGAGCTCTCACAGAGGCCTCTATCTGAAGCCAAGACCCGGCTCCATCCAACTTCCAGCAGCTCCCAGCGCTGGATGCCTCACACCAAACAAACAAGACAGGAATACAAACTCACCCATCAGCACAAAGACTACCTAAAGTCATACTAAGTTCACAGACACCACAAAACGCACCACCTGACATGGCCCTGCTAATCCAAGAGAAAAGACACAGCTCCACCCACTAGAAAGCAGGCACCAGTCCCTCCCATCAGGCAGCCTACTTAAGCCACTGGACCAACATCACCACCAGGGGCAGAGAACAGAAGCAAAATGAACTATGACCCTGCAGCCTGCAGAGAGGAGACCTCAAATACTGTAAACTAGACAAAATGAAAAGACAGAGAAATATCTTATAGGAAAAGGAGCAAGATAAAAAGGCACAAGATATAAAGCAGAACCTAACACAGCACTGTAAAGCAATGATACTCCAATAAAGATGTTAAAAAAATCAATAAATAAAATAGAAAAAAAAAAGAGCAAGTAAATGAAGAGGGAATAGGAAAACTACCCGAAAAAGAATTCTGAGTAATGATAGTAAGTATGATCCAAAATTTCGAAAACAGAACAGAGAAAATACAAGAAACGTTTAACAAGGACCTAGGAGAGCTAAAACACAAACTAACAGTAATGAACAACACAATAACTGAAACTAAAAATACTCTAGAAGGAATCAATAGAAGAATAACTGAGGCAGAAGAACAGATAAGTGACCTGGA
This sequence comes from Eschrichtius robustus, assembly GCF_028021215.1. Taxonomy (NCBI): domain Eukaryota; kingdom Metazoa; phylum Chordata; class Mammalia; order Artiodactyla; family Eschrichtiidae; genus Eschrichtius; species Eschrichtius robustus. The sequence continues at coordinate 65,184,512 of NC_090845.1, read as the reverse complement.
AGAGAATGGTGGAAATAACGACCACAGAGAAGAATAAAGAAAAAAGAATGAAAAGAATGGAGCACAACCTCAGAGACCTCTGGGACAACACTAAGCACACCACCATTTGAAGTGCAGGCATTCCAGAAGAAGAAGAAAAAAAAAAGGGTCTGAGAAAATATCTGAAGAGATTATAGTGGCAAACGTCCCCAACACGGGAAAAGAAATAGTCAATCAAGTCTAGGAAGTGCAGAGAGTTCCATACAGGATAAACCCAAGGAGAAACACACCGAGACACATATTAACCAAACTAAAAAAATTAAAGAACAAAGAAAAAATATTAAAAGCAGCAAGGGAAAAGCAACAAATAACATACAAGGGAATCCCCATAGGGTTAACACCTGATCTTTCAGCAGAAACTCTACAGGCGAGAAGGGAGTGCCAAGATATGTTTAAAGTGATGAAAGGGAAGAACATACAACCAAGATTACTCTACCCAGCAAGGATCTCATTCAGATTCGACAGAGAAATCAAAAGCTTTACAGACAAGCAAAAGTTCAGAGAGTGTAGTACCAACAAACCACCTTTACAACAACTGCTAAAGGAACTTCTCTACACAGGAAACACAAGAGAAGGAAAAGACTAACAAAAACAAACCAAAAACAATTAAGATAATGGTAATAGGAACATACATATTAATAATTACCTTAAATGTAAATGGATTAAATGCCCCAACCAAAAGACACAGACTGGCTGAATGGATACAAAAACAAAAACCGTATATATATGCTGTCTACAAGAGACTCACTTCAGGCCTAGGGACACATACAGACTGAAAGTGAGGGGATGGAAAAAGATATTCCATGCAAATGGAAATCAAAAGAAAGCTGCAGTAGCAATACGCATATCAGACAAAATAGACTTTAAAATAAAGTCTATTACAAGAGACAAGGAAGGACACTACAAAATGATCAAGGGATCAATCCAAGAAGAAGATACAATAATTGTAAATATCTATGCACCCAACATAGGAGCACCTCAATACATAAGGCAAATGCTAACACCCATAAAAGGGGAAATCGACAGTATCGCAATAATAGTAGGTGACTTTAACACCCCACTTACAACAATAGACAAATCATCCAAGCAGAAAATAAGGAAACACAAGCCTTAAATGACACATTAGACCAAATGGACTTAATTGATATTTATAGGACATTCCATCCAAAAACAACGAAATACACTTTCTTCTCTAGTGCATATGGAACATTCTCCAGAATAGATCACATCTTGGGGCACAAATCAAACCTCAGTAAGTTTAAGAAAACTGAAATCACATCAACCATCATTACTGACCACAGCGCTATGAGATTAGAGATAAATTACAGGGAAAAAACATAAAAAACACAAACACATGGAGGTTAAACAACACATTACTAAATAACCAAGAGATCACTGAAGAAATCAAAGAGGAAATCAAAAATACCTAGAAAGAAATGACAATGAAAACACAATGGCCCAAAACCTAAGGGATGCAGCAAAGGTAGTTCTAAGCAGGAAGTTTATAGCAATACCATCCTACCTCAAGAAACAAGAAAAATCTCAAACAATCTAACCTTACACCTAATGCAACGAGAGAAAGAAGAGCAAACAAAGCCCAAAGTTAGTAGAAGGAAAGAAATCATAAAGATCAGATCATAAATAAATGAAATAGAAAGAAATAAAATGATAGCAAAGATCAGTAAAATTAAAGCTGGTTCTTTGAGAAGATAAACAAAATTGATAAACCTTTAGCCAGACACACAAAGAAAAGGAGGGACAGGACTCAACTCAATAAAATTAGAAATGAAAAAGGAGAAGTTACAAAGGACACCGCAGAAATACAAAGCATCCTAAGAGACTACTACAAGCTACTCTATGTCAATAAAATGGACAACCTGGAAGAAATGAACAAATACTTAGAAAGGTATAATCTTCCAAGGCTGAACTAGGAAGAAATAGAAAATATAAAGAGACCAATCACAAGCACTGAAATTGAAACTGTGATTAAAAATCTTCCAATAAACAAAAGTCCAGGACCAGATGACTTCAAAGGTGAATTCTATCAAACATTTAGAGAGGAGCTAACTCCTATCCTTCTCAAACTCTTCCAAAATACAGCAGAGGGAAGAACACTCCCAAACTCATTCTATGAGGCCACCCTCACACTGATACCAAAACGAGACAAAGATGTCACAAAAAAAGAAAATTACAGGCCAATATCACTGATTCACATAGCTGCAAAATTCCTTAACAAAAAACTAGCAAACAGAATCCAACAGCAGATTAAAAGGATCATAAACCATGATCAAGAGGCGTTTATCTCAGGAATGCAAGGATTCTACAATATATGCAAATCGATCAATGTGATGCACCATATTAGCAACTTGAAGGAGAAAAACCATATGATCATCTCAATAGATGCAGAAAAAGCTTTTGACAAAATACAACACCAATTTATGAAAAAAACTTTCCAGAAAGTGGGCATAGAGGGAACCTACCTCAATATAATAAAGGCCATATACGACACATCCACAGCAAACATCATTCTCAATGGTGAAAAACTGAAAGCATTTCCCCTAAGATCAGGAACAAGACATGGATGTCCACTCTCACCACTATTATTCAACATAGTTTTGGAAATCCTAGCCACGGCAATCAGAAAAGAAAAAGAAATAAAAGGAATACAAATTGGAAAAGGAGAAGTAAAACGGTCACTGTTTGCAGATGACATGATACTATACATAGAGAATCCTAAAGATGCCACCAGAAAACTACTAGAGCTAATCAATGAACTTGGTAAAGTTGCAGGATACAAAATTAATGCACAGAAATCTCTTGCATTCCTATACACTAATAATGAAAAATCTGAAAGAGAAATTAAGGAAACACTCCCATTTACCATGGCAACAAAAAGAATAAAATACCTAGGAATAAACCTACCTAAGGAGGCAAAAGACCTGTATGCAGAAAACTAAAAGACACTGATGAAAGAAATCAAAGATGATATAAACAGATGGAGAGATATACCATGTTCTTGGATTGGAAGAATCAACATTGTGAAAGTGACTATACTACACAAAGCAATCTACAGATTCAATGAAATCCCTATCAAACTACCAATGGCATTTTTCACAGAACTAGAACAAAAAATTTCACAATTTGTATGGAAACACAAAAGACCCTGAGTAGCAAAAGCAATATTGAGAAAGAAAAACTGAGCTGGAGGAATCAGGCTCCGTGACTTCAGACAATACTACAAAGGTACAATAATAAAGACAGTATGGTACTGGCACAAAAACAGAAGTATAGAGCAATGGAACAAGATAGAAAGCCCAGAGATAAACCCAAGCACATATGGTCACCTTATCTTTGACAAAGGAGGCAAGAATATACAACGGACAAAAGACAGTCCCTTCAATAAATGTTGCTGGGAAAACTGGACAGCTACATGTAAAAGAATGAAAGTAGAACACTTTCGAACACCATACACAAAAACAAACTCAAAATGGATTAAAGACCTAAATGTAAGGCCAGACACTATAAAACTCTTAGAGGAAAACATAGGCTCGACACTCTATGACATAAATCACAGCAAGATCCTTTTTGACCCACCTCCTACAGTAATGAAAATTTTAAAAAAATCAACAAATGGGACCTAATGAAACTTAAAAGCTTTTACACAGCAAAGGAAACCATAAACAAGACGAAAAGGCAACCCTCGGAATGGGAGAAAGTATTTACAAACGTAGCGACTGACAAAGGATTAATCTCCAAAATATACAAGCAGCTCATGCAGCTCAATATCAAAAAAACAGACAACCCAATCCAAAAATGGGCAGAAGTCCTAAATAGACATTTCTCCAAAGTAGATATACAGATTGCCAACAAACACATGAAAAGATGCTCAACATCACTAATCATTAGAGAAATGCAAATTAAAAACACAATGAGGTATCCTCTCACACTGGTCAGAATGGCCATCATCAAAAAATCTAGAGACAACAAATGCTGGAGAGGGTATGTAGAAAAGGGAACCCTCCTGCACTGTTGGTGGGAATGTAAATTGATACAGCCCCTATGGAGAACAGTATGGAGGTTCCTTAAAAAAATAAAAATAGAACTACCATATGACCCAGCAATCCCACTACTGGGCATATACCCTGAGAAAACCATAATTCAAAAAGATACATGTAACACAATGTTCAGCATTGAACACAAATTTGCAGCACTATTTACAATAGCCAGGACATGGAATCAATGTAAATGTCCATCAACAGATGAATGGATAAAGAAGGTGTGGCAGATGTATACAATGGAATATGACTTAGCCATAAAAAGGAATGAAATTGAGTTATTTGTAATGAGGTAGATAGACCTAGAGTCTGTCACACAGAGTGAAGTCAGAAAGAGAAAAACAAATGCCATATGCTAACGCACAAATATGGAATCTAAAAAAACAGTACTGTATAATTGTAAAGCCATTATACTCCAATAAAGATATTAAAAAGAAAAAAAAAGAATAATCCAGGTAATTTTCTCCATTCTGTAGTCTTACCATTCTACCCATTTCACATAGTTTATCATTTTCTTCCTGTTACTCATTACATATCTTTATTACTCTATTTAAAGTGGGTGTTCTTTGGGATTTTTCTAGGTGATGTATTTTTTTTAAATTATATTTAATTATGGAGACACAAGACATTGCAAAGACAGTAATAAAAGTTTGCTCAGACCTCTCACCTCTTTTTCTATAAAGGTAATATTTTAATGTAACTATAGTAGAATATCAAAACCAGAAAATCAACATCGGTACAAAGTGTATGTATAATTCCATGTTATTTTATCACATATGTAGTTTAGTGTAACACTCACAACAATCTAAGTCAGAACTATTCCATCATTACAAAGATATCCATTGTGCTACTCCTTTATAATCACTCCCACCTTATGACACGCCTAAAAGATGACAAACAATAATCTTTTTCCATGTGAATAATTTTGTTAAGGAATGATGCATATGTGACAATCTGAAATAAGTTTTTCCTTCACCATACTACCTGTGAGACCCATGCAAGATTTTCTGTATAACAATAGTTCATTCCTTTTTATTGCTTGGTAGTATTTCATGGTATGGATATACCACCAAATTTTTAACCATTCACCTACTGAAGCACATATGGGTTGATTTCAGTTTGTGGCTATTCCAAATAAAAGTGATGTGAATATTTAAATGCAGGGATTTGTGTGCAGATGTAAGCTTCATTCCTCTGACATAAAAAAATCGCATGATTGCAATTGCTGGGTCTTATCATGTGTTCAGTTTTAAAAGAAACTATTAAAATATTTTTTTAAATAAACATAAGGAAATACTATGAACAATTTTATGCCAACAAATTCAACAACCTAGAAAAAATGGACAAGCTTCTAGAAACATGCAGCCCACCAAAACTGAATCAAGAGTAAATAGATAATTTGAACAGAATGATCACTAGAAGTGAAACAGAATCTGTAATTTAAAAACTCCCTACAAACAAAAGCCCAGGACCAGATGTCTTCACAGATGAATTCTACCAAACATACAAAGAAGAACTTATACTGATTATCTTCAAACTCTTCCAAAAAACTGAAGAGGAGGGAACACTCCCAAAGACATTGTATGAAGCCACCATCACCCTGATACCAAAACCAAACAAAGACCCCACCAATAAAGAAAATTACAGGCCAATATCTTTGATGAAAACATATGCAAAAATTCTCAACAAAATACTAGCAAACCGAAACCAACAACACATAAAAATGATCACAGACCACAAGCAAATGGAATTCATCCCAAGTTCACAATGATGGTTCAACATATGCAAATCAATCAATGTGATACACCACATAAACAAAAGACAAAAAATACAAGATCATCTCAATAGACGCAGAAAAAGCATTTGACAACATTCAACATCCATTCATGATAAAAACTATTACCAAACTGGGTATAGAGGGAACATATTTCAAGATAATAAAAGCTATTTATGGCAAACCCATAGCCAATATAATACTCAGTAGTGAAAAGCTGAAAGCCTTCCCACTAAAATCTGGAACAAGACCATGATGTCCACTCTCACCTCTTCTATTCAACATAGTATTGGAAGTCCTCTCCACAGCAATCAGACGAGAAAAAGAAAAAACAGTATCCAAATTGGAAGGGAAGAGGTAAAATTGTCATTACATACAGATGATATGATACTATACATAGAAAACCCTAAAGACTCCACACAAAAACTACTAGAACTCATAAACAAATTCAGCAAAGTAGCAGGTTACAAGATTAACATACAGACAAAGGTTGCATTTCTTTATATCAACAATGAAATATCAGAAAGGGAATGTAAAGAAACAATATCTTTTAAAATCACACCACCAAAAATAAAATACTTAGGAATAAACCTGACCAAGGAGGTGAAAGACTTATATGCTGAGAACTATAAAACATTAATAAAGGAAGTTGAAGATGATTCAAAGAAATGGAAAGATATCCCATGCTCTTGGATTGGAAGAATTAATATTGCTAAAATGGCCATACTACCCAAAGCAATCTACAGATTAAATGTGATCCCTATCAAATTACCCATGAGATTTTTCACAGGACTAGAACAAATAATCCTAAAATTTATATGGAACCATAAAAGACCCAGAATTGCCAAAGCAATCCTGAAGAAAAAGAATAAAGCAGAAGGCATAACCCTCCTAGACATCAGACAATACTACAAAGCTACAGTAATCAAAACAACATGTTTTTGGCACAAAAACAGACATATGCATCTATGGAACAGAACAGAGAGCCCAGAAATACACCCACACACTTATGGTCAATTAATCTTACACAAAGGAGGAAAGAATATACAATGGGAAAAAGACCGTCTCTTCAGCAAGTGGTGTTGGGAAAGGTGGAGAGCTGCATGTAAATCAATGAAATTAGAACACACCCTCTCACCATAAACAAAAATAAACTGAAAAGGGCTTAAAGACTTAAACATAAGACAAGACACCATAAAACTCCTAGAAGAGAACATAGGCAAAACATTCTCTGACATAAATCATACCAATATTTTCTTAGGTCAGTCTCCCAAGGCAATAAAAATAAAAGCAAAAGTAAACAAACCGGGGAATTCCCTGGTGGTCCAGTGGTTAGGATGCCATGCTTTCACTGCTGAAGGCGTGGGTTCAATCCCTGATCAGGGAACTAAGATCATACAAGCCGCACAACGTGGCAGAAAAAAAAAAAAAAGGACCTAATCAAACTTACAAGCTTTTGCGCAGCCAAATGAAACATAAACAAAAGAAAAAGACAATCTACAGGATAGGAGAAAATATCTGCAAACAATGAGACCGACAAGGGCTTAATTTCCAAAATATACAAACGGCTCATATAACTCAGCAACAAAAAAACAAACAAGCCAATCCAAAAACGGGTGGAAGACCTAAATAGACATTTCTCCAAAGAAGACATACAGATGCCCAATAGGTACATGAAAAGGTGCTCAAAATTGCTAATTATTAGAGAAATGCAAATGAAAACTACAATGAGGTACCACCTCCCACCAGTCAGAATTGGCATCATTAAAAAGTCTACAAATAACAAATACTGGAGAGGGTGTGGAGAAAAGGGAACCCTCCTACACTGTTGGTGGGAATGTACATTGATGCAGCCACTGTTGAAAACAGTATGGAGGTTCCTAAGAAAAGTAAAAATAGAATTAACTACCATATGACCCAGCAATCCCACTCCTGGGCATATATCAAGAACACAATAATTCAAAAAGATACATGCACGCCTATCTTCATAGCAGCATTATTCACAATAGCAAAGACATGGAAACAAACTAAATGTCCGTCAACATATGAATGGATAAAGAAGATGTGGTACATATATACAAAGGAATATTACTCAGCTATAAAAAGAATGAAATAATGCCATTCGCAGCAACATGGAAGCAACTAGAGATTATCACTACAAGTGAAGTAAGTCAGACAAAGAAAAATATCATATGACATCACTTACATGTGGAATCTAAAATATGACACAAATGAACCTATCTATGAAACAGAAACAGAATCACAGACATAGAGAACAGACTGGTGGTTGCCAAGGGTGAGGGGGTTGGGGGAGGGATGGAGTGGGAGGTTGGGGTTAGCAGATGCAGACTATTATATATGGAATGGATATACAACAAGGTACTACTGTATAGCACAGAGAACTATATTCAATATCCTATGATAAACCATAATGGAAAAGAATATTTTAAAAAAGAATGTGTGTGTATACTATATATATATATATATATATATATATATATAACTGAATCCATTTGTTGTACATTGTAAATCAACTATACTTCAATAAAAAATTAAAATAATAACCAGCTTAAAAAAAAAAGAAACTAGCAACCTTAAAAAAATGTTTTCAAAAATGGATATAAATTTGATTTACCCATTAGGAATGTATGAGAGTTTCAGTTTCTCCACATCTTCCTCAGGATTTTTTATGGTCAATGTTATGTATTTTATCTCTTGTAACAAGTATGTAATAGTATCTCATCCTGCTATTAACTTGCATTTCTCTAACTGCTAGCGATTTGCAATATCTTTGCATGTCCTTAGTGACATTTCTCCAGCCTCATCAGTAAAATTCTCCTACATACCTTTTGCACAATTTCTAGCTATATGGTTTGTATTTTTATTGTTGAGTATAGAATATATAAATAGGAACATGCCCAATGACATATTAGTGGTTCGTGAGTATTTTCTGACAATGCAAATTATCTTTCCATTTTCATCATAGGGAGTTATGCAGAGCAAAAGTGTAAAATTTTAATATCATCCAATTTATCGATTCATTTTCTTAAATGGATTTTGTTTTGGCTCTCATCATTAAGAACAATTTGCCAAGAGCTAAGTCAAACAAATTTTCTCCTATAGTTAGGTCTAAATGTTTTATAGTTTTGCATTTTACATTTAAATCCATGATCCATTTTGAGTTAATTTGGGTAGATATGAGGTTTAGCTCAAGGTTCACTTTTAAAATGTATGCGTGTTTAACTGATCCAGAACCTAGTATAAAAAAGACTGTCTTTCTTTCATTAAATTGATTTTAGGAATTTATGAAAAATAGGCTGGGTATATTTCTGCAAATCAATTTCTGGCTTCTCTATTCTGTTTCATTGATATATGTCTCTTTCCCTCCATCAAAACCATGCAGACTTAATAATGGTAACAATTTAATGCTTTAAAATCAGGTAGAGAACTGTTGGTGGGAATGTAAATTGGTGTAGCCCCTTTGGAAAACAGTATGGAGGTTTCTTATGAACCAGCAATCCCACTCCTGGACATATATTCAGAAAAAACAAAAACTCTTAATTCAAAAAGATACATGCACCGCAATGTTCATAGCAGCACTATTTACAATAGCTAAGATATGGAAGCAACCTAAATGTCCATCAACAGATGAATGGATAAAGAAGATGTGGAACATATATACAATGGAATATTACTCAGCCATAAAAAAGAATATTATAATGCCACTTGCAGCAACACATATTGACCTAGAGATTATCATAGTAAGTGAAGTAAGTCAGACAAAGAAAGACAAATATCATATGATATCACTTATATGTGGAATGTAAAAAAATGATACAAATGATCTTATTTGCAAAACAGAAATAGTCACAGACATAGAAAACTAAGTTATGGTTACCAAAGGGGAAAGGGGTGGAGGGATGAACTGTGAATTTGGGACTAAGAAATACATACTACTATATATAAAATATCCAACAAGGATCTACTGTATAGCACAGGGAGCTATATTCAATACCTTGTAATAACCAAATAATGGAAAAGAATATGAAAAAGAACATATATATGTATGTATGTGTGTGTGTATATATATATATATATACACACACACACACACAAACATAACAGAATCACTTTGCTATAATCCTGAATCATTGTAAGTCAACTATACTTCAATAAAATAAAAATGAAATAAATTTTAAAAATCAGGTAGAGATAACAGTCACTATATAATTCTTTTAATAAATTGTTTAATCCATTCTAGTTGCATTTTCTTTCCTGCTGAGGGACATCTTAGTTGCTTCCAAATTTGGGCATTAATGAATTAAGCTGCTACAAGTATACATGTGCAAGTGTTTGTGGGGACATAAATTTTCAACTCCTATGGGTAAATACCAATAAGCACAATTGGCAGATTACATGGTAACAGTATGCTTACTTTTTTAAGAAGCCACTGAACTATATTCCAAAGTGGCTTTACTGTTGTGCATTCCCACCAGCAATGTACAAGAGTTCCTGTTACTCCAGACCCTCACCAGAGGTGGTTTTTTATGTGTCCTGGATTGTGACCATTCTAATACGTGTGCAGTGGTATCTCCTTTTTATGTTCATTTGCATTTCCCTGATAACGTATGATGTGGAGAATCTTTCATATGCATATTTCCCATCTGTATATCTTCTTTGGTGGGATGTATGTTAGTTCCTCCACTTACTTTTTAATCAGATTGTATTCTTATTATTGAACTTTTAGAGTTCTTTGCATGTTGTAGATAATAGTTTCTTATCAGATGTATTTTTTGCAAATATTTTCTACCAGTCTCTGGCTTGTCTTCCTATTCTCTTGACATTGACTTTTGCGAAGAAAAACTTTTTAATTTTAACAAAATCCAGCTTTTCAATTATTTATTTATTTCATGAATGTGACTTTGGTGTTGTACCAAGAGAGTCATTGCGAAACCAAAGATCACCAAAGGTTTTCTCCTATGTAACCTTCTAGGAGTCTTATAGTTTCACATTTAGGTCTATGACCAATTTGTAGTTGATTTTTGTGAAGAGTGTAAGATCTGTGTCTAGATTTTGTTTTTTACATGTGTAAGTCTGGTTGTTCCAGCAACACTTGTCACAGATACCATCTTAGCTCCATTATATTGCCTTACCTCCTTTGTCAAAGATCAGTTGACTATATTTATGCAGATATATTTCTCAGCTCTATATTCTATACCACTGACCTAGTTGTCTATTCTTTGACAATACCACACTGTCTTGATAGAAAACGTTAAAGATGAGTAGGTTCAGTTCTCTGACTTTGCTCTTTTCCATCAATGTTTGTGCTGGTAATTCCGAGTCTTTTGCCTCTCCATATGAACTTCAAAATCAGTTTCTCAATATCCACAAAATGTCTGCTAACATTTTATTTGGGATTTTATTTAATCCATAGATCAAGTAGGGAAGAACTGACAACTTGATAATGTCTATCCATTTATTTAGTTTTTGATTACATTCATCAAACGTTTCTGGTTTTCCTCAAAAAGACCCTGCATATATTTTGTTAGATTTATATCTAAGTATTTCATTTCCAGGGGGAGAAGTGCTAATATAAAAGGTATTGCATTTTTAATTTCAAATTGTACTCGCTAATCACTTATAAATAAAAAATCAATTGACTTCTGTATATTAACCTTATATCATACAACTTTGCTATAATCACTTAGTTCCAGGATGTTTTTTCTTGATACTTTAGGATTTTCTCCATAGACATTTATATCATCTCTGAAAAAGACAAATTTCTTCCTAACCAATCTGTTTATACATTATTTCCTTTTCTTGTACTATTGAGTTAGGACTTCCAGAATGACATATAAAAGGAGTGGTGAGATAAGACATCCTTGCCTTGTTTCAATCTTAGCAGAAAATTGGCTATTTAACTACCATTAAGAATGATATTGCCCTTCAACATCCATTTATAATAAAAACTCTCCAGAAAGTGGGCATAGAGGAAACATACCTCGACATAATAAAGGCCATATGTGACAACTCCACAGTTAACACCACAATCAATGGTGAAAAGCTGAAAGCATTTCCCCTAAGATCAGGAACAAGACAAGGATGCCCACACTCACCACTTTTATTCAACATAGTTTTGGAAGCCCTAACCACACGAATCAGAGAAGAAAAAGAAGTAAAAGGAATCCAAATTTGAAAAGTAGTAGTAAAATTGCCACTGTTTGCAGGTGACATCATACTATACATAGAAAATCCTAAAGATGACACCAGAACATTCTTAGACCTCGTCAATGAATTCGCAAAGTTGCAGGATACAAAATATACAGAAATTTGTGGCACTCCTATACACTAATGATGAACTATCAGAAAGAGAAATTAAGGAAACAGTCCCATTTACCACTGCATCAAAAAGAATAAAATACCTAGGATGTATAAACCTACCTAAGGAGGTAAAAGAACTATATTACAAAAACTATAACATGCTTATTAAAGAAATTGAAGATGACACAAACAGGTGGAAAGATATACAGTGTTCTTGGATTAGAAGAATCAATACTGTTAAAATGACCATACTACCCAAGGCAATTTATAGATTCAATGCAATCCCTATCAAATTACCAATGGCACTTTTCACAGAACTAGAACAAAATTTTTTTTAATTTGTATGAAAACACAAAAGACCACAAATAGTGAAAGCAATTTTGAAAAAGAAGAATGGCGCTAGAGGAATCAGGCTCCCTGTCTTCAGACTATACTACAAAGCTATAGTAATAAAAACAGTATGGTACTGACACAAAAACAGGCATGTACATCAGTGGAAAAGGATAGAAAGCCCAGAAATAAACCCACACATTTATGGTCAATTAATCTATGACAAAGGAGGCAATAATATACAATGGGGAAAAGACAGTCTCTTCAATAGGTGGTGCTGGGGAAACTGGACAGCTACTTGTAAAAGAATGAAAGCAGAATATTCTCAAACACCATACACAAAAATAAATTCAACATGAATTAAAGACCTAAATGTAAGACTGGATACCATCAAACTCCTTGAGGAAAACACAGGCAGAACACTCTTTGAAATAAACCACAGCAATATCTTTTTGGACCTGTCTCCTAGAATAATGGAAATAAAAACAAAAATAAACAAATGGGACATAATTAAACTTAAAAGCTTTTGCACAGCAAAGGAAACCATAAACAAAATGAAAAGACAACCTATAGAATGGGAGAAAATATTTGCAAACGATTTGACCAACAGGAATTAATTTCCAAAATATACAAACAGCTCATACAACACAACAACAAAAGAACAAACAACCAAACTAAAAAATGGGCAGAAGATCTAAATAGACATATCTCCAAAGAGGACATAGAGATGGCCAACAAGAACAAGAAAAAATGCTCAGCATGGCTAATTATCAGAGAAAAGCAATCAAAACAACAATGAGGTATCACCTCACACTGGTCAGAATGGCCATCATCAAAAAATCTACAAACAATAAATGCTGGAGAGGGTGTGGAGAAAAGTGAACCCTCCTACACTGTTGGTAGAAATGTAAATTGGTACAGCCACTATGGAGAACAGTATGGAGGTTCCTTAAAAAGCTAAAAATAGAGCTACCGTACGATCCACCAGTCCCACTCCTGGGCATATATTCAGAGAAAACCATAATCTGAAAAGGTACATGCACCCCAATGTTCATATCAGCACTATTTACATCAGCCAAGAAATGGAAGCAATGTAAATGTCCATTGACAGAGGAATGGATATATAAGATGAGGAACATATATACAATGGAATATTACTCAGCCATAAAAAAGAATGAAATAATGCCATTTGCTATGACTTAGATGAACCTAGAGATTGACATACTGAGTGAAGTAAGTCAGAGAAAGACAAATATCAAGTGATACGCTTATATGCGGAATCTAAAAAAGTGGTACAAATGAACCTATTTACAAAACAAACTTATGGTTACCAAAGGGAAGGGGAGTGAATGGATAATTAGGAGATTGGGATTAACATATATACACTACTATATATAAAACAGATAAACAACAAGGACCTACTGTATAGCACAGGGAACTATATTCAATATTTTGTAATAACCTATAAGGAAAAAGAATCTGAAAAAGAATATATATATATTCAGTTATACAAATATACATGTATGTATGTATGTATGTATGTAAAACTGAATCACTGTGCTGTACACCTGAAACTAACATGACATTATAAATCAAGTATTTTTCAATTAAAAAAAACAGAAATAAACCTATGCACTTATGGTTAATTAATCTATGACAAAGGAGGCAAGAATATACAATGGAGAAAAGACAGTCCCTTCAATAAGTGGTGCTAGGAACACTAGATACCTACATGTAAAAGAATAAAATTAGAACATCCTCGAACACCACACACAAAAATAATATCAAAATGGACTAAAGACGTAAATATAAGACCAGAAACCACAAAACTCCTAAAGGAAAATACAGGCAGAACACTTTTTGAGATAAATCAATAGTAGAAATATCTTTTGGGGTCTCTCTCCCAAAGCAAAGGAAATAAAAGCAAAAATAAACAAATGGGACCTAATTAAACTAAAAAGCTTCTGCACAGCAAAGGAAACTATCAACAAAATGAACAGACAGCCTAGAGAATGGGAGAAAATATTTGCAAATGATATGACGGATAAGAGATTAATATCCAGCATATATAAACAGCTCATACAACTCAACAGAAAAACAACAAACAACCTAATTTAAAAATGGGCAGGGGCTTCCCTGGTGGCGCAGTGGTTGAGAATCTGCCTGCCAATGCAGGGGACACGGGTTCGAGCCCTGGTCTGGGAAGATCCCACATGCCGCGGAGCATCTGGGCCCATGAGCCACAATTACCGAGCCTGCGCGTCTGGAGCCTGTGCTCCGCAACAAGAGAGGCCGCGATAGTGAGAGGCCTGCGCACCGCGATGAAGAGTGGCCCCCGCTTGCCACAACTAGAGAAAGCCCTCGCACAGAAACGAAGACACAACACAGCCATAAATAAATAAATAAATTTATAAAAAAAAAATGGGCAGAAGAACCAAATAGACATTTTTTCAAAGAGGAAATGCAGGTCACCAACAGGCACATGAAAGGATGCTCAACATCACTAATCATCAGGGAAATGCAAATCAAGACCAGAATTAGACATCACCTCACACCTTTCAGAATGGCTATCATCAAAAAGTCTATGAATAACAAATGTTGGCGAGGATGTGGAGAAAAGGGAACCCTAGTACACTGTTGGTGGGAATGTAAATTGGTGCAGCCACTATGGAGAACAGTATGGAGATTCCTTATAATACTAAAAAGAGTTAGCATATGATCCAGTGATCCCACTCCTTGGCATATATTCAGAGAAAACTCTTAATTCGAAAAGATACATGTTCCCCAATGTTCTTGCAGCACTATTTCTGGTAGCCAAGGCATGGAAGCAACCTAAGGTTCCATGGACAGATGAATTGATAAAGAAAATGTGGTATATATATACCATGGAATAGTACTCAGCTAGAAAAAAGAATGAAATAACGCAATTTGCAGCAACATGGATGGACCTAGAAATGATCATACTAAGTGAAGTAAATCAGACAGAGGAAGACAAATATATGATATCACTTATTTGTGGAATCTAAAAAATGATACAAATGAACTTATTTGCAAAACAGAAATAGACTCACAGAATAGAACCTCATGGCTACCAAAGGGGAAAGAGGGAGGGAGGAATAAATTAGGGTTTTGGGATTAAAATATACACATACTCTATATAAAACAGATAACCAACAAGGACCTACTGTATAGCACAGGGAACTATAGTCAATATCTTGTAATAACCTATAATGGAAAATAATCTTAAAAAGAATATATATATATATATATATATATATATATATATATATCTGAATCTCTTTGCTGTACAACTGAAACTAACACATTGTAAATCAACTATATTTCAATAAAACATTTTTAAAATACAATTTTAAAAAATGATATTATCTGTACGTTTTTTGAGTAAGGTTTTATCAGGTTAAGGATGTTACTCTTTATTCTTTATTGTTTTACAAATCATGTATGGGTTTTGGATTTTGTCAAATGATTTTTACTGCATCTATTTATATGACCATATGATTTTTCTTTTTTTTAGCCTGTTGATGTGATGGATTACAGAAACTGATTTTTGAATGTTGAAACCATGTTGCATCCATGGGATAAATTCCATAAGTTCACGGCTTAAAAATTTTACTACATATTTGGATTTGATATAATATTTTGTTAAGGATTTTTATATCTGTGTTCATGAAATACAGGTTTGTAGTATTCTTTTAATGTCCTTGATTTTGATATATGGTAATTGTGGTCCCACTGTATGAGTTAGGAAATATTCCTACTGCTTCTATCTTCTGGAAGACTTTGCAGAGTATTGATATAGTTTCTTCCATAAATAGATGATAGAATTCCCCAGTGAATCCATCTAGGCCTTATGCTTTCCCTTATTGAAGGTTGTTATTTATCGATTTAATTTCTGTAATATGTAAGGGCTTATTCAAATTGTCTATTTGTTAAGGAATTGTACATCTATATTAAACTGATATTAGTCTGTAGTTTATTTATGTATTCTATTTATTTATTAAGTTCCTTTGCCTTTGATATAAAGGCAACACTAGTCTTATAGAATGAGTTAAGAAGTGCTTTTCTTTTTTATTTTCTGAAAGAGATCACATGCAAATTGGTGATAAATCTGAAAATATTTAGTTCGTTTTTGCAGTAAAACAAAGTGGGCCTGGAGATCTTTTTTCCAGGAGTTTTAAAATTATAAATGTAAATAAGTTGTTATTGGACTATTCATTTTACTTCTTTTAGTGACAGTAATTTGTGTTCTTTGAGGTATTGGTCCATTTCATTTAATGTGTCTAACTCAAGCATGGCAAGTTATTCATATTTTCTCATTTCTTTGGGGTCTTCATAGTTTATTGTTATATCTTGTTTCTCTTGTGTTATTGAACTATTTGTGGCTTCACTTTTTTCCCAGTCTTGGTAGAGGTTTGTTAATTTCAACAAGCCTTTCAATGAAACAGCTTATGTTTCATTTTCTCTATTGTTTTGTGCATTCAGTTTCATCAGTTTCTGGTCTTATCTTTTTTCATTCTCTTCCTTCTTCTTGTTTTGTATTTAATTTGCCATTCTTTTCCTAGTTTCTTAAGGTGTTTGTTTACTGATTTTGAGTTTTCTGTGTTTTCTGATGTGTGTATTCAATGATGTTTCTCACAGCACTGATTGAGCTGTATCTTACATATTTAATATTTTTTTGTCATTCATTTTTAGGTATTTGTATTTCTTGAAAGACATTTTCTTTCATCAGTGGGTTATTTAAAAGTATGTTTTCTAGTTTCCAAGTGTTCATAAAATTTCCTGTTACCTTTCACTTATGCATTTCTACTTTAATACTATTGTGGTCAGAAAACACTCCGTATGGTTGAAATGCTTTTAAACATATTGAGATTTGCTTTGTGGCACAAAATATGGTATCATTTCTACATTTGTTTATTTCAAATGTTCATTTGAAGAGAACATTTACTTTGGTATTATACGGATGGCCTGTTACTTCTGTCAATTAAGTCTGGGTAATTCATAGTTTTGATCAGTTCTCTACCTTTACTAATTTTCTGTCTAATTCTATCCACTACTGAGAGGAGTGTTTGCCAACTCCATTTATTATTTTTGTATCCATTACCACTTTTTGTATTTTCAACCTCTGTTGTTTGATGCATAAAATTTAGGATTGTTATACATTCTTAGTTGACTCTTTTATCATGTTTTGTCTCTTCCTGGCCCTTGTGATTTTTTGTGGTGAAATTTACAGGAACTCCTAATTTCTTCAGGTTCATATTTGCATGGTTAGCTTTTTCCATCTTTCTACTTCCAAGCTATACATATCACCATATTTTGAGTGATTTACTGATATATAGCATGTATAACTGGCCATGTAAATTTATCCTCTATGCCATTCTGTCTTATAATTGTACCCATATTATAATTTATATTATATATATTATTGTATATTATATACATTATAATTGTTCCATAATTAGACATTTACATTTATTATAACTTTTGACATGGTAGGGTTAACTCCATGATTTATATTGCTGTTTGCTTGCTCCATCTGTTTTTCATTTATGTTTATCTTTCCTTACTATTTTTTACTTGAGTGCGTTTTAGGATATCATATTGATTTATCTAGTGTTTTTGAGTATATCTTTTCTTAGAGATTTTTAGTTGCTCTTGGTAATAAGTGTAGAGAACTTTTGTCTCTTTTCCCTCTATTTATAATAGTTTTAAATATTTTCACCGCATGCTTTGAGAACCATGCTACACAGTGTTAAACAGTCTTCACCTTCTACTGTTCTTTTGTCCCTCCTGGTGTTCCAGTATTTATCATTTCACTTGTTTGGAGAATGTTCTTTAACCATTCTTATAGAATAGGTCTGGAAGCATCAATTTATCCTGTGTTTAATTTGTTTGAAAATGTGTTTATTTCTTCTTCATTCCTAAAGGATAACTTTGCCCACTATAAAAATCTAGGTGACAGTTCCTTCCTTCATGACTTGAAAAATGTAAAGTCATCTCTTTCTGGCCTCCACATTTTCTGAGGACAAGTCTACTATCATTTGTGGTTTTTTCTACAATAGTTTTTGTTTGTTTGTTTTTGGCCCCCTCTGGCTGCTTTCATGAGTATCTTTTGTTTTTAATGGTTTGACTATTGTGTGCCTCAGAATGGATTTCTTTGGGTTTCTACTACTTGGGGTTCATTAAGCTTTGTGAATCTATGTGTTTTCAAAAATTGGAGGAGTCTTCAGTCATTGTCAAACACATTTTGGACTTACCTTCTCTCTTACCTTCTTCTGGGACCCCAGTGACAGGAATCGTGGAACTTCTGTTATTGTCCCAAAGACCCTTGAGGCTTAAAAAAATGTTTAGCCTATTTGCTCTCTGTGAATAATTTTAATTGTTCTATCTTTAAGTTCACTGGGTCTTTTCTCTGTCATTTCCATTGTGCTGTTAAAACCATCCATTTAGTTACTTCATTTATGTTTTTCAGTTCTGAAATTAAACACTTGGTCCTTCATATCTTCTTTCCTTACTGAGATTTTCTGATATTCTATTTCAAATGTGTTTTTAATTGCTTGTTAAAACATTCCTGTGGGGGCTGCTTTATAGTCTTCAATAGGTAATTCCAACATCTGTGTCATCTCTATGTTGGCAGCTATTTATTGTCTTTTCTCATTAAAGTTGAAAATTTCCTGGCCCATGATTATGACTTTTTTTACACTAGACATTTTGGGCATATGATTCTGGAATTCAGTTGAATCTTCTTTTTACAGACCTCCTATGAGTCAGCTCTGGTGAGGGATGGAGATTCTGCCATCTAACAGTGAATGTACAGGTTCTCCCCTTGACATTCTTTAAACTCCAGGAGGGAGAGGAAGCTTTAACTGCTGATCATATGTAGGTGTGAGGGAACAGCATATTATATCAATGCTCCTCACCACATGTCCTCCACAGATATCAGAATGGGTGGTTGGGACAGCACTCAATAGGGCTGGAGAGTGGTTAAAGTACTAGCTTACCACATGGCCTCATCTGACAAGCCCCATGTAGAGAGGGAAGTGCTCTTTGTTACTGCTGGATGTGGATATGAATCCAAGATGCCCACAAGGTCTCTATTTATGCTATGGGGATTAGTGTTGCCACTGTGCAGTAAAGGCTTTGCTGTCCAACAGGTTTTCTCTCATACTACCCTGACACTGGTTGAGGGTGGATGAGAGTCTCATTGTAGATTGGCAACAGAGAAGGCTATGATGCCACTCAGCCTTTGCTGATGGAGGTGTGGATGGAGCAGTGATTTTTACCCTTAGGTTTGGAAGTAGTAGGGCAATACTTTCTAAAAGTTGTCTTATTTGATGGGTTGCTACTGGCTAGAGAATCCTTTTCCTAGGGATTTGTTCTGTTTTGATTTTTGGTCTGTGCTCACAGGTCTTTCTATTTGCCAGATACTTCAGCACTTAACCTGCGATATATTAGGCAAAAGAAAAAAACTCAATGTAATGTCTTTTCTTGGGTGCCAGTGTCTCTTGCTGATCTCCATCCCTTTTCATTCTTCTTGTATTTCTTTGATATATAATATCCAGGGTTTTTGGCAAATATGAAAGTGCGTCTATTCCCCTGATCTTGAGCCCAAAGTCCTAGGCCATATAAAATTAAGATATTTATTTGTATGCATTTACATCTATCTTTTTATTATGTCTCTCCTCTCTTTTTAAAATTCTACTTTTCCTTCTTTCCTCTATTCCTTTTGATTTGAATATTTTATAGTATTCCATTTTAATTTATTTAATAATTTTTAGTAGGTTTACATATATTTCAGAGGTTTCCCTAAGGATTAAAATGTACATGGGTGATATTTTCCCATCTACTAAACATTAAAATATTACTACTTTAAATAAAATCTATAAATCTTAGGACCATATAGGTCCCATTACCATCTGCTTTGTCATGAACTATAGTCCTGTGATTTTGTCATACATACAAGCTAAAAGTAAGCCTGTTAGTTTTATGAATTCTGGCAGAAGACAAGAATAAATAGCTCAAACTTTATCCCTTTGAAGTACCAAGTTTCTCTCTGGTGTCACTACCTGAAAATCATGCCTCAATGACAGAAGATTTTATAACTCATGACATGGTAAGCAGCATGAGCATCTTCACATTGATTTCATGAGTTCACATTGGTTCTTCAAGCTTTCCACCTTATTCCAAGGGGGCAATGAAAAATGGTCTAGGTGGATTCTGCACATGTAATGGGTTTGCATCAGAGGTGAGGTATCCCAAATTTAGGAAACCTGAATATTTTGGATTCTCTGTATATTAACTTTTCCAATAGGCCCAAAGGATTAATCCAGGTACCACAGGATGTATTAGTGTTTGCAGAGGCTCGGCCTTTGCCTGCAAGTTGTAACTCTAGGGCAATTCTATAATCTAAAACAAACCCTGGCCAGTGAGATGAAGCTGACTTGACTGCATTCAAGGAATAGGCAGAGGAACCTTAATGAATTAAGCACCCCCATGGAGTCAGCTTTCACTGAAGCTTTGCTTCAGGTTGTGGAGCAGGAGATAAAGATTACCAGAGAGGAAAGCTGCAACATTTCAAAGTAAAAATGAGATTGCCCTGGGGCTAATGTTTCTGTATTATTAAAAAATACTAATTTCATCTGACAAACAAGGCTTGTTGGGCCTTTTTCTCAAAATGGATATTCTAGATGTTTTAAGAGATTGCAAAGTGTCATGCCAACCTCTGTCACAGAATGAAACATTATTATTTGGATAGTGCAAAACAATAAATTTAAAAACCAGCCCTGTGGGATTCCCTGGTGGCACAGCAGTTAAGAATCCGCCTGCCAATGCAGGGGACACAGGTTCGAGCCCTGGTCCGGGAAGATCCCACATGCCGCGGAGCAACTAAGCCCGTGCACCACAACTACTGAGCCTGCACTCTAGAGCCTGCGAACCACCAATACTGAGCCCGTGTGCCACAACTGAGCCCACGTGCTGCAATTACTGAAGCCCACGCGCCTAGAGCCTGTGCTCTGCAACAAGAGAAGCCACTGCAACGAGAAGCCCGTGCACCACAACAAAGAGTAGCCCCCACTCGTCGCAACTAGAGAAAGCCCACACGCAGCAACGAAGACCCAACACAGCCAAAAATAAATAAAAATAAAATAAATTAAAAATATCTAAAAAGAAAAGAAAAACAAAAAACCTGCCCTGTGCTAAAATTACCTCCCAACACCTACTTTATGTTGTTACCATAATTTAATATCTAAATATATTGAAGTTCCTCTCAGGCAATGTTATAATCTTGTTTCCAAGAGTCATGTACTTTTTAAAGGGTTTAGGAGAAAAACAGTTATCGTATATGCCCAGATATTTACCGTTACTTGCTCAAACTTTATCCCTTTGAAGTACCAAGTTTCTCTCTGGTGTCACTACCTGAAGAAAACCATTATCATTTCTTTTAGAGCATTTTTGTGATAAAAAATTATCTAGGTTTTCCTTCATTTAAGAATAATCTTGAATTCATTTAAAAGGGTATTTTTCCTAGTGATAGACTTCTGGGTTCATTTTACCTTCAGCACTTTAAAGATGTTCTATTTTCTGGACTCTGTAGTATCTCGTAAGAAATACAGTTATTTATTCAAATTACCATTACCCTATAAATAATAAACTGATTTTTGGTAGGAACTTTCAAAATTTTTTCTTCATCATTGGCTTTCATCAGTTTGATTACACTGTGTATCAGTATGCATTTGGGTTTATTCTCGTCAAGGTCACAATGCTTATTGAATCTGCACATTTATGTCTTTCACCAAACATTATTATTATTTCTTCAAATGTTTTCTGTGCCAATCATCATGAGGTGATGGATGTGTAAAGAATGTAGTATGTCCATATACTGTAATATTATTCATCTATAAACAGGAATGAATTATGGATATACAGTATGACATGTATGTTCCTCTTAATCATTGTGCTAAGTAAAAGAAACCAGACACATAAGGGTCTTATTCCATTTACACACCCTTTGACTATGGCAAACAGTGTGGCTATACATATTTCCATACAAAATTTCTACTTGAACATTAATATTCCTTTAACTGAGGAATATACCTTTGTGTGGAATTGGTGGGTCACAGAGATTCTATAAATTTTTGAGGGACCACCATACTGTTTTGCACAGTAGCCTCACTGTTTGACATCCCCCCATAACAAAGAACAAAAATCCCAACTTCTCCACATCCTTAGCAACATTTATTATTTTCCATTTTTCATTTTATACCCAAAATGTGAAGTGATATCTCATGGTTATTTTGAATTGAATTTCTCAAGTAAAAATATTAAAATTCTTTTCATGTACTTATGGCTCCTGGTATATTAACTTTTGAGAAATATTTATGTCCTTGGTGCATTTCTAAATTGTACTTTTCTTCTGTTTTTTACTTGGAAGTGTTCTTTATATATTCTTCATGCTAGTAAGTTCTCAAATACATAATTTCCAAGTATTTTCTCCCATTCTATGAGCTGTCTTTTCACTGCCCTCAGAGTGTGCTATGGTGCACGTTTGTAAGTTGGATAAAGTCCAACTACGGGCATACCTCTGAGATAGTGAGTGTATTGTTCCAGCAAATATCACAGTAAAGTGAGTTGAGTTAAATGAATTTTTAGATTTCCCAGTGAAAATAAGTTATATTTACACTACATTGTAGTCTATTAAGTATGCAGTGGCATTATGCCTAAAAAACAATGTACATACCTTAACTAAAAAATACTGTCACCTGAGCCTTCAGTGAGTAGTTATCTTTCTGCTTGTGGAGGATATTGCCTTGATGTTGATGGCTGCTGACTGATGAGGGTGGTGGTTGCTAAAGGTTGGAGTGGCTATGGCAATTTCTTAAAATAAGACAGCAGTGAAGTCTGCCACATCAATTGACTCTTCCTCTCACGAACAACTTCGCTGTAACATGCAATGCTGTTTGGTAGCATTTTACCCACAGTGGAACTTTAAAATTGGAGTCAGTCCTCTCGAACCCTTCCACTACTTTATCAACCAAGTTTGTGTAATAGTCTAAATCCTTTCTTGTCATTTGGACAATATTCAAAAGCATCTTTAATGGGTGTAGACTCCATCTCAAGAAATCACTTTCTTAGTTCATCCATAAGAAGCATCTCTTCACCCATTAAAGTTTTATTATGAGATTGCAGCAATTCAGTCACATCTTCGGGCTCCACTCCTAGTTTTTGGTTCTTTTCCAATTTCCACCACATTTGGAGTTACCTCCTCCACTGACGTCTTGAACCTCTCAAAGTCATCCATGAGGGCTGGAATCAATGTCCTCCAAACTCCTGTTAATGTTGATACTCTGACCTCTTCCCATGAATCACGAATGTTCTTAATGACATCTGGAATGGTGAATCCATTCCAGAAGGTTTTCAATTTACTTTGCCCAAAACATCAAAGAAAACACTATCTATGGCAGGTATTGTCTTACAAAATGTACTTGTTAAATAATAAAAATTGAAAGTCGAAATTGCTCCTTAACCGACAGGATGCAGAATGGATGATGTGTTAGCAGGCATAAAAACAACATTAATCTCATTGTACATCTCCACCAGGGCTCTTGAGTGACCAGATGCATTGTCAATGAGCAGCAATATTTTGAAAGGAATCTCTTTTTGCTGAGCAGTGGGTATCAACAGTAGGCTGAAAATATTCAGTAAACCATGTTGTAAGCAGCTGTGCTCTCATCCAGGCTTTGTTGTTCCATTTGCGGAGCACAGGCAGAGTAGATTTAGCATAATTATTAAGAACCCTAGGATTTTCAGAATGGTAAATGACAACTGGCTTGAACTCAAAGTTACCAGTTGCATTAGCCTGACAAGAGAGTCAGCCTGTCCTCTGAAGCCAGGAATTGACTTCTCCTCTGTAGCTATGAATGTCCTAGATGCACTTCTTCCAATAGAAGGCTGTTTTGTCTACACTGAAGACCTGTTGTTTAGTGTGGCCACCTTCATTAATTATCTTAGTTAGATCTTCTGAATAATTTGCTGCAGCTTCTACATCAGCACTTATTCCTTCACCTTGCATTTTTATGTTATGGAGATGGCTTCTTTCCTTAAACTTCATGAACGAACCTCTGCTAGCTTCAAACTTTTCTTCTGCAGCTTCCTCATCTCTGTCAACCTTCATAGAATTGAAGAGAGCTAGGGCCTTGCCCTGGATTAGGCTTTGGCTTAAGGGAATGTTGAGGCTGGTCTGTTCGTCTATCCAGACTGCTAAAACTGTCTCAGTATCAGCAATAAGGCTGTTTTGCTTTCTTATCATTTATGTGTTCACTGGAGAAGCGCTTTTCATTTCCTTCAAGAATTTTTCCTTTGTATTCACAATTTGGCTAACTGGCACAAAAGGCCTAGTTTTTGGCCTGTGTAGGCATTCAACATGCCTTCCCCACTAAGCTTAATCATTTCTAGCTTTTGATTTAAAGTGAGAGATGTGCGAGTCTTCCTTTCACTTGAACACTTAGAGGCCACTGTAGGGATATCCACTGGCCTAACTTCATTGTTGTTGTTTCTCAGGGAATAGACAGGCCTGAGGAGAGGGAAAGAAACAGGAAAACGGCATGTCAGTGGAGCATTCAGAACACATACAACATTGATTAAGCTCACTGTCTTATATGGATGTGGTATGTGATTTTCTAAAACAATTACAATAGTAACATCAAAGATCATTGATCACAGATCACCACAACAAATATGATAATGAAAATTTTTGAAATATTGCAAGAATTACCAAAATATGACACAGAGATATAAAGTGAGGAAATGCTGTTGGAAAAATGGTATCAATACACTTGCTCAATGCTGGGTTGCTACAAACTTTAAATTTGTAAGAAACACAATGTACCCAAAGTGCAATAAAACCAACTGCAATGAGGTATACTGTAATTTATTATTTCTTTTGATGATTTTACTTTCAGTGTCATATCTAAGAATTGATCGCCAAATTAAAGATCAAGAAAATTTTACTATACATTTTCAATTATGGATTTTTACAGTATTAGCTTGTATATTTAGCTTTTGATAGATTTTGAGTTAATTTCTGTAAAGGTTATGAGTTAAAAGTCCAATTACATTCTTTTATATGTTGATCTCCAGTTGTCAAAGAACCATCTGCTAACACTACTCTTTCATAATTGAATGGTCTTGGCAACCTTTTGGAAAATCAATTAGCCATAAGTTGTATTTCTGAACTCTCATTTCTATGACATTGGCCTATATGTCTATCCTTACACAAATATCATACTGTTCAAGATTACTATTGCTTTGTTATAGTTTGAAAAAAGTGTAAATCATCCAAATTTATAGTTTTCAAGATTGTTTAGGCTATTCAGGTTATTTGCAATTTCATACTTATTTTAGGTACAGCTTTTCCGTTTCTGTAAAAAAAGGCAGTTGAGATTTTGATAAGGATCACATTAAATCTGTATATTGCTTTATGGGCTGATGGCATGTTAAAAATGCTTTCCAATAAATGAACACAGGATGTCTTTCCATTTGTTTAATTTCTTTCAGCAATGTTGTGTAGATTTCAATTTACAAGTCTCACATCTATTTGAATAAATGTACCCTACATATTTTATTATTTATGATATTGTAAATGGAATTGCTTATTTGCCTTATGTATTGCCCATTGTTAGTACACAAAAATATAACTGATTTTTCTGTATACTCTTGAAACACTGCTGAATTTCTTATAAGATCTAATAGTTTTTTGCATGTATTCTTTAGGATTTTCTGTATGTATGACAATATCATGAGAATAGAGACAATTTTACATCTTCATTTCCAATTTCGATATATTTTATTCTTTTTCTTGGCTAATTGTTCTGGCTGAAACTTCTAGTACAAAGTTGAATACAAGAGGCATCCTAGTTTTATTTCTGGTCATAAGGAGACAGCCATCTTTCCCCTTTAACTATGTTACATGGCTTTCATAAATGCCTTTCATCATGTTGAGGAAATTCCATTCTATTCCTAGCTTGTAGAGCTTTGTATATCATGAACGGGTATGTATTTTGTCTAATGCTTTCTTTGAAATGAATTATCACGTGTTATTTTTTTCCTTTCTACTATTAATATGGTATGTAACATTGATTTGTGTATGGTGAATCATCTTTGCAATTCTGGAAAAAAAATCCCATTTTGCTCATGGTGTATAATCCCTTTTAGCATGTTGTCACAATTTTTAACTAGTACTTTAAGGTTTTTGGCATTTACATTCATAAGGTATACTGACCCATAGGTTTTGTCTTTGTGTTTGTCTGACACTGGTATCATGGAAATGTTATCTCATAAAATGAATTTTAAAATGTTCCCTCAATTGTATTTTTGGAGAGAGGCTGAAAAGAGCGATATTAATTCTTCCTTAACATCTGGAAGAATTCACCAGTGAAACCACTTAGTACTGGGCTTCTTTATTGGCAGATTTTTAAAAATATAACTTCCTGAGGTGATGTTCACATAACTTAAAAATAACAATTTAAAGTGAACACATTAGTGGCATTTAGCACATTCACATGATTTAGTAGGAAACATTTTCATCACTACAAAGTAAAGCCCTATAGTCATTAAGCAGTTTCTCCACATTCCCTCTCTTCCTAGTTCCTGGCAGCAAATAATCAAAATTCTTTCTCAAAGTAATGTCTATATGTATAAAATCATATAACATGTGACTTTTTGTGTCTGGTTTCACTCACTTAGCATAATGCTTTGTAGGTTCATCCAAATTTAGCATGTTGTCAGCACCTCATGACTTCTGTGGCTTAATAATACTCCACTGCAGGCATATACCAAAATTTCATTGTCTCTGTGGACATTTGCACTGTATTCCACAGGAGCTGAACCATTTTAAATACCAGCTATGTGGACAAGATTCAATTTATGTATATTCGTGCCAACACTTTTCTTTTTCATGCTTTTAAAATTACAAACACATTAGTGGATATGAAATTATCTCATGGCTCTGCTTTTACCTCACTTATGTCAAATAATATGAAGCATCTTTCATGTGCTTTTTGTCCATTTATACATTTTCTTTGAAGAAATGTCTTTTCAAGTTTTTGCCCATTCTTTAATTGGGTTGTCTACTTGTTGAGATGTAAGAGTTTTGTTTTTTCGTTTTTAATACATAACACATCCTTGATACTCAACCTGTATTGGGCATATGCTTTGTATTTTCTCATCTTCTGCATGTTGCCTTTTTCCTCTTTGGTAATGTCCTATCATGCACAAAAGTGTTGATTTTTGATAGCATCTAATATATTTATTATTTATTTATTTACTTAGACTTTAGATATCACATCTAATATTCTATTGCCAAATCCAAGGTCATGAAGGTTTATTCCTGTTTTCTACTAAAAGTTACAGAGATTTAGCTCTTACATTTGGGATGTTGATGCACATTGAGTTAATTTCGTATATGGTACATCTTCATTGCCGAGTCCATTTGTCCAAGCTCCATTTGTTGGTAGGGGTTCAGCTTCATTCCTCTGCGTGTGGAAATCCAGCTATCAAGCACCATTTGTTGAAGGGACTACTCATTCCTCTAAATGATCTTGGAAACCTATCAATAAGCAACTGGGTATATGTATATGGGTTTATTTCTAGAAACTTGATTCTATTTCATTGGTCAATATGTACATACTTATGCCAGGACTGTATCATTTTTGATTAATGCAGCTATGCAGTAAGTTTTGAAATCAGAATTCAAGTCTTCTGACTTCGCTCTTTTTCAAGACTGATTTGGTTACTCACAAACCTTAGCAATTACATATGAATTTGAGGACCAGCTTTTCCATTTCTGCATAAAAGGCTATGCATATTTTGAAAGGAATTGCACTGAATCTGTTGATCACTATGGGTTGTATGACATCTTAAGAATACTGTATTACAATACATTTACACAGGATGTCTTTCGATCTATTTACATGTTCCTTAATTTATTCCAGCAAAGTTTTGCAGTTTTCACTGAACAAATACTTCAACTCCAGGCTAAATTTATTCCTAGGCATTTTATTCTATTGAATACTATGGTACATGGATTTTTAAAATAATTTTTAAATTTCCTTTTCAGATTGTAATTAGCTACAGAAATACAAATAATTTTGACTGCTGATGGTTTAATTTTGCTGATCTTATTATCTCTAGAAACTTTCTGTGAATTCCTTGGAATTTTCTACATAATAGGAGTATAAAAAGAGTTTTAATTCTTACTTTCCAATTACTATGCCTTCCATTCCTTCTTCCAGCCTAGTTGCTGGAGCTACAATATCCAGTACAATATATAACGGCAATGGTGAAATCAGGTACATTTGTCTTGCTGATGATCTTAGGAGAAAAGCATTCAGTCATTTGACATTGATATTAGCTACGTGTTTTACATAAATGCTATTTATCATGTTCAGAAATTTCCTATTCCTAATTCACTTTTTTTTTTCTTTTCTGAAATCATGAAAGGTTTGTTGGTTTTTATGAAATTCTTGCTCTGTATCAACTGAGATGATCCTTTGGTTTCTTTCCCTCATTACATTAATGTGATGTATTATCCTTGTATTACTGGCAATAATTCTACTTATTTATGGTGTATAATTCTGATAAAATGATGTTGGATTCTTTTTTGTAGAGTTTTTTGGAAAAATTTGGAATCTATATTCTAAGACATACTGGTAATTAATTTTCTCTTCTTGTGATGGTTTTACTTGGCTTTGGTGTCAGAGTAATGTGGACATACAGAATAACTAAGTATTCCCTCCCTTCCATTTTTTTTTAAGAATCTGAGTGATTACTATCAACACAATATTTGGTAGAATGTACCAGTGCAGGCATATGACAGAGGTCTTTACTGACAGGTTTTATATTTTGGTTACTAGTTCAGTCCCTTTATTTATATAGATCTCTTCAAATCTTCAAACACCATCTGAATCTATTTTTTTATTGAAATACAGTTGATTTACAATATTCTGTTAGTTTCAGGTATACAGCAAAGTGATTCATATAGTATTTGTCTTTCTCTGACTTACTTCACGAAATATAATATTCTCTAGGCCCATTCAGGTTGCTGCATATGGCAAAATTTCATTCTCTTTTATGGCTGAGTAGTATTCCATTGTATATATACCACATCTTCTTTATCCATTCATCTGTTGATAGACACTGAGGTTGCCTCCTTATCTTGGCTATTGCAAACAATGCTGCTATGAACATTGGGATGCATGTATCTTTTCTAATTCTTATTTTCATTTTCTTCAGATATATACCCAGGAGTAGATTTGCTGGATCATATGGTAGTTCAAAATTTGTTCTGACAGTATTTAGAAGCTTGTTATTTCTGTAATGGGACAGATTTTTGATGTTCTCTACTCCCCCATCTACACTGACACCAAACTACAGCCTGTTTTTGTAAACAAATTTTTATTGGAACACATCCGTACTCATCAATTTACATGCTTTGTACATGACAGTAGAGTTCAGCACTGTGAGAGAGACAATATGGTCCACAGGTTTAAGACATTTACCATCCGGCACATTAAAGTTGTTGGCCCCTCTACTGAGATGTTGTCAAAGAAGAATTATAAAGTTAGAAGATTTAAACTACAAAACAATAAAAATTAGGACAGCGTGGTATGGAGGAAGAAAATGGCTTTCCTTAATTTTTAAAATGTATTTTAAAGTTTGTGTAAAATATCTATATTCTGGTGTCCACGTTTATTATTTTAAAAATGCATTGATTCATCTAAATAGCACCAAGCATCAGGAAACATTTCTGTAACCAAAAAAAAAAAACACTTCTTTGTTCCCCATCATTTCACACTTAACCTCAGGAAAACTTCAATTTCTTCTGTGTTACTATACTTTGTGTATGCTGAAACATCATCTGTATGTCAGCATTTTCAGTATGGATTCTTTTATTGAATACATTAACAAAATCCATTTGAGATTCATCTATATTGTTAAATGTATTAATAATTCATTATGCTTTACTGCGAAGTAATACTACATTAAATGGATGTAGCACATTTTATTGATCCACTACCCTGTTGGAGGCCGTTCAACTTCTTTCAAGTTTGGGCTGACAAAAAAGCTGCTATGTTGTGAAGGTATACATTAATGAATAGTTCTATATGACAACAAAGGTTATTATTTCAACTTGGATAAATAACTATGAGAGCAACTGCTTGGCTATAGCATATAGGCTTAATTTTATAAAAAACTGACAAACTGCTTTTTACAAAGTACCTGTTCCATTTCATAAACAATGCTTAAGACTTCCACTTATTCTATATCTTTAGCAGCACTTGGAAATGCTGGGGTTTTTTACTCAGCCATTCTAGTAGAGATTTATTGATATCACAGTGATTTCTAATTGGCATTTCCTTACTGACAAGTGATGCTAAGTATTTTTCCATTTGCTTATATATCACTTTATCTTTAATGAAAAAGTATACTTCCATCTTTTGCACATTTATTTTATTGTGATATAATTCATATACAATAAAATTCAACTTTTTACTTTCTCACTTACCACTCCTTCTAGCCTCTGAAAACAACTCTCTACTTTCTGTCTTTATAAATTTTCATATCGTAGACATTTCACATAAATGAATCATGCAATATGGTGCATTTTGGGTCTGGATTCCATCACTTGAATAGTATTTTCAAATTCATCCATTTTGTACAATGTATCAGTACTTCGTGCTTTTTACTGTACTTTATTTCACTTTCTTGATAGTATCTCTTCAAGGACAAAAGTTACCGTATTTTGATTTGGCTGCTTGTGCTTTAGACTTAATATCAAATCCAAGGTCATGAAGGTGTACAACTATGTTTTCTCTTAAGAGTTGCAATGTTAGCATTTAAATTTAGGTTTTTGATTCATATTTTATTCATTTTTGCAAACTGTGAAGTCGCTGGACCAAATTTATTCATTTGTATGTGGATATCCACTTGTCCCAACATTATCTGTTGAAAAGATTTTGTTATTCCCCACTGCAGTGTCTTGACACCCTTGTCAGAAATCAATTAATCATATATATGTGGGTATACTTGTGGACTTTCCATTTCCGTCCTCCCATATGCCTATATAACCTATATATCTATCCATACAATTTTACAATGAGGTCTTAATTACTAGTTCTCTGTACTAAGCTTTAAAATTAGGAAATATGAGTTCTCTAGTGTGTTTTTTTCAAGATTGCTTTGTCTATTCTGTATCCATATTTCCATATGAATTTTAGACTCAGCTTGCCAATTTCTACAAAAATGCCAGCTGGGACATTGATAGAGACTTCTCTAAATCTCTAGATCAATTTGGGGACTACTGTCAATTGTATTCATTTCCTATAGCTGCCTAACAGCCAACAACTGGAAAGCTTAACAAAAGAAAAATTAGTTCTTCCACAGTTCTGGAGACTAGAAGTCTGAAATCAAGTTGTCAGCTTAACACAAGTAAAATTAATAATCTCACAGTTCTATAAGATAGAAGTCTGAAATCAAAGCATTCATAGAGTCGTGCTTCCTGCGAAGGCTCTAGGAGAGAACATATTCAATGTTTCTCTAAGCTCCTGGTGTGGCCATCAATCCTTAGTGCTCCTGTTCTTGTAGACACATCATGTCAATCTCTGCCTTTGTAATTACATGACATTTTCCCTGTGTATCTCTGTCTCTCTGTGCCCTTTCCTCTTCTAAGAACACCAGTCATATTGGATTAAAAACCCAATCTCCCTAATATGACCTCAGATTAACTTAATGACATCTGCAAAGCCCCTATTTTCAAATAAGGTCAAATTCATAGAAAGCAGAGATTAGAATATTAGCATATCTTTTAGGGATACATAATTCCATTGATGACACCATCTTAACATTACTAATTCTTCCAATTAAGGAACATGAGGTATCTTTCAAATTGCTCAGTTCTTCTTAAATTTCTTGCAATGTGGTTTTTCTGGTTCTCAGTGTAAAAGTCTTTCACTTATTTTGTTCAATTTATGCCTAAGCATTTTATTCTTTTGGATACTATTGTAAATTGAATTGTTTTCTTATTTATTTATTTATTCAGATTATTCATTGCGACTATACAGAAATATAACTCATTTTCCTATATTATCTTATATCATGCAATCTTTCTGAAATCATGTATTAGGTCTAATTATGTAATGTGGGTTAATCTAGGATTTTCCACACACAAGATCATTTCAACTGTGAATATAGTTTTTGTGCTTCATTTCCAATCTAGATGCAATTTATTTTTCTTACCTAATTGACCTGGATAAAATTTCTACTATAAGGTCAAATAGAAGAAATAAGCGTAGACATTCATGTCTCATTCCTGAATTCAGAGGAAAAGTACTCAGTCACTGAGTATGTTAGCTGTAGGTTATTTCTAGATACATATTATCTGATTGAGAAAGAAACCTTCTATTCCTAGTTTGTGAGATGTTTTTAATATGAACAGGAGTTCGATATTGCCAAATGCTTTATATACATCTATTGAGCTTATGCACATTTAAAAAACCGGGTTACTTCTTCTAACGTCAAATTTTAAGAGCATTTCATATATTCTAGATAGATGTTATGTGTTACATAAATGTGTTTGAAATATACTCTTCCACTCTATGACTTCTTTTTTTCATTTTCCTAGCACTTTCCTTTGAGAGAAAAATTATAATTTTGATGAAGTCAAATTCACCTATTTTTTCATTTATGGATAATGCTTTTGGTGTCCTATCCACAAATTTATTGCCTACTCCATGGAAAGAAAATTTTTGTTTTATTTTAAAAACACAATAGACTTATTTTCTTTTAAATTTAGCATATGACCACATTGAGTTAATTTTTTATAAAGTGCATTAATCTTTTCTACATTGAGGTCAATTTTTTATTATATACATGGGAAATCATTACCAGCATCAATTGTTGAAATGACAACATACTTCCATCAAATCAACTTCAAACTTCGTAAAATATCTATGTACCATATTTGTTTGGGCCCACTTGTAAACTCTCCTCTATTCTATTAATTGATGGCTCAATCCTTAGACTAAAACCAGACTGATATCATGACTATAGTTTAGTATACTAAGATTTGAAATTGTGTACTTCTTTTCCTATAATTTTCTACTTTGAAATTATTTTGGCTGTTTCAATGACTATGCCATTCCACAAATTTTAGAATCATGTTGTCAATATCTAGAAAAATATCCTAGTTTATTCTTAATTAGGATGGCCATTAAAGATATAGATCTATTTGGGAGAATTAAGAATATTGTGTTTTCAACTGATTAATAATTTTTTTGCATCAGTTATTTGGGCAATGTTTTGTTGTTTTCAGCACACAGAGATTCAGCAAAATTTTCACTATAATTTTACTTTCCTACAGGCAATGCACTCTTTGCACGGTTCCAATAGTCACAAATTTCTGTTACCAGGGTTTAGTTAAATAATACCTGTCTGCAAATAACCCCAGTCAAATTTTAGTTACTATAATGTATAAACTGAGTAAATGGGTAAAGTGAAAAAAAAATTCCTGCTACCTCTTTATTCCAAAAATTATTACATAAATAACCAATGCACATCATGATCACTAACTAATTATGTCGCTTTTGAAAAATAAGATTTTTTTCATACTCTACTATTTTTGGAAGTACAGTTGTTTACAATTATCATATTAGTTTCACATATACAGCATATTGAGTCAGTATTTTTATGAATTATATTCCATTAAAAGTTATTACCAAATAATGGCTATATACCCTGTGTTATACAATATGTCTTGTTGCTTCTATATTTTATACATAGGAGTTCATATCTCTTAATCCCATACCCCTACCTTGCACCTCCTCACTTCCATTTCCGCACTGATAACCACTAGTTTGTTTTCGACATTATGAGTTTGTTTCTGTTCTGCTATGTACATTTGTTTGTTTTGATTTTTAGATTCCACATAAAAGTGATTCCATACAGTATTTGTCTTTCTCAGTCTGACTTATTTCACTAAGCATAATGTCCATCCACATTGCTGCAAATGGTAGAATTTCATTTTTTTATGGCTAATATTCCATTGTCTGTGTGTACGCATATGTGTGTGTATAATATACACACACACACATATATATACCTCTTCTTTATCCATTCATCTATTGATGGACACTTGGGTTGCTTCCATATCTTGGCTATTGTACATGGTACTGCTATGAACACTAGGGTGCATGTATCTTTTTAAATTAATGTTTTCATTTTCTTTGGATATATACCCAAGACTGGAATTGCTGAATCATATGGTAGTTCTATTTTTAGTTTCTTGAGGAACCTCCATACTGTTTTCCACAGTGGCTGCACCAATTTACATTCCCACCAACAGTGTACTAGGATTCCCTTTTCCCTACATTCATGCCAACGTTTGTTATTTGCAGACATTTTGAGGTTAGCCATTCTGACAGATGTGAGGTGGTATCTCATTGTTGTTTTGATTCACCTTTGTCTAATAATTAACAATGTTGAGCGTCTTTTCATCTGCCTATTAACTATCTGTAGATCTTCTCTGGAAAAATGTTCAGGTCTTCTGCCCATTTTTTAGTTGGGTTGCTTTTTAGATATGGAGTTGTACGAGCTGTTTATATAATTTGGATACTAACCCCTTGTTGGTCATATCATTTGCAAATATTTTCTCCCACTCGGTAGGTCATCTTTTCATTCTGTT
The DNA here is from genome assembly GCF_028021215.1 of Eschrichtius robustus. Classification (NCBI taxonomy): domain Eukaryota; kingdom Metazoa; phylum Chordata; class Mammalia; order Artiodactyla; family Eschrichtiidae; genus Eschrichtius; species Eschrichtius robustus. The sequence goes on along the minus strand of NC_090845.1, from coordinate 65,149,240 downwards.
GATGGTTTCCTTTCCTGTGCAAAAGCGTTTAAGTTTAATTAGGTCCCATTTGTTTATTTTTGCTTTATTTCTTTTGCCTTATATTATTGCCAATTCCTCCTTTTGTTTGTTAATATTTGCTTTATATATTTAGATGCTCCTGTATTGGGTGCATATATGTTAACAAGTATAATTTCTTCTTGTATTGATCCCTTTATCATATTATCATGCCCTTGTCTTTTGTTATACCCTTTAAAGTTTTGTCTGATATGAGTATTATTACCCTCACTTTCTTGTTTCCATTTGCATGAAATATCTTTTTTCCAACCCCTCACTTTCAGTCTGTGTCTGTCTTTAGCTCTGAAGTGAGTCTTTTGTAGGCAGCATGTAGACGGGTCTTGCTTTTATATCTAATCAGCCACCCTATGTGTGTTTTTTCTTTCGGCCGTGCCATGCGGCATGGGGGATCTTAGTTCCCCAACAAGGGATCGAACCCACATCCCCTGCAGTGGAAGCACAGAGTCTTAACCACTGGACCACCAAGGAAGTCCCACACTGTGTGTTTTGATTGGGGCATTTAGTCCGTTGACATTTAAAGTAATTATTGATAGGTGTGTACTTATTGCCATTTTATTACTTGTTTCCTTTTTGTTTTTGTAGTTCTCTGTTCTTCTCTTTGTTTCTTCCCCTATGGTTGATTTTATTTTTTTGAGCTGTTTCAGGATCACAGCAAAATTTAAGAGAGAGTAGAGATTTCCCATATGCAAGCTGCACCACATGCATATCCTCCCTCATTATCAATGTCCCCCAACAGAATGGCACATTTGTTACAAGTGACAAATCTACGCTGAGATATCTTAATCACCCAAATCCACAGATTACATTATGGCTCACTCTCAGTGTTGTATATTCTATGGGTACATAGAATGTATAGTGACATATATCCATCGTTAACATATCATACAGAGTATTTTCATTGCCCTAAAAATCTTTTGTGCTGTACATGTTCATTCCACCCTACCCCAACCTCTGAGAACCACTGATCCTTTCACATTCTCCATAGTATTCTCTTTTCTACAATGTCATATAGTTGGAATCATACATTATATAGCCTTTTCAGACTGGCTTCTTTCACTTTATAATATGCACATATGAAGGAATCATTCATGTCTTTTCATGGCTTCATATATCATTTCATTTTAGAATTAAATATTCCATTCTCTGAATGTACCACAGCTTATTTATTCCTTCACCTACTGAAAGACATCTTAATTCTTCCACATTTGGTCAATTATGAATAAAGCTGCTATAAACATCCATGTGTAGATTTTTGTGTGAACTTCAGTTTTCAACTCTTCAGGTAAATGTCAAAGTGCGCAACTGCTGGATTTTATGGTTAAGAGTATGTTTACTTTTTAAGAAACTGCCAACTGTCTTCTAAAGTGGCTACAACATTTTGAATCCCCACCAGTGATGAAGGAGAGTTACTGCTGCCCCACATCCTTGCCAAAATATGGTATGGTCAGTGTTTCAGAAGTTGGCCATTCTAATAGGTGTGCAGAGGTATCACACTGATGGTTAAATTTGCATTTGTTTTTTACATTAAGTCTTTTCATATGTTTATTTTGACCTGTATATTTTCTTTGGTGAGGGGTCTATTAACATCTTTGACCCATTTTTTTAAATTGGGTTTTTTAAATATTTTGTTATTTAAAAATTATTTTTATTAATACAGTGTTGTGTTAGTTCCAGATGTACAGCAAAGTGAATGAGTTATACATATGCAGATATCCACTCCTTTTTTTCTTATATTCTTTTCCCATATAGGCCATTACAGAGTATTGAGTAGAGTTCCCTGTGCTATACAGCAGTTTCTAATTAGTTATGTATTTTATATATAGTAGTGTGTATATGTCTGTCCCAATCTCCCAATTTATCCCTTCCCCCGCTTTATCCCTTGGTAACCGTAAGTTTGTTTTCTACATCGGTGACTCTACTTCTGTTTTGTAAATGAGTTCATCTGTAACCTTTTTTACGGATTCCACATATAAGCAATATCATATGATACTTGTCTGTGTTTCACTTACTTCACTCAGCATGACAATCTCTAGGCCCATCCATGTTGCTGCAAATGGCATTATTTTGTACTTTTTTATGGCTGAGTAATATTCCATTGTACTTATGTACCACATCTTTATCCATTCATCCATCAATGAATATTTAGGTTGCTTCCATGTCTTGGCTATTGTAAATACTGCTGCAATGAACATTGGGTGCATGTATCTTTTCAAATTATGGTTTTCTCCAGATATACGCCCAGGAGTGGGATTGCTAGATCAAATGGTAGCTCTATTTTCAGTTTTTTAAGGAACCTCCATACTGTTCTCCATAGTGGCTGTACCAATTTACATCCCCACCAACAGTGCAAGAGGGTTCCCTTTTCTCCACACTCTCTCCAGCATTTATTGTTTGTAGATTTTTTGATGATGGCCATTCTGACTGGTGTGAGGTGATACCTCATTGTAATTTTGATAGCATTTCTCTAATAATTAGTGATGGTGAGCATCTTTTCATGTGTCTCGTGGCCATCTGTATGTCTTCTTTGGAGAAATGTCTATTTAGATCTTCTGCCCATTTATGATTGGGTTTGTTTTTTTTTTTTTTTTTTTGATATTGAGCTGCATGAGCTGTTTGTATATTTTGGAAATTAATCCCTTGTGGGTCGCTTCGTTTGCAAATATTTTCTCCCATTCTGAGGGCTGTCTTTTCGTTTTGTTTATGGTTTCCTTTGCTGTGCAAAAGTTTTTAAATTTAATTACGTCCCATTTATTTTTGTTTTTATTTTCATTACTCTAGGCAGTGGGTCAAAAAGGATGTTGCTGTGACTTATGTCAGTGAGTGTTCTGTTATATCTTTCTCTAAGAGTGTTATAGTATTCAGCCTTACATTTAGGTCTTTAATCAACACTGAGTTTATTTTTGTGTATGATGTTAGAGAGTGCGCTAATTTCATTCTTTTACGTTTAGCTGTCCAGTTTTCCCAGCACACTTACTGAAGAGGCTGTCTTTTCTCCATCGTATCTTCTTGCCTCCTTTGTCAAAGATAAAGTGACCATATGTGCGTGGGTTTATCTCTGGGCTTTCTATCCTGTTCCATTGATCTATATTTCTGTTTTTGTGCCAGTACCATACTGGCATATATATCATATATGTGCTCTTTTGTCATATATATCAATTTTCACTTGGGTCTATTTCTGGGCTACCTATTCTGTTTCATTAATCTATTTGTCTATTGGGGGGAATACAACAATATCTTGATTACTGTCTGTAGCTTTAAAATAAGTCTTGAAGTAGAGTAGTGTGAATCTTTCAACTTTGCTCTTCTTCTCGAATAACAGGTTGGTAATGCAGGGTATTTTGTCTCTCCATATAAACTTTAGAATCAGTTTGTTGATATCCACAAAATAACTTGCTGGAATTTTTATTAGGACTACCTTGGCTATTCATCAAATTGGGAAAAACATACATCTTGAAAATGTCGAGTCTTCTTTATCCATGAACATGTATTGATACTATCTCCAATAAATCAGTTCATTTCTATGATCAGAATTTTATAGTTTTCCTCATATAGATCTTGCACATATTTTGTTAGATTTATACCAATTTCATTTTGGAGAGTATGAACGTAAATAGACCTGTGTTTTTAACTTCAAATTCCACTTGTTTGTTGCTGGTGTCTACGAAAGTGACTGAAAAACCTTGTATCCTGAAACCTTTCTATAACTGTTTCAGTTCTGGGAAGGTATTTTTGGTTTTTGTTTTGTCAATTCATATTTTCTACATAGACAAACATGTCATTTCCAACCAAAGTCAGTTATATTTTTTTCCTATCCAAAATGTATTCCTTTAATTTCCTTTTCTTGTCTTTGCTTTAGCTAGAATCCAGTACAATGTTAAAAAGGAGTGGTGACAGGGGACATCTTTGCCTTTTATCTGATCTTGGTGTGAAAGCTGCTAGTTTCTCACCATTAAGTATCAAGCTGTAGGTTTTATGTAGATAGATCATCTTTATCAGGCTGAGGTAGTTCCCCCTGCATTCCTAGTTTATTGCAAGGTGTTTTTTTTTTTAATCACAAATGGGTGTTGGATTTTGTCAAATGCTTTTTCTGCATCTATTGCTATGATCATGTGATTTTTCTTTTTTTAGCCTGTTGATATAAGAGTTTACATTAATTAATTTTCTCTTCAAAAATGTTCTCATGCCCTTTCTCTCTCTCTTCTCCTTCTGGGACCCCTATAATGTGAATATTGGTGCATTTAATGTTGTCCCAGAGGTCTCTTACACTGCCCTCATTTCTTTTCATTCTGTTTTCTTTATTCTGTCCTGTGGCACTGATTCCCACCACCGTCTTCCAGCTCACTTACCTGTTCTTCTGCCTCATTTATTCTGCCATTAATTCCTTCTAGTATGTTTTTCATTTCAGTTATTGTATTGTTCATCTCCGTTTAACAGTTTGTTCTTTAAATCTCTACCTCCAGGGAGATCAGCTCAATGCTTTGTGATGACCTAGAGGGGTGGGATAGGGAGGGTGGGAGGGAGGGGATATGGGGATATAAGTATACATATAGCTGATTCACTTTGCTGTATAGCAGAAACTAACACAACATTGTAAAGCAATTATATTCCAATAAAGATGTAAAAAAAATAATAATAAAGCAAATTTGAAAACAAAACAAAAATCTTCTCTTTGTTAAACATTTCTTACATCTCGGTCTGTGCCTCCATTCTTTTTCCAAGATCTTGGATCATCTTTACTATCATTACTTTGAATTCTTTTTCAGGTAGATTCCCTATCTCCACTTCACTTAGCTGTTCTTCTGGGGTTTTATCTTGTTCCTTCATCTGGACCACATTTCTCTGCCATCCCATTTTGTCTAACCTTCTGTGGTTTTTTTTTTTTTCATTTGCTTTTATATAAATTTGTTTATTTAAATTTTTATTTTTGGCTGCGTTGGGTCTTTGTTGCTGTGTGCAGCTTTTCTCTAGTTGTGGCGAGCTGGGGCTACTCTTCACTACTGTGAGCGGGCTTCTCATTGCAATGGCTTCTCTTGCTGCGGAGCACGGGCTCTAGGCACACGGCTTCAGTGATTGTGGCACTTGGGCTCAGTAGTTGTGGCTCTTGGGCTCTAGAGTGCAGGCTCAGTAGTTGTGGCACACAGGCTTAGCTGTTCCGTGGCATGTGGGATCTTCCCGGACCAGGGATCAAACCCACATCCCCTGCCTTGGCAGGTGATTCTTAACCACTGCACCATCAGGGAAGTCCTAACCTTCTGGGTTTATGGTGTCCTTTCCACAGGCTGCAGGGTCATAGTTCCTCTTGCTTCTGGTGTCTGCCCCCTGGGTGGGTGAGGTTGGTCCAGGGGCTTGTGCAGTCTTCCTGGTGGAAGGGACTGGTACCTGCCATTTCAAGGGGTGGGTTTAGAGGTGGCTGTGAGCTCAGTACAACTTTAGGCAGCCTGTCTGCTGATGGGTGGAGCTGTGTTCCCAGCCTGCTGGTTGTCTGGCCTGAGGCATCCCAGCACTGGAGCCTGCAGGCCGTTGGGTGGGGCCAGGTCTCAGCACCAAAATGGTGACCTCCATTAGAGCTCACACCAATCAATATTCCCTGGGGCTTCTGCCACCAATGTCCTTGCCCCCACAGTGAGCCAGAGCCGACACCTGCCTCCCCAGGAGACCCTCCAAGACCCGCCAGTAGGTCTAGCCCAGGTTCCTATGGAGTCACTGCTTTGTGCTGGGTCCCAGTGCACATGAAGCCTTGTGTGCGCCCTCTAGGAGTGGAGTCTCTGTTTCCCCCACTGCCATGCAGCTCCTGCACTCATGCCCTGCTAGCCTTCAAAGCCAAATGCTCTGGGGGCTTCTCCTCCCAATGTCAGACCCTCAGCCTGGGGGAGCCTGATGTAGGGCTCAGAACTCTCACTCCTGTAGAAGAACCTGATATATTTTCCAGTTTGTGGGTTGCCCACCTGGCAGGTATGGGATTTGATTATATCATGAAAGTGTCCCTCCTACCATCTCATTGTGGATTCTTCTTTGTCTTTGGATGTAAAATATTTTTTTGATAGGTTCCAGCCTTTTTTATTGATGGCTGTCGTGATTTTGGTGTTTTTGTAAGAGGAGGTGAGCACAAGTCCTTCTACTCTGCCATCTAGTCCAGAATGGAGGGGCTGCTTTTAGTTTGGATGATTGCTGCCTCTTTCCTCAGTGTGTGCTAGCCATTATCTCCTTGATATGGGGTGTGCAGGTCTGGAGGCCTGTGCACACTCCCAGGACAGCAGGGGCAGCGACTGGCATCTGACCATTAATTAATTTTCAAATGCTGAAACAACCTTGCATACCAATTATATATTCCATTTATCCATGATGCATAATTCTTTATACATTGTTGTATTTGACTTGCTAATATTTTGTTGAGGACTTTTTATCTATGTTCATGAAAGATACTGGTCTGCAGTTTTCTTGTAATGTCTTTGCCTGATTTTCCTATTAGGGTAATGTTGGCCTCACAGAATAAGTTAGGAAACATTTTCTCTGCCTCTATCCTCTGAAAACGATTGTAGAGTACTGGGATGATTCCTTCCTTAAATGTCTTACAGAATTTACTAGTGAACCCATCTGGGCCTGGTGCTTTCTGTTTTGGAAGGTTATTAAATATTGATTCAATTTCCTTCATAGATATAGGACTAAGGAGCTTGTCTATTTTTTTAAATGTAACTTTTTCTATACTCATCTTTTTTTTTTTTTTTTTTGGCTGCACCATGCACCTTTCAGGTTCTTAGTTCCCTGACCAGGGATTGATCCTGGGCCCCTGGCAGTGAGAGAACCAAGTCCCAACCAATGGACCACCAGGGAATTCCTGAGATTGTCTATTTTTATTGTGTAAGTTTTGGGAAACTGTGTCTTTTGAGGAATTGTTCCATTTCATTTAGATTATCAAATATGTGGGCACAGAGTTGTTTATAGTATTCCTTTATTATCATTTCAGTGTCCACAGGATCTGTAGTGATGCCCCACCTTTCATTTCTGATATGAGTAATTTGTGTCCTCTGTTTTATTTTTCTTAGTCTGGCTAGAGGCTGATGAATTTCATGGATCTTTTGAAAGAACCAACTTTTGGATTCATTTATTTTTTGTATTTCTTGTTTTCAGTTTTATTAATTTCTGCTCTAATTGTTATTTTTCTTCTTACTTTAGATTAATTTGCTTTTTTCTAGTTTCCTAAGGTAGAAACTCAATCTGAGTTTAGTTGTTTCTTGTTTTCTATAAATACATACCCAGTGCTATAAATTATTCTCTGAGCACTGCTTTCATTACTTTCTACAAATTTTGGTAAGTAGAGTTTTCATTTTCATTTAATTAAAAATATTTTAAAATTTCACTTGATACTGCTTCTTTAACACATGTGTTATTCAGAAGTGTTTTTAATCTCAACACATTTGAGATTTTCCAGATATATTTCTATTATTGATTTCTAATCTCATTCCATTGCAGTCTGAGAGCATATATTGATTTTATTCTTTTAAATTTGTTAAGGTGTGTTTTATGGCCCAAAATATTTTCCATTTTGCTGAATGTTCCATGTCAGCTTGAGAAGAATGTGTAATCTTAGTGTTGTTCAATTAAGTAGTCTATAGATATTTATTAGACTCAGCTGATTGATGGTGGTGTTGAGTTCAACTATATCCTTACTGATTTTCTGCTGGCTGGATTTGTCCATTTCTGAAAGAGAGGTGTTGAAGTCTCTAACTAATAGATGGTTTCATCTATTTCTCTTTGTAATTTGCATAGGTTTTGCCTCAAATAGTTTGATGTTCTGTTGGTAAGTGTATACACGTGAAGGACTGTTATATCTTTTTGGAGAATTGACCCCTTTATCATTATGTAATGACCTTCTTTATCCCTGACACCTTTAATTTCTTTGAAATCTGCTCCATCTGAAATTAATACAGGTACTACTACTCTCTTTTCACTAGTGTTAACATGATATATTTTTTCCACCCATTTACTTTTATCTGTATGTGTCTTTATAATTCATTTCTTTTAGGAAGCATATAGTCGGCTCTTGTTATCTGACCTACTCTGAACACTCCCAAATTTGTGCAATTAGAACACTGATGTTGAAAGTGATTATTGATATAGCTGTATTAACATCTACCATATTTGTTCCTGTTTTCTATTTGTTGCACTTTTTCTCTGTTCCTATTTTTGTCTTTTAATTTTTTTGGCCTTTTGTGGTTTTAACTGAGCATTTTATATGATTCAATTTTCTCCTCTTTATTAGCATATCAGCTAATACTTCTTTTGTAACTTTTTTTTAGTGCTTGCCACAATGCAATATACATTTACAATTAATCCAGGTCTGCTTTCAAACAACATTATATCACTTCCCGGTAGTGTGAGTACCTTTTAATAACAAAATAATCCTAATTCCTCCCTCCTATACCTTATATCATTGCTTTCACTAATTTCACTTATACCTAAGTATACATAAGCACAAACATATATGCATGATATATAAAAGTACACACGATTGAATACAGTGCTGTTATTAACAAACTATTACCTGTTAGATCAATTAAGAATAAGAAAAAAAGTTTTTATTCACCTTCACTCATTCTTTCTTCAAGGCTCTTCGATACTTTATGTAGATCCGAGTTTCCAATCTTTATCACTTTCCTCCTCTCTAAGCACTTCTTTTAACGTTTCCTGAAAGGTCTACTGGCAAAAAATGGACCTTCAATTTTTGTTTGTCTGAGAAGGTCTTTATTTCTTCTTCACTTATGAAGGATAACTTCGCAAAGTACAGAACTCTAGTTTCCAGGTTTTTTTCTCTAACCACTTTAAATATTTCACTCCATGCTTTTCTTGCTATCGTTTCTGAGAAATCAGATGTGATTCTTATTTTTATTCTGCTATAAAGGTGTCCTCATTTCTTTTATAGTGTTTTTGATATTTAACATTTCTTTTGGTTCTTTCTTAGGATTTCCATCTCTCTGCTTACATTGCCCATCTGTTCCTACATGCTGTCTACTTCACCCACTAGAGTCCTTAACATAGTCCTCTTGCTTCTTTCAGGATTTTTTTTAGCTTTAATTTTCTGTAGCTTTTAAAAACGATTTTCCTAGGTATAGTTTTTGGGCCGTTTATCTTGGTTTTCTCTGAGCTTCCTGGATCTGTGCTGTGGTGTCTGACATTAATTTGGGGGAAATTTTCAGTCACTATTACTTCAAATATAACTTCTGTTCCTTTACTTCTTCTTCTTGTATTCCCATTACATGTATGTTACACTTTGTGGTTGTGCCACAGTTGTTCAATATTCTATTTTTTTTCTTCAGTTTTTTGTTCCCTTTGCTTTTGGTTTTTAAGAATTCTATTACTATATCCTTGAGCTCAGAGATTCTTTCCTCAGCCTTGTTTAGTCTACTAAGGGGCCCATCAAAGCCATTCTTCATTTATATTACAGTGTTTTTTATAATTATCACTTCTTTTGGTTCTTTCTTAGGATTTCCAACTCTCTACTTACACTGTCCATCTCTTCTGGCATGCTGTCTACTTCACCCATTTAGAGCCCCTAGAATATTAATCATAGTTGTTTTGAATTCCAGGTGTGATAATTCCAATATACCTGCCATCTCTGGTTCTGGTCCTTGGTCTGCATCTTCAAATTGAGTTTTTTGCCTTTAGGTATGCCTTGTAATTTTTTCTTGATAGCTGGACACGACATACAATGTAAAAGGAACTGCTATAACAAGGCTTTAGTAATGGGATGGTGAAGCGTGAGGGAAGGGGAAACATTCTACAGTCCTATAATTAGATTTCGATCTTTCAGTGACCATATGTCTCTGGACTACTTAACTTCACAACAGCTTCTCAGTTTTATTCTTCTTGCCTTGGGTGGAACAGGATGACTACAGTAAGCTGGAGTTGGGTATTTCCCTTCCCCAGGTTAAGTTAGGCTATGATAATACCCCAGCAGGTTAGGCTCTAGTTAAACAGTTTCCTCTGAGGTCAGGTCTTCTTAAGAACAGAGTACTCTGGCTTATTTCAAAATGATTCCGCTTTCTCTCCCCGTGACAGAAGTACGAGAGTATGTTCCTCCTGTATGTACTCCTGGAGGTAAATCTCACAATACTGTGGAGATCCCTCTACAACTGGGTCCCCATGGAGTTTTTACCTCTCAGACTTGTCCACACTGAGGCTCCAGCAATTTAACAATTACAGTTCAGGTTTTCCTATACTGGCACTGGTTCCTGCAGCGGTTTCCGCTCATCTGCTACAGTAAGCCATGACTCCCTGTATTCACCTGTCTCTTCTCTCCAATCTTGTGGGCAATAGTTTGCCCTGTGTCCTCTCCTCTTTTACATATACAAGAAGCACTGGTGATTTTTCAGTCTGTTCAGTTTTTTACTTATCTTTTGGATGGAGTGGCTCCAAGCTCCTTACATGTGGAACTAGAAACCTCACTTACTTCTTTTGAAGTCTACCAGTGATCAGTCCCTGCATATCAGTTATTCAGTTTACATGCAAAAATGTAGTTATGTTGCCTCCTTGTCTTCCAGGGATGAACCCATATGACATCTTCCAAAATACACAATCAAAAAAGGAAATGGCCAAGAAAAAAAATAGAAGTGCAGTAATGAAAGTGTTAACACTGAAGGGAAATTTGAATTTAATGTAAACATAGTTATAACATAATTGGCTGACCATGGAAATGTTGACAATATCATTTGAGAACTTTAGATATGCACCTGTAGTAACTTACCAGTACAAATGAGAATAGTGACTGTGCTGAAAAGGATGAAGATGTCCAAGAGGGAGTGACACACCAGCAAAAATTTTTACATTAAAGAAACTTTCAGAAATATTTCATGACACTGAAAGCATGAAAGATGAAATGCTGGATGGAAATCCATATTTAGAAAGAAGGGGGAGTCTGGGCAAGATGGCGGAAGAGTAAGACGCGGAGATCACCTTCCTTCCCACAGATACATTAGAAATACATCTACACGTGGAACTGCTCCTACAGAACACTCACTGAACGCTGGCAGAAGACGTCAGACCTCCCAAAAGGCAAGAAACTCCCCACGTACTTGGGTAGGGCAAATGAAAAAAGAAATAACAGAGACAAAAGAATAGGGACGGGACCTGCACCAGTGGGAGGGAGCTGTGAAGGAGGAAAGGTTTCCACACACTAGGAAGCCCCTTTGCAGGCGGAGACTGCAGGGGGCAGAGGGGGGAAGCTTCGTAGCCACAGAGCAGAGCACAGCCACAGGGGTGTGGAGGGCAAAGCGGAGAAATTCCCGCACAGAGGATCGGTGCCGAGCAGCACTCACCAGCCCGAGAGGCTTGTCTGCTCACCCGCCGGGGCGGGCAGGGGCTGGGAGCTGAGGCTCGGGCTTCAGTCAGATTGCAGGGAGAGGAATGGGGTTGGCAGCGTGAACAGAGGCTGAAAAGGTTGGCGCACCACAGCTAGCCAGGATGGAGTCCGGGAAAAAGTCTGCAGCAGCCGAAGAGGCAAGAGACTTTCTCTTGCCTCTTTGTTTCGCGGTGCACAAGGAGAGGGGATTCAGAGCGCTGCCTAAACGAGCTCCAGAGACGGGCGCGAGCCGCGGCTATCAGCGCGGACCCTAGAGACGGGAATGAGATGCTAAGGCTGCTGCTGCCGCCACCAAGAACCCTGTGTGCGAGCAGAGGTCACTATCCACACCGCCCCTCGCGGGAGCCTGTGCAGCCCGCCACTGCCAGGCTCCCGTGATCCAGGGACAACTTCCCCAGGAGAACGCACGACGCGCCTCAGGCTGCTGCAACGTCACGCCAGCCTCTGCCGCCACAGGCTCACCCCGCATCCGTACCCCTCCCTCCCCACGGCCTGAGTGAGCCAGAGCCCCCGAATCAGCTGCTCCTTTAACCCCGTCCTGTGTGAGCGAAGAACAGACGCCCTCAGGCAACCTACACGCAGAGGCGGGTCCAAGTCAGAAGCTGAACCCCGGGAGCTGTACGAACAAAGAAGAGAAAGGGAAATTTCTCCCAGCTGCCTCAGAAGCAGCGGATTAAAGCTCCACAAACAACTTGATGTACCTGCATCTGTTGAATACCTGAATAGACAACGAATCATCGCAAATTCAGGAGGTGGACTTTGGGAGCAGGATATATTAATTTTTCCCCTTTTCCTTTCTTAGTGAGTGTATATGTGTATGCTTCTGGGTGAGAGTTTGTCTGTATAGCTTTGCTTTCACCATTTGTCCTAGGGTTCGGTCCGTCCGTTTTTTTTTGTTTTTTTTTTTTTTTTTGCTTAAAAAATTTTTTTCTTAAAAATTTTTTCCCTGTTTTTTATTTTAAAAGATTAAAAATTTTTTTTAAATTTTTTTCTTAATTTTATTTCAAAAAATTAAAAAATTTTTTTCTTAATAATTTTCATAATAATTTTTTATTATAAAAAATTAATAAATTTATTTTAAAAAATTACAAAAATTTTTTTCTTAATAATTTTTTCCTTATTTTTTATTTTAAAAGATTAAAAAAGTTTTTTTAAATGTTTTTCTTAATTTTTAATTTAAAAGATTAAAAAATTTTTTTCTTAATAACTTTATTTTTTATTATAAAAAATTAATAAATTTATTTTTAAAAATTTCTTAATAAATTTTTTCTTAATAATTTTTTTATTTTTTATTATAAAAGCTTTATTTTATTTTCTTTTATCCTCTTTCTTTCTATTTTTTCTCCCTTTTATTCTGAGCCGTGTGGACGAAAGGCTCCTGGTGCTCCAGCCAGGCATCAGGGCTGTGCCTCTGAGGTGGGAGACACAACTTCAGGACACTGGTCCACAAGAGACCTCCCAGCTCCACGTAATACCAAACGGCGAAAATCTCTCAGAGATCTCCATCTCAACATCAAGACCCAGCTTCACTCAACGACCAGCAAGCTACAATGCTGGACACACTATGCCAAACAACTAGCAAGACAGGAACACGGCCCCATCCATTAGCAGAGAGGCTGCCTAAAATTATAATAAGGCCACAGACACCCCAAAACACACCACCAGACGTGGACGTGCCCACCAGAAACACAAGATCCAGCCTCATCCACCAGAACTCAGGCACTAGTTCCCTCCACCAGGAAGCCTACACAACCCACTGAACCAACCTTAGCCACTGGGGACAGATACCAAAAACAACGGGAACTACGAACCTGCAGCCTGTGAAAAGGAGACCCCAAACACAGTAAGATAAGCAAAATGAGACGACAGAAAAACACACAGCAGATGAAGGAGCAGGGTCAAAGCACACCAGACCTAACAAATGAAGAGGAAATAGGCAGTCTACCTGAAAAAGAATTCAGAATAATGATAGTAAAGATGATCCAAAATCTTGGAAATAGAATAGACAAAATGCAAGAAACATTTAACAAGAACATAGAAGAACTAAAGACGAACCAAACAATGATGAAAAACACAATAAATGAAATTAAAAATACTCTAGAAGGGATCAATAGCAGAATAACTGAGGCAGAAAAACGGGTGAGTGACCTGGAAGATAAAACACTGGAAATAACTGCTGCAGAGCAGAATAAAGAAAAAAGAATGAAAAGAACTGAGGACAGTCTCAGAGACCTCTGGGACAACATTAAATGCACCAACATTCGAATTATAGGGGTCCCAGAAGAAGAAGAGAAAAAGAAAGGGACTGAGAAAATATTTGAAGAGATTATAGTAGAAAACGTCCCTAATATGGGAAAGGAAATAGTTAATCAAGTCCTGGAAGCACAGAGAGTCCCATACAGGATAAATCCAAGAGAAACATGCCAAGACACATATTAATCAAACTATCAAAAATTAAATATAAAGAAAACATATTAAAAGCAGCAAGGGAAAAACAACAAATAACACACAAGGGAATCCCCATAAGGTTAACAGCTGATCTTTCAGCAGAAACTCTGCAAGCTAGAAGGGAGTGGCAGGATATACTTAAAGTGATGAAGGAGAAAAACCTACAACCAAGATTACTCTACCCAGCAAGGATCTCATTCAGATTTGATGGGGAAATTAAAACCTTCACAGACAAGCAAAAGCTGAGAGAGTTCAGCACCACCAAACCAGCTTTACAACAGATGCTAAAGGAACTTCTCTAGGCAAGAAACACAAGAGAAGGAAAACACCTACAATAACAAACCCAGAACATTTAAGAAAATGGGAATAGGAACATACATATTGATAATTACCTTAAATGTAAATGGATTAAATGTTCCCACCAAAAGACACAGACTGGCTGAATGGATACAAAAACAAGACCCGTATATATGCTGTCTACAAGAGACCCACTTCAGACCTAGGGACACATACTGAAAGTGAGGGGATGGAAAAAGATATTCCATGCAAATGGAAATCAAAAGAAAGCTGGAGTAGCAATTCTCATATCAGACAAAATAGACTTTAAAATAAAGACTATTACAAGAGGCAAAGAAAGACACTACCTAATGATCAAGGGATCGATCCAAGAAGAAGGTATAACAATTGTACATATTTATGCACCCAACATAGGAGCACCTCAGTACATAAGGCAAATACTAACAACCATAAAAGGGGAAATCGACACTAACACAATCATAGTAGGGGAGTTTAACACCCCACTTTCACCAATGGACAGATCATCCAAAATGAAAATAAATAAGGCAACACAAGCTTTAAATGATACATTAAACAAGATAGACTTAATTGATATTTATAGGACATTCCACCCAAAAACAACAGAATACACATTTTTCTCAAGTGTTCATAGAACATTCTCCAGGATAGATCATATCCTGGGTCACAAATCAAGCATTGGTAAATTTAAGAAAATTGAAATCGTATCAAGTATCTTTTCTAACCACAACGCTATGAGACTACATACCAATTACAGGAAAAGATCTGTAAAAAATACAAACACATGGAGGCTACACAATACACTACTTAATAACGAAGTGATCACTGAAGAAATCAAAGGGGAAATCAAAAAATACCTAGAAACAAATGACAATGGAGACACGACGACCCAAAACTTATGGGATGCAGCAAAAGCAGTTCTAAGAGGGAAGTTTATGGCTATACAAGCCTACCTAAAGAAACAAGAAAAATCTCAAGTAAACAATCTAACCTTACACCTAAAGGAACTAGAGAAAGAAGAACAAACAAAACCCCAAAGCTTGCAGAAGGAAAGAAATCATAAAGATCAGACCAGAAATAAATGAAAAAGAAATGAAGGAGACAATAGCAAAGATCAATAAAACTAAAAGCTGGTTCTTTGAGAAGATAAACAAAATTGATAAACCATCAGCCAGACTCATCAAGAGAAAAAGGGAGAAGACTCAAATCAACAGAATTAGAAATGAAAAACGAGAAGTAACAACTGACACTGCAGAAATACAATGATCATGAGAGATTATTACAAGCAACTCTATGCCAATAAAATGGACAACCTGGAAGAAATGGACAAATTCTTAGAAATGCACAACCTGCCGAGACTGAACCAGGAAGAAATAGAAAATATGAACAGACCAATCACAAGCACTGAAATTGAAACTGTGATTAAAAATCTTCCAACAAACAAAAGCCCAGGACCAGATGGCTTCACAGGCGAATTCTATCAAACATTTAAAGAAGAGCTAACACCTATCCTTCTCAAACTCTTCCAAAATATTGCAAAGGGAGGAACACTCCCTAACTCATTCTACGAGGCCACCATCACCCTGATACCAAAACCAGACAAATATGTCACAAAGAAAGAAAACTACAGGCCAATATCACTGATGAACATAGATGCAAATATCCTCAACAAAATACTAGCAAACAGAATCCAACAGCACATTAAAAGGATCATACACCATGATCAAGTGGGGTTTATTCCAGGAATGCAAGGATTCTTCAATATACGCAAATCAATCAACGTGATACATCATATTAACAAATTGAAGGAGAAAAACCATATGATCATCTCAATAGATGCAGAGAAAGCTTTTGACAAAATTCAACACCCATTTATGATAAAAGCCCTGCAGAAAGTAGGCATAGAGGGAACTTTCCTCAACATAATAAAGGCCATATATGACAAACCCACAGCCAACACTGTCCTCAATGGTGAAAAACTGAAACCATTTCCACTAAGATCAGGAACAAGACAAGGTTGCCCACTCTCACCACTATTATTCAACATAGTTTTGGAAGTGTTAGCCACAGCATTCAGAGAAGAAAAAGAAATAAAAGGAATCCACATCGGAAAAGAAGAAGTAAAGCTGTCACTGTTTGCAGATGACATGATACTATACATAGAGAATCCTAAAGATGCTACCAGAAAACTACTAGAACTAATCAATGAATTTGGTAAAGTAGCAGGATACAAAATTAATGCACAGAAATCTCTTGCATTCCTATACACTAATGATGAAAAATCTGAAAGTGAAATTAAGAAAACACTCCCGTTTACCATTGCAACAAAAAGAATAAAATATCTAGGAATAAACCTACCTAAGGAGACAAAAGACCTGTATGCAGAAAATTATAAGACACTGATGAAAGAAATTAAAGATGATACAAATAGATGGAGAGATATACCATGTTCTTGGATTAGAAGAATCAACATTGTGAAAATGACTCTACTACCCAAAGCAATCTACAGATTCAATGCAATCCCTATCAAACTACCACTGGCATTTTTCACAGAACTAGAACAAAAAATTTCACAATGTGTATGGAAACACAAAAGACCCCGAATAGCCAAAGCAATCTTGAGAACGAAAAATGGAGCTGGAGGAATCAGGCTCCCTGACTTCAGACTATATTCCAAAGCTACAGTAATCAAGACAGTTTGGTACTGGCACAAAAACAGAAACATAGATCAATGGAACGGGATAGAAAGCCCAGAGATAAACCCATGCACATATGGTCACCTTATCTTTGATAAAGGAGGCAAGAATATACAGTGGAGAAAAGACAGACTCTTCAATAAGTGGTGCTGGGAAAACTGGACAGCTACATGTAAAAGTATGAAATTAGAACACTCCCTAACTCCATACACAAAAGTAAACTCAAAATGGATTAAAGACCTAAATGTAAGGCCAGACACTATCAAACTCTTAGAGGAAAACATAGGCAAAACACTCTATGACATAAATCACAGCAAGATCCTTTTTGACCCAACTCCTAGAGAAATGGAAATAAAAACACAAATAAACAAATGGGACCTAATGAAACTGAAAAGGTTTTGCACAGCAAAGGAAACCATAAACAAGACCAAAAGACAACCCTCAGAATGGGAGAAAATATTTGCAAATGAAGCAACTGACAAAGGATTAATCTCCAAGATTTACAAGCAGCTCATGCAGCTCAATAACAAAAATAAAAAACAACCCAATCCAAAAATGTGCAGAAGACCTAAATACACATTTCTCCAAAGAAGATATACAGATTGCCAACAGACACATGAAAGAATGCTCAACATCATTAATCATTAGAGAGATGCAAATCAAAACTACAATGAGATATCATCTCACACCGGTCAGAATGGCCATCATCAAAAAATCTAGAAACAATAAATGCTGCAGAAGGTGTGGAGAAAAGGGAACTCTCTTGCACTGTTGGTGGGAATGTAAATTGATACAGCCACTATGGAGAACAGTATGGAGGTTCCTTAAAAAACTGAAAATAGAACTACCATACAACCCAGCAATCCCACTCCTGGGCATATACCCTGAGAAAACCATAATTCAAAATGAGTCATGTACCAAAATGTTCATTGCAGCTCTATTTACAATAGCCAGGACATGGAAGCAACCTAAGTGTCCATCATCAGATGAATGGATAAAGAAGATGTGGCACATATATACAATGGAATATTACTCAGCCATAAAAAGAAACGAAATGGAGGTATTTGTAGTGAGGTGGATAGAGTTAGAGTCTGTCATACAGAGTGAAGTAAGCCAGAAAGAGAAAAACAAATACAGTATGCTAACACATATATACGGAATCTAAGGGGAAAAAAAGGTCATGAAGAACCTAGTGGCAAGACGGGAATAAAGACACAGACCTACTAGA
Organism: Eschrichtius robustus; assembly: GCF_028021215.1. Taxonomy (NCBI): domain Eukaryota; kingdom Metazoa; phylum Chordata; class Mammalia; order Artiodactyla; family Eschrichtiidae; genus Eschrichtius; species Eschrichtius robustus. The sequence goes on along the minus strand of NC_090845.1, from coordinate 65,131,140 downwards.
GAATGGACTTGAGGATATGGGAGGGGGAGGGGTAAGATGTGACAGGGTGAGAGAGTGGCATGGACATATATACACTACCAAATGTAAAATAGATAGCTAGTGGGAAGCAGTCGCACAGCACAGGGAGATCAGCTCGGTGCTTTGTGCCCACCTAGAGGGGTGGGATAGGGAGGGTGGGAGGGAGGGAGACGCAAGAGGGAAGAAATATGGGAACATATGTATACGTATAACTGATTCACTTTGTTATAAAGCAGAAACTAACACACCATTGTAAAGCAATTATACTCCAATAAAGATGTTAAAAAAAAAAAAAGAAAGAAGAATGACTATTCAGCAAGCTATAGAAAAGATGCTCACTCCTAATATACAAATTATAGAAGGAGAAGAAAGTAAGCACTGTTAAATCTACTATTGATAATCTTTATAATGAAATAAAACACTCTAATGTTAAATGTTTCTAACATTTCGTATTAAAATATAGTAAATAACTGTTAGATTAACTAATGCTTTAAATTTCCTATACATTTGTGATTGACAGTAAGAGAATTTTTAATGTTTTGACAAAAAACTTTTTAGGTAATGGAGCAACAGTAATTTTTCCATTAATTAATATTGTTTTCGTCCTGGAGAAAGATGGTGACAGCCGAGAAGCAGAAACACGACGGGCGTGTGAAGATCGGCCACTACATCCTGGGAGACACTCTGGGGGTCGGGACGTTCAGCAAAGTGAAGGGGATGGAAGAGGAGAGCCCTTCCTTCTCTTGCTCTTTCTGAGTCATAGAACTGGAAAATTGCTGTATAGCCCACAGGGAAGCAACTGCCTAAACCTTCTTAAGAAAATCAGCAAGGCCAACAATCCCATAGAAACTTAGAATCCTGAAATTAGAACATTGGAGAGGAGGCTGTGAGTTGACTCCTGATAGGCTGTGAAGGATGAGACACAACTTCAAAAAGCAGAAAACCCTAGGAGCTGGAACATAATAGCCTGGGAGCAAGAAGTAACTCCCATGGATGTCACTGTGTGAGGGCATAGGGAGTAACTGATGCTCATACTAGGTGAACATTTGCTTGGTTCCCTGTCATCACTGTGTTCCATTTAAGAATTCTTGGATGGGACTTCCCTGGTGGCACAGTGGTTAAGAATCCGCCTGCCGATCTACTAAGCCCATGCTCCACAACTACTGAGCCTGTGCTCTAGAGCCCACGAGCCACAACTACTGAGCCTGTGTGCTGCAACTACTGAAGCCCTTGCGCCTAGAGCCCGTGCTCTGCAACACGTGCACCGCAATGAGAAGCTCGCTCACTGCAATGAAGAGTAGCCCCTGCTCGCCGCAACTAGAGAAAGCCCATGTGCAGCAACGAAGACCCAACGCAGCCATAAATAAATAAATTAAATAAATAAATTTATTAAAAAAAAAAAAGAATCCCCCTGCCAATGCAGGGGACATGGGTTCGATCCCTGGTCCAGGAAGATCCCACATGCTGCGGAGCAACTAAGCCCATGCGCCACAACTACTGAGCCTGTGAGCCACAAGTACTGAAACCCACGCGCCTAGAGCCCGTACTCTGCAACAAGAGAAGCCACCACAATGAGAAGCCCACGCACTGCAATGAAGAGTAGGCCCCGCTCGCCGCAACTAGAGAAAGCCTGCACACAGCAATGAAGACCCAACGCAGCCAAAAATAAATAAATAAATAAATTTATTTTTAAAAAAAGAAGGAAAAAATATTGCTTTCAGGTAGCAGTCATTTTTACAGTCCCACAATACTATGTAAAGCAAGACTTGCCTATATTTCATGGGAGTTTTTGGAGGATGGGGTGCTACTGTAAATGGTACTGTTAATTAAATTTTGATTTCCAAATATTCACAGTTAGTATACTGAAATGCATGCCCTTTATTGTTTTTTCTTGCCTTATGGTATTGGCTTGAACTTCCAGTGCAAAATTGAATAGTCATGGTGAAATCTAACATACTTGCCTACTTCCTGTTCATAGAAGGGGAAACCATTAAGTCTTTAATGGTTGATACTGATGTTACTATCAGTGTTTAGGAGATTCAATTTATCACATTAATGAGGTTGCCTTCTATTCCAAATTTGCTAAGCATTTTTTTTTATCATGAATAGGTTTTAAATTATGTCAAATGCTTTTCTTTTTGTACATATTGAGATAATATGTTTTCATTTTTAGTTACATGATTGACTTCCAAATGTTGAATTACTCTTTCAGTTCTGAACCGGACCATTTTCAAATACACCCAGAGCATTCTGTTCTCCTTAAAAAAGGCACACTCTCAAGGGAAACTTATTTTATCACAGTCAAACAGACCTCGGGGAAGGGAAATCCCAACTTCTGTTCCCTACAGCCTTTGACATAGAGGAAAGAAAATACCCAACTCCAGTCCCTTTGAGCCTCTGACAGGAGAAAGGGAAGTACCCAAATCCAGCCCTTTCTAGCCTTCCTGTCTCACCTAAAGTGGGAAAAAACCAAGAATCACTTGGTAAGGTCACAAACAAGGGGCACAGGCTCACTAAAAGACTGAGACTTAATCACAGGAATATAAATGCTACTCCTCTCCCCACATACCTTACCAACGTATTAACAGAGCTCCTCTTTCCACTTTTCAGAGTTCTCCTTGGGTTGCCTCTTAAGTTATTTCCAGGGATTATAGTGTACTTAAGAGTGGAGGAACAGGGAAAAATGTATCTATGTCACACTTTCTGAAACAGTCCTGGTGCCCGTTTTTATAAATAAAGTTTTACTGGAAAACAGTCACACTCATTCATTTATTAATTGTCTAAGGTGACTTTTGTGCTACAATGGCAGAGTTAAGTAGTGTGAAAGACCAGGACTTGAAAAGCATAAAACACCTTCGATTTGGTCCTTAAACTTTCTGACCCCTGTGTTAGAGGGCATAATGGTAAAGCCCCAAATACAATAGCAACAAAAAGGATAAAATATTATGAATAAGCAGGTCAAAAAATGTTTAAAATATATATGAAGATAACTATAAAATACACATTAAAAATTCAAAAAGAGCCTTAAATAAATAAAAAGACATCCCTTGTTTTTGGATTAGGATGTCCCAAGATCTTCAAGACATCATTTATAAGTTTATAAATTTTATAAACATAATTTTATAAATTTAATAAAACCTGCCCCCAAAATCCCCAAAAATTAGTTTTACAGAGCTACACAAATTGATCCTGAAGTTCAACTGGAAAAATAAACCCACATAAATTTCTAGGAAAACACTGAAGAAAAAAAAGAGCTCCATGATTGAACTAACCTGACAAATTATTATAATATACTATAAAGCCTAAATAATCAGGAGTGTGGTACTAGCCCCTGAATAGAGAGGTCAATGGAAAGAACAGAAAAGTCCAGAAAACAGACCCAACTATATGTAAAAGCTTACTACATCACAGTCCATTTGCAGTTAATAATGTATTGCTTCACAACATCTTGCAATGTTATAAGCTCACAGTCCCCTGTTCTTTATTTTACTTTTTATATATAATACATATATATATATTATAGACCTAATACAACGATGTTACAATTTTAATTTTTAATAAGGTATTTGCTTTATAAAGCTATGAAGAGAGAAAAGGCAAAAAAAAAAAATCTTTGCATTTACCCAGATATTTACCAGTTCTAATGCCCTTCATTCTTTTCTGAGGATCCAAGTTTTCAAGAAGTTTCATTTACTTCTGTCTTAAGTACTTTTTTATCTTGTGGTGTAATATAGATCCATTTGTAACAAATACTCTTAGTTTTCTTTTATTGAAAATGCCTTTATTCCATCTTCATTTTTGAGTATTTTCACTGGATATACATTAAGGGTTGACAGGTTTCTTTTTTTTTTTTTCACTCACAACTTTAAAGGTGCTGTTCCATGCAGTTTGGCTGAAATGGTTTCTGATGAGAAGTCAGAAAGTAATATGATCATTATGCCCATGTATATGTCATTTTTCTGTTGCTAAGCTTTACACTTTTTGTTTGGCTTCAGACACTTTAATTATGATGTGCCTAAGGTGGCCTTCTTTGCCTTTATCACGCTTCATATTTAGCATTTTCTGTCTGCAAATTTTTACATTTAATGGAGTTTGAGAATTTTTCATTTAAAAAATGTTTTTCCCCATTTCTCTCTTTCATCTCTTCTGATATCCCAATTACACATATGTTTGACTGATGTGATCTAACAGGTTTCCGTGGCTCTGTTCAGTTTTTCTCATTCTTTTTTTTACTCTTTTCCTCACCTAAGATAATTTTTATTGATCTGGCTCCAAGCTCACTTACTCTTTCTTCTGTCATGTCTATACACATACAGAAGTTAAATCCCCTCAATGAACTCTGCACTTCAGAAATTATATTGTTCCTTTCCAGCATTTCCATTTATTTCCTTTTCATGAGTTCCTTGTGGAGAGTTCCCATTTTTCTGCTGAGATTTTCATGCATTGAAAATATGTTGTTTCAATGTGTGGACACTGTGGGGGGAAGGAGGGGTGGGATGAATTGGGAGACTGGGATTGACATACATATGCTGCTGGGTATGAAACAGATAACTAGTAAGGACCTGCTGTATAGCACAGGGAACTCTACTTGGTGCTCTGTAGCAACCGGGATGGGAGGGAAATCCAAAAGGGAGGGGATACGTGTATACGTATGGCTGGTTCCCTTCGCTGTGCATCAGGAGCTAGCACAACATTGTAAAGCAACTATACACCAATAAAAATAAATAAATATAAAAAAAAGAAAATATGTTGTTTCACTTCATTGAGAATAAAAATGCCCACTTTAAAATTCTTAAATGCTAGTTTACAATTTTGGTTTACCTTAGAGTTGGAGTTTTCTTTTCTCTAGAGAATGTGTTACACTTTTTCAGTTCTTCATAAGAATGAACATTGTAATTCATAGGAAGACCACTATAAAAATAATGTACAAAACATAAGCTAAATAGTAAACAGGAAAACTAAAATGGATTTCTAAAACAATTCAACTGCTCCCAGAAAAGCAAGAAAGGAGGAACAAAGAAACTAATAATGGAGGAAACAAATAGAAAGCCAAAAAATAAAATGGCAGACCCCAGCAGAGACACAGCAATAACTCCAATAAATGTTAATGGAATAAATGCTCCACTTAAAAGGCAGAGACTGTTAAAAATGGATTTATAAACTAAACATGAAATACAGAGGTGAACTTTAAATATAAAACACAAATAGACTGAAATGGGTGGAAAAACAATATCAGAAGGAAATGATAAGCGTAAGTTCACTAAAATAGTTGTATTAATAGTAGATAAAACAGATTTAAAAACAAAACTTATTACTGGAAATCAAGAAGGACTCAGACTCGGGCTTCCCTGGTGGTTCAGTGGATAAGAATCTGCCTGCCAATACAGGGGATACAGGTTCAATCCCTGGTCCAGGAAGATCCCACATGCCGTGGAGCAACTAAGCCCATGCGCCATAACTACTGAGCCTGCGCTCTAGAGCCCGTGAGCCACAACTGCTGAGCCCACGTGCCACAACTACTGAAGCCCGCGCGCCTAGAGCCTGTGCTCTACAACTAGAGAAGCCACCGCAATGAGAAGCCCGTACACCACAAAGAAGAGTAGTCCCCACTTGCTGCAACTAGAGAAAGTCCGCACGCAGCAACAAAGGCCCAACACAGCCAAAAATAAATAAATAAATAAATAAAGGACTCAGACTAAAAAAAGTACGGATTCAACAATACACAACAATCATAAATGTATCTGCACTCAGTAACAGAATACATGAACTACATCAAAATACATGAACTAAAGACTGACAAAAGGCAATTCCACACTCATGGTTGCTAATTTTAAACCTGTCAGCAATCGACAGACCTAAAAAAAAATTCAGGAATGCATACATGCATAAAAGATATGAACAACGTTATCAATTACCTAGATTCAATTGATATTGTTAGATAATACAACAAAAATGACATACTGCACATTATTTTCAATTGTACAAGGTAGGTTTACCAAGATGGACAATATTCTGGACCATAATACAGTACAAGTATAAATTAAAACATTAAGATTGTAAAGAATATGTTCTTTAACCACAACAGAATTAAACACAAACCATAAGGTAACCAGGAAACCCCCAAATATTTAGAAATTAAACATTCCTTTAAATGAACATTGACTCAGTCAAAAAATAACAAGAAAGATCAGATGACATTTTGTACTGAATAATAATGAAAATATGTTTTAAATCTGTGAGATGCAGCTAAATAGAGAAATTTATGACTTTAAGTGTCTATGTTAGAAAAGAAGGAAGGTCTTGGGACTTCTGTGGTGGTGCAGTGGTTAAGAATCCGCCTGCCATATACCCTGAGAAAACCATAACTCAGAAAGAGTCATGTACCACAATGTTCATTGCAGCTCTATTTACAATAGCCAGGACATGGAAGCAACCTAAGTGTCCATCGACAGATGAATGGATAAAGAAGATATGGCACATATATACAATGGAATATTACTCAGCCAGAAAAAAGAAACGAAATTGAGTTATTTGTAGTGAGGTGGATGGACCTAGAGTCTGTCATACAGAGTGAAGAAAGTCAGAAAGAGAAAAACAAATATCATATGCTAACACATATATATGGAGTCTAAAAACAAACCAAAAAAAAAGGTTATGAAGAACCTAGGAGCAGGACAGGAATAAAGACACAGATGAAGACAACGGACTTGAGGACACGGGGAGGGGGAAGGGTAAGCTGGGACGAAGTGAGAGAGTGGCATGGACTAATATATACTACCAAATGTAAAATAGATAGCTAGTGGGAAGCAGCTGCATCGCATGGGGAGATCAGCTCGGTGCTTTGTGACCACCTAGAGGGGTGGGATAGGGAGGGTGGGAGGGAGGGAGACGCCAGAGGGAAGAGATATGGGGATATATGTATATGTATAACTGATTCACTTTGTTATAAAGCAGAAACTAACACCCCATTGTAAAGCAATTATACTCCAATAAAGATGTTAAAAAAAAAAAAGAATCCGCCTGCCAATGCAGGGGACATGGGTTTGATCCGTCGTCTGGGAAGATCCCACATGCTGCAGAGCAACTAAGCCGGTGCGCCACAACTACTGAGCCTGCGCTCTAGAGCCCGTGAGCCACCACTCCTGAGCCCGCACGCCAAAAATGCTGAAGCCCGCGTGCCCTAGAGCCCGTGTGCGGCAACTACTGAGCCTGCGTGTGGCAACTACTGAAGCCTGCGCGCCTAGAGCCTGTGCTCTGCAACAAGAGAAGCCAGCGTACTGCAACAAAGAGTAGCCCCCCGCTCGCTGCAACTAGAGAAAGCCCACGTGCACCAATGAAGACCCAACGCAGCCAAAAAAAAAAAAAAAAGAAGGAAGGTCTCAAATCAATGATCTAAGCCGGGCGGGGGTGGGGGGGTTCACTGATTTACAGCCCGCAGGCCTGTGTTGTCTTTGTAAATAATGTTTTATCAGAACACAGCCACATCCATTCACTTAAATTATCTATGGCCAACTTCGGCCACAATGGCAGCCCTGAGCAATTGTGAGAGGCCATACGGTTCATAAAGCTAAAATACTATGCTGCCCTTTAACAAAAACTTTGCCTACACCTGACCTAAACTTCCACCTTATGAAAGTAAGAAAGGAAGACAAGTTAAACTCAAAGCAAGCAAAAGGAAATTATAAAGGTAAGAGCAGAAATCACTGAAATAAAAAACTGAAAAACAATAGAGAAAACAAAAAAACAAAAAATCTCAAAACTGATAAATTAGATTGATAAAGAAAGGAATAAACCTAATTTCTAATATCAGGAATTAAATAAGGAACATCACTACAGATGCTTCATACATTCAAAAACTAAAAAAGGAATATTATGAACTGATATGGAGTAGGTTCCAAAAAGTAGTATTAAAAGGAAAACTCAACATACAATATGTTAAAGAACAAATATATCATGCTACCTATTGTGTGAGAAGGGAAAATAAGAAAACATATATCTGTGTCAGCAGAATAAACCAGAAAACAATGAACTTAGTCATCCATAAGGGATGGGGAGGCAAGTGAGGTAGAATGGATACAGGAGAGAATGACACTTCTCTGAGTGTAACCTTTTGTACACTTTTTAACTTATTAAAAGCACATTACTACTCTAAATATTCAAAAAATAAAATTATATCAGTAAGAACGTGATGGAAGGAAAACTAAAACTAAACAAATGAACATAGTTACATTTTGAGTTTACACCATAACCATACGGAGAGAAAAAAAGGAAGCAAATGGGATGGGAAAAAGAGAAAGAGGAAGGGGCAAGGAAATAGGCAAGGAAAGGGGAAGAATGGAAGGAAGGGAGGGAGGGAAGAAGAAAGGATGCATTCAAGTATCTTATAAACACAGTATCTGACAGTATACCCTCAGTCTTGGGGGATGGGGGGGTGGGTGTCAGGGGGCCAAGAGCAGAAGTGAAAATAAACCCTTAACTATTTTTAGTGGGTTTGTTTATTGGCTTTTGGGTGAAGCAATTTTGAAAATACTTTAGATACATTGTAAGACTGCACAACTGCGTAAATATTTTTGATGTTGCTGGGAGCCAGTTTTCTCACTGTGCATAGAAGGAAGAGATAATTATAGAATGGGGAAAAGCAAGAAAGAACACTATAGGGATGGATTAGAACTGAAGGTACAGTATGAACCCACACAGAAATAAAATATGTATATGTTTAGTGTATATATATCTGTGTATCTGTGTATATATATGTATGTACTTCCTAGCTCTGTAGGAAGGGCTAACAAAAGACCTCAGGAGCAATGAGCAACCAAGCACCGAGATCTTGGTTTGTAAATACTATTCCTCCACTAAAAGGAACCAAGGCTCCTAGAAAAAAGAGACAATTGCAGGATGAGGCAGGACAGGTATGAGTCTTATGATGACAAAAGTAAGGAAATGTTCAAATAAATGTTGGGGACATATTACAAGCACATAAGAAACAGTCTTAAGAGGTTCCCATGGGCCATATCTAGAACATTTTGAGCAAAAAAATAATTAAGAAGCAAAATGAATTATTAACCATTGAAAAAAGCTAAGAATTTCAATCCCTCATAATAATAAATAATCAGAGAGAAGGTAGGTCTTGTGCTTATAGTATTATGCTGAGGCTTGACTGGTAAATCTGGACGAAGTAGTAGAGTTGCAAAACTTTCACAGTAAAGAATGGGCAAGGATAAAGGCTAAGTCCAGGGGGATATTTTGATAGGGTGCAAGATATTTTCATGATCTCAAAATATCTCACTACATTGTGATGGAATCATCAACAATGTGAATATTCTGGTTGCCATACTGTACTACAGTCTTACAAGGCTGTGGAAATGCTGCAGATTAAAGAAGGCTACAAAGACATGACAACTAAGTATAATATTTTTTTTTGGTATAAAAAACATAAAATTTATTATTTCAGCCATTTAAAAATGTACAATTCAGTGGCATTAAGTACATTCACATTTTTGTGCAAACATCACCACCGTCCATCTCATCATCCCAAACTGAAACACTGCACCAATTAAACAATGATTCTTATTCTCCCTCACCAGCCCCCCACCCCTAGACCACTATGCTACCTTCTGTATCTATAACTCTGACTATTCTAGGTACCGCATATAAGTAGAATCATACAGTATTTGCCATTTTGTGGCTGGCTTGTTTCACTTAGCACAATATTTTCAAGGTTTATCCATGTTGTAGTATGTATCAGAATTTCATTCCTTTTTAAGACTAATATTCCATTGTATGTATACATGACATTTTGTTTATCCATTCACCTGTTGATGAATTTTTAGGTTGTTTCAACCTTTTGGCTATTGTGAATAATGCTGCTATGAATATTGGTGTGCAAATACCTGTCTCTGCTTTCACTTATTCTGAAAATATATCTAGAAGTGAAATTGCTGGGTCATATGGCAATTCTGCTTAATTTTTTAAGGAACTGCCATATAGTTTTCTACAGTAGCTGTACCATTTCACATTCCCAACAGAAATGTCCTCTTTTGCATTATACCCCCGTGTTTGTTTCCTGTTTTCGAGATTCCATGTTGCTCTCTTGTAATTAACTGCCCTGTTTTGGTGTGACACAGCCTCCATTTGCTTTCTGAGAAAGGATGTGTAAGAGATACAATTTTTTTGAACTTGTGTGTCTGAAAATGAACTGTTTTGCTCTCACACTTGATTATTTGGTTGAGTATAACATTCTAGGTTAAAAATATTTTCAAATCGTTTACTCCATTGTCCTTCAGCTTCCAGTGCTTTTACTGGCAAGTTCAAAGATATATTTATTCTTGTCCTTTTCATGCAACATGGTTCCCCCCCTGCCCCACCCCGTGCAAGTTATTATGATCTTCTTTTGATTCCCATTGTTCTGAAATGTCACAATTATGTCCCTTGCTTTTGGTCTTTCTTTTCCACTATGCTGGGCACTTAGTGCGCTGATACAATTTGAAAATGCACATCTGACATTTCTAAGAAAATTTTTTGAATTATTTTAATATTTTCCTTTCCTCCATATTCTCTGCTCTCTCTCCTTTATTTGGATGTTAGATATCCTGTTCTAATCCACTAATTTTCTTAACTTTTCTCTCTTATTTTCATAGCTTTGTCTTTTTGTTATACTATCTGGGACATTTCCTTGGTTTATCTTTCAATCCACTTATGGACTTTTTCATTTATGTTATCATGTTTTTAATTTCTAAGAGCTCATTTTGGTCCTCTAAATATTCCTTTACATGGTCTTTTTTTTTTTTTTGGCCGAGTTGGGTCTTTGTTGCTGCGTGCGGGCTTTCTCTAGTTGCGGCGAGTGGGGGCTACTCTTCGTTGCAGTGCACGGGCTTCTCATTGCAGTGGCTTTGCTTGTTGCGGAGCAAGGGCCCTAGAGTGTGTGGGCTTCAGTAGTTGCGGCACACGGGCTTGGTTGCTCTGCGGCATGTGGGATCTTCCCAGACCAGGGATCAAACCTGTGTCCCCTGCATGGGAAGGTGGATTCTTAACCACTGCGCCACCAGGGAAGTCCTGGCATTTTATTGTTTCACGGATGCAAAGTTTTCTCTCATCTCTCTAAAGGAATTTATTATAATTAAAACATTTTCTTTTGTTCTCTGCATTGTTTGTTTGTCTTTAATTGCTTGCTGTTGGTTTTTCATTTTGGTCTCTGCCTTTCTGCTTAAAGATTTTCTTCAAATGTGGAGTGATCCATAGTTCTCTGTTCATAACTAAGAGATTGGAATGAAAAGCTGATTGGAAGTTTTAGGTATTATAGGTGGGGCTTGTTAATCTTTGTTCTTCGTGGTAGAATGACATGGTTGGGTCATTTCGATGGAGATTCCCAACTGTCAATACTGGTCTGATTTCTTCAGCTGGTCAATTTATCCCGAGAGAACTCCAGCATTCTCTTGGCTGTCAGCAAAGTCTATGCTTTCTTCATGGCACTACCTGGTATAGTTAAGCGCTAAAACAAAGTTTTTAGTCTGACTGTTGTAAGAGTTCAGGCAAGGTAGGGATCAACGAGTGGCAGCAACGTTGGGGAAATCTTAATAAATGATGTGTGACGTGGGATAAGCCCCTCCTAGGAAAATAAACTGGCACATCTAAGTATAATATTTATCTCTAGGCTGGATCCAGGACTACATGGGGTAAAAATGCTATAAAGAACATTGTTATGAAATATGAAGGACAGTTTAGACAAATGAGGTAGACAAATGTATTATGGTTATAAAAAAAAACAAAAACAACCCTATTCTTAGAAAGTATCCAGTGAAGTATTTAGGGGTAAAGGGCCAAATGTTCTAGAAAAAAAAACCATTTATACAGAGTGGAGAGGGAGGAGCACAAAAGATAAAACTAGTAGTGGAAAATGTAAACAATAGACAAATCTTGATAAGAGAATACATGTGTTCCTTATATTATTTTTGGTAAGTTTTCATAAGTTTAAAAATATTTTTGAATGAAAAATTTTTAAAAAAGGAATGACATCCATAACTTTTTAAAAACTACTGTAAATTTTAATCCAGAATATTAAAAACAATACTGTCACAAATCAATTAACAAAATTAAAAGACAAAACAACCCAATAGATAACAGTAAATGACATGAAAAGAAACTTAAGAAAAGGAAACCAGAATCATTAATAAGCCTATGAAAAGATCTTCAACATCACCAATAATTAGTGAAACGCAAATTAAAGCACAAGATATAATTTCATATCCATCATGTTGGCAAATTTTTTAAAGAAATAATAACAAAAGTGCTGAAAAGCGTAAGCAGGGGGGAAAAGGGATAAGGAGAGGAAAGAAAATGTTACTGAGAAACCAATATTCTCATACTCTTTGGTGAGAGCGTAAATTGGAACAATCACTCTGGAGAGTAACACATATTTCACTTTACATACACATAATTTCACTTTAATAAAAATACTAAAGAAATTCTCATATGTGCATAAGAAGTCCTCTAAAGATTTTACTGCAGCTTCGTATTTAATAGTAAATAACTGAAAATAACCTAAACATCCATCAACAGGCTAATAGATCCATTGTATTTTCACCAAGTGGAATATGGTACAGTAATTGAAATGAATTGGCTAGATTAATATATTTATCAGTATAGATAAATCCCAGGGTAAGATATTAAAAATATTTAACAACTAGTATGGCACCAACCAGAAAAGACATTGTAAATAACTACTATGGCTATACCACTCCATAGTGGCTGAATATCCTGCATCTCAAAAATAATGATGAGTGAAAAAACCAAAGTTGTAGAATACATAAAATATGATAGAATTTTAATAAAGTTTAATAGCATGGAAAAACCATTACTATATAACTAAGCAGTAAAAGTATTAAAAAAAACACATGGTAAGGATATACGACTTCAGAATAGGACTTACTTGTGGCGTGTGATGAAGAGGGGGCTTCGACTGTACTGTTTAAAGTTTTTAAAAATCTGAAACAAATATAACATTTAAGATATGTTAAAGCAGGGTAGTAGTAACAAGCACGCAGTTTCTCATTCCCAATATATTCCGTTTGAAATATTTCATTTAAAAAATTTAGATGACTTACTTTTAGAAGAACCAGAGGATAGAAAAGAGACTCCACTCTTAAAGGGCACACCCCAAATCTCACACACTCTGAGACCCTGGGAAGAAGCAGTAATTTGAAAGGAGCCTGGATCAGACCCTCCTGCTGATCTTGGAGAGGCTCTACGAGAGGCAGGAGGCAACTGGAGCTCACCCTGAGGACATAGATGCTGGCAGCAGCCATTTTGGGAAGCTCATTCTATCAGGAGGATACTGGTGCTGGAAAACGCCATTTTGGAATCTTCCCTCTAGCTTATTAGGGATGGAACTGGCCCCGCCCACCAGCCTGTCGGCATCAGTTCTGGGATGCTTTAGGTCAAGCAGCTACTCAGATGGGAACACAGACCCACCCACCAGCAGACTAGCTGCCTTAGGACCCCTTGAGCACCAGCCACCCTCAGACATGGGCTACCACCAGTGCACCAGCACTAGCCCAGGGACCTCTGAGGGCCTACAGCCAGCCATTAAGACCCAGCCCACCTACCAGTGGGCAGACACCAACTCTGGGATCCCCAGGGCCCTGCAGCCAGAGACATCAGGACCTGGCTCTGCCTACCAGCAGGCTGGCATTAGCCCCTGGGCCCTGGCTGCACACACCAGTGGGTGGGCACCAACTCCAGAACCCCCTTGACCCTGGTGGTGCCCACCAGTGGGCAGACACCAGTGCTAGGACCACCACAGCCCCATGGCCTACCAGTGTCAAGACCCACCACACCTACCAGGAGGCTGGTATCAACCCAGGGACCCCCTAGGTCCCAGCCCCGTCCACCAGAGGGCCTGACATCAGTTCCAGGATTCCCCAGGGCCCTGCAGTCAAAAACCCCGGGACCCAGCTCTGCCCACCAATGGACTGGCACTAGTCCCAGGATTCCTGGGACCCAGCCCCGCCCACCAGCAGGCCAACACCAGCTCTGAGACACTGTGGACCCCTCAGTCAGCTGCCCTAGGATCCAGCCTGCTCACCAGCTGGCTGACACCAGGTTTGGGACACCCTGGGCTCTTCAATAGATGAATGGATAAAGAAGATGTGCGATACACACACACACACACACACACACACGCACACACACACAATGGAATATTATTTACCCATAATAAAAGAATGAAATCTTGACCTAGAGGATATTATGCTAAGTGAAATCTAAAAACCAAAACAGATGAACAAACATAACAATACAGAAACATAAATACAGAGAACAGATGGTTGCCAGAGAGGAGGGAGTGAGAGGAGGAGAGAAATCGGTGAGGGGGATTAAGAGTTGCACGATAAATGAGTCACAGCTATAAAATGTACAGTGTGGGAAATATAGCCAATAATTATGTAATATCTTTGAATGGTGATAGATGGTAACTAGATTTATCATGAAGATCATTTTGAAATATACAGAAATATCAAATCAGTATGTTGTACAACAGGAACTAACATAGTACTGTGGGTCAATTATACTTCAAAAACAAAGTAACTCATAGAAAAAGGCATCAGATTTGTGGTTACCAGAGATGGGGTGGGGGGGTGGGGTTTGGATGAAGACAGTCAAAAGTTACAAACTTCTAGTTATAAAATAAATAAGTACTAGGGATGTAATGTACAACATGTACATTACAACATGTACATTTATGTATGTACAACATGTACATTTATGTATGCACAACATAAATTAACAGTGATGTATGTTATAGATGGAAGTTATTAAGAGAGTAAATCCTAAGAGTCCTCATCACAAGAAAAAATTTTTTTCTATTTCTTTAATTTAGCATCTATATGAGATATGGATATTCACTAAACTTATTGTGGTAATCATTTAATGATGCATGTTAAGTCTAATCATTATGTTGTATGCCTTAAACTTATACAGTGCTATATGTCCATTATATCTCAATAAAACTAAAATAAAAATGTACAAAAAATAAAATTAAAAAGAAAAAATAAGTAGATTATAAACATAGTTACCAATAATTTCATTAACCTAGGATTAAATCACAAAGTGGCTGCTAAGCAGTGGTGAACTGACTGGAAAGGGGCACAAGGAAACTTGCACAGGTGATGGAAATGGAAGGGTTACAATGCTTTAGGGGTGCAAAATTTGCCACCCCAAAATGTTTCTCTTTGGCATGAGGATTAATTTAGGCTGATTATTTTTAAATAACAGAAGACTCTGGAAGACTTTCATTACACTTACCCTGAAACTACCTAAAGAATTTAGATCAAGGGCCTGTTCCTGGAATAGAGCTATCACCAAAGATATCCACAAATAATATGAGCTAGCTCTGGTGGGAGGAAACTTAGCAGGGCCTAGGGATCAAGAGTCCACTCTGTGTCAGGTTGTCTCTGCATTTATATACCAGACGCTTGCTTTTCCATCTCCATGTGAATTGCCTTCCTTCCCTTTGAAGTCCCAAACCACTACCCCCAACACCCTCTTTTGTCTTTAGCTAAAGATGGTATTTAAGATGAAGGCTTCAGCCATTTTGGCGAGTTACTCAACATTCCTGGGTCTGTCCCATGTATACATGTTATTAAACTTTTGTTTGATTTTTCTTCTGTTAATCTCCTGTAAATCATGTCAATCTAATTACTAGACCAGCCAGAGGTCTAGTAAGGATAGAGGAAAGGCTTCCTGTAAGGATAGAGGAAAATTTCTTCCTTCCCGACAATGCATTTTAATATATGTGAACTATACCTCAAAGTTTTAAAATGGGATTATATGAGCTTTTATTTTAAATAGTTCAATTTTATTTTGCTTGTTTTAAAGAGGAGAGAGAGAAAAATGACAGTGAAGGACTTGCTGAATTGCACATGCTATTTCACAAGAAATATAACTTACAAAATGACACCCTAATTTTTTTTGGATGAAAAATCATTAGCATGTAAAACATTATATATATTCTTACCACATGTTAATTTTAAAGTATTGACACCACCATACAATGAAGAATGAGAATAAAAGAATGAGGATAATTACTTCTACAACTCACAAAATGACAAATTTCTGTGGCTGGTGTATTTCTACTTTCAGGGCTTATAACACATTTTGTTGTGTAATCTTAACTCCCTCAGTTTTTCCTCTAGTTCAACATTTACCATGGATTCAATGTTTACCACCAGCCCTTTTATAACAGTTAATTCTATTCCTGTCATTGACAAAAAATTAATCAACAGTCAACTATTGAAAGAAAAGGAAAATTTTATTCGAGCCAAATTGAGGATTATAACCGAGGAACAGCCTCTCAGAAAGCTCTGAGAACTGTTCTACCCATTAGAGGTCAAAGCAGTTTTTTTGAGACAGAAAGCTGTACATTAAATGCCATAGATAGATTGCACAATTCAGATCTGCAAGTACAAAGTGGTGGGTCATTGTGACTCCTTACAAGATTAAGAAGGAATGCTATCTTTTAAGGAGTTGTCTTGTTGGTGCTAGGAGAATGTTGCTCTTTATGGCTGAGCAGGTATTTCTGCTGACGGGGAGGTTTGGTCGATGCATAATGTAAATATACAATGCATAGCAGAGGGGAGACAGGAGGCCAAAGGGCAGAGAAAAAGCTTTAGTTTTAAATTTCCCTTGACTTGCCTTAAAATATGAATTTTTATATTTTTATTTACTTCGTGGTTGACTATATTTCACTGTTAAATACCTTTTTCAAGAAAGGTTCATGAATGCTAATTCCATGAGTAATTTTATATTTGATTACTTCTGCCTGTCTCCTTAATACCTGAAAGACAACTTCTCTCTCTGAGTGATATGGTAACAAATTTGGTGACAATTTTTTAGATGAATTCCAGCCACTATGGTGAACTTAAGAATGCTATGGGAAACCTCCCCTCACCCAACTCAAAGTAGAAATGCTGGATAAAATAGAACACACTGACAAAAGTACATAAGAAAGATCAAAGAGAAGAGAAGAAATTCCTCAGATACCAGAAACAAAGACAGAACTCAAAGCCACTGCTGTGATATCTAGGCAAGAAATGTGCTCTCCAGAAAGTAGAAGAGCTTGGCTTCCTATATGGAAGGTCCTACAGATCCAAAAAAGAGAGTGACAATTCACAGTTCCAGTTCCACAACCAACATACAAAAGTATCCTTTGCCCATCACTGCCAATAGTAGTTGTCTATTTAGTTTTATACCAATCTAGCAGATAAGAAAGGATATTGCACTTATAACTTGCATTTCCTTCAGTATATTTTCTATGCTTATTATTGATTTGGATAGGCATTTCCACGGAATTATCTATTCATATCTTTTACCCATTAATCTACTATTTTTCTTACTAACTCTTTGGAATAGCAGAGATAGAAACCCTTTACCTTTTGTGTGCAATACAAATTAGTTTTCTTTCAAATTCTGTTTGTGGTGTATTTTACCATAAAAGTTATTTTAAAACTTAAATTTATCTTTAAAAAGGATTCAAAAGTTTCTGCCTTAGTTGGAGGCTGTAATTTTCGCAAGTGAAAAAAAAGTGAATTTTCAGAGATATTAAAAAATTTAAAGTCCTCACATTTTCATCAACTCTCCTACTTCTTGCACTCTTAACCTAGCCTGAACAAGTTTAATATCAACAATCATTTGGATCATATTCTCATTTTCTCCAAGTTTTTTTTCTTCATGGCTTAATTTGCTAGAAACCAAGGCCTTTTGGGGCAGACAAAGCAGATTTCTGACCAAAGAATATTACCACAGATGAAGTTCATCTCATAATGATAAAAGGGTTAAGAAAGACTTAATGCCAAAAGTCTATGCAGAGCCTCAAAATAAATTCAGCAAAAATTAATAGAACTTCAAGGAGAAACAGATTGACTGCAATTATATTTAAAGATTTCAATATATTTCTCACCATAATTGGTAGAAAAAGTGGATAGAAAATCAGTAAAGATAGAGACTGAACAACTCAATCAACTAACTTGACCTGGCTGATGTTTATATAACACTTCAGCCAACAGCAGAACACACATTCTTTTTTAAGCACACACTGAGCATTTTTAAGATAAATCATAATCAGGGCCATAAAACAATCGTAAGTAAATTTAAAATAATGCAAATCATATAAAGCATATTCTTTGACTCTAAGAGAATTAAAATAGATAATAATCCAGAAAGATCTCTGGAATATCCCCCAATATCCCCCAAATGTATGCAAACTAAATAGCACACTCATGGATCAAAGAAGAAATCAATATGGAAATTAGAAAGTATTTTGAACATAATAAAAATTAAAACAATATATCAAAATTTGTGGGAAGTCACCAAAGATGTACATAGGAGAAAACAGCATAAAATCCCTATGTGAGAAAGAAAAGTCTTGACTCAGTGACCTGACCTTAAGAAACTAGAAAAAGAGCAAATTAAACTAAAGGTAATAAGCAGGAAAAAAAAATCAGCCTAAAAAAAAAAATCAATGAAACTGATAACATAAAATAGTAAAGAAAATAAATGAAACCAAAATGTAGATCTTTGAGAAGATTAATAAAATTGATAAACTTCTAGCCACGCTGATGAGAAAACAGAGAGAGAAAGAGAAAGCTGGACAGCATTACCACAAATGAGAAAGGTGACATCACCCGATTACATAGATATAAAAAAATGATAAGTGAATTTTAGGAACTTCATGTCAATAAATTCAATGACTGAAATGAAATGGACATATTCTTTAAAAGATGCACACTATCAAAGCTCACTCAAATATATGTATATAACCTAAAGACATTACAATAAATGTTAAAAATCTTCCCCAAAAGAAAACATCAGGCTAAGTGAATTCACTGGTGAATTCTACTAAACATGTAAGGATGAAATAACATGGATTCTTCCAACATTATTTCAGAAAACTGAAGAGGTATTACACTCCAACTCAGTTTAATGAATTAGGCCACAATCAGGCTGATACTAAAACCTCACAAAGACATAAGAAAACTACAAACTAATCTCCCTCATGAAAGTAAATGCAACAATTAACAAAATTTTAGCAAATCTAATCTAACAACATATAAATAGGGTAATGTATCTTGACAAAGTAAGGTTTATCCCAGAAATACAAGCCTGTTTCATAATTCAAAAATAAGTGTAGTTAAATACATTGAATTCCAAAAGAAAAACCACATAATCATCTCAATGAACACAAAAATAGCACTTGACTAAATTCCAAGCTCATTCAAGACTTTAAAACTCAAAAAAGTAAGAAAGAAAAGAAACTGATTTAACCTAATAAAGGAAATCTACAAAACAAAAACCTATAGCTACTACCATGCTTAATGGTGAAAGACTGAATGCCCATTCCTACCACTTCTATTCAACACTGTATTGGGAGTTCTAGGCAGTAAATAAGGGGAAAAAATTAAAGAAGATGAGATTAGAAAGAAAGAAGTAAAACTGCCCTTATTTGCAGGTGAAATAATCCTATATGTAGAAAATCCTAAGGAATCCATAATAAAACTACACAACTAACAAAGAAGTTTAGGAAGCAATAGGATACAGGATTTAAACCCAAAAATCAATTGTATTTCTATACTACAATAAACCATCATCCAAAAATGAAATTAAGAGAACTCCATTCTGAATAGCATCAAAAAGAATAAAACATTTAGGAATAAATTTAACAAAAGAAAAGATTTATACATTAAAAACTACAAAACACTGCTTGGAGAAATTGAGATATATAAATGGAAAGAAATTTATGGAAATCTACGTTCATGGATTGGAACATGCAATATTATTATGAAGACAACACTCACCAAACTGATCTATAAAGTCAATGCAATCTATATCAAAATCCCAACAGGCTTTTGTGTGTGTGTGTGTGTGTGTGTGTGTGGAAAACGGCAAATGATCCTAAATGCAAAGAATGCGGAATACCAGAAACAATTCTGGAAAACAACAAAAGTATTAGGTCTTTCATTACCAGATTTTAAAACTTACTTTAAATTTACAGTAATCAAGACAGTGCAACATTGATAAAAGATTAGATACAGAAAATAACTGATATATTGGACTTCATCAAAATTAAAAATTTTAGTGCTTCAGATAGACACTATAGGAAATGAAAAGACAAGCCACCTAGTGGGAGAAAATATTTGAAAATCGTATTTTTGATAACTTTGTGTCCAAACTCTATAGATATAAAGAACTCTTACAATGCAATAAGAAAAAAATTAGAAATGGAAAAGATTTAAATGTTATTCCTTCAAATACATATGAATGAGCAATAAGCAAATGAAAAGATGTTCAACCTCATTAGAGTTTAAGGAAATGCAAAATAAAACCACAACAAAATACCACTTCACACAAACTAAAATGGCTATAACCAAAAAGACAGGCAGCAATAAGTGACGATGAGGATGTGGAGAAATATGAACTCTCATATATTGTAGGTGGGAATGTAAAATAGCACAGCCACTGTGGAAAACAATTTGGCAGTTTCTTTAAAAGCTAAATAAATACTTACCCTATGACCCGGGTAATCCACTCCAAAAAATCTACACAAGAGAAATGAAAACATACAAGAACATGTACATCAATGTTCACAGCAGCATTTATTAATAGCCAAAAGAAAAACAAAAAGGGGAAACAATTTAACTTTCTGTCAAGTGCTAAATGGAAAAACAAAAATATAGTATATTTATAAAATTGAATAATATTCAGCTCTAAAAAAGGAATAAAATACTGATATATGCTACCACAAGGATAAACCTCAGAAAGATTTTGGGAATTCCCTGGCGGTCCAGTGGTTAGGACTCGGCGCTTTCACTGTCATGGTCCCGGGTTCAATCCCTGGTGTTGGGGAACTAAGACCCTGCAAGCTGTGCAGCACGGCCAAAAAAAAAAGAAGAAAGATTTTAATAAGTGAAGGGGGATCAAACTCAGTATAATAAATATTATATGATTTCACTTATATGAAATATCCAGAAAAGGCTAATTTTAGACAGATCAGTGGTAGCCTGGGGCTGAGGACAGGAACAGGACTGAATATAAACAGGCTTGAGGGAATTTTTGGAAATAGTGAAATGTCCTAAAGCTGGATTGTGGTGACAGCTGCACACTATACAAATTTACTGAAAATAAGTGAATTGTGCAAATGCAATGAATAATTTTTATGGTATGATATTATACCTCAATAATGCTTAAAAAGAACCAAATTGAAAAATTTTAACTAAAAAATACATCATCTACATAAAAAAAATTCACTTGAGATCTCAATAGCAGAATAGAGACAGGAAAAAAAAGTCACTGAATTTGAATTTGAAGACAGATCAACAGAAATTACTGTTCTGAGCAACAGAACAACAAAAAAAAAGGTTGAAACAAAACAGAGACTCAGGACCTATGGGGCACTATAAAAATGTCTAGCATACAAGTCTTCAGAATGCCAGAATGAGATAAATATTGTGCAGGCAAATAATGTTCGTAGGAGTATCAGCCAAAAATTTCCCAAATTTGATGAAAGATAAATCCACATATTCAACCACCTCAGCAAACCCAAACAAGATAAACCAAAAGAAAAACACACCCAAAAATATTAGTCAAACTGCTAAAAAACAAAAATAAAGAAAAAATTTGCAAGCAGCTACAAAAAACAACACATTCCTTATGGGGAAACAATGATTCAAAAAACTGCAAATTTCTCATCAGAAACGATGGAGGACATAGATAGTAGAAAAACATCTTTATTTAAAGTGCTGAAAGAAGAAGTAGATAATGGTTTCATTATCTAACACCTCTTTATCCAGTGAAAACGTCCTTTAGGAATGAAGGTGAAATGAACACATTCTTAGATGCAGGAAAATGAAGAGAATTCATCTCAAGCAGCATTGAGATGAAATGATAGAGAGCTCTTTACTCTTGAAGGTAAATAATGTCCAGAGGGAGCTAGGATCTTTAGGAATGAAGGAAGAACAATGGAACTGGTAAATAACTAACAGATTATTTTTCTCCTCCTAAATTCTTTAAAATATGTAAGACTCTAAAATATGAAAGGAATCATAACACAGTCTGGTGGGCTTTCAAAATATATAAATGTAAGACACATGGCAACTATTAAAAAAACCACTGGGGGAGTATAAAGAGATCTATATGAATGTTAAGGCTTCTATGTTTTACTTGAAGTGGTAAAACATAAAATCTATACAAACTGTTAGGTGATTGCTAGGTATGTATAGTGTAATCCCTACAGCAACAACAGCAAAACAAGTTTAAGAGATGCAACCAAAAGTTTAAAAAAGAACATTAAAATGCAATACTAAAAAAAATGGTCAAATAATGCAAAAGAAAAAAATGAAAAACATCAACAAACAAAATTAACAAAGACAACAAAGCTCAGACATGTAGAAAGTTAGAAAAAGCACCACTATGTTCCTTAGGAGAAGAAAAAAGCTTGACAACTTGATTTTCTTGACCTCAGAAGTTAAGCCATTGTGGCAAAGAATTATAAAGAAATTTAGAGAAAGGAAGGTGCCTACAGGGAAAGATAGAATGAGCAACTGATTACTGGAACGAATGCCACAGTAAGTCATATAAAAGCAGGTAGGAATATTAAACTAAAAATTATAATAAACTGCTAATGGCCAAGTGCGGGATTCCACAAGAAGGAGAAGCCCCTCAAGGTTTCAAAACCAAGGGTCAGGCCGTATTGGCCTGCAGTTTTATCAACAGGTGGCCACAAGGAAGATCAGAGAGAAAGATTCCCTCTGTACTATCTGGGGAAGGGGAGCAGCAACTATGGCTGAAATCCTGCCCAGAAGCATCTCTCCTATCTCTCTTACCAAAGAAAAAGTTCTTAATCTCAAAGGAAGATCACTAAAACCTGTGGCCTGAAGCACTGGGTAGAGGAATAGAGGGCAGACAAAAATTAATACCAAGCCTATCTCCCCTAAGGAACAAAAGCCTAAATGTACAACGTGGGGAAGCCCAGTGGTGGAAACCAACTACATCTGGGTAAGGGAGAAAAAACAAAGCTTTAGCCCTGGAAGAGGAAGAGGAATACAAGCTGGGAACAGCATTAAATATGAAGGTGCAAGAAGACTTGTGAAGGCCATACTCTAAGACCCAGAATCACAGTGCTGGCTTAAAATTAAAATAATACACAGGGGAAAACTGAAGGAGACAGACCCTCTCTGGGAAGCAGTGCAAAGAAGGAAATCCAAAGCCAAGCAGGGACATAAAAACAAAGTATCATTACATGGTTCAAAATATCTGGTGCACTGAGGGAAACCATAGTAACAAGCTTCAAAACCAACCCAATTCTCACTAATTGGATATAAAATTCCACATTAATAGCCTAGACAAAAGAAAGGTATGTTTTTCTCAAAGAATAAAAAATATTTACTTCAGTATCTACTATCTTACATAACATGTCTATCAACAAAAATTATAATGTAAACAAAAATAAAGTGATAAAAAAGTCTGAAAAAGTGCAATCTTCAAAACCAGACTCAGATACGAGATGTGGGAACTAACAGAGAATTTTAAATAACTAGGATAATATGTTTGAAACGTAGGCAACAGACAAGATCACATAGGTAATATCAGAAGACAGGTAGAAACTATAAGAAGGAATCATATAAAAATGGTAGAAATTAAAAACGCAGAAATGAAAAACGCCTTTAATGGGCTCATAAGTAGACTCAACACAAATGAATAATCAGGAAACTCAAACATAGGTTGACAGAAGCTCCAAAGTAAGGTGAAAAACTAAGAGGGAAAAAAAACATCATTCAAGATAAAACTATAGAGACAGTAAAAAGATCAGTGGTAGCCAGAGGTTAGGGGATGCAGGGAGAGATAAACAGGGAAAGTACAGTGGATTTTTAGGACAGAGAGTCTGTATAATAGTTTAATCTTGGATGTATTGTCATTATAAATTTGTCCAAACCCATATAATGTACAACAGCAACACTGAACCCCAATGTAAACTATGCATTTAGATGATGATGTGGTGTTTTTCCCTAATAAATTTATTTATTATTTATTTATTTTTAGCTGCATTCAGTCTTTCTTGCTGTGCACGGGCTTTCTCTAGTTGTGGCGAGTGAGGGCTACTACTCTTCATTGCGGTGCACAGGCTTCTCATTGCGGAGGTTTCTCTTGTTGTGGAGCATGGGCCCTAGGTGCGCAGGTTTCAGTAGCTGTGGCACGTGGGCTCAATAGTTGTGGCTCACAGACTCTAGAGCACAGGCTCAGTAGTTGTGTGCACGGGCTTAGTTGCTCCATAGCACGTGGGATCTTCCCGGACCAGGGCTTGAACCCGTGTCCCCTGCATTGGCAGGCAGATTCTTAACCACTGCACAACCAGGGAAGTCCCTGGATGATGATGTGTTAATGTAGGTTCATCAGTTGTAGCAAAGGTACCACTTTGGTGGGAAATGTTGATAATGGGGGCAACATTGCATGTGTAGAGGAAGGGGTATATGGGAAATCTCTGTACCTTGTTTTCAATTTTGCTATGAACCTAAAACTCCACTAAAAAGGTAAAGTCTGTTTTAAAAAATGACTTTAACTCAAATCCATACAAAGAAATAAACAGGGCCAGGAAAACTTATTACATGGTTAAATATAAATGAGAGAATATATTTTTTACTCTTTTCTTCTAAAATGATTTAAAAGAGAAGTGCATACAGGGAGATCAGCTCGGTGCTTTGTGACCAACCAGAGGGGTGGGACTGGGAGGGTGGGAGGGAGGGAGACGCAAGAGAGAAGAGATATGGGAACATATGTATATGTATAACTGATTCACTTTGTTATAAAGCAGAAACTAACACACCATTGTAAAGCAATTATACTCCAATAAAGATGTTAAAAAAAAAAAAGAGAAGTGCATAAAAGATACAAATAGAAAACAACTAAAGAACAGCATTGTTGGGTTATAACATGTAAAGGCCTCATTTGTATGGCTACAGCACAAAGGAGAGAGGATGCAAAAAAGAATTATTGGAAGATTCCATACAATATTGGATATAATTTAGTATTAATCTGAAGTAGATGATTTTAAGTTAATATGCATATTATAACCTCTTGAGCAACAATTTTAAAATAAACTAAAAAATACACTAAAAATGAGTTTTCCTCTTGCCAGCAATTGGTATTTATAGGTTTAAAATTTTTTTAATCATTCTATTATGGGTATAGGGGTATCTTTTTTTTTTTCATTGAATTTCTCTAATTGCAAATGAGCATCTTTTCATTTGCTCATTTGCCATCTCTGTATTTTCTTTGGTGAGGTGTTTGTTCAGATCTTCTGGCCAATTTTTAATTGGTTTTTTTGTTTTCTTATTGTTGAGTTTTAAGAGTTCTTTGTATATTAAAGTCCTTTATTAGATATGGGGTTTGCAAAATTTTCTCCTAGTCTATGGTTTTTGTCTTTTCATTCTCTTGACAGTGTTTTGTGAGAGCAAACTTTTTTTTAAATTTTTGGGGCACGCTGTGCGGCTTATGGGATCTTAGTTCCCCGACCAGGGATCGAACCCAGGCCCCCTGTAGTGGAAGTGCAAGTTCTAACCACTGGACCGCCAGGGAATTCCAGAGCAAACATTTTTAATTTTAATAAAGTCCTACTTATCAATTTCTTTTTTGATGTCATATCTAAAACTCATCACCAAACCCAAATTCACATATTCTCCTGTATTTTCTTTTAGAAGTCTTACAGTTTTCCATTTTCTACTTAGGTCTGTGTTCCATTTTCAGTTCATTTTTGTGAAGGGTGAGGGCCTCAAAATAGGTTCACTTTTTAACCTGTGGACATAAAATTGTTCTAGCACCATTTGTTGAAAAGACTATCCTTTTACCATTGTACAGCCTTTCTGCCTTTGTCAAAGGTTAGTTTGCTATATTTCTATGGGTTATTTCTCAACTCTCTATTCTGTTCCATTGATCTATATGCCTATCCTTTTACCAGTCGCATGCTGTTGTCATAACTATAGCTTTACAGTAAGTCTTGAAACCAAGTGGTATAAGCCCTCCAACTCTGCGCTTCTTCTTGTTATAGATAATTTGCCTTTCCATAAAAGGTTTAGAATCAGCTTATGAATATTGACAAAATATTCTGGTAGAATTTTGATGTAAATTGCATTGAGTTTATAGCTCAAGGTAGGAAAATTTGACATTTTAACAATCTTGAGCTTTCCAATCCATGAACAGAAAGTATCTCTCCATTTATTTAGATCTTCTTTGACCTCAACAGACCCTGTACGTATTTTTCATCAACAGACCCTGTACATACTTTGTTAAATTTACACCTAAGTACTTCATTTTCATTTGGTGCAACTGGAAATGGTATTTTTTTTTATTACAAATTCCAATTGTTCATTGCTGGCATATAAGAAAATAATTGTAAGAGGCACATGAAAAGCTGCTCAACATAACTAATTATTAAATGCAAATCAAAACTACAATGAGGTATCACCTCACACCGGTTAGAATGGGCATCATCAGAAAATCTAAAAACAACAAATGCTGGAGAGGGTGTGGAGAATAGGGAACCCTCTTGCACTGCTGGGGGGAAAGTAAATTGATACAGCCACTATGGAGAACAGTACGGAGGTTGCTTAAAAAACTAAAAATAGAATTACCATATGACCCAGCAATCCCACTCTTGGGCATATACCCAGAGAAAGCCATAATTCAAAAAGACACATGCACCCCAATGTTCACTGCAGCACTATTTACAATAGCCAGGTCATGGAAGCAACCTAAATGCCCATCGACAGATGAATGGATAAAGAAGATGTGGTACATATATACAATGGAATATTACTCAGCCATAAAAAAGAACAGAATTGGGTCATTTGTAGAGATGTGGATGGACCTAGAGATTGTCATACAGAGTGAAGTAAGTCAGAAAGAGAAAAACAAATATCGTATATTAATGCATGTATGTGGAATCTAGAAAAATGGTACAGATGAACTGGTTTGCAAGGCAGAAATAGAGACACAGATGTAGAGAACAAACGTATGGACACCAAGGGGGAAAAGCAGGGGTGGTGACGGTGGTGGTGGGATGAATTGGGAGATTGGGATTGACACATATACACTAATATATATAAAATAACTAATAAGAACCTGCTATATAAAAAAAAAAATAGAATTCAAAAAAACAATAAAAAACGGTTTAAAAGAATAAAGAAAAAAGAAAGAAAATAATTGACTTTTGTATATTCTAAATGTATCCTGCATCCTTCTTATCCTTGCTTATTAGTTCTAGATTTTGGGGTT
Source organism: Eschrichtius robustus (assembly GCF_028021215.1). Lineage (NCBI taxonomy): Eukaryota > Metazoa > Chordata > Mammalia > Artiodactyla > Eschrichtiidae > Eschrichtius > Eschrichtius robustus. The sequence goes on along the minus strand of NC_090845.1, from coordinate 65,103,810 downwards.
ACTTTTCTTACTGTTTTCTAACTCTGCTTTTAAAGAACTGCATCACTGTACAGAATACCTCTCTCTCTTGTAATTAGAGAAACTGTGCATCAGCTTGTCATCACAGGTGGTTTTTTTTTAATGTAACAATGTTTCCAATACTGTATTATGAATATGACTGTAATACTATATGCCATAAAATTTTTTAACACTTCATTCAGTACTGTATAGGCTATCATATTGATTACACTAGGCTACCATAAAGCAATCATATTGCTGCTTCTTCATTGTCAATGCATAAATGATTATACCTGTAAATATATGTTAATTTCTTTTTTCACATTATCTTTTCATTTTTGGTATCTAGTGTTAGTAATATGTATAACATCTACATGCTTTGTATCATATAATACTGATGGAGGTACTGATAGACATCTAGTAAACAGATGACATAAGCTTATGGTCTCGATAAATACAGTAGAGTACTGTAAATGTATTTTCCTTATGATTTTCTTAATAACATTTTCTTTTCTCTAGCTTACTTTATTATAAGAATACAGTATATAATACATATATCACATAAAATATGTGTTAATCAACTATTTATTTTATTGGTAAGGCTTCTGGTTAAGTTCTTGAGAGTCAAAAGTTTAATATGTGGATTTTTGACTGCCTGGAGGATTGGCGCTCATAACTCTTGCACTGTTCAAGGGTCAACTGTACTTGCCAATCACGTATCTGGTAAGAGACTAGTGTCCAGAATACACCAAAAGCTGTTATAACTCAATAATGAGAAGGCAAACATCCACTTAAAAATCAGACAAAATATTTAAATAGACATTTCATCAAAACAGATATATGAAAAGCTAATAAAAACATGGAGGGAATTCCCTGGTGGTGCAGTGGTTAGGACTCCACGCTTTCACTGCCGAGGGTGTGGGTTCAATCCCTGATCCAGGAACTAATATCCTGCAAGCCACAGGGTGCAGCCAAAAAAAAAAAAAAAAAAAAAAAACAGGAAAAATTCCCTAATTCATTAGTCATTAAGGAAATGCAAATTGAAACCACAATGAGATGCAATTTTACTCCAACAGAATGCAGTAACATATGTAGAGAGAAATGTAAAAATCATTAACCCTCCTACATTGCTGGTGGGAATGTAGTATGTTAAAGTTACTTTGAAAGAAAATTTGGAAATTTCTTAGAAAGTTAAACATAAGTTACCATATGATCCTACAATTTACACATAAGAGAAATGAAAACATACTCATACAAAGATTTCCATGTGAATATTCACAGAAGCATAATTTATAAAAGCCAATAAAATAGAAACAACCCAAACTCTCATCAAGTGTTTAATACAGAAACAAAAACTGGTATACTCATACAACTGAACATTATCTGCAAACAAATGAGATACTGAATGAAATACTTCAAAATAATTAACCTATGTAGAAGAAATCAAACACAAAGACTACAAGTTATATGATTCCAATTGTATGAAAGATCCAGAAAAGGCAAATCTGTAGAAGCAAAAGTAGATTAGTGTTTGCCTGGGGTTAAAGGTGGAAACGGAGATTAAATGTAAACTAGTATGAGGGATGTTACTGGGGTGGTGAAAATGTTATAAAACGGGATTATGGTAATGGTTGCAGAACTCATTAAATTTACTAAAAATTATTTAATTGTACACTTTAAATGAGCAAATTAAATGGTATGTAAGTTTTATCTGAAAAAAAGTTGATTTTTAAAATTGGAATGGTCTAAACAACACCAAAAGAAGACAGACAGACATTGTCATATGGGATAAAACACAAGCCAACCTACCTATCTATTTACTCTAATTATTTGACCTAAAAACCCAACCACCAACCTACTTACTGTGAAACACACACCCACACAAACTTTACATATACAAAAAGATTAAAAGTAAAACATGAAGAAAGACATAGCATGAAATATTAACCAAAGAAAAAAGATGAGAATCTATACTAATTTGAAACAAACAACAGAACAAGAAGGATTATCAGAGAATAAAGAGGAACATTATGAAAAGATAAAGGGGTGACAGCCCCCAAAAGATATAATAATCCCATATGCATATGCACCTAACAACAGATTCTCAAAATACAGAAGACAATAAATCATAGATGTGAAAGGATATATAGGCAAATTCAAAAGTAGTTCGAGATTTCAACACTGCTCTCTCAAAAGTTAATAATACAGTCAGAAAACCAGAAAAAATATGGAAGGCGTGAACAACACTATCAACCAACTTGATATAATTATAGAACACTCTAAACAATAACAATAAAATACATATTCTTCTAAAATACACATATGTAACACTGACCAAGACAGATCATGTTCTGGTCTATAAAACAAATCTCACTTTGTTTAAAAAAATAATAATATAAAGTGCACTCTAAAATATAAAATTAAACTAGAAATCAATAACAGAGATATCTGGAAAATTCCCAAATAATTGGAAATTAAACAAATGTCTAAATAACAGAGATCAAAGAGAAAGTCTCAAAGGAAATTAAAACTAAAGACACTGAACTAAAAGACAAAGAAAATATAATACATCAAAATCTGTGGGATGCAGCTAAAGCAGTGCTAATGGGGAAATTTATAGCACTAAATAACTATACTGGAAAATAATGAAGACCTAAAATCAGTAACCAAAGCTTGCATTAAAGAAACTAGAGAAAGAAGAGCAAATAAAGCAAGCAAAAGGAAGGAAATAAGATCTAGAACAGATATCAAAACAAAAAAAATACCAAGAAAATCAATAAAACCAAAACTTGGTTCATTGAAAACATTGAACAACACAGGTTTGAACTGCATGGCTCCACTTATACAAAGTTTTTTTTTTTTTCAATAGTAAATACTACAATACTACATGATCCGCGGTTGGTTGAATCCACAGATACGGAGGACCTGTGGATATAGACGGCCCGTCTATAAGTTAGTTATACATGGATTTTCAACTGTGCCTAGGGTTGGCTGACCAAAACAAACAAACAACAACAAAAACCCATAGAAGAGAAAGAAACCATAAATCATCAGTATCACAAATAATGCCAAAGACTTTAAGAGGAAAATGAAGGAATACTACAAACAACTTTATGCTTATGAACTTGATAAATTACATGAAATGGAATAATTATTTAAAAGACGTAGACTAACTACCAAAACTTGCTCAAGAAAACCTGAATAGCCCTATATCTTGTAATTAAATTGGATTGGGATGTTACTAACCTACTAAAGCTGAAAACTTCAAGCCTAGATGGTCTCACTGGTGAATTCTACCAAACAATCAAGGAAGAAATAATACCAATTCTATACAATCAATTCCATTAAAAAGAAAAGGAGTGAACATGGTCCAAATATGAAACCAGTATTATCCTGTTCACAAATCCAGAGAGAAACACTACCAGAAAATTACAAATCAATATATCTAATGAATATAATAGATGTAAAAATTGTCACAAAATGTTAGCAAATCAAATCCAGTAATATTTAAAAAACTGTATTACAATCAAGTTCATCTAAGGATGTAAGGTTAGCTCCACATTCAAAAATCAATGAAATTCCATATCAACAATTTAAATAAGAGAGACCACACAGTCATCTCAATAGATTTATAAAAAGGAACTTGAAAAATTCATACTTTCATGGTAAAAACTCTCACAAAACTATAAACAGAATGGGAAGTGCTTAACCTAATAAAGAGCATCTATATAAGACCTACAGCTAACAGATACTGGAAAGAAGGAAAGTATGCCCTCCCTCTCTACCCTACTCAACACTGTATTGGAAGGCCTACCAGTTCAATAAAGCAAGAAAAACAATTATAAGGCACACATGTTGGGAAGAAAGAAATTTTAAAGGCCTTTATTTGCAGAAAACATAATTGTCCATCTGGAAAATCTCAATCTACCAAAAAAAAAAAAAAACGCTTAGAACTAAAAAGTGAGTTTATTAGCAAGGTTGCAGAATATAAGGTCAATAAACAAAAGTCAACCATATTCTTATACAGAGCTACAAATACTTGGAGCTTGAAATAAAACAATAAAAATAATTCAATTTATAATAACATCCCCAAAAATGAAGTTCTTATATATAAATCTAACAAATATGTGTAGCATCTATATGCTAAAAACAACAAAATATTAAAGAAATAACCAAAGAAGATCTAAATAGGAAAAATACCATGTCTATGAATCAGAAGATTCAGTAAGATATTAAATCTCCCCAATCTCATCTATAGATTCAAAGCCATCCCAATCAAAATCTCAGCAACCTCTTTTTGTGGATTTTTAGAAGACATTTTTGCAGATAAGAGTGGGACAATAAAATGGGAAGAGAGCGTCTCAGAGACACAGCACAAAGGGAAGAATTAACCTGAGGGTGACATAGTCATTTAGGAAAACCAGAGGCTACTACCCTAGGTAAGCAACCTTGCTCACTAAGAAGCGGTGTCACTCTGAGAAATGCAAGCCACTTCTTCTACCCTCAGCTCCAGATCAGCAGTGCAGAGGTTTTGCCAAGGGGCAGAGGTAGGCTGTAATAACAGAGAGCTCAGAGGTATCCCCAAGGGAACCAACTTAATTTGGAACACACTGGGGAAAGTTCAATCCTAAAAGTACTCCCAAAAAGAACAGAAATTTTGGTGGTAAACAATTAAGAGGACACTGGTAACTACATGAGAGCAACAAACTAAAGGAACACCAGTTAGAAGTTTACCAGAGACCAGAGAAAGAGACAGATAGAAGAGCCCTCCTGAGGTCTGTATGTTCTCAGACTACAGTGGAATTAAACTAGATCAACAACAAAAAGATAACTGGGAAATTCTGAAATACTTGCATTTTAAATAACACACTTCTAACTAGCACATGGATCAAAGAAGAAATCTCAAGAGAATTTAAAATAAATTTTGAGCTAAATGAAAATACAACTTGCCAAAAGTTGCAGGATACAATGAAAGCAGTGCTTAAAGGGAAATTTATACATTGAATGCATATATTAGAAGAGAATAAAAGTCTAAAATCAAAAACTTAAGCTTCCACCTTAGGAAACTAGAAAAGAAGAGCAAATTAAATCTAAATTAAGCTGAAGAAAATAAATAATAAAACCACAGCAGAAGTCAAATTAAAAACAGCAAATAGACAAAATTAGTAAAACCTAAAGCTGATTCTTTCAAAATAGCAATAAAATTAATAAGCCTCTAGCAAGGATAACTATGAATTAAACAAAGAGAAGACACAAATTACTAATATCAGAAATGAATGAGGGGGCACTATAGATTCCATGGACATTAAAAGGCTAATAAAGGAATACTATGAGTAACTATGCCCACAAACTTGATAATCTAGATGAAATAGATCAATTTCTTGAAAGAAACAATTTACCAAAACTCATACAAGGAGAAACAGACAATCTCATTAGGCCTATATCTATTAAAGAAATGGAATCAATAATTAATAATCTTCCAAAACAGAAAGCACCAAGCCCAGATGGGTTCACTAGTGAATTCTAGCAAATATTTAAGATATTATAACAATTCTCTACAATATTTTCCAGAAGATAGAAGCAGAGGAAGTACTTCCTCAATTCTATGAGGCCAACATTACCCTGATACCAAAACCAAAGACATTACAAGAAAACTATACACCAATACCTCTCATTAACGTAGATACACAAATCCTCAACCAATTAGCAATCTGAATCCAACAATATAAGAAACAAATTATACACCATGACAAAGTAGGGTTTATTCCAAGTATGCAAGGCTAGTTCAACATTAGAAAATCAATAAATGTTAAACACTGCATCAACAACTAAAGAAGAAAAATCACATGATCATATCAATAGATGCAGAAAAAGCATCTGACAAAATCCAATAACCCATTCATGCTAAAAACTCTCAGCAAACTAGGAACATAGGGGAACTTCCTCAAATCGATAAAGAGCATCTACCAAAAAAAATACAACTAACATGGTTAATGTCAGAAACTAGAAGAATCCCCACAATGATCAAGAATGCGGCAAACGCATAGCACAGGGAGATCAGCTCGGTGCTTTGTGACCACCTAGAGGGGTGGGATGGGGAGGGTGGGAGGGAGGGAGATGCAAGAGGGAAGAGAAATGGGAACATATTGTATATGTATAACTGATTCACTTTGTTATAAAGCAGAAGCTAACACACCATTGTAAGGCAATTATACTTCAATAAAGATGTTTAAAAAAAAAAAAAAAAAAGAATGTGGCAAAGATGGCTCCTCTCACCATTCCTTTTCAACAATGCACTGGTAGTCCTAGTTAATGCAAACAAAGATAAAGAAAAGGAAGTAAACGGAATACAGATTGGGAAGGAAGAAATATAACTGTCTCTGTTCAGAGATAACATGCCCATCCATGTAGAAAATCCTAAAGAATTGACCCCCCCCCCAAAAAAAAAAAAAAACTTGGAACTAATAATTATCCCAAGGTTGCAGGATACAAGGTTAATATACAAAAGTCAACTGCTTTCCTATATACCAGCAATAAACAAGTGGAATTTGAAGTTAAAAACACAATACTATTTACATTTGCACCCCCGCAAAATGAGGGTATAAATCTAAATATGTACAAGACCTACCTATATGAGGAAAACTACAAAACTCTGATAACAGAAATCAAATAACTAAATAAGCAGAGATATATTCCATGTTCACGGAGAGGAAGAGTAAATACTGTCAACATGTCAGTTCTTCCAAACTCAATCAACAGACTCAATGCAATCCTAACCAAAATCCCAGTAAATTATTTTGTGGATATCAAAAAACCGATTCTAAGTTTTATATGGAGAGGCAAAAATCCAGAACAGCCAGCACGATACTGAAGAACAACGTCATGGGACTGATACTCTCTGACTTCAAGACTTACTATAAAGCTATAGTAATCAAGACACTGTACTATTGATGAAAGAATAGACAAATAGGTCAATAGAACAGAATACAGAGCATAAGCCCAGAAACAGACCCACATAAATACAGTCAACTGATCTTTGACAAAGGAGCAAAGGCAATATAATAGGGAAAAAAAAAAGACAGTCTTAATCAACAAATGGTGATGGAACAATTGGACCTCCACATGCAATAAAATGAATCTAGACACAGACTTTACACCCTTTACAAAAATTAACTCAAAATGGATCACAGACATAAATGTAAAATACAAAACTATGAAATTCTTAGAAGATAACATATGAGAGAATCTAGATGATCTTGGGTATGGTGATGACCTCCTAGATACAATACCACAGGCAAGATTCATGCAAAAGTAATTGGTAAGGGCTTCCCTGGTGGTGCAGTGGTTGAGAATCTGCCTGCCAATGCAGAGGACACGGGTTCGAGCCCTGGTCTGGGAAGATCCCACATGCCGCGGAGCAACTAGGCCCATGAGCCACAATTACTGAGCCTGCGCGTCTGGAGCCTGTGCTCCGCAACAAGAGAGGCCGCGATAGTTGAGAGGCCCGCGCACCGCGATGAAGAGTGGCCCCCGCTTGCCACAACTAGAGAAAGCCCTCGCACAGAAACAAAGACCCAACACAGCCATAAATAAATAAAATTAAAAAAAAAAATCGGTAAGTTGGACATCATTAAAATTAAAAACTTCTGCTCTGCAAAAGACACTGTCACAAAAAGAGAGAAGACACAGACTGAAGGAAAATATTTTTAAAAGACATATATGATAAAAGATTGCCATCCAAAATATACAAATATGCTTAAAACTCAACAATAAGGAAACAACCCAATTTAAAAAATGGGCAAAATGCCCGAACAGACACACCTCACCAAAGATATACAGATGGCAAATAAGCATATAAAAACATGCTCCACATCATTTGTCATTAGGGAAATGCAAATTAAATTAACAATGAGAAACCACTATATACCTATTAGAATGATCAAAATCCAGAACACTTATAACACCAAATGCTAGCAAGGATGTAGAGCAACAGGAACTTTCATTCACTGCTAGTGGGAATGCAAAATGATACAGCCACTTTGCAAAACAGTTTGGTAGATTTTTACAAAACTAAGCATACTCTTACAATATGATCCAGCAATCACATTTCTTGGTATTTACCCAAAGGAGTTGAAAACTTATACTCACAAAAACCTGCACACGGATGTTTGTAGCAGCTTTATTCATTAATTGCCAAAACTTGGAAGCAACCAAGATGCCCCTTTGTAAGTGAATGAATGAATAAACTGGTATATTGAGACAATGGAATCTGATTCAGTGCTAAAAAGAAATGAGCTATCAAACCATGAAAAGACAAGCAGGAACCTTAAATGCATATTATTAAGTGAAAGAAGCTACTATGAAGAGGCTACATATTGTATGATTCCAACATCTGAGATTCTGGAATAAACAAAACCATGGAGACAGTAAAAAGATCAATGGTTGCCAGAGGCTAAAGGGGAGAGAAGTATGAACTGGCAGAGCACAGAGGATTTTTACAGCAGTTGTAGAAAAACCAAGAAACCAGAATATTTGAGAAAAAAAAAAAAAAAGATTAAAGCTGGAGCACTCATACCACCTGTTTTCAAGGTTTATTTCAAGACTTATTATGCAGTATCAGCAAAATGACTGACACGTGGATCAGTGGAACAGAACAGGGTATGTAGAAATAAACCCATACACATATTCGACAAACAGTACTGGAATTATTAGAGGATGGGGGAATGGGCTGACTTCAAAAGAGCATAAGACAAATGTTTTAGGTTACAAAACAATTTCATATTTTAACTGTAGTGATGTCTATACTATGGAATGTGAAAACTCATAGAACTATAAACTAAAGAAAGTGAATTTTACATTATTTAAATTATACTTCAAAAAACCTAAATAAAAATTTTAAAAACCAGACACTACATAGTGAGAAAATCAAAATCATGATATAAGTATATTAAGATAACGGAAAGGACCAGCAGTGAGTATGTATATAACATACCTGAATTCAGGTTGGGGGTGAGAAGGGTATACATACGAAGGAGAGTTAAATCCTCATCATCTAGGGTGGGCAATCGATAGATAATGGCTAAAACTTAAAAATAAAAAAGCTATACTAGCATATTATTTAGATATATGGACCTAAGTAACAGAAAAATCAAAGTTCAAAGTGATTTAGTTACCTTTGAGAATGGAAAATTAAGGAGTAAGGGAAATAAGACATGGGGTTTTTAAAAACAAACTTATAAAACTACACAACTCTACTATATGCATATAGAACTTTTATTTTTAAATTTAAATTTTCCTATTTTATACATAGTATCAACAATGTATATATGTAGCACAGGGAACTCTACTCAGTGCTCTGTGGTGACCTAAATGGGAAGGAAATCCAAAAAAGAGGGGATACATGTATATGTATAGCTGATTCACTTTGCTGTACAGTAGAAACTAACACAACATTGTAAAGCAACCATACTCCAATAAAATTTTTTTTTTTAATTTTAATTTTCTTTTTGTTTTCTTTGGCTGTGTTGGGTCTTTGTTGCTGCGCACGGTCTTTCTCTAGCTGTGGAAAGCGGGGGCTAACTCTTCCTTGTGGTGTGCCGGCTTCTCATTGCAGTGGCTTCTCTTGTTGTGGAGCACAGGCTCTAGGCGCGCAGGCTTCAGTAATTGCGGCACACAGGCTCAGTAGTTGTGGCTCATGGGCTCTAGAGCACAGGCTCAGTAGCTGTGGCGCACCGGCTTAGTTGCTAGGCAGCATGTGAGATCTTCCCGGACCGGGGATCAAACCCATGTCCCCTGCATTGGCAGGCAGATTCTTAACCACTGCGCCACCAGGGTTATGTGCCACCAGTTCACTGGTACATTAAACTACTGCCTAGTTAACTTATAAACCGTATTTTATATAAAAGTAAGAATTATTTAAAAGAAGCACAAAGATGGGGATGGGGAGACTTCTAAATATGAATGAAAAGCATCTTTCCTAAGTCCAAACATTAGTATAAATAAACAGTAGGCAGCCATCTAGTATAAAATTGCAACTTGATCAGCTGGAATCTGAGACTGGGCACTGTCTACAGAAGAAGTAAATCTGGAGTTCCACCCCTACCAATGGGTAAGACTGCAACTATTTCAGTACAAAAACCTGATACGTAGCATAAAAAAGGTGGGCCCTAACTACCTATACTTCCGCCAAACTGGAGCCTTTCTCTAACCTACACTGTCAGTCTATATGACTAATCCTCATTCCTGTTAGAATAGGAGTCTTGTCCTGTACATCAGGCCTTTAGTTCAGGTCCTGCTCCAATCTGCACCAACCACCAGGGGACCACAATGCTAATATCTGTCCACCTGAATAACATAACTACCTAGAAGTTTCCTGCTGAAATGCTCTACTTAGCATTTCGGATTCCATCCCTCTGAAAGCCAGGCCAGATCAGGCACACATTTACTCTGTCCCCTACCCCCCAAGCATGAACTTCAAGCCAGTGGTTTTCAAGCCTTTAGAAGAGTCTACACTCTTAAAACTATTGAGGACCCAAAAAGCTTTACTTGATTTCTCTAGTACATTAGGAAGTAAACTAAAAAGCTTTAAAAAAAAATGTTTAAAATACTTATCAATTAATAATTAATTTAATTCAATAATTTGGTTAATTTAATTAAGATATTTAATGTTTCATTTAAAAATATTACATGTTAACATAAATAAATGTTTGTGGAAAATGGCTGCATTTTCAAAACCAAACCACCTTAGGGATGAGTGACATTGTTTAATACATATAATATATTTTTGCATATCTCCTTTAATGTCTGGCTAAGAAGACAGCTGGAGCCTCATATCTGCTTCTGCATTCAAACTACTATGAAATGTTTTCCTTGGGTTGAAATATATGAAAAAAGTCCTGCCTAACAAATATGTAGTTGAAAAAGAAACATATTAATATTCTTTCAGATAATTATGAATAGTCCTCATTGATACTATACCAAAACTCAACATGTGGTAGTTTCTCAAAGATTAGTTGAAATTTAGGAATCTGAAAACATATCAACAAACTTCTCATACCCTGTTATGCTAAAATGCACCAATCTGTCTTGCCCTTCAATGGATATCTGACCCATGCATGATTTTGAAACATTCTTCAGAGGTCATTTGGAAAATACTGGTTCACTGAGTAACATGGATCTTCAAAATGTTGGCATATTTCACTAAATAATATTTTAAAAATCACATTCATTAAACTCTCCTCTCATGTCATCAGAAAAGTCTTCTAGTATTGAGAAGCTATAAAGTTCACACAGGTTGACACAAGTCTACAAAAATTCTAAATTTTGTTTGAAAGCTCAAATTTAAAATGGGCAACAAATACCATCAGTTGTTTTCCTTGAAGGAATAAGCTCACTTTATTTAGAAAAAAAAAATACGCCTAATACCCAAATATGAAAAACAGTAGCTTTCTATCAGTTATAAGTAAAATGCTGAAAATGAAAAAAGTGAGTAGCACAGTTTGCAGACAATGTTTCAGGCTATTTTCCTCAAGGCGATCACCACAATTCAGTTTGCAGATGTGCTTCATGTGTACTTCCCTTTACATCACACAATATTAAGACAATATACTTAAGGGTCCATATTTAATAAAATTAGTAACATTTACTGCTCAAAGACTTTTTTTTAAAAGAAACTGGCTTTTTTTTTTTTTAACTACAGGTGCATGGTGAAGAACACAATGTCTACTGCTAGAGTTTGGTGCCACTAACCTTGCTTCGTACTCAGGCAGAAGCAGATTTATTTTCTGCTGTTCTGACACCATCAGTGCAGATGTCAACACAGCAAAAACAAATGTAACAACTTAGTATTATTATAAAAATATTTTCCACTTTGCAGATCCTTTGAAAAGCTGAAAAGTGTTTTATACTGTTGGCCACCACCTCAGGTGATATGTTCCCCTAGATCTACTCCCACCCTATTATGGCTTACTGCCCTTTCCCAACAGTACTACTGATGTCTAAACCAGTCTAAACAATGACAACTTCACTATAATTTAACCTACTGTCTTGTAGGAAACAAGGGACCAAAACAGACAAACCATTTCATTACCAAATCAATAAAGGTTTCCCACCCCTCCCAAGAACTTAAGCTGTGTCTTCTGAATAGCTGTTTTCTCAGTTAGCTAAAGGTTTTAGACCATTAGCAAACTTCTTTTTTTTTTTTACCTTTGGAAGGGAATCCTAAATGTGTAACATACATTTCTACCTAACAAAACAGAAGATATAACTATAACTTAACCTTTTCTGGATGCCCTCTACATTAAATTGTCCCAGACAACTCTATTTTATATATGTTTGTCTCCTCACTTGCAGTCAGGCTATGAGCTGCCACTTGTAATAATGATCGATGTATCACGCTATCAACCCTCTTCTACCTTCTAAATCTGCCATGGACTTAGAAATCAGATTTATTAGAATTATGTATTAAAGGCTACAGGTGAGGGATACATTGAAATGCATGCAATGTGAGTTCTAGTGCATGAACACTGCTGTACCTCTTTTAGTTATTCAAAATTCCTTTTATTCTACATCTCTGTTGTGTGCAAGACAAGTTAACTGGCTAAACAGATGAGTTCCAGACATTAAGATGATATTGTACTTGTGTATAAAATGAAGGTTTGTCTAGATAACTTGAAATCCACACAAAAAGAGGTTTGACAAATCAACAATTGAAGACAAGTGTTTTTAAATAAACTTTTAATTTTAAGATTATTGTAGATCCACATGCAGTTGTAAGAAACAGTACAAAAATAACCCTTTTATTATTTACCCACATTCCTCCAATCCATCAGTATCCACCAGGATACTGATATTGATAGTCAAGATACTGAACATTTCCATTAACACAAAGATACTTCATGTGATCTTTTATAACCACATCCACCACCCTCCTGTATCCACACTCACCACTGAAACTTAAAACCCACTTCTCTACTACCCATTCCTATAATTTTGTCATTTCAGAATATTATACAAATGGTATCATACAGTATGTAAACGTTTGAAATTAGATTTTTTTTTTTTTTTTACTCAGCATTAATTCTCTGGGGATTCATCCAGAGAACCGTGTGTACCAACTTCATTCTTTTTTATTCCAGAGTGGTATTACATGTGTTGAGGGTTTAGCTAAGCTACTCCATGGGTGCCCCAGGATCCATTTTGTTTGGCCAAGAGGTCTGAGGGGGCCTTAAACTGACATTAGTTCCTCATGCAAGAACATGCTCTAGATAACAGCCCATGGAGTCACAAGTAAATTTAAGTCCTGATATAACTGCTCCAGTGGCCATTGTAATAAATAGTACCCCCAGCCTCCCAGGGCTTTTCCCTTGTGCACCCCTTAGATTAGACTCCTGAGCTTACCAAAACCCTGCTCTTTTTGAACTGAACAATCCAGCCTTAGCCCAGAAACCCCAAAGCCCTCCACCTACAGACCCTAATAAAGGCAAACGCCCTAGGTCCTGCTCCGCTCTCTCTGCCTGCACCCTGCCTTGACCTTGAACCCCCACGTGGCCCCTCAAGATGTGCTGTGTACTTCCCTCCAGGACTTGTGAGTGATAAACTTCTCTATTTCATTTTCCTGTGTAGTCTCTTGTTGAACCTTGGCTCACCATCCAACACCCTAAGGGGCTCTACTTAGCAAATGTTAATTTAACAAAGTCACAACCACATGTAATGAATGTGCCACAATTTATTTGGCTATCCAACCATTAAAAGATATCTGGGGGACTTCCCTGGTGGCGCAGTGGTTAAGAATCCATCTGCCAATGCAGGGGACATGGGTTCGATCCCTGGTCCAGGAAGATCCCACACGCCGTGGAGCAACTAAGCCCGTGCACCACAACTAATGAGCCTGTGCTCTAGAGCCTGCAAGCCACAACTGCTGAAGCCTGCGTGCCTAGAGCCCGTGCTCCACAACAAGAGAAGCCACCGCAATGAGAAGCCCACACACCACAATGAAAAGTAGCCCCTGCTCTCAGCAACTAGAGAAAGCCCACACAAAGCAACGAAGACCCAACGCAGCCAAAAATAAATAAATAAAATATAAATAAATTTATAATAAAAAAGACATCTGGGCATTTCTATATTGTTACTGTTATGAATAAAGATGCTATGAATATTCATGTACAGGCTTTTATGTGAACATAAGTTTTCACTGCTCTGGGATTTATTTTTTTTACACTCAAGAGTGTAAATGCTGGGTCATATAGCAGTTGTATGTTTGTTTTAATAAGAAACTGCCAAACTTTTCCAGAATGGCTATACCATTTTACATTCCCATCAGCAATGTATGAGTAATCCAGATTCTCTGCATCCTAACCAGTACTTGGTGTTAGCACTATTTTTCATTTTATCATTCTAATAGGTAGACAGTTATATTTCCTTCTGGTTTTAATTTGCATTTCAAACATGGCTAATGATTGAACATCTTTTCTTTTTCTAATTTATCTGCATATCTTCTTTTGTGAAATGTCCCTTCATGTCTTTTGCCCATGTTCTAATTGGATTGGTTGCTTGGTTTTTTACCATTTGGTTTCCAGTTTATGTATTCTAAATGCTAGTAACTTGTGAGATATGTGGTTTACAAATAAGTTCTCCCACTTTGTAGCTTCTTTTTACATCCTCTTAACACAGTCTTTGGCAGACTAAGAATTTTTAATTTCATTAAGTTTAATTCATTCAGTTTTTCCATTTATAGGTCATGCTTTTGAGATCAAGTATATGAACTCCTTGCCTAGCCCAAGATTCTGAAGATTTTCTCCTGTTTTCTTCTAGAAGTTTTATAGCTTTAAGTTTTGTGTTTTAGGGACTTCCCCAGTGGTCCAGTGGCTAAGACTCTATGCTCCCAATGCAGGGGGCCCGGGTTCGATCCCTGGTCAGGGAACTAGATCCCGCATGCCACAACTAAGAGACCACATGCTGCAACTAAAGGATCCTGCATGCTGCAACTAAAAGATCCCACATGCTGCAACAAAGATTCCGTGTGCCGCAACTGAGACCCGGAGCAGCCAAATAAATAAATAAATATATTTTTAAAAAAGTTTTGTGTTTTACCAAGTCTGTAATTTTTCAGTTCATTTTCATATAAGATGTGGAACTTGGATCAAGGTTCATTTTTTTGCCTCTGGATGTCCAACTGCACAAGCACCATTGTTAAAAAGGGTCTCTTTCCATAGTGAACTATTTTTCCACTTCTCTCAAAAATTAGTTGGGCATAATTGTGTTTGTCTATTTCTCAGTTCTCAGTTTTTTTGCACTGATCTATGTGTCTATCCCTCTATCAATATAATACTCTCTTGATTATTGTAGGCATATAATAGGCATTAACAACAGAATGATTCCACCAATTTATTCTTTTTCAAAATTGTTTTAGATATTCTAGGGCCTGAACCTTTCCATATACGTTTTAGAATAAGCTTGTCTATATCTATAAAAACACACTAGGTTTTAAATTGGAATTCCATTACACCTGTATCACTCTGGGGACAACTGACTACTATGTTATCTAATTTATGAACATGGTAAGTATCTTCAATTATTTAGGTCTTCCTTAGTTTGTTTCATCAGCATTCAGTGATTTCAAGAATACAGATGCTGTACGTGTTTAGTTAAAATTATATCTAAGTATTATATTTCCTTAGAGTACTCGTAAATTATTTTGTATTTCTAACTTTCGGTTTCTACACATTCATTGATAGCATATAGAAATGTGATTGATTTTTCTGTATTGATCGTGTAGCATGTGACATTGCTGAAATTACTAAATCTAGGAGTTTCTTGGGTTTTTGTAGATTCCTTGAGATTTTCTACATAGACAAACATGTTATCTGCAAATAGGAACAAATTTCTTTCTTTTTCTCTCTCTTTCTTATTAGGATACCTTTTATTTCATATTCTTGCCTTACTACAGTGGCTTGAATAAGAGAGGTGAGAGAGGACATCTTTTCCATTTTCTTGATCCTAGAGGTAAGTATTCAGTCTTTCATCACTATGTATAATATTAGCTAAGGGGTTTTTGTAGATGCTATTTATCAAGTTAAGGGAGTCACCCTATATTCCTCATTTTCCAAGAATTATCATGAATGGGTATTTGATATCATATGACTTTCTGTCATCAATTCATATAATCATATGATTTTTCTTTAGCTATTTATAAGGTGTGTTATAATGATTGATTTTCAAATGCTGAATCAGCCTTGCATACTTGGGAAAATTCCACTTGGTCATTGTGTATAAATTTTTTCATACACTATTGGATTCAATTTGCTAACATTATGTTTAAAGTATTTTGGGTCTAAGATGATGAAAGATACTAGTCTGTAGTTTTGTGGGGGTTTTGTACTAACTTTGAATGTTTTTGTACCCTAATTTCATATCATGGTAATACTAGTATCAAAATGAGTTCTATTTTTTGAATGAGATTGTGTAAACTTGGCTTTAATTATTCCTTAAATAATTTGCAGCATATAACAGTGAAGTTATCTGGGTCTTGAGATATCTATTTTAGAATCTTTCAAGTTACGCTTTCAATTTCTTTAATTGCTATGGGACTATTCACGTTGCTCATTTCATCTTGGTTTAGATTTTGGTAGTTTGTTGACTTTGAATAATTGGCCTTTTACTTCTAAGTTCATGAATTTATGAGTACAAAGTTGTTTGTATTATGCCCTTATTTTTTCAATGGCTGCAGGATCATTCCTAATATTAATGACTTGGCTCCTCTGACTTTGTTATTCTTGCTAGAAGTTTATCAACTTTATTAAATTTGTATTCTACTTAGTTTCTCTATTGTTTTCCTTTTCTCAGATTCATTAATTTCTTAACTTATTTTTTCCTTCCTTTTTCTGGTTTTGGTTAAATTATGCTCTATTTTTCTAGTTTCTTGAGGTAGGAAATAGATTATGAAATTGAGACCTTTCCTCTTTTGTAATGAAAGTATTTAGTGGTATATATTCCCCTCCATATAATGCTTTAATACTGGGTCTCACATATTTTGATAGCTGTGCTTACATTTTCTTTCAGATACATATATATGCATATATACATGTATACACACACATATATATACATAAATCTCCCCCTTTGAGACTTCATCTTTGACCCATGGATTATTTAAAGTGTTGTTTTATGTCTAAGTAGTTAGAGAGTGCCTTGTTATTTTTCTGTTATTAGTTTTTACTTTGAATCCACTGTAGTCAGAATATACTATGTATGATTTCAATTGTTTTAAATTTGTTAAGGTTTGTTTTATGGTTAAGGTTTGGTCTATCTTGGTAAATCTTCCAAATAGTATGGAAAATACTATATACTATAAAATAGCATGTATTATTCAGGAACAAAAAGAAATGAGCTATCAAGCCAGGAAAAACATGCATGTTGCTAAGTGAAAGAAGTAAAGTGAAAAGGCTACACATAATGTATGATTCCAACTGTCTGACATTCTGGAAAAGACACAACAATGGAGGTAGTAAAACTATCAGTGGTTGTCAGGAATTGGGTGGGGGGTAAGAGAGAGAAGGATGAAAAGGCAGAGCACAAGGGATTTTTAGGGCAGTGTAACTACTCTTGTATGATACTGTAATGATGGATGCATGTCATTATACATTTGTCAAAAATAAATAAAATGTATAATACAAAGAGTGAACCCTAATGTAAGCTTTAGTTAATAATATTGGTATATCAATATTGGCTCAACTGATAAATGTACCATGTAAATACAAGACAGCAATAGAAGAAACTGGTTTTATGGGGGGGGGAGCAATACAGGGATACCTAGGAACTTTCTGTAGTTTCTTCTCAATTTTGCTGTAAACTTAACACTGCTCTAAAAATAATCCCTATTAATTAAAAAATAATAATGTATATTCTTCAGTTGTTGGGTGGAGTGTTCTATAAATGCCTATTAGATCTTGTTGGTTTATGGTGCTGTTCAGTTCTTCTATATAATTACTGATTTTCTGTCTAATTGTTCTGCCAATTTTTGTGAGAAGACTGCTGAAGTCTCCAACTGTAATTATGAATTTGTCTATATCTCATTTCAGCTTTATCAGTTTTTGCTTCACATATTTTACAGTTCTGTTGTTTGGTACATATACTTTGAGGTTGCCATACCTTCTAAGTGAATTTTATCATTATAAAATGTCCCTCTCTTTAGTAAATTTTCTTTGTCTCAAGCATACTTTACCTGATATTAACGTAGCCACTACTGCTTTCTTTTAACTGAGGTTCATATGGTATATCTCTGCCTACCCTTCTACCTTCAAATCTACCTATATAATCATATTTGAAGTGAGTTTCTTATTAACACATATAATCAGGTCATGGTTATTATTCCACTCTGACAATCTCTTGTCTTTTAAATGGTGCATTTAAGCCATTTAAATCTAATGTAATTACTAATATATTAGGGCTTAAGTCTGCTTTTTTATTTTTCCTCTGTTCTCTTAGCTTTCTATTTCTCTGATTTCTTTTACCTGCCTCTCTGTGGGTTACTTGAACATTTTTTTTAGAATTCTGATTTATCTCTTGTGTTTATTAGTATGTTTCTTTACATAGCTTTTTAGTGGTTGCTCTATATTATATATACATTACTTATCACAGTCTACTACTGTGAACACTTTACTAGTTCAAGTCAAGTGTAGAAACCAACCTTCCTTTATGTCCCTTCACCCTCTCCCATTTATACCATGATTGTCTTAAATATTTCCTTTAAATACATTTTAGATACAACAATGAAGCATGATCCATCAAAGAAATGAGTTGGACTTTATTAAAATTAAACAGTACTACTCTGAGAAAGACAATACAAAGAGGATAGAAAGACAAGCCAGACTGGGAGAAAATATTTGCAAAACACATATTAGATAAAGGACCTGTACCCAAAATATACAAAGAACTCTTAAAACTCAATGATAACAAAATAAGAAACTCAGTCAAAAAAATAAACAAAACATCTGAACAGTCACCTCACCAAAGAAGATACACAGATGGCAAATAAGGATATGAAAAGATGTTCAACATCGTATGTCATAAGAGAATTACAAATTAAAACAATGAAATACCACTACACACCTATTAGAATGGATAAAAAAAATTTTTTAAAGACACATGCTAGCCAGGACAGAGCAACAGGAACTCTCACTCATTGTTAGTGAGAATACAAAATACAACAGCCACTTTGAAAGATAGTTTGGCAATTTATAACAAAACTAAACATATTCTTATCATACAATCCATCAATCATGCTCTTTGGTATTTACCCAAAGGAGCTGAAAAGTGTTGTCTACACAACAACCTGCACAGGACTGTTTATAGCAGCTCTATTCAAAAAGCTATGGACTTTAGTTAATAATAATATATCAATCGCCAAAATCTGAAAGCAACCAAGATGGTCTTTCGCTGGTGAATGGTAAGTAAACTATGGTACATCCAGACAATGCAATATTATTCATTGCTAAAAAGAAGTGAGCTATCAAGCCATGAAAAGACATGAAGGAACCTTAAATGCATACTGTTAAGTGCAAGAAGACGGTCTGAAAAGGCCACACACTGTATAATTCTGACTACATGACATGGAAAAGAAAGGCAAAACTACAGAGACAGTAAAAGGATCAGTGCTTGTGAGGGATTGGGAGGTGGGGTGCACGGGAGAGGGAGGGATGAATAGATGGAGCCCAGGGGGAACTATTGTGTGTGATACTGTAATGCTGGATACATGACATAATGCATTTATCAAAACCCATAGAGATGTACAACACAAAGTGAACCTTAATATAAACTATGGACTATAGTTAATAATAATATATGAATAATGGTTCATTAGTTGTAACAAATGTATCACACTAATGCAAGATGAGCAAAAGTGCAATCTGTGTGATTGGGGAGAGGGGGCAGTATCATAATACTATCCACAGAGTTTCCATAGGAACTCTCTGTACTATCTACTTGATTTTTCTGTAAATCTAAAACTGTTTTATAAAGTAAAATCTATTAATTTAAAATGTTTTTAGTTTAAGAAAAAAGAGACTTAAGTATGTAGTAGGGAGAAGGGGGACAGGCTTTCTCCAGAATTATCCACAGCAATATTGAAATGCCTGAGAAAAACAGAGCAAGTATAAAAAAGTTCTGAGGAAAAGAAAATGTGAACTAAAATTATTATGCCCATTGTTATTTAAGTATAAACACAAAAGAAAGTCGTTATTGAACTTTAAAATACTCAAACAAATGCATCTGTGAGAATTTTATGAAAGAAAAAAGCCAAAATTATTTTTAAATGAAATTGACAAACAGCTACTAAAATTTAGATGGAAATGGAAAGAGCCTAGAATAGTTAAAGCAATTTTTTTAAAAGAGAAAAAAGTTGAAGGACATAAAGTACTTGACGTCAAGACTTAATAAAAAGCTACAGTAATCAAGAGCATGGTATTAGTAAAAGGGAAAAAAACACAGACCAATGGAACAGAACTAGAGCAACAAATATGCGGACAAATTGTTTCTGACAACAGTATCAAGTCAATTCAATAAGAAAAGGGAAGTCTTTTCAAGCAATAATGCTAGAACAACTGAATATCCATATGCAAGAATAATAAGCATTGACCCTTACTTAATGCCAAATGCAAAAATTAACTTGAAATGGATCAAAGACCTAAACATAAGAAGTAAAATTATAAAACTCCAAGAAAACATAGAATATTTTTCCCACCTTGACATAATATAAGTATTCCGTAGATAAAACACAAAAAGCATAAACCATTAAAAAATTATGAAATGAATTTCATCTAAAAAACTTCTGATTTTTGAACGACATCTTTTAAGAAAACCAAAAGGCACACCAGAGAATGGGAGAAAATATTCACAATACATATATCTCACAAAGGACTTGTATCTGGAAAATATAAAGAAACATTCTACCTCAATACTAAGACAGACAACCCAATTAAAAATGGACAGGGCTTCCCTGGTGGCGCAGTGGTTGAGAATCTGCCTGCCAATGCAGGGGACACGGGTTCGAGCCCTGGTCTGGGAAGATCCCACATGCCGCGGAGCAGCTGGGCCCTTGAGCCACAATTACTGAGCCTGCGCGTCTGGAGCCTGTGCTCCACAACAAGAGAGGTCACGATAGTGAGAGGCCCGCGCACCGCGATGAAGAGTGGCCCCCGCTTGCCGCAACTAGAGAAAGCCCTCGCACAGAAACAAAGACCCAACACAGCCATAAATAAATAAATAAATAAATAAATAAATAAATAAATTTTTTAAAATGGACAAAACGGACTTCCCTGGTGGTCCGGTCCAGTCGTTAAGACTCTGCGTTTCCACTGCAGGGGGCGAGGGTTCAACCCCTGATCAGGGAACT
Organism: Eschrichtius robustus; assembly: GCF_028021215.1. Lineage (NCBI taxonomy): Eukaryota > Metazoa > Chordata > Mammalia > Artiodactyla > Eschrichtiidae > Eschrichtius > Eschrichtius robustus. The sequence continues at coordinate 65,082,425 of NC_090845.1, read as the reverse complement.
AAAATCCTGCATGCCACACAGAGCAGCCAAAACAAACAAACAAAAAATTAGGACCTTTTATCAAAGAAGATATAGATGTCAAATAACTCATGGAAAGATACTCAACATCATAGTCACTAGGGAAATGAAAATTAAAATGCCAAGATACTACTAAACACCTATTAGAATGGCTTTAAGAAAAAAATATGAAGTGCTGGTGACGATGTAGAACACCTGGAAACTCCCATACATTTCAGGTGGGAATGTAAAATGGTAAAGCTTTTTTGGAAAACTGTCAGTCTCTCATAAAGTTAGATATACTCTTACAATATGACCCAGTAATCCTACAGCATGACAGAGTAATCCTACTCCTAGGTATTTCCCCAAGATAAAAATTAAAATATATCTCTATACCAAAACTGGTATGTAAATATTCATAGAGGCAAAAACTGAAGACACCAAGAAGTCCTTCAACCAGTGAATGAATAAACAAAAAAACTATGGTGCTGTCAATTTTAAATTATTTGTAAATTATATCTAAATTGAAAAAAAGGAAGATAACTAACAAACTTGGAGAAAATATTTGTAATTTATCCCTTTAAACACATAAAGGATTCTTTGATATTGCAGCAAAAAATTACCAAAACTCCAATAGATAAATGGGAAAAGAAGCAGCTACCAGCAAAAGAAAAAACCTATAAAAATGACACTTAAATATGAGAAAATGTTCAAACTCACTCAAAATTTTTAAAAATGCAAATTTAAAAAACAGTGGGGTGTCATTCCTCACCAGATTGGCAGTATTTTTAAAATATGAAAATTGGGAAATCTGAGTAAGATCAGTGGGTTGTATCGATGTCAATGTCCTTGTTATATTTCCTCAAGTTTTGCAAAATGTTACTGGGGAAAACTGGGTAAATAATACATGGGCTCTCTCTGTATTATTTCTTACAACTATATGTGAATTTACAACTATTCCAAAATAATCACACCATTGTATGTGACAGTGAAAAGACTGAAAAAAGTTTCATTAAGAGAGGTTTGGTTAAATGTCGTAAATACGTATAAAGGAAAAGTAAGAAGCCACTGCAAATATAAGCATGTATGTGCATCTAATGCATTATGTATGCATATATATATGCACTTATGACCATGGTTTAAACAGCATGTTGGTAAGATCCTACATTTGCTTAAAACAAATACACACATATACGCACATACATGTATATATTATATATAAAGAAAACACATTCAGCTGGTGAAGCTGTGACGACATAGGCACTCTCACACATAGCTGGTGCAAATGCAAACTAAAATCATTTTGGAGGGATATTTGGCAATACTTAAGACAGCAAAAGCAATTAATAACTCTTATAGGAGTACCTGTAGATACATCTTCAACAATACAAAACTTTATATACACAAATTTATTCACTGTAGCCTTGTTTACAATTGGAAAACACTAGAAAGAATCCGAATGCCTATACACCAGAGATTAGTTAAATAAACTACAGTCCATCCAAACAATGAAGTATAAGGCAGTGTAACTGAGCAGGACCCTATGGGGCCTTCCCAGGACGTATTCCTCCCCCATATCCTCTGCTGTAGCTCCTCTCTGAAGTACCCAGATAACCATATCTCATGCATATTTCCTGAGTTTTTCAGATGCTAAAAACCACCACCAAATGAAAGAAATTAACTACCTGATGATCATGCAGACTTTCTGGTGCATTAGGATTGATAATGTTAACTGCCCTGTTACCTCAACACCAATCAGAGAATTGTGCAGGAGCCGACCACAAACCCTGGGATTCCCCTCCCTCACCTTGCCTTTAAAAATGACTCCCCTCCCTCACCTTACCTTTAAAAATGCTTCACTGAAACCCTTGGGGAGTTCAGGGTTTTGGGGTTTTTAAAAATATTTATTTATTTAGGCTGTGAAGGTTCTTAGCTGTGGCACGCTGGATCTTCGTTGCAGCATGCAGGATCTTTAGTTGCAGCATGCGGACTCTTAGTTGTGGCATGCCTGCGGGATCTAGTCCCCCGACCAGAGATCGAAACCAGGCCCCCTGCATTGGGAGCACCAAAAACCAGGGGTTTTTGAGCAGGAGCCACCTGTATCTCCTTGCTTGGCCCTGCAATACTGTGCATCTTGTTCAGTAACAGCAGCAAAATTGTAAGTACACAAAGTATTTTCTCAAACCATAATATAATTCAACTAGAAATTAATAACAGAAAGATGACAGGAAACTCCCTAAAGAACTTAAATTTTAAAAACAATTATACCTTTCATTCTCAGAAGTTGAAATCTTCCTTGTATTTTTCATACTTCAACTTAACATTTTTAGTCATTCCTCTACATTCATAACAACTGTTTTAAAGTCCTCAAAACATTAATTCTGTCATCTATGTCATTTCAGAGTCAGCTTCAATTAATAGATTTTTCTCCTCATATTTTCCGGATCTATGCCAGCCTGACACTATTTTTTAAATCTGCTTTATTCACTTTTCAAAAGTAAAACTTTTGTTTCCCTCCCACTCTTTTCCAACATATCAGTAGTTAAAAATTACTGGCATAAGATAGTTATACAATCCGATTAAAGAATGGGCAGAAGAGCCAAATAACATTTTTCCAAAGACATACAGACAGCCAACAGATACATGAAAAGATGCTCAGCATCATTAATCATCAGGGAAATGCAAATCAAAACCACAATGAGATATCACCTCATAGCTATTAGAATGACTATTAACAGAAAGACAAGAAATAAGTGTTGCTGAGTATGTGGAGAAAAGGGAACCTTTATGGACTGCTGGTAGGAATGTAAACTGGTACAGCCACTATAGAAAACAGTATGAAGGTTCCTCAAATAATTAAAAACAGAACTACCATATGATCCAGCAAGTCCACTTCTGGGTATTTATCTGAAGGAAACAAAAACACTAACTCAAAAAGATATTCACACCCCCATGATCACTGCTGCATTATTTACAATAGCCAAGACATGGAAACAACTTAAATGTCCACCAACAGATGAATGGATAAAGAAATTGTGGTATTTTATATATATGTAAAATATATACATAAAAATATATATTATAAAAATATATACTATATATATGCACACCATATATATATATGGTATGCGTATATAGAATACATAAATACAATGAAATGTTATTCAGCCATAAAAAAGAAAGAAACCTTGCCATTTGTGACAATATGGATGGACCTTGAGGGCATTATGCTAAGTGAAATAAGTCACACAGAGAAAGACAAATGCTGTATGATCTCTCTTATATGTGGAATCTTTAAAAAAATCATAGATACAGCGAACAGATTAGTGGTTGCCAGAGGCAGAGGTGGAAGGTGGGAGAAATGGGAAAAGAAACTGAGAAACCTGTAGACAGCATCAAGCATACCAACACACAAAATGAGAGGTCCAAAGAAAAGGAGGGAGAGAAAGGGATATCAAGAATATTTCAAGAAAAAAGAAAAAAAAAAAAAAATGAAGTCAATGTTGACAGACTCACTGAGAGACCAGATGACATGTTCTCCAGCATCACACCTCTGAAAAATTTTCTCTGGGATGTGTCCAGCAAGGCCTGCAATTCTTGATTGAAATCCACACTCACTTCCTTGGGTCACTGCTTTCTAAAACATCATGGATACTCCGTTTCCAAGAGGGCTTCCCGGACAAGTTCCAAGGGAGGGTAGTTGACATGATAGCACTGGAGAAGGGGACTATATGTATAGAGTTTGGTGTTTCAGGCATATGTGTCTCTCTGCTGACTTTCCATGTGCCCTTTAGACATAATCAGGGATATATACACATTCTGAACAACAACAACTATTTACTGAAAAGAAATATCACATGAGGTATGGTGTAAAATAACCTGGAAATGTTCAAATCAAGTCATAATTCTCACTTCCAGACAGGTTATAAATTTTGAGAACATATTAACAAAACTGTCTTCCCCATCCATTTCAAATACACCTACAGATACATCATAAAGCAAACAATATCCTTGAACTGTCAATATTCAACCATGACTATGGGTGGATCAGTCCCCATATAAACCTCAAGTTCCTCATCTGTGAAATGGTTTAACAATTATTTAGAACTTTTAAGAGTTCCAATGAGTTGATGAGTGAAGTATGTCCTATGTAGCAAATACTAAATAAATAGAAGTGATAGATCTATTTTTATTAAAATGACAGAGAACCTTGAAGCAATGTTCAGAATCCTGCAGGACTAAACAGGCTTCATATATAATTTGGGATCTGCAGTTGTAACCTCGCTCATCTCTGTACAACTCAGGTGTTCATTATAAGGTATAAGACGTAATAATACAATTCAGAAGCACAAGCCAGAGGGCCATGAGACTTCTTTATTGAAAGATGGGCCCAGCCTGACCCCTCTCAATTTTCTCAGTGATCTCCAAATATCAGTTATCTTTGTCTGCTTTGTCTTCATCCTATCAAGCTGTGAAAAGGTAACAGAAATCTCTTTATTTAGTCTAATGAAAGCTGTTCTCTCCAATCCTTCAATATTCTTCACAGGTCCCCAAATTATATTTTGTATACTATTTTGTTATCCATAATGCAGACCAAAACTAAGGAAGAAATATTCCCTATGCCTTCCATTCAGTTTTCAAATATGAATAAAGGGTAATTACAAAAAAAGAATATTTGATGAAACAATGCCCAATCTACATAGCATAAGAAATTCAATGAATTCCAAACAGAATAAACTCAAAAAAGATCCACACTGAGCTGTAGTATAATCAAAATGTTGAAACCCAAGAAAAAGAGAGAATCTTTTTTTTTTTTTTTTTTTTTTTTTATTTTTGGCTGCGGTGGGTCTTCGTGGCTGTGTGCAGGCTTTCTCTAGTTACTGAGAACAGGGGCTACTCTTCATTGTGGTGCGTGGGCTTCTCACTGTGGTGGCTTCTCTTGTTGTGGAGCACAGGCTCTAGGCGCGCAGGCTTCCGTAGTTGTGGCTCACAGGCTCTAGGACGCAGGCTCAGTAGTTGTGGCACACAGGCTTAGTTGCTCTGCTGCATGTGGGATCTTCCCAGACCAGGGCTCAAATCCGTGTCCCCTGCATTGGCAGGTGGATTCTCAACCACTGCACCACCAGCGAAGCCCCCCACCTTTTTTTTAATTTATGCATTTATTTATTTATTTTTGGCTGCACTGGGTCTTCATTGCTGTGCGCCGGCTTTCTCTAGTTGTGGCGAGCGGGGGCTACTCTTCACTGTGGTGCACAGGCTTCTCATTGCAGTTGCTTCTCTTGTTGCGGAGCACAGGTTCTAGGCATGCAGGCTTCAGTAGTTGTGGTGCATGGGCTCAGTAGTTGTGGCACACGGGCTTAGCTGCTCCGCGGCATGTGGGATCTTCCCGGACCAGGGATCGAACACATGTCCCCTGCATTGGAAGTCTCTCTTTTCTTGCTTTTAAGATTCTGTTTTTGGACTTTCCTGGTGGTCCAGTGGGAAAGAATCCGCCTTCCAATGTAGGGGACATGGGTTCGATCCCTGGTCGGGGAACTAAGATCCCACATGCCATGGGGCAACTCAGTCCACACACCACAACTACTGAGCTCACGTGCCTCAACAAGAGAGCCCGCGTGCCACAACTACAGAGCCCACACACTCTGGAGCCTGTGCGCCACAACTATAGAGCCCACGCACCCTGGAGCCCGTGCGCCACAACTAGAGAGAGAAAACCCGCACACCACAACTAGAGAGAAGCCTGCGCACCACAACGAAAGATCCCGCATGCCTCAACAAAGACCCCGCGTGCCGCAACTAAGACCCGACACAGCCAAAAAAAAAAGCAAGAAAATAGAAGTAACTCATCATCAGAAACCATGGAGGCCAGAGGCAGTGGAATGACAATATTTTAAATGCTGGAACAAAAAAAAAGTTCTGAATGGTACAGATGAACCAGTTTGCAAGGCAGAAATAAGAGACACAGATGTAGAGAACAAATGTATGGACACCAAACACCAAGGAGGGAAGGGGGGCGGTGGGATGAATTGGGAGATTGGGATTGACATATATACACTAGTATGTATAAAACAGGTAACTAATGAGAACCTGCCATATAACACAGGGAACTCCACTTCGCTGTACAGTAGAAACTAACACAACATTGTAAAACAGCTAAACCCCAATAATAAAAAAAAATAATAAAAAATAAAATAAAGTAAAAAAGAAGCCAGAAAGGAAAAAAAAAAAAAAAAAGCTCTGAATCAACAAATCTATTTCTGACAAAACAATCTTTCACAAAGAAAGGCAAGAAATCAACTTATGGCATGACAGCGTGAGGAGCTCGAGTGTCCTGCTGCCCACTGAAACTGACGAAAACTTAAAATAAGAAACCCAACCATTTAAAGCCTCTGGAAATGGTTCTAAGGACAAACAACAAATGAAGAAACGTCTATTCAAGAACATCTTTTAAAATTCACTAAGACAGGTAAGCCTACGGTATTTGAACCAAGACTACTTTCTCCCTCCCACCCTTCTTCTCCCATCCCAGCTCAAGGAACGGGAGACTCTACTCAAGACTCCTGAAGCCAAGAACACAGGGTTCCCTCTCCACCCTCCCCGCCCACCTACCCCAGTCCCATTTAGAGAGCTTTCTTCCCTGGAAGAACAGGGCATCGGAGTTTCCCATCCAGCCACCAGCTGCCCGTTGCTAGGGCCGAGTCCTGAGCAAGTGTGGTTTAGAGGAACGGGTTCCCTTCTGCCACCTAACCCCAGGTGGTGGAATGTAGACTCTAACTGGATGTGGTACATGGAGACTACTGGGACCCTGAACATCCTTGCCCTGGGCTGTGAGAGAAAGGCAAACTGAGAGGACCTCTGGTGGCACCCTCCCCTCCACTAAGCGCTCAGTTAACAGAGCAGAACTGTCTCTCAGAGAGAAACTTGCCATTGTCCCTACCCCCACCTCCAGAGACCAGATTCAGAGCTTCCGCTTGAGGGAAGAAGCAGACATTAAAACGGAGCGCCTATTCTCTTCTCAAAGGAACTGAACTGACTTCATTTGCAAGACCATGGAGAAAGTCAAGCCTAGAGGAGCCCTGAAAAAACAGTGAGGTTGTAAAGAAAGGCAATTGGGAGAAGATTCAAAATATAGGCTAAACTGTAGGTCAGCTAGTTTGCAGGTGAGAACTGGGCAATAAGGCAAATGGGAGGAACCCTCCTACAGCCAGAACAAATATCATACACTAACCTCAGCAACTATTTCTTCAAATGACCCACTATTTGACTGAATTAGTTTTCAGAATAGTTTATGCCCTAGGGCATTATGGAAAACAATTAAACAATCAGTTCACAGTAAGTGGAGCTTGGCTGCTGGGTGTGGTCAGAGACAGTCAGCTCTAACAAAACCCCAGTCATTCCAGGGTGGTGGTGGGTATATTCAAATTGCACCTCCCCAAGGAGCTACATCAGGGAACTAACCTTGTGGGAAAGGAGACTACAATGAGATACCACTTCACACCCTCTAGGATGGCCAGAATTGGATAAAGTCAGATAATGACAAGTGATGGTGAGAATGTGGACAAGTTAGAGCCCTCATACTGCCGGTATGAGTGTAAAATGATGCAGCCACTTTGGAAAAAAGTCTGACAGTGTCTCAGACTATTAAACACAGAGTTAACATATGATCCAGCAATAACACTCTTTTAAGTATACACCTAGAAAAATGAAAACATGTATCTACACAGAAAATTGTACACGAATGTTTTAGCAGAATTATTCTTGATAGCCTAAAGGTGGAAACAACCCAAATGTCCATAGATGGATGAACAGATAAGCAAAATGTAGTATATCCATACTATGAATGGAACATTATTCAGCCATAAATGGGATGAAGTACTGATACATGCTACAACATGGATAAACTTTGAAGCAGTATGTTAAGTGAAAAAAGCCAATCACAAAAGGCCATATATTATATGATTCTATTCATATGAAATGCTCAAAACTGGGAATTTTATAGAGATAAAAAGTAGATTGGTGGTTACCTAGGGATGGGCAGGTGGGATTGAAGGGGATATGGGTTTATGGCTAAAGCATATGGACTTCCTCTTGGAGTGATGAAAATGTTCTAAAATTGACTGTGGTGATGGTTGCACATATACTAAAAACTATTGAATTGTACACTTTAAATGGGTGATTGTATGCTATGGGTGATTGTATGCTATGAATTATACTTCAATAAATGTGTCAAAAGAGAACTGAAGGAAAAATTAAGACATTCCCAGATAAACAAAAGCTTAGGGAGTTCACTGCTAACAGACTTACCCTATAAGAATTGCCAAAGAGAGTTCTTCAGGCTAAAATGAAAGGATAATACACAGTAACTCAAAAGTATATGAAGAAATAAAGAACATGGGTAAAGGTAACTACATAGGTAAATATAAAAGCCAGTATTATTGTACTTTTGGTTTGTAACTCTTATTTTTTTTCTATATGATTTAAAAACAAATGGACAGGCTGATTCTAAAATTCATATGGAATTGCAAGAGGCCCTGAATAGCCAAAACAATATTAAAAAAGAACAAAGTTGGAGGACTGACACTTCTCAATTTTAAAAATTAGCACAATCTACAGCAATCAAAACAGTGGCACTGGAATAAGGATAGAAACAGGTAGGGTTTGAAAGACCAAAAACAAACCCATACATGTATGGCCAACTGATTTCAACAAGGGTGCCAAGACCATTCAATGGGGGAATGAACAGTCTCTTCAACATATGGTGCTGGGACAATTGGCTATGCACATGTAAAAGAATCAAGTTGGACCTCACATCATATATAAAAATTAACTCAAAATGGATCTATGACATAAATATAAGAGCTAAAACCATAGAACACTTAGAAGAATAAATAGGGATAAATCTTCATGACCTTGAATTTGGCAAAGAATTCTTAGATTTGACACCAAAAGTACAAGCAACAAAAGAAAAAAAAATAGACTAAGTGGACTTCAGACTTTAAAAATCTGTACACCAAAGGACATTACCAAGAACGTGTAAAAAACATATACAGAATGGGGAAAAATTTGCAAATTATATATATGATCAGTCTACTATCCATAATATATAAAGAATTTATAACTCAACAACAAAACGACAAACACCCAAATTTAAAAACGGGCAAAGGGCTTGAATAGACATCTCTGCAAAGAAAATATACAAATGGCCAACAAGTACGTGAAGATGCCCAAAATCATTAGTGATTAGGGAAGTGCAAACCTAAACCACAATGGCATATAACTTCAAACACACTAGAATGGTTGTAATTTTAAAATTAAACAAACAAACAAACAAAAACAGGAGATAACAAGTGTTGGCAAGGAGGTATGGTAATTCTATGTTTAACTTATAGAGAAATTGTCAAACTGTTTTCCACAGTGGCTGCACCATTTTATATCCCAGCAACAATGTATGAGAGTTCCAATTTCTCTACTTCCTTGCCAACACCTGTTTCCTGGTTTTGGTTTTTTAATAAATTAGATTCTGTCCTCAATTTAGAAGAAATTTCACTTGGCCCCTGTTACTGTTACCCAGATAACAGGCACTTAAAAATTCATCTTTTTTATTGACTTTTAAAATTTTCTCTTCAAAATGTATAAAAAATAACCCATGCTAGAAAAAGTTCATTATGTCACAAAAGTTTAAGAAGTGCATGGGAAAAAGAATCACTTTAAAATAATGGTTACCTCTGGGGAAGAGGTGAGAGATGCAATCAGGGATGGGTACACAGAGGACTTCAACTATAATGGTAATGTTTAATTTGTTATGTTTGGTTGGTGAGAAAAGAGATTCACTGTATTATTCTTTATATGTCTGTATATGCCTTAAGTATTTTATAACATATATAGAAAAACCCCCAAAAAAGACAAAGAAAAGAAAGTTAATCTAACATTCCTTCACTACTCACTACCACCACCAAAAACAAAAACACTAAATCATACTAGACAGAGTATTCTACAACTTACTTTCCTCACATAACAATACATTATAGCATTCTCTAAATCAAAAGAGTGTGAAGAGGTAAATCTGTTTCCACAGCTTCAAAATATTTCATAATACGAATGTCCCACAATTTATTCAAACATTCTCCTATTGATGGATATACAGGCTGTTTCCAGTTACCTGTCACAAAAAAAAAAGCTACAAAGGCATCCTTGTTCATATGTCCTTATACAATGGTATATTTATTTCTGTAGGATGTATTCTTAAAAGTCAGACTATTAGGTTCCAGTATTTAGTCAAGTGGTATCTGTACTTTTTATTTCCCTAAACATTGGCAGATTATTTTTTCAAAAGGTTACAGCAATTCATACTCTCCAGCAACGTATGAGTGAGATATGGGCATTTCTTGAGTGAAATTTCTTTTAACCACATAAGCATTTAATAGATTAAATTCAGTTTTACTGTCTTCTCCATATGGTAAACATGTTATGATATTATGCTTAATATAAATTTATTTTCACCAAGAGATCTGAACACGGGAAATTTAGCTCTTTTCTTACTCAGTGAGTAATCAAACTAACAATCCACAAAATAACGTAGCAACTCCCACAAATATTATCTATACACACACACACACACACCTCTACCTCTGACATGTTTCCAGAACAAATGTTAAGTATTATATGCCCAAAAGTCCTTATTTGGGGTATATATAAAGGGTATAGAAAAAAAAATTTTAACCTAGCCCACAATGAATATGTTACAAACTGATTGGTTTATCAAAGCTACTAAGTTTGCACATGAAAGGCAGCCCGAAGGAATTAAGGACGGGTAGGCCCAACAGGTTAGGCAGTTCCTGAAAGCGCTCTAGGGAGACAGAATCTTTCATTTTAGGGCGGCATGGTATCAATAAAAACCCATTTAAAAAAGTAAAACAAAGAGGAAAACGACCCAGGATCGCTCCTAGGAGCTAGTTTGTGCAACCACCTATCCTCATCCGTGACAGTAAGGTGATTAAGGAGAGAGAAATTATTCTCCGATATTTTGAAGAGAGGAGAGAGAGAAAGATGAAATGCAGGCCGGCTCCTCCCCCACTCAGGCAGGCCACGCGATCCCGAAGTGTGTAACCTTGCTAACGGTCACTTTTCTACCCGATGTGAGGTTCAGCACTCACCACAACACAAATATCGGCGAGTTCTTGGACACTCCTTAGTAGATTCGTCCTTTGGCCGCCTTTCCATACCTGGTACGCCTGCAGCGCTTACACCCCGTGCAAACGCCGCCATCTTAGGTCTTAGATGAGCCCTAGGGGATAGGGCGATAGAAACCTGAGTTGGGCGTCACAGCCAAATAGCGCCGGCGCCCAACCGCCGTGCACTGGCCAAATGGCTCCCCCAGCAACGTGACCCAGGCGCCCTGCGGCCCCTCCCCAGTGTTCCTGACCAATTGCGCTTCCTGTTACAGCGTTTTTATCTCCGCTGAAATTCCCTCGTTATTTCCCATTTTCTTTCCCTTCATTTCTTTTTTCTTTTTCCATTCCAAATTGCTTTTATCTTTGCCCCGACTCCTTTCCACATTTCTAGATATCTCTCGTACTAGTCAACTTTCATTTACCTCACACGTGTATAGCATTTTTTAATAGACAAACCTATCTTTCTGTTATTTTACCAAATTATCACAACATTATAAGGTAAGCTGAGAACTGATGTTCCCTATTTTATAGGTGAGGAAACTAAGGCTTAGAGAGATGAACCAATTTTCCAAAAGCTGCAACAGCTAGTGAGTGTTAGAGTGTACAAAACCTAATTCTTTTCATTCCACTGAGCTCCGTGCTCCTATAGATCACGGTCTACTTCAACCAGCTAATTGAAAAGATGAGAAAACTGTACAGAGATGGGAAGGGTTTAGGCCTAAATTCATACAATAAGTCAATGACAAAACTGGATTCAAAACAAGATGCTTCCTTGTTTAATTCTGTAACAGAAAGCGTCTTTATAAAGTGGTTGGGATGCTGTTCTCCAGCCCAAAAGTCCTTCTTTTAGACTTCGCTCAACTTCTGACTCCTCTAAGAAGCCTCTATATTAATCAAAACGTGTATCTTTTTTGGTCCCTCTCCATGAGGAAAAATACACTAGCTGGATGCCAGGCCCCAAAACATTTTTTTTAAACTGAGACTCAAACTTGTTTGTGCAAAATTACATGTGAATGGTGTGGATGGAAGGTTAGTGGGGGAAGGTTCGTGCTGCACAGTTAAGGAAAAGACAATTTAGAGGTCTTAATTCCTTTCCAAAGGAATAGTTTCTACATTCTAAAGTTATCATTAGTTTTCTACAAGAACCCAGCATAGAACACCTCTTATTCTATTCATTTACATCATTACTTTCTCTTTCTTTATGTTGATATTGTCACCCTCAAATAGGAGGTAATGGTAGAGAATTGTATAAACATCTGGGCCTTGATGTGTGGCCATTTTTATGTAAAATACTGCATAGAGCCGACCTGTGTTGTCAGTAATGTGTGTAGTGAGGTGAAAAGGACTTAGCTTAAGCTTAAAGTATGTCATTTCCTGGGGTTTAGACATGTTTGAGCAAAGTTTGGAAACTGGTTGGTAGGGCAGACACCAGAAATCAATTGCAAGAGGAACTGCTGAACTTTTGAGAAAGAATTCATTTTAAGAGAGGATGGAGTCAGGCAGACAACCTAGGGTAAATGGAGGGTCAATTCTGGGTATTGCAGGAGACCTGTGACTTCAACTATCTTTTCCCATCAAGTGGCATATCTCTTGGTTGTACTACAAAATGTATTTATTTTAAGCTAGGTACACAACATCTCTCTGCAGTGATTTAATGGTAAGTAGAAAGGTGGAGAAAAATAAGTGAAACCTATTACAGTTTTGCTCTGATGACTCTCAGGATGTTTTCTGTCTGGAAAAATGACTGGATTTAAAGAAATATATATAAATAAATAATCAGCAGGAAGCATTAGTAGAACAATAGGCTTGTAAAACTGCAAGTCAATTTTAGGGGAAAAAAACCCTGATGCACTGGTTTTATTTAGTGGTGTTTCACATTGAAAGGTGCTGGACCCAGAGACCTAGGAGCAGAAAAGCCCTATTAATTTACAGCCAAAGTGGAAGCTTCATACCTCTGCCTCCACCCACTCACATTTCCCCTAGTCTGCCTGCCTTGATTCCAACCCAAGAAAAATGCCTCCAGAAAACACCAGAGACAGATTCGTTTGCTCCTCAAGGTTGATCCTCTTAGCTTCCTGGACTCTACTGGTGCAGTCAATACCTGTTCCATTCTCTATGAGAGTCCAATTTTCCTCTTTCATAAGTAATTGTTCCAAAAGTAATAAAACTGTCTCCTGCAAGGATATAAAATCCAAATAGGCAAAAGAAGGGTTGGGGTTTCTCCATCATCCAGCCACATTTAGCAGGCACTTACTTACAAAGGGCTCTAAGCTGGAGAATTTACAAAGATAATCGCACAGACCTCTGGGACAATAGTTTCTGTTACCTTTGCATTCATAATCTAAGGCAAATAAATGGATAATGGATCTATAAATGACAATCAAAATAATTGATGCATGCAAAGTTAGATTCTGCATTTGATTTGAATACATTCATTTGAAACATGAGTTGGGAAAAAGTACAATTTGTTGTGGCAAATGGGAGAGCAGATATAACAGTTTATTCATTCATTAGGAACTTACATGTAAAGAATAAGGCTACACAAGAGGAGAGTAGAGAGTACAAATATGAATGAAACCAAGTATTGGTCCTCAAGGAGATTAGATTCAAGTTGGGGAGGGGAAAATAAGAGGAGTTCTAAAGAATTATAAGCAGTATCTTTGTATCAGGCACTGTACTAGGTACAAGGTGGGAATAAAAGTGAGACTTGAGCGTGTTAGCCTCAGGGAATATACAGACTAGTGGGGAAAAATAAAACCTGAAGGTTGGGTAATATTTTTATTAGGGGACTCAAGGAGATGAAAAGTATTTAATACACACATTTCAACACCTAAAATGATTTATAAAGTCATACATTTTGCAAGGCTGTACTAAGTGATGTAGCGAATGGGAAGAACAACAACAAAAAGAAATCTATGAATATACTGCAAACCAATGAGGGCAATATATTAGAAGGAAAATATATCATGAGACATCTAAAAATCACACTATTTACATTATGTGTAAAGTCAACCTATCCTGAAGCGCTTTAAAAACTTTTTAAATTGAAATATAGTTGACTTACAATATTATATTAGTTTCAGGTGTACAACATAGTAATCGATATTTTTATAGATTGTACTCCATAAAAGTTATTATAAAATATTGGCTACATTCCCTGTGCTATACATTACATCCTTGTAACATATCTATTTTATATCTAGTAGTTTGTACCTCTTAATCCCTCTCACCCATTTTGCCCCTTCCCCCACCTCTCTCCCTTGTGGCAACCACCAGTCTGTTCTCTGTATCTGTGAGTCTGTTTCTGTTTTGTTATTTTTGTCCATTTGTTTTATCTTTTAGATTCCACATATAAGTGAAAACACACAGTATTTGTCTTTCTCTGTCTGACTTATTTCACTAATCATAATACTCTCCCAAGTTCATCCATGTTGTCACAAATGGTAAGATTTCATTTCTTTTTTATGGCTGAGTGATAGTCCATTGTAAATATATACCACATCTTCTTTATCCATTCATCTGTTGATGGACACTTTGGTTGCTTTCATATCTTGGCTATTGTAAATAATGCTGCTATGAACTTTGGGGTGCATGTATCTTTTTGAATTAGTGTTTTCATTTTCTTTGGCTAAATAACCAGGAGTGGAATTGCTGGATTGTATGGTAGTTCTATTTTTAATTTTTTGAGTAATCTCCATACTGTTTTCCATAGCAGTTGTACCAATTTACATTCCCACCAACAGTGTACTAGGGTCCCCTTTTCTCCACATCCTTGCCAGCACTTGTTATTTGTTATCTTTTTGACAAAAGTCATTCTGACAGGTGTGAGGTGATATCTCACTGTGATTTTGATTTGCATTTCCCTGATGATTAATGATGCTGAAACTCCTTTTTTATTGAGATATAATTCAGACACCATAAAATTCACATTTCAAAGAGTATGATTCAGCGGTTGTTAGTATACTCATAGACTTGTGTAATCCTTACCACTATCTAATTTCAAAACACTTTCATCACCCCAAAAGGAAATTCCATAACCATTATCAATTATTCCCTCTTTCCCAAAACAAGTCCCTGGCAAATACTAATTTTTTTTTCTGTCTCTATGGATTTACCCCTTCCGAATATTTCATATAAATTAAATCATACAAGAGGTGGCATTTTGTGCCTGACTTCTTTTACTTAGCATAGTAATATGTATATTTGAGTTGTTTCTACTTCTTAGCTATTATGAATAATGCTGCTATGAACATTCATGTATGAGTTGTGTGGATATATATTTTCAGTTCTCTAGGGAATATACCTAGGAGTGGAACTGCTGGGTAATATGGAAACACTAAGTTGAACCCTTTGAAGAATTACCAAACTGTTTTCCAAGGTACTGCATCATTTTACATTCCCACCAGCAATGGAACAGTGTTCCAGTTTTTCCATATCCTCGCTAACATTTTTCATTTTAATTATAGCCAGCCTAGTAGGTGTGAAGTAGCATCTCATTGTAGTTTTGATTTGCATTTCCCTGATGGCTAATAATGTAGAACATCTTTTTATGTGCTTATTGGTCATTTGTATATCTTTTTCCAAGAAATGTCTATTCAAATGCATTGCCCATTTTTTGATCAGGTTATTGGTCTTTTACCATTGAGTCGTAAGAGTTTTATATATATTCTGGATACATGTCCATGATCAGATATATGGTTTGCACATACTTAATCTGATTCTATGAGTTTTTTCAATTTCTTGATGTGTCCTCTAGAGGACAAAAAATTTTAATTTTGATTAAGTATAATTTATCTGGGATTTTTGGTATGTGTTGTTGTTCCTTGGGCTTTTGATGTCATATTTAAGAAACCATTGTCTAACCTGAGGGCATGAAGATTTACACCTAAGTTTTCTTCTAAGAGTTTTACAGTTTTAGCACTTACACTTAGATCTTTGATCTATTTTGAGTTAATTTTTGTATATTGTGGGAAATAAGGATCCAACTTTTTTTTTTTAAAGCAATTTTTAAATTTATTTATTTTTTGGCTTCATTGGTTCTTCGTTGCTGTGTGCGGGCTTTCTCTAGTTGTGGCGAGTGGGGGCTACTCTTCGTTGTAGTGCGCGGGCTTCTCATTGTGGTGGCTTCTCTTGTTGCAGAGTGTGGGCCCTATAGTGTGCAGGCTCAGTAGTTGTGGCTTGCAGGCTCTAGAGCGCAGGCTCAGTAGTTGTGGCACATGGGCTTAGTTGTTCCGCAGCATATGGGATCTTCCCGACCAGGGCTCAAACCCATGGCCCCTGCATTGGCAGCTGGATTCTTAACCATTGTGCCACCAGGGAAGTCCCAAGACTAGTCTTTCCTTGTTGAAAATTAGTTGAACATAAATGTGAGAGCTTATTTCTGAGCTCTCAATTCTATTCCATTGATGTAAATATATGTCTAACTTTACGTCAGTACCATAAGTTTTAATTGCTGTGGCTTTGAAGTAAGTTTTAGAATCAAGAAGTGTGAGTGCTACAACTTTCTTTTTCCCCCAAATGTTTTAGCTATTCTGGTCTCTTGCAGTTCCTTATGAATTTTAGGATTAGCTTGGTAAGTTTTGAAATGATCAAGGTGGAGTTTTGGGGTTTTGATAGGGATTGTGTTGGATGTGTAGAAAATTGGGGGAAATATTGGCATTGTCTTCCAACCCATGAACAGGGAATGGATGTCTTCCCGTATATTGATCCATAGGTCATCTTAATTTTTTCAATGACATTTTGAACCTTTCTATGTACAAGCTTTGCACTTTTTTGTTAAATTTATTCCTAAGTGGTTTTATGCTATTTTATTTATTTTTTTAAATACTGGTTTTTAAAATATTTATTTATTTGTTTGGCTGCGTTGGGTCTTAGTTGAGGCATGCAGGATCTTCATTGCGGCATGTGGGATCTTTAGTTGCGCCCCGCAGGATTTTCAGTTGTGGCATGCGAACTCTTAGTTGCAGTATGTGGGATCTAGTTCCCTGACCAGGGGTCAAACTGGGACCCCCTGCATTGGGAGTGCAGAGTCTTAGCACTGGACCACCAGGGAAGTCCTGACTTTATGCTATTTTAAATGGAACTTTCTTAATTTCACTTTCAGAGTTTTCATTGCAAGTGTATAAAGCTACAACTGATTGTTGTATATTGGTATTGTATTTTACGACTTTGTTAAAAATGATTTATTAGTTCTAGTTCTAGTAGTTTTTATGGATTTCTTAGGATTTTCTATATACAAGATTATGTCATTTAAAAATAGATATAGTTTTATTTCTTTCTTAATTTGGATGCCTTTTATTTCTTTTTCTTGCCTAATTGCCCTGAACCTCCACTACAAGGCTGAGAATATACATCCTTGGCTTGTTCCTGATCTAAGGAAGAAAGGGATTTCATAGGTGCTGTATTAGCTTCCTATTGCCACTATAACAAATTATCGCAAAGTTAGTGACTGAAAATAACACAGATTTATTCTCTTTACAGTTCTGGAAGCCAGAAATCTGAAATCAGTTTCATTTAGTTAAAATCAAGGTGTTAGCAGGCTTGTGTTCCTTCTGGAGGCTATAGGGGACAATCCGTTTCCTTGCATTTTCTTGTTTCTAGAGACTGCCTGCATCCCTTGGCTTATGGGCCTCTTCCTCCATCTTCAAATCCAACAGTGTAACATCATCTCTAATTTCTCACCTCTGCTTCCTGCCTCTCATCTTCTCTCTTTGACTCTGATCCTGTGCCTCCCTCTTATAAGGAACCTTGTGATTACACTGGGCTCATCTGAATAACCCAGCATAATCTCCCCATCTCAAGATCTTAATCACATATGCAAAGTCTCTTTTACCATGTGAGATAACGTGTTTACAGGTTCTGGGAATTAGGACAAGGACCATTATTCAGCCTACCAAAGATGCCCTTTTTCAGTTTGGGTAAGTTCCCTTCTATTCCTAGTTAGGTGTTTTTTTTCATAAAAGAGTTTGGATTTTGTTAAAGTTTTTTTCTACATTTATTGAGATGATCATGTGTTTTTTGTGCTTTTTCTATTAATAGGGTGATTGATTTTCTTATGTTGAACCAACTTAGCATTCCTGCAATAAATCCCACTTGATCATGACATATAATTCTTTTTATATTTCCAGGTTCAGTTTGGTAGTATTTTGTTGAAGACTTTTGTGTCTATATTCTTAAGAGATATTGGTCAGTAGTTTCCATTTCACATGTTTTTACCTGGTTTTGATATCAGGGTAATTCTGGTCTCAGAGAATGAGCTGAAAATTGTTCCTTCCTCTCCTGTTTTTTGGAAGAGTTTGTGAAGGACTGTTAATTCTTTAAACATTTAATACAATTGACCAGTGAAGCCACCTGGGCCTGGGCTTCTCTTTATGGGCTTTTCTTTGATTACTAATTCTCTCTCTTCACTTTTAAAAGTCTATTCAGATTTTTTATTTCTTCTTGAGTCAGTTGTTGATAGTTTTTCTCCTTTTGCATGCTACTTAACTATTTCAGATGAAATTTCTACAGGATTTAAGTCATCAGAATAGTTATGAGCCAAGTCATTGGATGCTTTTCGTAAGTCAGAAGTATTCATAGAAAATAATTTTTCTCTTCTTAAAAATGAAAATTGTGAGGGTACTTCACTTAATTTTTCATATTTCCACTTCAAATGTGAAATTAGGGCATCTATAATTTCCTCAATTTCTATTTGATATGCATTTTCTCCACAATAATTGATGCTCTCATCTGGTGATTTGAACATTTACAATTTATTTCCTTTTTTTACATTCATTTTCAAATTCAGGAAGAATATTCATATCTGTTGATAAAGTTTTACATTCATAAAACATACTTTCATAGTTGATTTCTTTCATTAGCATTAAAAATATATAGAAATATGTATATGTGAGCACACATATTTTCTTTTGCTTCAGGCTCTAATATGGCTCAGCACAGCACTGCTGGTTTCTGTCTTTATTAAAATTTCAGTATTCTGTTCATCATGGATCTATTGCACTAACTTTAATTTTTTTAAATATTGCATTTACAACTTCATGTCCACTAAGGATGACTGTAATAAAAAAGACAAGCGTTTGTAAGATTGTAGAAAAATTGGAACTCTCATATATTGTTGGTGGGAATGTACAGTGAGGGATAGTTTGGCAGTTCCTGAAAAAGTTAAACCTAGGGTTACCATATGACCCAACAGTTCCACTCCTAAGTATATGCCCAAGACAAAACATATGTCCACACAAAAACTTGTTAATAACTGCATTATTCATAACAGCCAAAAAGTAGAAATAACTCAAATGTCCATCAACTCATGAATGGGTAAACGGAATGTATTATATCCATAGAATGGATGAACCTTGAAAACATTATACTAAAGAAGCCAATCACAAAAAAACACATATTGTATAATTTTACTTACATGAGGTGTCTAGAATAGACAAATCCATAGAGACAGAAAATAGCTTTGTGGTTGCCTAAAACTGGGAGGAAAGGGGTTGAAGTTGAGGGGAGTGGGGACTGACTCCTAATGGGTACAAGGTTTCTTTTCGGGGTGATGAAAATGTCGTAAAAATATATTATGGTGGTGGTTGCACAACTTTGTAAATATACTAAAAACCATTTTATTGTGCACTTTAAATTTTAAATTTAAAATAAAGCTGTAAAAAAGTAAACAAATACATTAAAATATTATTTATCTTTATTACTGAGTTTTTGATGCTTTCTTAAATTTTGCATCCAAGGCAAGTGCCATACCTTATCCAATCCTGGCTCTGACATTCTTGCATTAAATCATGCATTGCCCACAAGCTACTGATCTCTGAAATTCCAACCATTAGAAATTGTTACTTTACCCTGAGGTTTTCATTCCTATTAGAATGTTAATTTCCCAAGAGAAAGAGGAGCAGAGAATATCCCAGTAAGTAGTGTCCACCATTCACATCTTGTAAGTGAAGTTATTGGTTCTTTTCCCCAGAACATTTTTTAATTGGAAAGTGTGAGACGTTAGGGCTCTGAAACAAAGAGGGAACTGGGGATGAGAGAAGTCCAGAAAAAAAAATTGAGGGCCACAGAAGCAAATTCTGCCTTTTTAATATAAATTTCCTATGATTAACTTATCTAATATTTATTGAATACCTACTCTGTGTCAGGCTTTGGGGTAGATACAGGAGTACAGCAGTGAACAAAACGATAGGTTCCATGCTTTCAATGACTTCACAATCTGGTAGGTGAGATAGACCAGTAAAGACCTGATTTTGTATAGTGCCAAGTACTGTGATAAAGGCATGAGATAGTGCACAGAGGAAGGAAAGTATTAGGGTTTGCACAGTGCTTTATTGTTTACAAAGCACCTTCTCACCCATGATCTCGCTTGATCTTCACAACAACCCTCTGAGTTTTTCAGAGCAGAGATTGGTATTCTCATTTTACGCATGAAAAAAATGAGGTTAAGCTGAATGGTAGTCAAGACTAGAATCCAGGTTTCATGATCTTTTCACTATATCCTGCAATTCTTGCACACAGAGGCCTGTCTACTCTCTTCAGGTCATTGTACTGGAGCTATAAGAGGAGTGACTGAATGAGTTTAATTTTCTATCTTCCTTCACACCCTCAAAATCTGCTCTCACAGATATTCCCAAAGCCTTAGCCAACACTAGAAAAGGATGAGGGAGGCAGGAGTGAACAGGTCCTTAGCCAAAAGATATATACACATTGTACTGGGATATACTAGAGTTCCCCTTCATGAATTCTGTGCCAGCCTCTTGCTCTTTGCCAAGTAGACTAATAAATGGCATTATTGATCATCTCTAAACAAACACCTCAATCTATGCAAATGTGAACTGAACCTCTCTGCCTGTTACATTCTATGTAATTTCAAGGAAATCCAAAACATGTTTCTGATTTATTTGCATTTACCTCATAAAAATGTTTATAGAAAGAGCTACGTGCTGGACTTCCCTGGTGGCGCAGTGGTTAAGAATCCGCCTGCCAATGCAGGGGACACAGGTTCAATCCCTGGTTTGGGAAGATCCCACATGCCACAGAGCAACTAAGCCTGTGCATCACAACTACTGAGCCTGTGCTCTAGAGCCCGCAAGCCACAACTACTGAGCCCGCATGCCACAACTACTGAAGCCCATGCACCTAGAGCCCATGCTCCACAACAAGAGAAACCACCGCAATGAGAAGCACACGCACCACAACGAAAAGTGGCCCCCACCCTCAGCAACTAGAGAAAGGCCGCGTGCAACAAAGAAGACCCAATGCAGCCAAAAATAAATAAATAAATGAATAAATAAATAAATAAATAGCTATGTGCTGCCCCAATGCCTTTTTTGGCTCTTAATAAGCCTAAGTTATCTTTTGCTATTCTTAAAACTGGACCCTTCTGTGCCAAGGATGGCTATTTGTTTTTGATATGCCAGAATGCTGCAGTATGACTCAAATAGGCTATGCAATTTGAATTTTAGGTTCAAAAGCTTTGACCAAAGATTGAAAAGCAAAATTCTAAGTTTAGTCATAATAACCTCACTCAGATGTCAGGCTTCCCAATCAGATCACCTTCATACTTTGAACTTAGATTCTAGGCATACCCTCGAGACTGAGATTTTAAAACTCACCTCCAGGTTCACTCTCCTCATCTTTATACTCTTCTACTTAAAACAAACAAACACACAAGAATTGTTCTTCCTCGGTGACCACACAAAAAGATGTTGAGCTTCTATTGAGTTAGATAGGATTTGGCCTTAGACTAGAGAAACTTTGGCTGGTATGGTATAAAGATGGCCCTTATATTCCAAGACTGTAAATGCCTGGATGCTAAAAATAGCTAAAGTTTTAGAGATTAACTGAATTACATTAGCTGGTAAGGCTAAGGAAGCTGAGGGGCAAAAGAGACTATAAAAAAGTTTCTGAAAAAAAAAAAGTTTCTGAGGATTTATAACAGTAATAACTAACACTTATGTAGTATGACAAGTATTAGTTTAAGAGCTTTACATATATCTGCTCTTTTATTTGTGCAGCAATCCTATGAGATTGGTACTATTATCACATTTTATAGATGGAAACCAGAGGTTAAGCAACTTGCCCCAAGGTCACACGACTAACAAGTGACAGAGATAGGGTTTAAACACAGGCAACTAAGATCTAGATCCATGATATGCTATGATATATATGGCTTTGCTAAGAAACTGGTCCCTTCACCCTCCCAAATACCAGCTCTCAGGTGCCTGGAACTCTACAGATAGATATAGATATAGATATCTTCTTTTAGCTTAAGGCTTTATATTCTATTAAAATGAGTACAGTCTGTTTTCAGAATGAATGGGTTTTGCTTCAAAGGCTTGCTTTTAAGTTCTTTGGAACTCGGAATGCATTTTCCCATAGAAACAACGTTATACATAATAGTTAAGTTCTCAGGCCAGACTGTAGAAATCTATTTAACTTTTGGAAAGCTGAACCATAAAAATAATATAACAGATCTGAGCCTTAGGTATTAGAAGAAGAAGGTCCTGTTGTTCATGGGATGGAGTATAGGGGGAGGAAAGGAAGAGAGTTACCTTCCCTTTCTTGAGCAGAGAGCCAGTCCATCGGTGAAATATTCAAATAGGTTGCTTTTTGTAGCCCCTTGCTTTATAGAGCCCCTCCCCCCAGACTCTTGAGTGCCAAAACCCTCAGGCTCATCCTAGGAGATCACATATGTACTTTTGCCACACAACAAAATAACACAAACATAGTGGCTTAAAATATTAATTACAGCCATTTATTAACTCACAGTTCCTGTGGGTCAGGAGTCTGGTATAGCTTAGCTGGATCCTCTGCTCAGAGCTCACAAGGTTAAAATGAAGTTATTGCCCAGGGCTGCAGTTCTCTTCTGGAGCTCAGGGTCTTCTTGCAAGCTCACTCAGATTGTTGACAGAATTCAATGCCTTGCATATGTAAGACTGAGGTCCCTGTTTTCTTGCAAGCTGTCAAGCAGGGGCCACTCTTGGCTCCAAGAGACTGCTCACAATCCTTTCCACATATCCTCTTCCATTTTCAAACCAACAACAGAGAACTTCTCAATGCATCAAATCCCACTAGTACTTCAGTTCTCTCAGACTTCTTATTCTGCCACTAGTTGGAAAAGGTATTCTACTTTTAAAGAACCTATTGATTAAATCAGGCCCAACTAGATAATCTCTCTATTTTATGGTCAAATGATTTAGGACCTTAATTTCATCTACAAAATCCATTCACAGCAGTACCTAGATTAGTATTTGATTGAATGACTGGCAGAAGGTGTGTGTACACCAGGAACCCAGGAATCTTAGGAGGTCATCTTAGAATTCTCTCTATCATACCACTGAAGTCTGCTAGGCCTCACAGAGTGACCTACCCTCTCTACCAGAACCCAAAGTCTCAGTCCCTGAGATCCTAATATTTACATGTCATGGGGAAAAGTAAGCTGATTATTAGCTTGTATGCAATGGGCCTCTATTTGGCATAGCAATACTAATAAGTAAAGGTCAAGTGGCTGCCCTAATCCTCCTAGAGATATTTGTATACATAGAAAGAAGGTGCTTATTAATCTAAACACATTTCCATATAGTTTATTTTCAGACAGTATAACAAATTTGAGAAAAATTCAGGCCATTTGGTGAAAGGTATTTTGGGGCACAGGGCCATCATGAAGTCAGGTAAGACTTATTTGGGAACTTACTCCTACCCTCTTCATGTCCCCTAAGTTGTTCCTATTTATCACAGCTTTGTTCCCTCCTCCCACAGATTTTCTGCAAATTCACTTTATTTTCTTCTTTATGGCTCAACTGCCAGTGGCATCAAGAGCCTTGGAGAAGAGGGAGAGAGATAAAAGAAAGGAAGGGCAGAGACGGCAGTAGATGACTTCACGAAAGTGTCATTTGTGAATCAGGCATTTGTAAGTTAGAGACTGTACAAAATATGATTTCAGAGGTTGCAGGAGGGCTCCTTGCCCTACAATGGCTTCACATAACAGTTCACGAATGCCCAAGAATAACAAGTCATAAGACCTTTAGTTAGGGCCTTGAGAGCAAAGTTTGAATTCCTTAAGGATACTTGTCATTCCCTGAAGAGGCTTTGATTTCATACAAAGGCAAGGGATCTCTCTCTCTGTCTCTCTCTTGCTCTTGCTCTTGCTCTCACTCAAAGTTCAACTCAATTTTTCAGTTGTTTTTCACTTACCCTGAATTTTTGAGTGGATAGTAGGACCTATTTCTGTCTCACATACCTAATTTAACATACGGCGCAAGCAAAGTCAGGAATTCAACTCATAAACCAACTACCAACTCCTCCTTCATATTTCTCGTCCTTTTATTTACACTGCTAAGCACTCTGGAGTTATAAAGAGATAGGATACCATTCTCACTTTAAAGTAGCTTAGAGTCCAGTAGAGGAGCCAGAACATATATCAATAGAAGCAACAGTGCAATCTAGGCTGTAAATACCAAACAGCTGCCATTGCTTCCTGAATAAAGTCTAAGCTCTTTAGCTTAGAGGTCAAACCACCTCTGTGTACCTATGTATGTTCCAGTCTCATCTCTTTTTCCTCTCTCTCCACTTCACCAAAACCAGTTTACACAGTATCCTGTCATACCCATTCTATGTATCTTACTTTTGCCTGGGCTGTCCTTGCCTCCCACTCCTTATTCTTCACCACTCTAAATTTTACCCATCCTTCAAGACTTGCATCTTGAAAACGTTTGTGACCACAGCAGTCTTTCCCTTCTCTGAACTGTAGCATTGATGATCAGTACCACTCATTTCACCCTTGGAATACAACTGCTTTTCATGGAACCTCTTTTTTTATATTTACTTTAGTCTTTTCTCCCCATAAGATCCTAAGGGGATTAAGAGTCTAAATTTTTAAATCTCTGTATTTCTCATAACGTAGCCTGGCTCAGTACTCAGTTAAAACTTGGCTAATCTACTGATCAGAGTCAGGAGAGGGAGTGAGAGTGGTGGGAAATGACTTTTTAATTTAATTTAATTTTATTTATTTTATTTTTTTTTTTGGCTGCGTCGGGTCTTAGTTGCGACATGCGGGATCTACGTTGAGGCATGCGGGATATTTCATTGCGACACGCAGGCTCTTCGTTGCAGTGCGTGGGCTTCTCTCTAGCTGTAGCTTGTGGATTTTCTCTTCTCTAGTTGTGGTGCGCAGGCTCCAGAGTACGTGGGCTCTGTAGTTTGCGGCACGCGGGCTCTCTTGTTGAGGCACACGAGCTCAGTAATTGTGGCGTGTGTGCTTAGTTGCCCCGCGGCATGTGGGATCTTAGTTCCCCCACCAGGGATGGAACCCGTGTCCCCTGCATTGGAAGGCGGATTCTTTACCACTGGACCACAGGGAAGTCCCAGAAATGACTTTCTAAAGGACACCGAGGCCTCTTAGAAAAGAATATACCCACTGCTCATGAAATACTCACTCTAGGTAGCTATTTTAAATAGAAAAACCACAGCAAGATCAAGCTTTTCTCTCAGAAGAATAAGCCTGTCTCTATAGTACATCTGGCCAGGCTGTCGTGAGGAAGCTATAATGGCTTAAGGCCATGTCATTTCTTGACTCCCCACTTCCATCCATCAGGAAAGACGAAGCCTAGATCTTAAAAAGCTTATTTCTAGAAAGAAAATAACTTTAATAGATGGGTCCAATCTGATGTTTTAAATGAAAGAGAGAAGATAGAGTCATTTCCCTGTCAAAGTCCCAAGTGCCCAATACAATGAAGGAGAAGGGCTTCCCAGTGGCAACCTGGGAGGAGGACTCTGCCATGGTTTGATTCCCTAGGTATTTAATGAACTGGTCCCTGAAAGAACAATTGTTTCTGAAACTACTAAAAGTGAGATAGTGAGTCGAAAGCCACATATATAGGCCCAGATACCTCAATATTAAGGCTGAGTACTGAGCAGGAAGTCCAGAGATTCTAGATGGAGAACAGGAGATATTTTCTGTTTGAAACTTCCTTGGCATTGTTTATTCCTTATGCCTATCTCACAAAGTGTAAAAATGGTACACCTCTCACATTTCTGAATAAGGCCTTCAGACTTGTGTGTGTATTTTCACCCCAAGAAGTCAGTTTCTCCATTACTCGGAAAAATAAAACAAAATCAGAAAACTTTGAGAGACCCCCAAAACCACATAGAATCCATGCAATGCCAAGAAAATCAGATGGGTTCTTTTCATTCAAGTATTTTAGTGTTTATCTCCACATTGATCAACTAACTGCCTATGAAAACAAATTCTGTTTACACCATCCAATTAAACTCATGGCCAGTTGTCCCACCAATGTTATATAATAATTAAAGCATCTATTTCTTGGGCATTTGCTATGAGAATGGTATTATATTTAACACTAAGACTTTCAAGACATCGTATTTCAGAGACTCATAATGTCTCAGTCATCTTGAGAAAATTCCTTTAGATAATTCTAGAGTTGAACCACTGTCGGTAAGATTTAGTGGAAAAATGAATGTAAATATATTTGATTAATAAATTTAATTTCCTGTCAAATGTATAAAACTAATACACAGCATCCTGCTCAAAACAATGCTAAATATTCAAAGATATTTCAGAAACATCTAGGAAAATGAATAATAGCTTGTTCATTTTATAATTAGTTCTGAGGCTGCTCTGAAAGTCTTTAGTCATTAAATATCTGAAATCTATTTTTAAAAGTGGTACACCTCATTTTATGAAAGACAAAATAACCTCCCAGAAAGTTTCAGTATATTGTCTATAGACACAGGATGAGATTGCAATTCCTACTGAATCACAATTCACATCACACTTCCCTCCAGGCTTACTTCCCAATATACTCGTTAAAAAATTTATTTATTACTCATTAACCAAAAAAAAAAAAAAAAAAAAAAAGACTGAGATGCATGTCTGAGTGTTTGTTCTACTATCCTTAACTTCTACTTCTCCAACTATTTCTTCACTTGGCTTGAGTGGATGGGTCATAATTTTAATCAAAAGACCTTTGATTGTTCCTTAGTCTTTTTTTTTTTTGGCTGCACCCTACGGCTTGTGGGCTTGTGGGATTTAGTTCCCCAACCGGGGATCGAACCTGCGCCCTTGGCAGTGAAAGCACGGAGTCCTAACCACTGGACCGCCAGGGAATTCCTTGTTGCTTAGTCTTTAATGCCACAACCTTGATTTTAACAAATAATGCCACTTGTAAATGAGACCTGGAGAAGGAATGCAGAGGAGAGAAGATAAAAGGAAAGGAGACTGAGTTTGAATTGTGTTTATCTTTCTTCTTGGATTGAACTTTTTCTGATGAAGAAGAAAATTGCTACTCAGTTCAGCTCCCACATAAGGCTAGAGATTTGGGATTGTGCAGTGGGGGAAAGTAAGGGATGAGAAAAAAGATAGGAAAGAAAAGAGGAGTGAGTGAAGATAAGGGGTAGGTGAGTGTGGGTGCAAGTGTGGAGAGTGAGCAGGATCCAAGTATCAGGGTAGAATGATAGAAGCAAGTGCTGAGGTGAGTGTCAAGGAGTGGGAAGGGAGGTGGGGAGCAAGGCGAGATAAGTGTTGAAGGAGAAGCCCTAAGGTTTTAGTCCCAAGCCCTGCACATTTGAGCTACTGCAGCTCAGAAGTATGTGTGTTCGTGTGTGTGTGTGCTTAAGAGCTGGCATCTCAGAATTCTGTGCTTGATGGCACACTCAAAAATGAATCTCCCTGCTGTATAAAAAATAAATAAAATAAAATTTAAAAAAATTGAATCTCTATTCACCTGTTTTCCCAAGAACTAAAACAAGAGAAAATGAGTTAGACGGATCTTTGCAGTTTTTGAATAGAGATTTACACTTGAGATTGGCCCCAAGAACTTCCAAAACAATGCACAGCTGATCAGAGTATTAGTGGTGGAAAATACTCCATTAGCAAATGTAGCCTTAAGGACTTTTCAGAAAAGTTGTTCAGTGTTTGTTCAGAGCGGCAACCTCTAATCTTCCTTAGCCAAGGAATTTGGAAGTGGAGAGTAAGCAAGAACATGAATATGGACCTGTAAGACGTTTTTCTTCTTCAATGCGGTAAGGGTAAACTCAGCTTTGTCCTATCAACAGATTTTATTCCCCCCACCAGTTCCACCCAGGATGCCCCTACCTTCAGCTGAATTTTTCCAACTCAGGTATTTGGACACTTTTGTCTATAAGAGCTCCAGGCCAGTATTGTGCTGCCCTCGGGTTTCCCTGTACAAACCAAACTATCTGGAGCTCAACCATATTTCATTCTACTTCTCACTCTCACCTTCTTTTGTTTATGCAGGAGAACAGTAACGGTGTCATCTTCCCTGAGCGAATCAATTGTTCCTTCTCATAGGCTGGTGGCTTTGTTTGTGTCTACTCTGTCACTGACTATAAAAGCTACCACCTCATGTACCTCCTGTTCCTTGATTGACATGAGCCTCAACATCCCCATGCTGCCGGTAGCCAACAAGGATGACCTGCTATGGAACCACCTCCCGTCATCAGAAGACATTGTGCAGGTTTCCAGTGACTTGGATAGCAAGCTCTCTGCCAGGGAGTATGTTTGATACCTTCCAGAAACTATGTCAGGAAGAGGACCACAGGCATATTCAGCTTGGTGACAGGGTCAACCACAGTGCTCAGGTCAGTGGGGATCAGGAGGCAGTAATAACAGTGTGAACAGCAGCAATGAGGGCAATGCAGAAAAATATTGGTTCCTGTTGGTTCCTTTCTCACCTCAAGTCTCCCAACATACAAGCAGGCACTGACCTCTAAGAGCAGGGCATCTACTACCCATACTTGAAGAGTCAGAAGTAGTGGGCTGAGAATTGGAACATATTTTTCTTTCTCTTCCTATATTATTGAACTTCTTGATTTTGAAGTTTGTGGTTTTCTGCTCTCATTGATTATTTCTTATGGAAGCAGAAACTCTCTGAGAGGATCCATCCCTTCATACCACTGGATGCCTCTTCATCAGACTACATCTGCCCTTAGCTCAGAAAAGGTAGAATTGGGTTCCCTGAAATTCTCACTGTTGCTTAGTAATTTAGGGATTACCCCATTATTGGTCTTTAGGTCTTTTTTTCCTCCTCTCCATCTTATTCATTTACTTTTAAAGTCAAATAAATGACCTTGCTCCTGAGATTTTGTTTGGGTTCCTTTTCTTTTCCTCAAGATGATCCCAGGGATTGAACAGCTACATGTAAAAGAATGAAATTAGAACATTTTCCTCATACCATATACAAGAAAGAACTCAAAATGGATTAAAGACTTAAATGTAAGGCTGGAAACCATAAAACTCCTAGAAGAAAACATAGGCAGTAGACTCCTTGACAGAAGTCTTAACAATATATTTTTTGTATCTACCTCCTTAGGCAAAGGAAATAAAAGCAAAAATAAACAAATGAAACCTAACTAAATTTACAGGCTTTTGCACAGCAAAGGAAACCATCAGCAAATCAAAAAGACAACCTACTAAATGGGAGAAAATATTTGCAAATGATATGTCCGATAATGGGTTAATATCAAAAATAAACAGCTCATACAATTCAATATCAAAAAAACAAACAACCATATCAAAAATGGGCAGAAGACCCTAATAGACATTTTTCCAAAGAAAACATACAGATGGTCAACAGGCACGTGAAAAGATGCTTAATGTGGCTAATCACCAGAGAAATGCAAATCAAAACAACAATGAGATATCACCTCACAACTGTCAGAATGGCTATTATCAGAAAGACAACAAATGACAAGTGTTGGCGAGGATATGGAGAAAAGGGAACCCTAGTACACTGTTGGTGGGAATGTAAATTGGTGCAGCCACTATGGAAAACAGTATGGAGATTTCACCACTGAGTCTGATATTAGCTGAGTTAAAAAAAATAAATAAATGCCCTTTATGATGTGAGGAAGTTCCTTTTTATTCTTAGTTTGCTGACTTTTTATAATGATAAAGCATTGGATTTTATCAAATGCTTTTTCTGTATCAATTAAGATGATCATGTTGTTTCCTTCATTCCATCAATGTGGTGTATTACATAGGTTGATATTCATACGTTGAACCGCTCTTGCATTCCTGGGATAAATTCTGATTGGTTGTGGTTGTAATCCTTTTAATATGTTGCTGGATTCAGTTTGCTAGTATTTTGTTGAGAATTTTTGCATTTTTGTACATAAGGAATATTGGTCTGTAGCCTTTTGTAGTGTCTGTCTAGCTTTGGTGTCATGGAATGAGACAGGAGGTATTTCCTTCTCTTTTAACTGGTGTTAATTCTTCTTCAAACTTTTGGTAGATTTCACTAGTGAAGCCATCTGGTCCTGGAGTTTGCTTTGTTGGAAGGTTTGACATTACTGACTTAATTGCCTTACTTGGTATAGGTTTGTTAAGGTTTTCTATCTCCTCTTGAGCCAGATTTGGTAGCTTGTGTGTTTCTTGGAATTTGCCCATTTCATCTGGGTTATCAACATTTTTGGTCTTCAATTGTTCATAATAATCACTTATTACTATGTAACCATAGTGATCGCATTATTATGTGATAATAGTGATCACTTATTATAATCTTACAAACATAAAAAAGTAAGGTCTTCTTATTTCTGTTAGGCTGTAGCAATGTCTATAAGGTTTTTAAAAATTATAAAACAAGGTCTATTTTCTCCCTTCTGACACAATAGTTGTGAATGCTGCCACCCCCACAGAAGATGCCCAGCTGAGAAATGGGGAGTGGTAGGTGGGTAACCAAAGATGCCATAATGCTCTCTTACTGTATTTTTTTTTAGCAGTCTTTCTTCATTAAGCACTCCTCTAGTTGCTCTTATTTGTTTTTTATTAGATATCAGAGTTCTGAAAAAGTTGATTCTGACCGTTTTTCCCAGCCTAGTGGTGGTAGCTTCCTCTCCTTCATTCTTAGTGATGTCATCCCTCCCCCCAACATTTCATTTTGATTATGAAAACTTTCAATCCCACAGCAAAGATAAAAGAATAGTACAGTGAAGACCTACCACACAGATTCTACCACAGACATGTTTTATACTTGTCTTTAATCATATAACCATTAATCTATGAATCCCTCTATCAATCCATTAACTCATCTTATGCTTTGATGCATTTCAAAGTAAATTGCAGACTTCCATAAACCCTCTGACACTTCCATATGTATATCATTAACAGAGTTCAATATTCCTTTTAGTATTTTAAACTCTGATGTAAAGTATACCTATGATGAAATACACAATTATTAAGTATACATTCACTGAGATTTGACATGTGTAACTTTGACATTTGAGGAATGTCCCAAATACTCTGAGGAGGTTAGTAGGATCTTGAGCTAGTTAAAAGATCCTCAGGGCACGTGGCCCGACTTTTCTATCTGATGATTCTCTCCATAGCATCCCCACAAAATCCACTATTGGCTTCTATACCTTCAGGGATTGGCATCTCACCAATTCTGGAAGTAGTCTGTTTCATCTTTGGACAGCTCAGAGTATTCAGACATCCTTATTCAGACATCCTAGAGCTACACAAAACAAGATTAATCATCTTTCTCCCACTGCAGACAGTCCTTATGAGCTGTAAAGAGTCCTTCCCCAAGTATTCCCTTCTCCATAATATGTCCTGGTTCCTTTAACTGCTTTTCACTGCACCCACCAGCCTGCTAATTCGACTCGGAATGCTGTATCAAAGTCTTCTTTAAATGGCACTGTGTCGAAGCCAAGGACAAACTCCCACTAAGGAGGGCTGTTCAAATTAGAGGGAGTTGAGTACTTTTCTTTCACTCTTTCCTCTGATGCTGAACGTCTATAAGACGTTTGCCCCTTTGACTCAGACCCTAGTCGAGCTTGGTATAGGACGTTGACTCTTTTCCCCAAGGCGACTCAGTGTTTCTTTGATTATTCCATGCTGCCATCTGGTGGCTAGATCAGGTAGTTCATGCCTTTTTTTTTTTTTTTTTTTTGAACTATTGGCGCAGGGGAGAGGAACTATAGGTTAAGAAGTAAAATAAGCGGAGTCTTTTAAGAAGAGGACTTGATTCCTTCCCCTCATATAATTCCTGCTGTATGTCATGCATACATACTTTGGGAGCCCAAAGTAGAGGGCGTGGACACAGCTAGGTTATAGCCACAGAAAGTATGTCGGGAACATGCCATTTCGGTCCAAATCTGACTAATTTTGAGCAGGTCACTTTTCCTTCTAGTGTCTCAGTTTCCACACCTTGATCCCAACATATTTATAAAATGAAGCCGGGCTTCCCTGGTGGTGCAGTGGTTGAGAATCTGCCTGCCAATGCAGGGGACACGGGTTCGAACCCTGGTCTGGGAAGATCCCACATGCCGTGGAGCGACTAGGCCCGTGAGCCACAATTGCTGAGCCTGTGCGTCTGGAGCCTGTGCTCCGCAACAAGAGAGGCCGTGATAGTGAGAGGCCCGCGCACCGCGATGAAGAGTGGCCCCCACTTGCCCCACTTAGAGAAACGCTTCGCACAGAAACGAAGACCCAACACAGCCGTAAATAAATAAATAAATAAATAAATAAATAAATTAAAAAAAAAAAAAATGAAGCCAAGCAGAAGTGAAGGCAAAGCCAGGTTGTGAAAGGAGGAATGTGAAGTGGAGGATTGAGGGCTGAAGGTGGGGGAGGGGGGCAGCAGGAAAGGGATAAGTAAAGCCTGAACATGATAAACAGCAGGAGAATGCAGGGCTGCTGCAGGGCTGCTGCAGGACATGCTGAGTCCTAGGCTCATATTTCGGGAGCGTGCCTTTCTATATAAGTAGTCCCTTTCTATAAATGTCATGGACCCATGTGAGGTGTAGTGATTTAGCAATGAAGATTTAGAATGATGGGTAGAGAAGAGGTACTTATACACTTGTTTATTTAACAGTTCATGTGGAAATTCTCCATAATGTCTGAGTACTATCTCTTCATTTTTAGGTCTAGAAACCATTTCTTCATGTTCTTTATTGTCAAATGCACCATACCTGGCTAATTTCATGTCTTCCATTACTAGAAAAAGGTAGCAATGCTGTTACCATTTCCAATGCAATGGCTCTTTGGAATCTATTTGTATCCTCTGCAGTTCTTTTAGCCCAAGTCTTGGCAGTGGACCTTGGTAGCCTAGAGCCTTAAAATGTCCTGTGTCTGATGTGAGTGAGAGTCACCCCAAATCAACACGTCAACACCATTTTGGTGGCCTAATCTCACCCGATCCCATGAAAGATTACTATGACAGCCAATGGGAGTAATCTGCTAGTTTGGCCACCCTCCCGGAACCAGAGCCTGGCTGCAGAACCCCGGCACAACCAGTTTATAACTTGTCTTTTCACCTTTTAAGGTGTTTTTGTGAAACAAAACGTTTTGATTTCAAAAATTCAAATTTATCAATTTTTTAGTAGTGAGTCTTGTTTTAGAAAATTTTCCCTAACCCAAGGTCTAAAAAGTATAGAACATTTCCACGATTGTAGAAAATTCTATTGGACAGGCCTAGTTACCCTAATAATTGGTACCCTGTGCTAAAGACAAAATAAGCTGAAACAGGTTAAATTCTATAGTGGGATCAGATTCCTGGTGATACTATTAGTTTGTGGCCTATAGAGAAGGAGCTTAGGACCTGATAGTGTTGCTGCTGGTGATAGTTGACTTGCTTTTTAGGTCTTGCTGGTTAGTCTAGGCTGAGATCACAGTAGTTGTTACATAACAACCACTTATATAATCATTTTATTCCTGCTGACTGAAATGATATCAAAATGGTTGTCACTATTTACTGCCTTTTACACGTATGGTTATTTTTCAAATATACCGTGATCACTACAGTAATTTTAAACTCCATTTAAATTCCACAATTCTCACTAGAGAGATTTGACATGCAAGTCAGTCTTGTCAACAGAGATATTTCACTAAAGTGCAACCAAAATTATCTGAGTCCAAGGACCTCTACTGTGGGATCCTCTTGCTGCCACTAGTTTTTAAACCAAAAGCAAAGAAAACAGCATCCCTCAATCTCAATTTACCACTCTATGCGACAAAAGACTCCTTTTCCTCTATTTGTCTCATTAGAAACTTGTGAAAGACTAAATTAGGGTGAAATCTTAAAGACTTTCAGAAATATATATTTTATATATATATATATATATATATATATGAATCCCATTTCCTTCCCCAAATCTGGAAAGCATAACAAATTTGTTTGTAGGCGTTTGCTTCATAGTTTAATTTTCGAGTGTTGAGGGAAGGTCCTACGGAAAATTATACTACTTTTACAATGCAATATCCTTCATTTGGAATAAGTCAGATTACCTTTTTGTGTGAACCAAGAGCACTTAGAAGATGGAGTGTGTCCTTTAAGGAAGAAAATTTTGCATACTTTATTACTTATTTGGAGACTGGAGGGCATCCTTACCTGATACTATTTGGGTTAATAGTTATACTTTCCAGTTCAGCCACTGGGAGGGCAATGTATCCTTTGATTTTCTAGGAGTTGTGTGTAATACTTAGTTTCCATCGTCTCCCTCAGTTTCTCTATTGTTTCTTTGATAAACCGTATAGGATGGTTTAGGAGATTAATTGCTTCTCACCTAAATAGCCAGCTTTTTGGAGGAAGCTTTGGCTTTTATATGAACATTTTCCTACCAGTTACTGGCAGCGGGTGAACTTCACTACTGTACTCTTACGACTGCTTCATTGTTGGGGTCGTCAGATTCACGGAGGAAGTAGAAAAATACTAAAGATTAAGGTTTCACAGTTTAAAAATTACAAATAATATAGCTTATTTAGGGGCTAAATCGGCATTCTGTGAAATGTCTTTTCCTTCCTCTCTCTTGTTCACTTAGAAGCACTTCCAGTCTTCTATTATCAGGGGCCACACAGGCAGAGTGCTGGAGTAGAAAATACACTGACAGAATCATGGTGTGTGACTTTGAGCACATCGTGTAACCTTTATGGGTCTCTTTTTCGAGTAAACCTTCACTATCACATTAGATAACGGAAGGGAAAGTCCCGTGAAGAGGGTTCTAACCTTAATGTATTGCCGCTTCCTAGCTTCTTTGGTTCAAACGTTTGGTGGGGCAGTTATACATTCTGGCTAAATGAGGCATTTGGATACTTTATTAACATATCAAAGCTCTACTTCCCCTTTCCTCCTATTTCAAAACCAAATTAAACTAAAACCTTTTCATTTGCTATACTGTTTGTGGAGAATTTTAACATAAGTTATCTAATTTGATTTACTCAACGTCCCTATTTTACAGATGCGAACCCATTGAAAACCCTTTGAAGTCGTGGCTCCTAGACTAGAAATGAAGCCTACCTCCAGGCTAATGTTCTTTTTAGTATGTTGCTGTTTTTTTTGAATTCTCTCTTTTTCTTGTTACTGGGTAAATTTTTGAGCTGGCTAAACTACAAATATGTCTGGCTTTCAATCTTCTAGGCCACTCCTCTTCTACTCCCTCCGCCCTCAGTCCCCTCCCTCTCACTTCTTAAAGCGCTGCACTTTGCTGCTACCGCCATATTTCTTC
Source organism: Eschrichtius robustus (assembly GCF_028021215.1). Lineage (NCBI taxonomy): Eukaryota > Metazoa > Chordata > Mammalia > Artiodactyla > Eschrichtiidae > Eschrichtius > Eschrichtius robustus. Next base: position 65,046,774 of record NC_090845.1, on the reverse strand, counting down.
TTTTCCCGGGGTAGAAGCTTGCTCATATTGGATCTCTTTGCCCGTGTGGTTCTTTCTGGAACATTTTCCAGCCCCCAACCATGCCTTATGGCGTATTTCTTTTAAAAAATTCACCAAAAATTCATAAAATATTTTTAAAAATCTGAAATTTCTCCTAGTATTTTCTTGACACCTCGCTATTCTACAGATATTTGGGATATTTTTAGGCAGTTTTCCATTTTAAAGGAATTTTTCTTTGGAATGATTTTTGGTTGACTCCTCTGGTTTTTTGTGGTTTAGTTTTCTTTTTCTCCCCCTTTTCTATATTTTGCCCATCGGGGCTGTGGATACCTGATTTTAATATTGTTATTTTTTTGCCCATCGGGGCCGCGGATACCTGCTTTTAATTTTTTTTTCCCTTAGCCCATCGGGGCCTCGGATACCTGCTGTGTACCCCCTCTCTCCCCAACACTCTGGCCCAACGGGGCAATGGATACCTGCCTTTTTTTTTTTTTTTTAATTTTTTTTTTCGCCCATCGGGGCCTTGGATACCTGCATTGATTTTTTTTTTTTCCTTGCCCATCGGGGCCTCGGATACCTGCTTTAATTTTTTTTTTTTCCTTGCCCATCGGGGCCGCGGATACCTGCTTAGATTTTTTTTTTTTTTCATCGCCCATCGGGGCTTTTTATGGATGGAAAAGTGTTGGGTTTTGTGGTTCGTTGTACTATCTGGAATGTCTACAAAATGTTGCTGCTAATCGTTTGGTGTTGTGTGAGTGGACCTACGGCTTTGGCTGGGAGATGACTTTGCAGTTAGGCTAGGGGGTTGGTTAGGCTGGGGAGGAAAGATGGCGGCCACTTTAGAATTGCCGCCCAGCTTGGCTGAGGGCTAGTTGTTTGTGCTAAGTATAAACTAGGAAGGTAAGATGAATAGTGGGACAGGCAGAGGAAATGATATGCATTGTATGAGTTAAGTGTTTTGAATGAGCTGATTTGGGTCATGTTAAGAGCTTTGCATGAATTGTGGTATCATGAGGTGGAAAAACAGGATCATCCTGTGTCATATTACAAAAGGCTAATCGAAAATGAGAGGGAGAGGACCTAGGCGCAGGGTTCAAAATGGCGATTTTGACTTTGCAGCATTGCTTAGCATGGCTCTCTGCTTTGTTAGAGTGTTCAAAATGGCGGATCCATTTTGCCGCAGTGTTCCAGTGGCGGGAAGCCACATCATGGGTGTCTTTGTTCTAGTGTGCAGCATGGCGGTGGAAATATTCTGTTACATAGTAAAAGATGGCGGCTTAAGTACTTGCCGCAGTCTAAAACATGGCGGGCCTTTGTCTTTGCCGTGTGCATTTCCTGACAGGTTTTGCTGCAGGGACAATATGGCTGACCTTGTCATGTGGATATCATGGCAGTTTGTCACGTGGACGTCATGGCAGGGGTGAGCGACCGTTACATTCTTGGCGGGCTTTGCACCAGGAGGGCCTGCCGCATTGTTAAAGATGGCGGGCTTTGCCGCGAAAAAGTGAAAGGAGGGATTGGCAGTGTTGGATTGCCGCATGACCCACCCAATCAGAAAGGATGGTGGAATTGGTCGCAGCCAGTTAGTGGAGGATGGAATTAGACCGACTTAGCATAGCACCTTGCTACCGTCTCTATTCAGCCAGTCAGGACGGGCCACGTTTGTACTACTCCCAGTGGGTGGTACCAAGGTCTTTCCAAGGACATTTGGCCTTTCCACCTCCCTCCCCTTTCACTTGCTCCCTCCCCTCCAGCATTGCCACTTGCAGTGCTGGATATTAGGTTGTGCGGGCTGAACCTCACGCCATTCCTCTGCATTGGTGCCGTGGCCTAAGGCTAGTGTACTACCCGCCCCCGCCAACCCCGCCTCTGCTCTTCTGCACTTTGGCCAGGGGCAGTGCTCCATGCCTGCCAAGTGTGAAAATGGCGGTGAGTCGTGGCAAGGACCAGAATGGATCGCAGATGATCGTTGGCCAACAGGTGGCAGAAGAGGAATCCCTGCCTTCCTCAAGAGGAACACCTACCCCGTGGCTAATGCTGGGGTCGGATTTTGATTTCTATTTGTTTCTTGGATGTCAGTCATACATAGTTTGATTATGTGGCTTGCTAGTGTTTGATTTAAGCCTTAAGGGACTACTATGGAAATGTATTTAGGGGCTTTATTTGTAGACTTCATTTCAGTTACATTTAATTGGGTTTCATGTTTGGGTTCCTTTAAAATTCCTTAAAGTTTTCAGTTTCTTTTTCTACAAATTGCTTAAACTTTTTTTGTCTTTAGATATTCAAAGTAAAATAATAAGCCATTTTAAATTTTTTACTATTTTTTACTTTGGGGTTGACTTAATAAACTACTTCCCTTTGGATTTTTGAAGAGTCTTATAGCACAGAAGTAGTTAATTAAAAATTTAACGTTATGACTGAATGTAAAAAGGAATATTTGAAGGTCCACTCCGGTCCAGGCCTTGCTTTGTTCCCACCCTTAATGCTGCACTAATTGACTAATGACCCACCTATCTGCAGGAAACTTGAATTGCTGTGGACTTGCTTCTTCTATTCGAACTTATTATATTGGAGTATTATTGCTCATAATTTCAAGTTTCTGTGGTTTCTTGCCTCCACAGCCTCTAGCTCCACCCCAGCCCTGTTCCCAGCAACCCCCTTTCTGGCCCCAGCCCCGGCCCTAGCCCCAGCCCCGGCCCCAGCTCTGGCCCCAGTCCCGGCCCCGGCCCCGGCCCCAGCCCCAGCCCCGGCCCCAGCCCCGGCCCTGGCCCCTGGCCCTGCCCCGGCCCCTGGCCCTACCCCTGCCCCAGCCCCAGCCCCAGCCCCAGCCCCAGCCCCAGCCCAGCCTCAGTCCTGTTTCTCCCTAAAGCCCGTGAAATTTGCATTGATTCAGTGCTAAAAATAAGTTGTCCATTGCTCACCCAGTAGACTGGGATACCCTGTCTGCCTCTAGCATTGCTGATCTTGAATGCTGACTACCCGAGTCACCATTTTCAATTAATGTACAGAATCCCTTTTGTCCATTGTCCCATGTTAGAACAAAGAATCCACACACCCTTTGCATTAATGTTAGGAAATGTTAATTAATTGAGAGCTTTCATAAGTCTAGTTACTCATAATCTTCTCAATCCCCTGTCCTTAGGGAAGGAGAAACCATTCCTCTGTCATTGTTGCAGTAGTCACAATCCCAGTTTTCTGGACAGTGCATATATACTGTGCTGACCACCTAAACTCTTTGCACTGAGTGAAATTCTAATTGTTCATAATCCTGCCCATTGGATTAGATCCCAGTCAAAAACCCTTTTGCATTCAGCAGGGGGCACAGAAAACCCAGATTTTTTGTTCCACAGTTAATGTGCTCAGTCCCAATTGTCATAGTCTTGTCCATTAAACAAAGGCATCCTACCAATTTTGCCCTGCTTTTCGGGAGTCCTGCTGTTCTTGAACAATTAAAGTACCAAACTGTACATCGTCTTCCCCATTAATCAATGACCCTCCATCCCATTCGCATTGCTATTAGGCCGTGCTGACTACCTGAGACCATCTTCCTTGAATTATTAATGAGAAGAATCCCAATTGTTCATTACACAAGTCCTTTGCAACTTTTTTGCACTACAGCAGAAGTGCTCATCCTCAAAGTCCTTTACTTTGAAATATTAATGGATACAATCACTGTTAGTCATGGTCCTGCCTAACAGGTAAGACCCACCCATGCTCTTCATTGCTCCTAGGCAGTTCGGACTACCTGTCACTTTGCATTAATATGTAAAATCCTCATTTCCCATGGTCCCACCCATTAGTCTAGGATATCCCTTACCTCTGTGCCATTTCTTCTGAGGAGTTCTGATTACCCAAAGTCCCTTCTCTTATTAAACAATTGATGTGCAAAATTGCATATATCTATGGTCCCATGCAATAAAAAATGAAATCCCACACTCGGTGGAATACTGCTAGGTCGTGCAGATTATTCAAGAACTCAGCTTTTGGACAGTTAATTTGCACAGTTGCAGTTGTCCAGAGTCCTGTCCATTTTAATGGGCCACTGTATCCCATTTGCATGCTATATGGGTCAAACTCTCAAGGAACCTTCTCTTGAATTGATAATGTCCATAGTTGCATTTGTCAATGTCCTGTGAATTAGTCACACCCACCCGCTTTGTATTCCAGCAGAGGACCCTTACTACTTGAGAACTCTGCACTAGGACATTTAATGTGCACGAACCTAATTGATTACACCTGAGCCTTTTGTATCAGGAACCCTGCATCATCTTTACTTCTGAAAGGTGCTAATTATCTAAGGCCATTTCCTGACACTGTTCATGTGCAAAATTGCGGTCCCAATGACTCCTTTCTTTAAATTAGAATCCCATCCCCAACTAACTGCCTTTGCATTACAGCAGAGGATATCTCGGGCAGTTAATGGGCTTGATTGCAGCTACAGACTTCTCTGTTAGTCTAGCACCTATTCCCCTCCTAGATGATTTGCATTACTACAGGCAGTACAAGGGACTGATAATGGACTTATACAGCTATAGTCCCTTACGTTAACCTAGGAACCCATCCCCACCTAACTCCCTTTGAGTGAGGAGGGTACTGCGGAGGGTACTTGGAACTGTTAATGAGCTTTATTGCAGCTACAGTTCCTTTCGTCACTCTAGAATCCATTTCCTTCCTACTCGATTTGCATTACCACAAAGGGCACAAGGGACTGTTAATGTGCTTAAGTGGAGCTATAGTCCCTTATGTTAACCTAGGAACCCATCCCCCCCCAACTCCCTTTGCATTAATGCAGAGCCTACATGGACTTGTTAATGGGCTTAATTGTACTGCTGTCTCTTCTGTTAGTCTGGAATCCCATCCCTCCTACTCAATTTGCGTTACCGCAGAATGTATGAGAGACTGTTACTGTGCTTAAATGCATCTATAGTCTCTTATGTTTACCTATGATCCCATTCCTGTCTAACTCCCTTTGCATGACTGCAGAGGGTACTTGGGACTGTTAATAGGCTCAATTAGAGCTACAGTCCCTTCTGTTAGTAGAGTCCCATGCCCTCCTACTCTATTTGCATTACCGAAAGGGGGACAATGGACTGTTAATGGGCTTTATTGCAGATACAGTCCCTTCTGTTAATCTAGAATCAGTTTCCTTCTTATTGGATTTGCATTACCACAGAGGGTACAGGGACTGTTAATGTGCTTAAATGCAGCTGCAGTCCCTTATGTTAACCTAGGATCCCATCCCCAACTATCTCCCTTTTCATTACTGCAGAGCCTACATAGAACTTGCTAATGGGCTTAATTGTGCTACTGTCCCTTATCTTAGCCTAGGATCCCATCCCCTCCTAATTCCCTTTAGATTACCAAAGAGGACACAAGGGACTGTTAATGTGCTTTTAAATGCACGTACAATCCCACCCCCTTTTTTAACCTAGGATTCCATTCCCACCTCACTCTCTTTTCATGACTACAGAGGGTACTTGGGACTGTTAATGGGCTTTACTGCAGCTACAGTCCCTTCTATTAATCTAGAATCAGTTTCCTTCTTACTGGATTTGCATTACCACATAGGGTAACTGGGACTGTTAATGTGCTTAAATGGAGCTGTAGTCCCTTATGGTAGCCTAGGATCCCATTCCCACCTAACTCCCTTTTCATTAATGCAGAGCCTATATGGGACTTGTTAATGGGCTTAATTTCACTGCTGTCCCTCCTATTAGTCTAGGAGCCCATCCCTCTTACTTGATTTGCATTACCCCAGAGTGTAGAGACTGTTAACATCCTTAAATGCATCTACAGTCTCTCATGTTTACCTATGATCCCATTCCCATTTAAAGCTCTTTGAATGACTGCAGAGGGTACTTGGGACTGTTAATGGGCTTTATTGCAGCTACAGTCCCTTCTGTTAGTCTAGATTCCCATTCACTCCTACACGATTTACATTAACACAGAAGGTACAAAGGACTGCTAATGTGCTTAAATAGAACTACAGTCCTTTATGTTAATCTAGGATCCCATTGCCACCTAACTCCCTTTTCATTACTGCAGAGCCCACATGGACTTGTTAATGGGCTTAATGGCACTGCTGTCCCTTCTGTTAATCTAGGAGTCCGTCCCACCTACTCAATTTGCATTATCCCAGAGTGTACAAGAGACTGTTACTGTGCTTAAATGCATCTATAGTCTCTTATGTTTACCTATGATCCCATTCCCACCTAACTCCCTTGCACTACCACAGAGGGTACAAGGGACTGTTACTGTGCTTAAAAGCAGCTACAGTCCCTTATGTTTATCTAGGACCCTATTCCCGCCTGACTCCCTTTTAATGACTGCAGAGGGTACTTGGGACTGTTAATGGGCTTTACTGCAGCTACAGTCCCTTCTGTTAATCTAGAATCAGTTTCCTTCTTACTGGATTTGCATTACCACATAGGGTAACTGGGACTGTTAATGTGCTTAAATGGAGCTGTAGTCCCTTATGTTAACCTAGGATCCCTTTCCCACCTAACTCCCTTTTCATTAATGCAGAGCCTATATGGGACTTGTTAATGGGCTTGATTGCACTGCTGTCCCTCCTATTAGTCTAGGAGCTCATCCCTCTTACTTGATTTGCATTACCCCAGAGTGTAGAGACTGTTAACATCCTTAAATGCATCTACAGTCTCTCATGTTTACCTATGATCCCATTCCCATTTAAAGCTCTTTGAATGACTGCAGAGGGTACTTGGGACTGTTAATGGGCTTTATTGCAGCTACAGTCCCTTCTGTTAGTCTAGATTCCCATTCACTCCTACACGATTTACATTAACACAGAAGGTACAAAGGACTGCTAATGTGCTTAAATAGAGCTACAGTCCTTTATGTTAATCTAGGATCCCATTGCCACCTAACTCCCTTTTCATTACTGCAGAGCTCACATGGACTTGTTAATGGGCTTAATGGCACTGCTGTCCCTTCTGTTAATCTAGGAGTCCATCCCACCTACTCAATTTGCATTATCCCAGAGTGTACCAGAGACTGTTACTGTGCTTAAATGCATCTACAGTCTCTTATGTTTACCTATGATCCCATTCCCACCTAACTCCCTTGCACTACCACAGAGGGTACAAGGGACTGTTACTGTGCTTAAAAGCAGCTACAGTCCCTTATGTTTATCTAGGACCCTATTCCCGCCTGACTCCCTTTTAATGACTGCAGAGGGTACTTGGGACTGTTAATGGGCTTTACTGCAGCTACAGTCCCTTCTGTTAATCTAGAATCAGTTTCCTTCATACTGGATTTGCATTACCACATAGGGTAACTGGGACTGTTAATGTGCTTAAATGGAGCTGTAGTCCCTTATGGTAACCTAGGATCCCTTTCCCACCTAACTCCCTTTTCATTAATGCAGAGCCTATATGGGACTTGTTAATGGGCTTAATTTCACTGCTGTCCCTCCTATTAGTCTAGGAGCCCATCCCTCTTACTTGATTTGCATTACCCCAGAGTGTAGAGACTGTTAACATCCTTAAATGCATCTACAGTCTCTCATGTTTACCTATGATCCCATTTCCATTTAACACTCTTTGAATGACTGCAGAGGGTACTTGGGACTGTTAATGGGCTTTACTGCAGCTACAGTCCCTTCTGTTAATCTAGAATCAGTTTCCTTCTTACTGGATTTGCATTACCACATAGGGTAACTGGGACTGTTAATGTGCTTAAATGGAGCTGTAGTCCCTTATGTTAACCTAGGATCCCTTTCCCACCTAACTCCCTTTTCATTAATGCAGAGCCTATATGGGACTTGTTAATGGGCTTGATTGCACTGCTGTCCCTCCTATTAGTCTAGGAGCCCATCCCTCTTACTTGATTTGCATTACCCCAGAGTGTAGAGACTGTTAACATCCTTAAATGCATCTACAGTCTCTCATGTTTACCTATGATGCCATTCCCATTTAAAGCTCTTTGAATGACTGCAGAGGGTACTTGGGACTGTTAATGGGCTTTATTGCAGCTACAGTCCCTTCTGTTAGTCTAGATTCCCATTCACTCCTACACGATTTACATTAACACAGAAGGTACAAAGGACTGCTAATGTGCTTAAATAGAGCTACAGTCCTTTATGTTAATCTAGGATCCCATTGCCACCTAACTCCCTTTTCATTACTGCAGAGCCCACATGGACTTGTTAATGGGCTTAATGGCACTGCTGTCCCTTCTGTTAATCTAGGAGTCCATCCCACCTACTCAATTTGCATTATCCCAGAGTGTACAAGAGACTGTTACTGTGCTTAAATGCATCTACAGTCTCTTATGTTTACCTATGATCCCATTCCCACCTAACTCCCTTGCACTACCACAGAGGGTACAAGGGACTGTTACTGTGATTAAAAGCAGCTACAGTCCCTTATGTTTATCTAGGACGCTATTCCCGCCTGACTCCCTTTTAATGACTGCAGAGGGTACTTGGGACTGTTAATGGGCTTTACTGCAGCTACAGTCCCTTCTGTTAATCTAGAATCAGTTTCCTTCTTACTGGATTTGCATTACCACATAGGGTAACTGGGACTGTTAATGTGCTTAAATGGAGCTGTAGTCCCTTATGGTAACCTAGGATCCCATTCCCACCTAACTCCCTTTTCATTAATGCAGAGCCTATATGGGACTTGTTAATGGGCTTAATTTCACTGCTGTCCCTCCTATTAGTCTAGGAGCCCATCCCTTTTACTTGATTTGCATTACCCCAGAGTGTAGACTGTTAACATCCTTAAATGCATCTACAGTCTCTCATGTTTACCTATGATCCCATTCCCATTTAAAGCTCTTTGAATGACTGCAGAGGGTACTTGGGACTGTTAATGGGCTTTATTGAAGCTACAGTCCCTTCTGTTAGTCTAGATTCCCATTCACTCCTACACGATTTACATTAACACAGAAGGTACAAAGGACTGCTAATGTGCTTAAATAGAACTACAGTCCTTTATGTTAATCTAGGATCCCATTGCCACCTAACTCCCTTTTCATTACTGCAGAGCCCACATGGACTTGTTAATGGGCTTAATGGCACTGCTGTCCCTTCTGTTAATCTAGGAGTCCATCCCACCTACTCAATTTGCATTATCCCAGAGTGTACAAGAGACTGTTACTGTGCTTAAATGCATCTATAGTCTCTTATGTTTACCTATGATCCCATTCCCACCTAACTCCCTTGCACTACCACAGAGGGTACAAGGGACTGTTACTGTGCTTAAAAGCAGCTACAGTCCCTTATGTTTATCTAGGACCCTATTCCCGCCTGACTCCCTTTTAATGACTGCAGAGGGTACTTGGGACTGTTAATGGGCTTTACTGCAGCTACAGTCCCTTCTGTTAATCTAGAATCAGTTTCCTTCTTACTGGATTTGCATTACCACATAGGGTAACTGGGACTGTTAATGTGCTTAAATGGAGCTGTAGTCCCTTATGTTAACCTAGGATCCCTTTCCCACCTAACTCCCTTTTCATTAATGCAGAGCCTATATGGGACTTGTTAATGGGCTTAATTTCACTGCTGTCCCTCCTATTAGTCTAGGAGCCCATCCCTCTTACTTGATTTGCATTACCCCAGAGTGTAGACTGTTAACATCCTTAAATGCATCTACAGTCTCTCATGTTTACCTATGATCCCATTTCCATTTAACACTCTTTGAATGACTGCAGAGGGTACTTGGGGGAGTTAATGGGCTCAATTAGAGCCATAATCCCTTCTGTTATTTGAGATTCCCATGCCCTCCTACTCCATTTGCATTACCAAAGGGGATACAAGGGAACGTTAATGTGCTTAAATGCAATTACCTAGTATCCCATCCCCACCTAACTCCCTTTTCGTGATTGCAGAGTACTTGGGACTTTTAATGGGCTTTATTGCAGCTACAGTCCCTTCTGTTAGTCTAGAATCTGTTCCATCCTACTCCATTTGCATTAACACAGAGAGTACAGGTACTGCTAATGTACTTAAATAGAGCTACAGTCCTTTATGTTAATCTAGGATCCCATTGCCACCTAACTCCCTTTTCATTACTGCAGAGCCCACATGGACTTGTTAATGGGCTTAATTGCACTGCTGTCCTTTCTGTTCGTCTAGAATCCCATCCCTCCTACTCAGTTTGCATTACCCCAGAGTATACGAGAGACTGTTACTGTGCTTAAATGCATCTACAGTCTCTTATGTTTACCTATGATCCCATTCCCACCTAACTCCCTTGCACTACCACAGAGGTTACAAGGGATTGTTACTGTGCTTAAAAGCAGCTACAGTCCCTTATGTTTATCTAGGACCCTATTCCCACCTAACTCCCTTTTAATGACTGCAGAAGGAACTTGGGACTTTTAATGGGCTTAAATGCAGCTACAGTCCCCTGTCTTAACCTAGAATCCCATCCCTAATTATCTCCCGTCCATTACTGCAGAGCCTACATAGGACTTGTTAATGGCCTTAGTTGCACTACTTCCGTTAGTCTAGGATCCCATCCCTACCTAATTCCTTTTAGGTTACCAAAGAGGATACAAGGGACTGTTAATATGCTTAAATGTAGAAACAGTTGCTTTTTTTAGGTAGGATCCTATTCTCACCTAACTCCCTTTGCATTACCACAGAGGGTACAAGGGCCTGTTAGTGTGCTTAAAAGCAGCTACAGTCACTTATATTAACCTAGGATCCCATCCCCAACTATCTCCCTCTTCATTACTGCAGAGCCTACATAGAACTTGCTAATGGGCTTAATTTACTACTGTCCCTTATCTTAGCCTAGGATCCCATTAGAGCTAATTACCTCCTAATTCCCTTTAGATTACCAAAGAGGACACCAGGGACTGTTAATGTGCTTTTAAATGCAAGTAAAATCCCTCCCCCCCACCTCTTTTAACCTAGGATTCCATTCCCACCTCACTCTCTTTTCGTGACTGCAGAGGGTACTTGGGACTATTAATGGGCTCAATTAGAGCTACAGCCCCTTCTGTTAGTCCAGATTCCCATGCCCTCCTACTCAATCTGCATTACCAAAGGGAGTACAATGGATTGTTTATGTGCTTAAATGGAGCTACAGTCCCTTATGTAACCTAAGATTCCATTTCCACCTAACTCCCTTTCCTGACTGCAGAGGGTACTTGGGACTGTTAACGAGCTTACTGCAGCTGCATTCCCTTCTGTTGGTGGACATTCCCATCCTCTCTTACACGGTTTGCATTACCACAAACTGTATAACTATTAATGTGCTTAAATGCAACTACAGTCCCTTATGTTAACCTAGGATCCCATTCCCACCTAACTCCCTTTTCATTAATGCAGAGCCTACATGGGACTTGTTAATGGGCTTAATTGCACTGCCCTCCCTTCTATTAGCCTAGATTCCCAGGCTGTCCTCGATTTGCATTACCAAAGGGGGTATAATGGACTGTTAATGTGCTTAAATGCAGCTACAGTCCTTTTTTTTTTTTTTTTTTTTTTTTTTTTTTTTTTTTTTTTTTTTTTTTTTTTACCTAGGAACCCATTCCTACCTAACTCCCTTTTCATGACTGCAGAGGGTACCTGGGACTGTTAATGGGCTTTATGACAGCTACAGTCCCTTCTGTTAGTCTAGATTCCCATCCACTCGTACACAACTTGTATTACCACAGACTGTACAAGGGACTGTTAATGGGCTTAAATACAGCTACAGTCCCTTATGTTAACCTAGGGTCCCATCTCCAACTAACTCCTTTTGCATGACTGCAGAGGGTACTTGGGACTGTTAATGGGCTTAATCACAACTACAGTCCCTTCTCTTAGTCTAGATTCCCATCCCCTCCTGCAGATTTACATTACCACAGAGGATACAAGGGACTGTTAATGTGCTTAAATGCAGGTATAGTCCCCTTTATTTTTTCACCTAGGATCCCATTCCCAACTAACCCCCTTTGCATTACCACTGACTGTACAAGGGACTGTTAACGTGCTTAAATGCAATTATAGTCCCTTATGGTAATCTTGGATCCCACCCCCAACTAACTCCCTTTGTATGACTGCAGAGAATACTTGGGACTTTAAATGCGATTGATTGCAGCTACAGTCCTTTCTGTTAGTCTAGGATCCGTTCCCTTCCTTCCTGATTTGCATTACCAGAGAGGGTAGAAGGGATGGTTAATGTACTTAAATGGATCTACAGTCCTTTATGATAACCAGGATCCCATTTCCACCTAACTCCCTTTGCATTACCACAGAGGCTACAAAGTACTGTTGAAGTGCTTAAATGCAGCTACAGTTCCTTATGTTAACCTAGGATCTTGTTCCCACCTAACTCCCTTTGCATGACTGCAGAGGGTATTTGGGACTATTAATGGGCTTTACTGAAGCCACAGTCCCTTTTCTTAGTCTAGGATCCCATCCCCTCCTACAGGATTTACATTACCACGGAGGGTACAAGGGACTGTTATGCTGCTTAAGTGCAGGTAGAGTTCAAGGATCCCATTTCCACCTGCCTCCATTTGCATTACCAAAGAGGCTACCAGGGACTGCTAATGTGTTTAAATGCAGGTACAGTGCCTTGAGTTAACCCCGAAATCCCGCCTAACTCCCTTTTCATGACTGCAGATGGTAATTGGGACTGTTAACAAGCTTTAATACAGCTACGGTTTCTCTCTTAGTCTAGAATCCCATTCCCTCCTACTTGATTTACATTACCACAGAGTGTACAAGGGACTTTTAATGTGCTTAAATGGCACTACAGTCCCTTATGTTACCTATGATCCCATTCCCACCTAACTCCCTTTGCATGACTACAGAGGGTACTTGGGACTGTTAATGCGTTTACCTGCCTATACAGTTTCATCTTTCAGTCTAGATTCCCATGCCCTCCTACTCAATTTGCATTATAAAAGAGGGTACAAAGGACTGTTAATGTGCTTAAATGCAGTTACAGTCCCTTTGTAAGGTGGGATCCCATTCCCACGTAACTCCCTTTGCATCATCCCAGAGGCTACAAGGGACTTTCAATGTGCTTAAATGCAGGTACAGTCCCTTATGTTAAACTTGAAGTACGTTCCCACCTAACTCCCTTTTCATCACTGCAAAGGGTACTTGGGACCGTTAATGGGCTTCACTGAAGCTGCTGTCCCTTCTGTTGGTCTAGATTCCCTTTCCCTCCTTGAGTTGCATTACCACAGTGTACAATGGACTGTTACTGTGCTTGAATGCAGGTACAGTCCTTTTTTTTTTAACCTAGGATCCCATTCCCACCTAACTCCCTTGCATTTCTGCAGAGGGCACTTGGGACTACTTTAATTGGACTCCTGTCCGTTCTGTTAGTCTGGGATCCCATCCCCTCCTACTTGATTTGCGTTTCCACAGAGGCTACAAGGGACTGTTAATGTGCTTATTAAATGCAGGTACAATCCCTTATGTTAACCTAGGATCCCATTCCCACCTATCTCCTTTTGCATGACTGCAGAGGTATATGAGACCTTTAAAGTGGTTAGTGACAGCTGTAGTCCCATCTATTAAGTGTACTTTCTCAAGCACTCCAATTCCCTCACGTAACTTGGGAACATATTTGGGACTGTCACTGTGCTCGTTTTTAGCTGTGGTCCCTTCTGTAATTCTAGGATCTCATCCCTTTCTACTCATTTGTATTACTTGTTGGTATTGGGACAGAAAGGTGCTTAAATGCAGCTGTAATCCGTTTTGTTAATCTAGGATTCCATGCCCTCTAACTCCCTTAACATTACCTAGGAGTGTATTTGGGACTGTTGAAGTGCTTAATTGCATCTGTGGTCCCTTCTGTTAGTCTCACTTCCCATGCCCTCTTACTCCCTTTGCATTACAGCAGAGGGCACTTGGGACTATTAAAGTGTTTAATTGCAGCTGTGGTCCCTTCTCTTAGTCTGGGGTCCATGCCCCCCAGCTTTGTTTGCATTACCACAGAAGGTACTTGGAACTGTGAATGTGTTTAAATGCAGATGTGGTCCCTTTTGTTAGTTTTGGATCCCATGACTCCCTTTACATTACCTGGGAGGGCATTTGGGACTGTCATGATGGTAATTGCACCTGTGTTCCCTTCTGTTGGTCTAGGATCCCGTTACCTCCTACTCCCTTTGCATTACATGGGAGCGTTTTTGGGACTCTTAAGATGCTTAACTGCAACTATAGTCCTTTCTGTTAGTCTAGTTTCCAGTCCCTTTCTACTCTCTTTGCATTACCACAGAGGGTACTTGGGACTGTTGTGGTGCATCCCATCCTCTCACACCCTGTCAGCATTACAGCATAGGGTCCTGAACACCAAGGCCCCTTCTTTTCACTGTTAATGCACAATTGCATTTGTCCTTCTTCCTCTGCAGTATATAAAGACCTCACTAATTTCCCTTTTATTCAGTGGTGGATGCCCTTTACTCAAGACCTTTGTACTAGAATAAAGTGAACCATGGTAATTGACCACAAATATATCTTTCACTTAAGTCCCTTGTACTCTCTTTGTTTTATAAGAAGATGTATTAATTACCTCCGTTACTTTTTCTGGGAGTATTTACATGCAAAATTCCAGTGTTCAAGGCCCCTCTCTTTAAACTAATATCCCTCCCTTTCTGTATTATATCAGGGGATGTTAGTGACTCAGAGTCCTTCTCTTGGGACTCATTGTGTATGTGCCCTCGTGACAAGCTAATATCTTGAGTTCTTAGTATTATAGGAGAGACTACTGACTAGTTTCTCTTTTGGACAGTTAATGTGCAAAATTACACTAGGATCCCATCCCATTTCACCTCCTTTGCATCAGGGGTCCTGATCAACTGTGGCTGCTTCTCCTCTAGAGTTTAAATGTGCATAATTTCAGTAACCCATGCTCCCTTATGTTAGATTAGAATCCCATTTCCTTGCCCCATTTACATTACTGCAGGGGCTTCTGACTAGCCAAGATTCGTTTTCTTGGACTGTTAATGTGTATACTTACATTTGCTCCTGTACCTGTACACCAGGTAAGGACCCTCCCCATTCTATTTATATTCCAGCAGGAGGTGCCTACTACTCAAGATCTTACACACTACTGCAGTTAATGTGCACAATCTTAGTTGTCTTGTACACATTCTCAGTTGTCCACAACTGTGCTTTTTAGATCAGGACTCCACTTATTGAAGCACAGGTTACTTACTACCTTAAAGCCCTTGTTTTGGGACTGTGACTATGTAATTACAATTGTCCATGATCCTTTGAGTTAACTTGTGTCCCTGACTCTTTTCACATTCTCTTTGCTTTACTGCATGGGGTACTGTCCACTTAAGGCCCCTTTCTCAAATACGTGTAATGACAATTACATTAGGATCCTTCCCCTTCAAACCCCTTTGAAGTACCACAAAGATTTTGACCCCTAAGGTCCCATTTCTTGTCTTGTTATTGTATTTGTCTGGGTTCCTGTGCACTAGACAAGGACACCTCTCCATTCCCTGGCCTTCCAGCAGGAAGTGCCCCATCCACAAGACTTAAATTTGGACAGTCAAGGTGCACAATTGTAACTGACCACAACCAGTCACCTTGGACATTAATGTGCATAATTGCACATGGCTCATCCCATATGGATAAGATCCTATCCTCTCAGACCCCTTTTGTAGTACAGCAGGGGTACTGATCACTAAGGCCTCTTTTTATGGCTTGTTATTGTGCATAATTGCATTTGTGCATGTTCCTGTACACTAGATGGGGACACCTATCTCCCCACTCCCTTTGCCTTTTAGCAGGGAGTGCCCGCTACTCTAAGATCCTTATATTTGTACAAGGTATACGATTTTAATTGACCACACCATGTCCCTTCGACATTAATGTACATAATTGCAACTTAGTTCATCTTATCCTGTTGCCCTCCATTTGCAGTCTACCAGGGTCGCTGACCCCTAAATCCCCATTCCTTGGCCTGTTAATGTGCATAATTGCATTTAGTTCTTGGGCAGTAGACAAGGATCCCCTCCTCCCCCCCATTTCCTATGCCTTCCAGTAGGTTGTGCCCACCACCAAGATCTTTCTATTTGGACAGTTAATGTGCAGAATTGCAGTTTTCCACAACCCTGTTACTTCTGGGACTATTTTATCTCCTTTGTAATACTGCAGGGGATACTGTTTTCCCCCAAGGTCCCTTCTAGTGGACCGTTAATATACATAATTGAAATTGTTGTCTTTATCAGTAGACTAATGTCATATCCCCTCAGCTAACTATCATGACCTCAGCTCTTGGACAATTAATATGCACCAATAACATATCAAAAGTACGACCATTAGATAGGACCCCTGTACCCTCACTGTATACATCAGGGGTACTGACTAAGGCCCCTTTTCTGGACTGATAATGTGAATATTTGCAATTATCTATTCTCCCTTCTTATTAGAGTAGGATAGCATCCCCTTGCACCCCCTTTGCATTACTGCAGGGGCTGCTAATGACACAAAACTTCTACTGGGACTGTGATGAGCACAATGGCAATTAGCAATGGGTTTTTCCTCCCTGGCTTTGTTAGGCAAGCATTCCCAGCTCCAGTTTCCCATGGCATAATAAAGTATAAACACTGCAGTATGCTGTGAACTTGTCCATCAAACAGCGACCCATACTCCCACTCCTTTTGCATTGGCTCCAGTGTATCAAATTCCAAGTAGTCATAGTCTTGCCATTATCTTCCCTCTCCAGACCCCTTGCCTGCCCTTGGACCCTTCTTATGGAATATTAATGCTCACAATTTCAGGTGTCCATGTATCCAGATAAGACTGTGCTCTCTTGCCCCTCCTGCTCTTGCCCTGCCCTGACCCTTTTGCATTGTTGCTGGGAAATGTTGACTGAGCAAAATGCTTTTCTCTTGGACTTAAAACGTTAACAATCTCAGATGTCATTGTTTTGCCCATTTTGAATTTCTGTAATACCTTGGTTGCACTTTCTTTGGTCCAGCCTATTAGACATGGACCCTTCCACTTCCTTCTTTGCATTACTTCTGAGTAGTGCTGACCTCCCACAACACCTTCGGTGTTATTAACACTGTATTAATTGTCCCATTTTTTAGCCCATCAGGCCCAGATCTCCCTACCACTTTGACATTGTATTTGTGCAGCATTGACTACCAAAAGCAGGCCTGAACTAGGTGGCTGGGCCTTCACTCCTTTTCCTGCATTTGTTAATGATCCCAGTTCCAATTATTTTCACATTCTGGGGACAGGAACCATTCCTGCCCCCCTCTTACTGCTTTACTAGGCAAAACGCCCAAGGCAAGTCAGACCCAAGGGAACTGGATTGCTACCCTTTATTTTGGGTTTTCATTATACATAAGTATCAATTGAAAATTGTCTCCCCAGGAAGGAAGTTTAGCACTATCTGTGCATTCTTCCTTTCAAAGCAGATTGCCTGGCAAAGAATCTCTCCTCTCCTCTTGTATATTGCCATTGTATAGTGTCAACTGCCAAGATACAACCAAAAAGTTGCTGTTAATTTTTTATGTTGTAAGGAAGATTGCAAGGTAGAATTGATAACCTGGTCATTGAAAGTTTGAAGTCTAAAAACCTATTTATACCATGTACCTGATGACCAGTGTCTCTCATTTTACTAAGGGTGGTGGGTCTGTGGATAGACCACTGTGACTTTGATATTTTAGTATGATCAAAGGAGTTCTAGAGTGGAACTTTTAAGACCAGTATCTTTGGGCTCTACCACCATTTTCAAACCATTCCTTGTTTGGGCTTTAACAATTTTCACTTGTAGAAAAACTACCTAAACTTCCTAATCCTTAAATTTTTTCATCTGGAGCTCCAGCCAGCCCCTACTTATTTCAAGAAGATTGCTGTAAAAGGATAAAATGAGAGAACATATGCTGAGGTGCTTTTGAAAACCATAGATCAATTTATTTGATTAATCTATTACATAAAATGCCCCCTGTTTAATTCTGCTAATTTAAAGTAGCCTAAAGCACCACATTGAAGTGAGGACTTAGAAATGATGGAACCAGTTTCCCCATTTTATATGAAAAGAAAAATAAGCCAAGATCTAATCATTCTTTCGGATATAAATTTCAACAGTGAGATAGCTGCCTGGTAAAAGTGAATAATATTCCAGCTCTAGTGTACAGGGTGTTTGGTGGCATAGAAGTATTTAATATGGAACTGCTGGGGCAAATAACTAGTTATCACTACAGCAGTTCTTTGTAATCACTGAGAAAGGATACTCTTCTCTGAGAAGGATGTCAAAAGATTCGCCCAGCTCAGGGTGCTGTTTGCACTACTAGCTCCTTGGACAGCTGTAAGAAGTCTCTGGCTCTTTAGAATACTGTAAGTACTATTTTGTAGTTATTAAGTAATCTTTTCCCTGTTCTGTTTTCTTTCTTTTAGATGCTACTCATAGAAAAGTCAGAGGGTCCTATAAGTCTCCTTCCATGTTTCTACCTCATCTGCAATTTATATATCACCATATGAGTTAACAAACAAAATTACAGAGTTAGTATTGTGTATCTGGCCCTATGCTCGGTTACACTGAAGTGAGGGGTAGAAATGATATAGTCCTATATAATCTCATCCCCAAGATGGTTGTCTTGTTAAAGGAGCTAATATAAGCACACTTGAAATAATGCTAGGATATGATAATCAAGTGCTGTCTTGTGTGAATTATAAGTTATAGAGCTTTAAAAAGGGAGCACACTAGGGTTTGAAGTTAATAGGATAAACTTAAAGGAGGTGGGTTAACTTTTTGTCTTTGGTCCAGGACGTGATTAATATTGCAGCCATCTGGGTAGTACAATTGGTTTATTTTAATGTCATTTGGGTTTTACCTCTTTTGGAGGCATGGAAAGTGATTAGAGATAAGGTCTAGCCAGTGTGTTTGGCTATATGCCAAGGCTGACAAATTGTTGATTGTTAATTGTTTGAAGCTTATGCTTTTCAAGCTCTAGGGATTGGGGGTATAAATCTGATATGTTAGATCTCTGCCCAAGAACAGATGAGAGTAGCAATGTCTTTTTAGTTTGAGATATTTGTGGAACCTGTTTGGCAAGAGGGCAATGGAGAAGTATGTTTTATAAGAAAACCATGACCTCGTCTACTTTATGATGAAGTTGATATAATGTTCTTCCCCCTCGCCTTTTTCAACAGATACTTTGGTAAGCAAAAAAGCTTAGACTCTTTGATGTTAAACACAAAGATCCAGCTGAAAAATATTAACATCAAATTTTAAGCATTTTTTTGTGCATATACATGTATCCCAGCAGGAGCAAGAAGAATCATATTAATGAGCTGGGCTTCTCTTACTGCCCATTTTAATTCATATCCGTATTTCCTCACAGCTTGTTTTCCCCCCTGCCAATGCCTAAAGACATTATTTGTCTGACCGACTGGAGGTAATATACGGATGGTCCTGAGCCTTCTTGGAAACGTGGTCTTTGCAATTGTTTCTCAAACTGAAATAACTTGTCAGGATTCAACACCTTTTAAAGAAACAATTTTTTTTTGAGATCCTAAAGAATATGTGTTTTGAGGAACACTGACTTAAAGTTATTTGCAATATAAACATGTTTTCCAATTTCAAGATATCTTTGTCAAAGATATATAATTTTTAAAATAATTTATGTAGAACTTGGGGATCCATGAGAATATATCCATAAACCCCCAGGGATCTTATCACCCCAATTTGAGAAACACTGGTCTATGCTTATGAAATCTGTTATTGCTGTTAATCAAATTATCGTTCAATACTAATATACAACTATATTTATTGGAATTTGTTTTAAAGGGATGAATTCTGAGCTGGTACCCCCACTCAAGAGGAAGGATGGATCGATTTTAGGTGGATTGAAGCCTGCCCTAGACAGCAGCCAAAGGTTAATCTTGGAGTTGTATTTCAGTTCATTGCTTGAAATAAAATCTCTAGCAGTTGTAGAAAGGGATGCTCTGGGAATGTGGGCATCTTCAAACTTGAGATAATCGTTGTGCAACAAATATTTATTGGACCAGGCACTGGAATAAATAGTAAAACCAAAGACATAGTTCCTGTCCAGGAATTTGCTATCTCATGGAGGATGCAGAAATGAACAAATCATTATGGTGTTGGGCAATTTGATGAGTACCGTAAAAAGTTTGGGAAATTCTGTGGGGCATAGAGGAAGAAGAGTGGGGGAAAAACACTCTTACTAAGCAAAGTGATAGCAAGGGGAAAATGCAAGGTGTGCCTGGGGAGCACCTTGATCAGTTGGGTCAGGAGCTGTGTAAGCTGAGGGCTTACAGGCACTACTCCAGTATTCCTTGCTTTTTACAAATACATTTTAATGAAGCACTTGTTTTCTTGGATGGAGTGAATCACTATTCTTTTTCATGGGTTTGGGGGCAGAAGGAGTGAGATGCTGGCAAAATTATGAAAAAGTTCTGAACCGGGAATAAGAACACAGCTTTTGGTCCTGGCTCTGACTTTGGATCAAATCACCATCCATCTCAACTTCAGTGTCAAGGACTGCTGATGAATTAAGACAGGGACTTGAATTAAATACCTCAACCCCTGAAAATTACATTTTATCATTTTCAAAGGATCAAGAAAGGAAGCACTTAAAATTTTTTGGCATTTCTCTAAATGGTTATTGTGATTTCTGATTTTCCTCCTTATAGAACCTTAATATATAGGATTGGAGAGAGTTTTCTGACCCTAGTTTTGTGTCTTTTCCTATATCCCCCTTGAGCTTTTCTACTATCTTTCTGTAGCTTATCTATACGTTTCTCTAATCACCTCCCTAAATTATAGAAGATCTTAAGACCCAGGGCTGCTATGATATTTCTTTTCAGGGTAGCTGGGCCCTGATCATCAAATGTACACCTGGATGGGAGTTTGTGACTTGAAGTAAAGAATTAAAAGTTGATCTGTGGTGGCTGCTAAAATATTATATGTGAAAGCATCCTGGGAAAATTTTTTACCAGCTTGAAGAGAAGGAAACTGATATCTGAACTTAACTAACTGTTCCCCCAAACCTTATAAGCTCTGATGGCAAAGAGTATAGTTGTGTATGGTTAAACAGAGTTAATGACTTCCTCTGCCTCAAGTCTTAAGGACTCATTTGGAAGAAAACTATTTTCCCGCTACCATATTTTTGGCTACAGACAATTAGCACTTAACACTGGTGTCTTTCAAAATCCAACTCAAGTTGGATCGCAAGTATTTGTATGAAACTTAGCTGACATGCTAAATTTAACAAAACTAGAGGGCTTTGATGCTAAAGTAGCCATACTCAGTAAATATGCTTCAGAGTGGCTCAGAAGACCTGGAGAGACTGGAATAGTTGTTTCCCTTTAGGTACCTTAACTAAGCAGTGTATAAATGAATTTGAGCTTGGATTCATTAATTTTAAGATTCTCTGGGTAAATTTGATTGCATATGGATTGTCCACTTAACTATCATTAATGGAGTTTCAAGAAGGAACCAGAGTAGATATGTATAATATGTATGAACTGCCATGTTTAACTAGAAGTCTTTACTTAGCAATGAAGTATCTAATCTTAAGTTAAGTAAGGATGGGGAAGGATGTTACCAAAAGACTTTGAAGCTTGTCCTCATATTGGGAACATCATAGAATACCAGTTTGGCTTTATTGGACATCTTATCTAGAGAATAGAGTTGAATAAGTGATCTTTCACAGACTAGGATTTGTTTGATATTGACATAAAGGTCCTTATAATATGGTAATTCTTGATCAGGGATCTGGAAGCCATACCTTGTGCTTTCCACACCATACCATAACATAAAAAGTGCTTTCAAGATTGCAAACCTGACTTAGACCTGTTTTCAGTGAGCTCCTATCCTATAGTAAGGGCAGGTAGCCAATTATTAAAAATGGTCAAGGCAATTGTACTTCCAGGCAGTAGTAGAAATTGCTCTGCTACCTTGTATCTTGAAGTATTTTCAGCATCTTTAGGCCACAAATGTAGTCAGCCCTTAAGGTGGCTATTGGTTTGACCCATATTTTCATTTAGTTCTTTTTCTATACTTGCCTAGTCCTTCTGTGACACTGCCAGTGCTTGCCATTACAGGACCTTAAGGAGACAACAGGCTAGAGAGGAGAGACAGGAGACACCTATATCTAATGCTTCAGGTTAATGCTTCTTAATGGCTTTTTTGTTTGTTTGTTTTGTTTTGTTTTGTTTTTATTGTTGTTGAGGTTTCCTCAGCAGTTTTGGTATCATACTGAGCCCTGTCTTTCTTCTCAAGGACATTCTGAGCATGTGAGACCTGAGGAACTGCAAGCAGCTTTAAGAAGCTCTACATTCAACAGGTCTTTCCTTTTGAGAATCTGGATAAGCTCCAACCAATCTAAGAGGATGGCTTGCCGGCTCCCTGGAGAAAAAGGTAGTGTAAGGAGCTTATTATTGTGTGAATTCTGTCTTCGGGTTTAAGGGCTTTAACTTCCTGCACTTCTCCTTTTTAAAACAGAACATGGACCAATTTTCATCAATTTCTACACAGTTTTTTCTTTTTTTTCTTTTTGGGCATAAGGGTAGAATAACAGAGACCCAAGGGCCTGTGTAAGCTACTTATTGGACCCCTAGCCTTCTGTACCTTGTTTTTCCTTTTGCATAGATTTGCTTAGTTGTTGTAATAACTGGGGTTTTATACACCTGTAGCCATTCTTGATTTTTCTGAATATCCTGGCACTTTGGTGGTGCCTCATTTATATAAGCTGTTCAAGAAATGTACCATGTAGACTGAGTAGAAAACAGTTCTGTTTACCTTGGCAATGCTCCAGCATCTTACTACTTAATACACGAATTAAAAGAGGGGAATGCTACAAAACTAGATGAGAGAGAGGCACTTTGGTTGAGATAGATTGCTCAGTTCTTAAGATAGATAATACTGTATAAAAGAAGCCTGAGGCAATGTGAAGAAGAATTCTTACAGAACTCATACAGTCAGACCACATTGGAGCTTTTCTAAAGTGTCTTGATGGCTCTCTTGGTTGAGAAAGCTTTAGCTTCTCCTTTTATTATTTTCAGCCCCTTAATTTCTTGACCTCCATTGTATTTTATGAGAATACCAGGACATTAAAAATCCACACTCTCTAGAGGATTGTTCATCAGTGGAGACTGGCGACTAAAACACAATATGGGAATTTTGGTAATTATTCAGCTCTAAACTGCTCTTGGAGATGAGGGGAAGTACAAGGAATGGAGCTTGAATGAGTAGAAGAATTTGCATGTTGTTAGACTGGTAGCTAGAAAATAGAGTTCTACATAGTTCTAAATCTCCAGTACTCAATCCATCTGAAGAAAATGGTAGACATAGTTTAATTTAACCCCTAGTTACTCACTGGGACAGACTTTCCCAGTGTTCTGCATTTAAGTAATTTATTTTTCTTTTTATCTCTTCTCCAGATCTTCCTCAGAAGAATAGGCTTGTTGCTTTACAGTGTTAATGACCCATTCCCTTTGACGATCCCTAGGTGGAGATGGGGCATGAGGATCCTCCAAGGGAAAAGCTCACTATCACTGAGCAACAATCCTAGGCCAGGAGGTTCTACCAAGATTCTTTCCTGGGCCCAGTTAGGAAGATGAAATCTCAAGACAACCACCACACATCCAGAGGTGGGTAAGCTGTCCCTAAAAGCATAATAAATAGTCTTTAATTTCTTTTTTTTCAGTATACATTGCACTTAGCTTTCCATTTAGATTATTTTCATCATTGTCAACTATGTCTGCTTTGGTAAAAACTGCTTCCTAATTAACCTGGGAAGCAACTGGGTGTGATATGGGTGAAAATGATGATGTGAAGAGAATAGCAGGCTGTATGAGTTAGGGTGTTTAGGGTGGGACTTTAGTATGTGGTAGAGGCTTTCAGCTAAATTTTCTTTCTTTTAGGAGAACATGGACAACAACTGCCACATCTGTGACATTGATCATGGGCAGATCATCATTCTGGACCCTCTGGTCTCCAAAGTCTCCCTTGAGGCCCTGTTGGAGAATTTTACCAATCATTTACATACTTCAAGATGCCTTGGGATAGCTGTTGGACAAAACAAAAAACAAGCTGTTTGAGAAGATAAAACAGAGTTGTGTCTTTTTATGCTGTGCCTGCTAATTGACAGAAGCTTCACAACTATGAGTGGGAATGTGACTAGAAGTGGCACAAAGTTATCTATCGTCAGGCTGGATCTAAAGAACTAGCACCCTGCGTATTCTAGGTCAGTGATGAGAGAGGGTGGTTAGGGGGATGTAGGTTGGGAGATAGAGGTAACTGTTCAGTGTAGTAAGTCCTGATTGTACAGGCTTTGTACAGATTACTATCCAACTAAAGGAATAAGGCTGTGATTGATGGTGTTGTTTCCAGTGGCTCACCAAGTGTTATTAGGCAAGACATTTTCCTATTTATGCCATAGTTTCCTATTCTGTTGAATGAGGCAGTTGTGTTAGTTTTATCTCTAAAGACATAAAAGCTTCAACTTTATACTTTTCTAAGCTCCGTAGAGACAGTTTCTATAGCTCATTAATTTGAATCTTCCCATAACTCTAGCACAGTACTCAGTTAATACTTCTTTATGGCATTTACATGGTTTCCTTCTCATTTTTTGTAGCTCCTGATTGTTCCCTTCATATCTGTCCAATCATTATCTTTCCCAGAAGCAGTGCAAAGAGCAAGACATTTGAACACACCAAAGGAAGATCAACATGCCTGGCACTCTAGAATTTTAGAATAGCAGAATGAAGTAAGTTGGTGGTGGCGTAATCCTGTGAGGATCACTTTAGAGCTAATAGCTGTTTGTTGGAGGTTTGTGTGGGATGGGGTATGGTGATCTAATGTGGAAGGGGAGCTGAATGTGAGATGAGAGGATGACCAGTAATCTATTTATTAATTGGTTTCCCTGAAGCAACTCAAAGATGATATAGTCTGTCTACCAATTGTGTCACAGGGTAATTTAGTTTTACCTTGTCTGTTCTTTATCTTCACTGCATAAATCTTTTGCCACCCTTAGAGGCCTAAACATATAGAAACTTAAACCAAAAAAGTTTTTGTTTTTTGCTGAAAGAGTGGGCCTTTCTCACCTCTTCTTGTGAGAGAATCTATGGTTAAGGTTTAGTGTTAAGGAAAACCCAGTCCCTGAAGCTGCCATTATAATTGTGAAGGGTGTGAAAATCAAGTCAGTTTTATAAGGGACGGGGAAAGGTGAAGATATAAAATGAGAGGGTTAACTAGGTGCTCTCTAAGGGCCCTTTATTATAATATTCACTCATCTGTGGCACCTCGTTTGGCTCTCCTGGAAACCCTAGGAAACAGTTGTAACAGAATGTTAAGAGGCACATATTGTGTTTAAATCCTCTGCCACTCATTAGGTGAACAGCCTTTGGCAATTTAGATTCTGATTAAACTTGTCTGTTTGTGAAGGTTAAATGAAATCATGTATATAAAGAGCTTAGTACAGTGCCTAGCACATGGTAGGTTAAAGGTAACCTAAGAAGTTTCATAAGTTCATTTGACACAATACAAGTGACCACTAATACCATCTAGTGGCACAGAGTTGGTGTGGTTTGGTTCTATGTAAAGAAATTCCTAAGTTAAAAGTTTAAGTAGAAGAGTATTTGTGTTGGTGGTGATTGTTGTTGTTATTATACTGTTATTATAATTATTAATGTTAGTGGTAATATAAATAGTATTGGCACTAATAATAGATTATTGCAATTATTAATGAACTTTTTTGTTTTCTTTTGTTGTCTTCTCTTTGTGATGCTTCTTGTGCCTACCATGCTCCTCACTGTATTTTGTCTCTTCTATTTCTTACCCTCTTCCACTGAATGTCTGCCTTTGCTTATCTTTTAAACTCATAAGTGTGTATTTGTTTGCTTATCTATTTCTTCCTTGAATGTCTTTAGTCTTTCTTCTCTAACTAAAGTGTGTCTTACCCATTTCCATGATTCTCTTACTAGTTTCTTCTCTGTATATCTTTGTCTCATTTTCTTTTTTGTACCCAAGAGTGGTCTGTGTCTTGTCTTAGATGTCTCTCTCTAGTTTTTTTCATTTTGTTACTGATTCTCCTTGCTCTCCTAGATCTGGCTCTTCTTTCACTGCTCTTCTCTTTGTGTCTCTTGAGTCACATGCTGTGTGCCTTTTGCTCATTTCTTGCTATGCCTACCTCTCTTCTTTTTCTCTTTGTGAACTGTTTGTCACCCCCTCCCCTTGTTGGCTTGACATTTCACCTTTTCTGATACTGGCCACCCTTCTGCTGTTTCTACTCTTTATCTTGCATTGCTGTTTTCTACATATTCTTTCTGCCTCTCTTGGGCCATTTTCTCTTCTTTTCCTGCTTTGTGTGCCCCAGTGTCTCTTTGTTCTTTGTGATTTTCCATGTCAGCATTCATCTCTGTGTTCTCTTATTTCTTCTCTGCTTTTGCCTTTCTACTTACCTTTGAGTATTTCAGTCTCTTCTTGAGTCTATGTCTCCCCCACTTCGATTTCATGCAGTCCTCTCTCCTTGCATATTTTTTGTGCATGTGTGTGTGCATGCTTTTGTGTGTGTGTGTGTGTTTGTAACAAAGGGGCCTCCTAACCCCTTCCTAATAGGTGCAGAGTGTCAGCTATCAAAATATAAGCATTGAAGAGCTGTTCCTTATGCCAGGCTGCCTGTGAGATGATCCAAGACCAATAAAAGGCCCAAGGGTCTAGACTGGAGTTGGACGGAAGACTCAAGTCTCGGTGAGACAGAAGGCCAAAGACCCAGGATGGGATGAAAAGCCTTGGCTTGAAGACCTATGACCCAAAAATGGAAGGGCCCAAGCACACATAAAGACCCAGGACTCAAGCCTGTCTATACAGACAGAAGGCCCAAGAGAGACAGATATCTCCAGACTAAATTAGGCGGGAAGCTGGAGGCCCATGACCCAGAATCCAGGAAGGATAGAAGCCCCAAGACCGAAGGAAATTCCAAGATGAGAACCCTAAACCGCAGCTTTTTTCTATTGTTCTCCTCCCTACGCTTGGACATTTTCAGTTCTCCCTTTCCTGTTCTCATATCTCCGTTTAAACCCACTTCTTTTGAGATGTCCTTTTTGATGTTGCTGCTACTTTAAAGAAACATACCTTTAGATCAGTAATATTATGCCTGGGCCAGTCTTAAGCCAGTTTTTATCACAGTTTTAAGCCATTTATTAAGTTTTTGGTGTTTTGCAAAGTTCCATTTCTCTTCACCTCCTCTCCACTTGAGAGGAACACATAGGTGACATTATATTTCAGTCCCCTCTTTCCTCGGAAGCTCTAGGCTGATGAGAGAAGGAAAGCATCAGGTTACTGAGTGGAAAAAAAGTGCCAGGCTATCTAGAGAAAATGTGAAGAGATGCTCCAGGCCAATGAGAAGAACTAGACAAGAAATACACAGATGTGCCAGCTTGCTGAGAAGCACCAGCCAGCAACATATTACTTCTTTGAGCTTGGGTGAGCAGGATTCCTGAGGTTTGGGGTTCCTACTGATAGTTATGAAAAAGGAGGATTGGGCCTGGGAAAGAGTGAGGCCCCAAGGAGGCAGCCTGAACTCCCTGCTCATAGTAGTGGCCTAATAATGTGGTAAACTGTACCAATCCTGCCCCTGGGTTTAATACCTACCTCTAGGCATAAAGGTGAGAGAAGTTGGGAATATTTAGGAGGTTTAATCCTTTCCTTGATTTTTTTCCTCTTACCATGAGGAAAGATAATTTTAATGATTGAGAATATATATGAAAGCACTGTAAAACACAGAAAAAAAGCAAGGCATTCTCATTAATGGTGTATTGGCATCCATGCACAGCTAACATTTGAAAATGCACTGTCAGTTGTGAAGCATTATGTAAATCAGGGTCATCACACCCTTTCTGAAAGGGTCGGATGGTAAATATTGTAGGCTTTACGGGCCATTTGGTCTCTGTTGCTTTTTTAAAAAAAAGCAAGTGAATTTGGTCTGTGGGCCACAGTTTATCACCCCTGATGTAATTGCCAGGGACTGTGTGCTGAACAATATTAATTTCCTTCTGTGTGCCTGTCCCTGTGTTAGACATTAAAGATGCAATGATTATGATTATATCTGGGTGATCTGAAGAAAAATATGTGAATGTGAGTTGTAAACTATAAAGCACTTTAAAGACTTACAAGTTTCAGAGTTGATGAATGAACATTGATTACATAGTATATACAATCTAGGCACTGTAGATACAAGGAATAAAAGAAGCATGAATAAAGTGCTTTGTCAAAAGTATGTAATACTGTATAGATATTAGGAATTAAGTGTTTGATAAATGAATAATTCATGTATTTCTGGCCATTGTGTTTCTGTGGCTATGGTGATTTTGAGTAAAAATACAGTATTCCAAGTCGCAGAAGAGAAAACATAAAAACTGCTTTTAAACTATAAAATACACTGGAAATACAAGGGATTTAAGCTACTGTGATCACTTATAATGTGCCAGATACCATGCTAGCCACTATAGATGTCAAAGGGAAAAAATTGTTCTCATTATAGAACAATTAAAAATTTTAGATAGGCAGTACATATTAAAGTGCTTTGTACTAAAGCACTGTATAAATACCAATGGGCTATATGTTTATGAATGAATGAATAAGTATTAAGTGCCTTATATGTACCAGCTATTGTTTCAGGTACTATGAAATCCAAGATAATGCTCCCAAGTAATAAGAGGGAGGTTTATGTCCTATACTATTTAAATGTAAGAATTAGATCTTGCTTATTTTAATCAATAAAGACTTTACTGGTGATATCAAATTATTACCAGTATATTTTCCCTGGTAGCAGGAAAATGTAATGAATTAGATTGAGCTTTCTAACTATAAAGTGCTGTATAAATATAAGACATTAGATGTTTTCTATGTGAACAAAACTTATGTGAGACAGGCATGGTCTCTACAAAATTCTCATTGTGTGCTTGACCCATATGAGAAAGGTAGTATAAATAGTTATACAAACTGAGGGTTTAAATGCTTGTTAAATGAATGGATTATTAATATCAGTTGCCTACTATGAACTCACTGTTATAGGCATAAAGAAACATACAAATTTATCATTTTATTGTGCCTAAAGCTGAGAATAAGGCAATGTTAGCATTTTATGAACTCTAAAGCACCATATAAATGTAACTATTGATTTTTTCATTTGGTGTGCCTAGTACTAGGTTTACAAAATTATATCACAGTTATTATATCATGAAAAAAAGTCAAAAAATTTGAGGAAGGATTGTTAACTATTGAACATTTTTACATGTAAAGGATTAGATGGCTGATGAATGCAAGACTGGATAATAATTATCTATTATGTGCCAGTCTCCTTGATAAGCATCAGGGATGTGAAGATAGTCCCTCTTTATTGTGTTCTGGGCAGCAGAAGGTAATGTTTAAAATTAATTTGTAAGTCTTAAACTGGCATATATAAATATATAAGCCATATCTGCTGAATGGACATTGATTACTTTCTCTCTCTTATTCCCAGAGATAGCAACTGGGGTTGCAAAAATTCATTGTCATTATTATTGAACCTGCAACAGAGATCTGTGTGTAAATTTTACAAAGCCTACTGTTCTATACAGATATAAGGAATTAACTGTTGCCTTAATGAATGATTACTGATTCCTTTCTATGAGGCTCAGAACTGCACATGCCCTAGGATATAAAAATGATTTTATCCTT
The DNA here is from genome assembly GCF_028021215.1 of Eschrichtius robustus. NCBI lineage: Eukaryota > Metazoa > Chordata > Mammalia > Artiodactyla > Eschrichtiidae > Eschrichtius > Eschrichtius robustus. Next base: position 65,017,147 of record NC_090845.1, on the reverse strand, counting down.
ATCAGATGGTCACAGGAGGAAATGAGGTAACAGGTGTGAGAACCCAGACTGAAAGTTACTTAACCACTGCCAAGCCTATTTGATGAAATTTAAAAACATGGGCAAAATGGAATTGTGCAAGGCAGTATGCTGAATGCTGAGCTAGGTGGAAAGATAAAATCTATACCAGAATGCTACTTGCTCCCTGGCCTGACCAAAGAAATGGGGATTTTTTTTTTTTTTTTTTTTTTTTAAAGCAAGGTGTTATGGTTCTCCATTGGTCTTTTAAATGCTGAAGATGGAGGTGAATTAGATCCACCCTGGCCTGGCTTAGAAACATTAAAGGAGTAAAAAATGGCTCAGGTTGGCTTTTAGATTAATTTGATTAACAGAGCATCTTTTATGTGGAATACATCCTAGGTCCTGAACATAACAGAAGTGAAATGGGCCTAGTCTAAATGGCATTAGATAGATCACAGATCATAGCTGAAGATCCAGAAACACCTTTGATTTTTGAGTAAATACTTGAGTTCCTGTTCTCTGGATGAATTAGTTGATTAAGTCTGGTCCAGAAAACCTATTGACTTGTCTTGGAGATTGAAAAAATAGGAAAAAAAAAAACAACCAGATATGGTTCTTTCAATATTAAATGAAGACATTTTTCCTGGCTCTAGAAAGTCCCAATGTCACTGCTCATTGACCTAGATTGAAGCCAGAAGACTGATAAAAGCCCTTAGGGTTTGTCCTTTAATTCTTTAACATTCTGCTTTTATTATAGTTAAATGGTTTAAGATGAGAATTAAGATGAAACAACTAGTTTTAAAAGTATTTGCTCATTGGCCTGGCATAGAGTCAGGAAGCCACTTAAGAAAAAAGATTCTTCCTAAATTTTCCATATTTTGTAAATTATTCACTTGAATGAAATACTGTTCTGCTGAGGAGAATGAAGAGATTTAAAAGACCTAGACCAAAATATACTTTAATCTAACTAGCTTATGGAGGAAACACAAGAGCAAATTTAATAACAGACTGCAGTTCTTTCATTAGTTGAAAAAACTTCATTGAGCAGCTGTGATATTAAGACACTGAGATGGAATGATTAATTAGATCACCTCTTTGGCATGTTTTGTAGAGTAGGAATAAGAGAGCTTTTTAGTTATTCATTCATACAAACATTGAAGAAGGTGATGCTAAATGAAATTGATCTGGTACAAAAAGCACTTGGAGATGCAATTAAAAAAAACAAGAAATGGAGTGAAACTCTTCATTGAATAGAAGTGTCTATTCTATTTCAGATTTTGACTGAAAGACACTTGCTTGGCTTGGAAACTGGAATATAAGAGGAGAGGTTATTGTTCATTCATTTATTCATTCACTCTACAAGTATGTTTGAGTGCCTATTGTGTATAAGCTCCTTAGCTAGGTTCTCAGTTGGCCCCAGAGACATGAAAAAATGAGTACCTTCCCAGAGAACTTTTAAAACTTGCCTTTTGGCCTGTTTTCTGGTTAGGGGTATGGCTTAGTTCCTCAATAATAATGTGTGGTTTAATTCCTACTCCATATTTCTTCTACCACTCTGGCCACTACAATAAGCAAGGGTTTCTACTGAGCTTGCTCCTTAAGTTGCAGGAACCTTCCTTATAATAAACACTTCAGTTTTCCTAACCCATCCCTCATGAAAAATGGCTGTGACTGTTGGTGGGCGGAAAGAGGGATGAGAAACAACTGATTCCCAAACCTCAGTCTCATTGGTACAAACCTCAGTCTCATTGGTACCAGCTTTGGGGAACCACTCATACTTAAGCCACAATTGGTTTTGAAACACACAGGTTTTGTCTATTTTCAATTCTTTACCTTTTACATTCTAACAAATATACACTGCCTAAATAGATCTCTTTAAAAAACAATCCTCTGGTAGTACTTAGCAAGTTTGGAGATGGAGACATGATTTCTGTTTTGCAACAGCTTCTCAACTCACAACTTAGAAATCGTTTCCTTTTTACCAGCAAAACCTGCTTAAGAAAAGACTTATTATAATTAAATAATGCAGTGAATGAAATAGCTTAACAATTTACCATGCTTAAGTTTTAAGAATGATAAAAATTGGAAGTAATTGGCAAAAATTGGAGGGAAAAAATACCAAAAAAAAAAAAAAATCTTCTATATCTAGGCCCAAATGGGCTTTGGCCTTTTCTATTTTTTAAATCACTCACAGAGGGTGGGATAGGAGGAAGAGTGAAAGAAAAGGTCAAACCTGATTCTAAAAAGGGTTGGTCTTAAAAGCATTACTACCTCCAGATCTAACTTGGGGATTGCTGTTTTTAGTTTAATGCAATTCCAGTAACTGGTCACTGTTGAGATGAGGACAAAGTCCTTTGTCCCCACTCATTTCTGTAAGTTTTTGAGAAACAATTTTTTGTTTAATGGTTATTGATTAAGCCTTGGGTTAGATAATTATGGAATTTATTAATTAAATCTATGTTACCTCTCCATCATAAGGTAGTCTTAAAGTTAAAGTCAAAATTCACTGCAAAGGAACAGGACTTTATTGTTCACTATAATTCTTACATACTTTCAAACCATCTAAACTTTAGTTTACATGGCAAGCCAACAATAACATAAGTAAATGGAGAAGGAAATAGATGAATGGCAAAAGATAGTTGCTGGAGGGAGCAAATTTGAAGAGGATTTGAAGGTGATGTTTGTAGTTTTTGCTTTGTACATTTTAATTTAAGCATCAGGTATATCTGACATGTTAATGTTTGGTGTTTAATATGTGCTATTAGCTGGATTCGGTAACTCCCCTTTCTTCAGATGGGGGTGGGGGGTGCATTATTGGAAAGTAGAAAGGAGAAAGTAACTAAGAGCCTTCCTTTCACAGTTTCTGGCATCCCAAGACTACCACTACTGCTAAACAAGAATAAGAGAACATGCTATCATCTGATTTTTGTGGCATAAATGAAGTTGTGAACAAATCTTTTTTTAAAAAGGAAATGGCTTCATCTTTATCCTTCTACCTCAAAGGGAATCTATGACAAAATGCTCCGATGAATGGAAGACACACTTGGACTTGTGAACTGATGTGAAACGCAGAATCTCTGAGCCATGGTTGTTTTGAAGGTTGAAAAGTCTTGTTCAGCATGGGTGACCAGCAAAAAAGCAATCTAGAGCTGTCTGTATGTCACAACTGAGACAAATTGGGGAGTGTGTTGTTTAATGTCAAATAAAAATGTACTGTTTTGAAAACTTTGTATTTCGATGTAACAAGTTCTACCTCACTGTCCCTTCCTAACCACACTAGTTACCTCAATGTTTTAAAAAAAATTATCTTAATCACCCAGTTTGGGTAAGTATTTGAGGTCTCTTTTTTTTTTTTTTTTTTTTCTAGCTTCAGTTGCTTTGGTCAGGAATACTGAGAAGCACAAACCCAATTTAAAAAATGTGAGAAGCAAAAAATTATTGAAGAAGAGGGCTGGGATAGGAATAGTGCATAAAAATATTTTTAAGGCTGTGGGAAGTAGAATGTATTCAGGAAGGTAGTCACTGTACTTAAAGAAGGTAACAGGTCCAATCCTTGAGTAGGTGAAGGGATCTTTGATGTTCCTAAACTTAAATACCTGAATGTTAGATTGGTGACTTCATAGGCATATGACCCCAGTGTTTATAGGCAAGAGTTTCTACTCCTTTGTTGGCATCTTACACCATTCTTTTTTTTTTTTTTTTTTACTATTTATTTATTTGGCTGCACTGGGTATTAGTTGTGGCATGTGGGATCTTTAGTTACAGCATGCGGGATCTTTTAGGTGTGGCTTGTGGGATCTAGTTCCCTGACCAGAGATCGAACCTGGGCCCCCTGCATTGGGAGTGTGGACTCTTAACCCCTGCACCAGTGGACCAGCAGGGAAGTCCCTCTTAAATGCCATTCTTAATTGAGCCAGAGACAATGCTCAACTTCCTCTTTCCAATGCCAATCCCTACGCACTTTTTCCTCCAACAAAGTTTTGTTTTTATTTTTACCTGTCCATCTTTGGAATAAGACATGCTGGAGTAATGGCCAGTATTAGAGGAAATAAGCCTGTAAGGGAAGTCACAGAAGAGGCAGCAGGATTTAGGATAGCAAGGCACAGAAGGACCCATTATTAAGCAAGGGCTCTCATATCCTAGAGTCCCAAAACATATGTTAATTTAGTGGGGAGGACAGTCTGCACATTTAATTGATAGGCTGATTAACCAGGTACCAATGCCATTTAGTTGCTTCTATAACCCTTGCCTATATTCTGATCCTTTCTCACCTTAGTGTTTGCAGCTATTATCCTGCCAAGTGCTCTCTGCCCATTTCCTAATGATATCTCTGAAACCACATTCTCTCTTTTATAAAGCTAGACTTATATATAGGTAGAGCTGTATAGTGCCTGTGTGATGTGATTTCCAAGGTACAAGAAGGCCTTATTTCTCAAGCTTGTGTCTCCCCTTCTTCGTAGCTGATGTCTGATATTCCATTATCTGGAGTTGAGTCTCTGATTCTTCAATATGTGATAAAGCAGGACTGTTTATTTTGTACCTGCACAGAAACTAATAACAGTGCCTTGCCCATAGGAGATGCTCAACAAATACCTGTTGAATCATACTTAAACTTCAGGACCCTCTAGGAGAGAAAACATGACATTCCACACCCAAGGCAAGAACAGCTAATACATCACAGTTTCTTTCTTTCGATCCATGGCAGATGGTATTAAACAATCCTAACACTTATTCCTGCTAAGCCTAGTCCCTAGAGACTGCTAGTTGCCCACCAAAATATAGTCTCCCTTGTTTAACACGTGGCTGCCCAGCTAGACTACATTTCCCAGCTTCCTTTGCAGTTATGCATAGCTAGATGATTATAATCGACAAAATGTGAATGGAAGTGATGGGTGTCATTTATGGGCCTGGCTTAGGGTATGATCACCTCTCCACTCTCTTATCCCTTCCCACCAGCTGCAACCTAGACAATGGCTATCCACCTTCAACCTTACAGATGACAGATCCTTCCTTATGAGATGGAAGAACAGTGACTTGGAAAGAAACCAAGTCCCTGAACAACTCTAAGACACAGAGCTGTCCTTCCGCTCTGAACTTTTTACATTGAGACTGTCATGTAAGGAAGAAATAATATTTCTTTAAACCACTGAATTGTTGATTTTCATTCTTACAGTAGCCTATTCTTTTTCCCATAACTAAAAACAACTGGATGCTGCCCCACAATCCTTTATACAGCATTTCAGATAGCTACTAATCAATTAATAAACTTTCAGTTATGACCTCATAAAAAAGTCTTTCTTTTGTTCCTCATCCTACTTTCTTTAAGATATGTAAGATTTTAGCTGTGCTGTTGAGGCCAACTACTAAGTTTTCTACTTTGTTTCCCAACAAAATCAGAGGAATTTTAGAACTCAGCTATGGAAACTTACAGGTTATAGATCTACCATCAAGCTGTCGTCCATGGTGTGCAAAGAGGAAGCAAATGAATCTAGGTTCATCAAGCCATAGACTTGGTACTGCTTGACATAATTAAGCCTTCCAGGTGTCTTCAGTAAATCCATAATTAAAGCAGTCAGATGGATCAACACCTTCAAATAAGCAATTAAAGCCAAAAGGGCAGAAGGAGATTGAGTAGTACATTTAAGAAATATTTATTTACTCCTTACTAAATGATAGTCTTAGGCATTGGTGAATAAAACCCCAACAGACATTGTCCTTGACCAAATAACTTAAAATCTATTAGAGGAGACAGACAATAACCAAGGAAACATGAACTTATAGTTATACATTGTGATAAGAACATTAAAAGGAAATAGGATGCAGTGACAAGGGAGAGGGACATATTTACTTTAGAAAGTGTGGTTAAGAGAAGGAATCTGTTGTGACAGGGTAAGAGAGTGTCATGGACATATATACACTACCAAATGTAAAATAGATAACTAGTGGGAAGCAGCCGCATAGCACAGGGAGATCAGCTCGGTGCTTTGTGACCACCTAGAGGGGTGGGATGGGGAGGGTGGGAGGGAGGGAGATGCAAGAGGGAAGAGAAATGGGAACATATTGTATATGTATAACTGATTCACTTTGTTATAAAGCAGAAGCTAACACACCATTGTAAGGCAATTATACTTCAATAAAGATGTTTAAAAAAAAAAAAAAGAGAAGGAATCTGTGCAAAGGTCATATTTAAAGACAAACCTAAGGATAAAGAAGTCAATCCAAAGAGAATGGATTGTACTTGCCATGTAATGTAAGTAAACTGTGGTCAGCAAACTACAGCTCATGGGCCAAATCTGACCTGCTATATATATATATTTTGTATGGCCTGAATCCTATGAGTGGTTTGTACATTTTTAGACAGTTAGAAGGAAAAAAACTAAAAATGAATAATATTTCATGACATGTCAAAATTATATGAAATTCAAGTATCAGTGTCCATATATAAAGTTTTTTTGAATATAGCCAAACTAATTAGTGTTGTCTATAGCTGCTTGATGTTACAACAGCATAGTTGAATACTTGTAACTGAAACCATATGGCCCAAGTTTAAAATAATTACTATCTGGCTTTCTACAAAGAATGTTTGCCAATCCCTGGGCTAGACTATAGAAAGTAAGGATAATGGCATGAAATAAGGTTGTAAAGGTAGGAAAGAACAAGATCATGCAAGATCTTATAGGAAAAAGAAATGAGAGAGAGAGAGAGAGAGAGAGAAAGAGAGAGGATGAATGAATTAGTTTAAAATGTTATTACTTTAAAAAATTTGCTATACAATGTGAAACCACTGAAAGATAGGAAGCAAAGGAGTGTCATGATCCAATCTACATTTTAGGAAGATTATTAGGACATTTGATTTTAAATCATAAGGTAGAAGATAGTGAAAGATCATCATTCCCATTATAACAACTATAGAAAAAACCTAAACAAATAAGATACAAACAGACTTCAGGAATTTCTAGATTCCACATAAGACATAGAAGGCTAGAAAAGGCATCACTCCCACAACAACAAGAAAAAGCCAGATAAACTATAAAATCATAACTTGAATCCATTAGAGAGCTGAGATTACAGGGCAACCAACTAGCCTGAATTGTGAGGAAAGATGTGTGCTTTCAAGACAGAACATGAGGGACTTCCCTGGTTAAGAATCTGCCTTCCAATGTAGGGAAAAGGGGGTTCAATCCCTGGTTGGGGAACTAAGATCCCACGTGTCATGGGGCAAGTAAGCACGCGTGCCACAACTACAGAGCCCACGTGCTCTGGAGCCTGCATGCCACAACTAAAGAGACGCCCATGTGCCACAACGAAAGATCCCACCTGCCGCAACAAAGACCCGATGCAACCAAAAATAAATAAATAAATAAATATTTTTTAAAAACATGAGCACTGGTTGACCTCTGGCAATGGGAAGAAGATGTGGCCTTCATATAAGCAGGTTATAAGAATTTGACTAAAAGTTTCAACAAATTTCTAAAGGTCAAGTGTGGGTTAGTATGAAAACATAGAGCCCCTGGGAACCACAGATAGAAGGCGAACTCATACCCTTGCAAGTTCTTCTCTGTAGACATCATTGAGAGCTTATGAGAAGAATTGGGGGATAGACAAGAGAGTGGAAATAATCACCCTTGGGTAAAGGATTGGAGGAGAGTAGCAGACATGTTTATGAGAAAGGTATGAAGCTCCACCAAAAACCTTTTCCAATAAGAAAGAAACGTCTTTATGACACTGGGGAAGGAGAGTAAACTATTGCTCTTAGGTCACTCACTGCAACTGCAGGAAGAAAGATCTTCTACTCCTGAAGAGGGCCAAGAAATGCTACTAGGACCAAAGCACTAGAGGTTTTTCCTACCACTGGAGATTACCATGAAGGTACCACCTTTGAAAAAAAGGGTTATAGTATCTGTTAATGTTAAAACTATGGCTGAACCAGGAAAGTGGAAAATCTCTCATTCCCTAACCTCAGCAGGATAGGAAACACTGAGCAGCAAGAAACTGCAACCTATACTGGTGGAGGGGCAAGTATACAGAAGAGATCTCACATAGGGAAAGGCATACTTAGGGAAAGCCTTAAAGCCTTAAAGCTTTAAAGGAGTAGGAGCACTGAGAAAAATCTTCAGGTAAACCAATTACCACCCTAGGTACAATGTGATGCTAGAGAAATTTGCAGCTGATGGTGAACTGACAGTGATTAAAACAGTAACAAAACTAACTCAACTCCCAATTTAAATTGAGTCAACATGTCGTACTAAAGGCCTAACAGAAGGGTCATTCCAGTTTCTAGATAATCTTTACTTCCATCTCTATTGTTCTATATACTATGTACAGCAATCAATTTAAATTACAACATACAGAAAAAAAAAGCAAGAAAAACAACTCAAGAGACAAATCTCTCAACAGAACCTGACTCAGAGATTGCCCAGAATCTAAAAAGTACTAAAATTAATATGTTAAAGGGTCTGGTGGAAAAGGAAGATAGCATGAACAAAATGAGAATTTTAGGATACAGTTGGAAATTATCAGAAAGCTTCTAATAATGCTGGAAACAAATATGGGAACAGAGATTAAGAAAGCTTTTTATGAACTCATCAATAGACTAGACAAAGGCAAAAAGAAAAAAAAAACATTCAGGGAACTTGAATATAGGTAAGCAGAAAATGACAAAAACTGAAACAGAAATGGAAAATGTAACAACAACAACAAAACCCACAGAAACACGCACCCTAAAGTTGTGGAACAAAGTAAAACCGTTTAACATAAGGTTAATTTTTTTTCCCTATAGAATGAAATACACTAACCCACAGAACCAAAAAACAAAAACAAAACAAAACAAAAAAAACAAAATACCTCCCAAAACCCCAAGCAGGATTTTAAAAAAATCTAGACATATTATATTCAAATTGCTGAAAGCCACAGGTTAAGAGAATATTTGAAGGCATTCAGGAAAAAAGTGACATCATATACAGAAGAACAAAAGAATTATAGCAGATTTATCAGATATAATCCAAGCCAGGAAGCAATGGAGTGGAATTTTTAAAGCATTGAAAGAATAAAAATGTCAGACCAGAATTTTCCACACAATGAAACTATCTTTCAAAAGTGATATAGAAATCTGAAAAATAGCTTGAGAAAATCCACTATCACAAAAACTGCACAAGAAATATTAAATGAATTTTTTTTTCAGGAAAAAGGGCTAGGATACCAGGCAGAAACTTGAATCTATATAGAGAAAATAAGATCTCCAGAAATGGATAGAGTGAAGGCAAATTTAAAAGGTATTTTTATTCATTTTATCACCCTTAAAGAAAATTGACGGCAATGAGTTCATTGTAGAGCAGTCCTCATGAACATTTTACTAGCCATCCCAGCCAGTGCAGTAAGGTGAGAAAAATAAAAAGAATATATAGTAAAGGAAAAAAAAAATAAAATGGGCTCATATGACATGAACCTCAATGTGGAAATTCCCATAGAAATTACATGAATCTATTAGCTCTAATAAGAAAATGGGTCAAGGTAATAAGATACAAGATTCACACATAAAATCGAGTTTATGTCTAAAAAATTGTAATGAACAAACTGAAATTGATTAGTACCCCAAAACGTGAGCTATTTTGATATAAGTCTAAGAAAATATGTGCAAGATCTGTATGTTGAAACCTGAAAAAGTACTGATTAAAGAAAGCAAAATAAATGGAGAGGGATATAGTCATCAGGAATTGGAAAAGTCAATATTGTGAATGATGTCACATTTCCTAAAATTCAATGGAATCATATATTATTCACTCTTGTGTAAAGCTTCTTTGATTCAGCATAAATTTTGTGAATTTTATTGAGGTATAGTTACATACATTCAACTGTATCCATTTAAACGTTTACAATTTGGGGAATATGGACATATGTGCACAAAAACTAATCCATAGTCGGAGAAAAACCAGACCAGTGGTTACTCAATCAGAGTAGTTGTGGAAATTTTAAGGGTCATGAGGGAACTTGCAGAGGTGAGAGTTATGTTCTCCATCTTGATAAGGGTTCATGTTGCATCAGTATATTCATTTGTCAAAAACTGATTGAAGAGTATCATTTTGTGTTTCCTTGTTTAAACAATTTACTGCAAAAAAGAACCAAAAAAAATTGCATTGTACTTAATAATATGAAATTAAAATAATATGAAATTAAATTAATATGAAATTAAAATTGTACTTAGTAATATGAAATATTGTAAATGGTATTTTACAATAATATCTGTAAAAATAAAATACTTAGAGACAAACTTACTAATAAATGTATAAAATATCCTAAGATTATACCATATTGTTGAAAGAAATTAAGAAAGTTTAAATCAATAAAAGGTACACTAGTTCTTGAATTGGAAGACTCACTATTGTTAGTTTTCCCTAAAGTAAGCTGTAGATTAAATGCAATTCCAATCAAAAGTCCAACAGGCTCTTTTTTATACGAATGATCAAGGTGATTTGAAAATTTATGTGGCCATGAAAAAGACCTAGAATATTCATAACAACCTTCAAATGTAGAGCACTTCACCTGACTTTAAAACAAATGTAGAGCACCTTACCTGACTTTAAAACTAACTCTAAAGCTAGTAGTTAAAATAATCAATCACTTTGATACACATGAGCAAATAAACATCAATTGAATTCAATGAAACAGAATGGTGAGTTCAAGAATAGATGCACTTATACAGTCAAACAATTTTGTCAATGGCACGAAAGTAATTCAATGGGAAAAAGAAAGTCTTTTCATCAAATGGTGCTGGGACAGTCTGTATCCAAATAGAAAAAGAATTACTTTGATCCCCACATTAAATCACATACACAAATTAATTTGAGATGGGTTATTACATAAACATAAAAGTTAAAAATATAAGGCTCTTGGTAGAAAATATAGGAGAATGTGTCCACAGTCTTAGAGGAACAAGGACTTCACAGGACTCAAAAAGCACTAATCATAAAAGAAAACAGTGTTGAATTGGACTTCAACAAAATTAAAATCTTATTCATTAAAACATACCATTGCTTTTGCACAGCAAAGGAAACCATCAACAAAACGAAAAAACCTACTGAATGGGAGAAAACATTTGCAAATGATATGATTGATAAGGGGTTAATATCCAACATATATGAACAGCGGATACAACTCAACATCAAAAAAAACAAAAACAGGGGCTTCCCTGGTGGCGCAGTGGTTGAGAATCTGCCTGCCAATGCAGGGGACACGGGTTCGAGCCCTGGTCTGGGAAGATCTCACATGCCGCAGAGCAGCTAAGCCCGTGAGCCACAACTACTGAGCCTGCGCATCTGAAGCTTATGCTCCCAACAAGAGAGGCCGTGATAGTGAGAGGCCCGTGCACCGTGATGAAGAGTGGCCCCTGCTCGCCGCAACCAGAGAAAGCCCTCACACAGAAATGAAGACCCAACACAGAAAAAAATAAATAAATAAATTAATTAATTAATTAAAACAAAAACAAAAACAAAAACAAAAAACAACTGAATTAAAAAATGGGCAGAACTGAGTAGACATTTTTCCAAAGAAGAAATGCAGATGGCCAACAGGCACATGAAAAGATGCTCAACATCGCTAATGATCAGGGAAATGCAAATCAAAACCACAGTGAGGGGCTTCCCTGGTGGCACAGTGGTTGAGAGTCTGCCTGCCAATGCAGGGGACACGGGTTCGAGCCCTGGTCTGGGAAGATCCCACATGCCGCAGAGCAACTAGGCCCATGAGCCACAATTACTGAGCCTGCGCATCTGGAGCCTGTGCTCCGCAACAAGAGAGGCCGCGATAGTGAGAGGCCCGCACATTGCGATGAGGAGTGGCCCCTGCTTGCCGCAACTAGAGAAAGACCTCGCACAGAAATGAAGACCCAACACAGCCAAAAATAAAAAAAAAATAATAATAATAAATAAATTTAAAAAAAAAACAAAAAAACCCCACAGTGAGATATCACCTTGCACCTGTCTGAATGGCTATCATCAAAAAGAACACAATAAAGAATGTTGGTGAGGATGTGGAGAAAAGGGAACCCTCAACAGTGGGAACCCTCCCACTGTTTATGGGAATGTAAATTTGCGCAGCCACTATGGAAACAGTATGGAGGTTTCTCAAAAAATCTAAAAATAGATTTACCATATGACCCAGCAATTCCACTCCTGGGTGTATATTTGAAAAAAACAGAAACACTGATTGGAAAAGATACATGCATCTCAATATTCATAGCAACGTTATTTACAATTGCCAAGATATGGAAGCAACCTAAATGTCCATCAACAGATGAATGGATAAAGAAGATGTGGTGTATACACACACACACACACACACACACACACACACACACAGTGGAATACTACTCGGTCATAAAAAAGAATGAAATTTTGCCATTTGCAGCAACATGGATGGACTTGGAGGGCATTATTCTAAATGAAATAAGTCGGACAGAGAAATACAAATACTGTATGATATCACTTATATGTAGAATCTAAAAAAAAATACAACAAACTTGTGAATATAACAAAAAAAGAAGCATACTCATAGATATAGAGAACAAACCAGTGGTTATCAGAGGGGAGGGGGGAGGGGCAATATAGGGATTGGGGAGTGGGAAGTACAAGCTATTGGGTTTAAGATAGGTTACAATGATGTATTGTATAACACAGGGAATACAGCCAATATTTTGCAATAACTGTAAATGGAAAGCAACCTTTAAAAATTGCATAAAAAATTTTAAAGACAAAAGCCACATTTAAAATGGCAGGGAAATTTGTGGAATCTTTACTTGTCCGTGCTCCATCCCTGCCTTGCACAGCGTAGCGCAGATGGGAGAAGCAATAGTCTTATCCCTTGTTACTTTTAGTGAAGTAGAGAAAGTTCGACTGAATTTGCTATGTTCTAAACTGTCTGCGCACTGTGTAAGGGAATGATATCTACAATGCTTAACTCAGAGTTCAAAGGACCGAAAATAGCTTGGATCTCAGGCTAAGGGTAGCCTTGGGAAGCTGAGAGCATGGCTAATGAAAATCCACCAGATGCCTGCATGCAAAAGATTATTTTGTGGGGATTTTTTCCCAGCTTTATTGAGATATAATTGACACATAACATTGTTTAAGTTTAAGGTGTACAACGTGCTGATTTGATACATTTATAAATGGAAAATGATTACCACCATAGTGTCAGCTACTATGCAAGAGATTTTTTTTAAAGGGCCATTTATTCCTTTCCCAAATGTTACAGTAAAACCAGGTGGAAGAGAATGGTTTTAGCAGTTAGAAAAAAAAAAGTACAAATCTGAGGTTTGGCCATTAAAAGTTATTTACAACAATGGGAGGGGAAAAAAGACAACAAGAAGTTGTTTCACATTACAGAACTCCCCCCAACCCGAAAGCTTAATACTTGATTACCAAGTAAAAAAAGAGATACAGTTGATTCACAAGCTGGAGGTATGAACTTGAGTAATACATTTATAAAAACCTAGACAGGGGCAGTGTCCTCTCCAGCTTAGGTGCCACTAGGCACAGCACAAGAGACTAAAAACTCAACAGGGGAAGGCTGGACACTCAGGGTTTGGGAGTGTAGGCACCCCCACATGTGGCTCAGGGATTTGGGGAGTAAACAAAGCCTACTTGGAAAAGAACTGGGGAAGAAAACCAGCAACTGCCTTATGCATGGGTGGGGACAGGGAAGGGGTAGGGCCAGGGGCAGGAGCATTTCACATCACTAACCTAACTTGGGAAACTGCAAGGGACCATCTTCAACTGGCCTTAAGAGGAAGACCAGATGGATGATGGGAGAATCCACATAGGGAGAGGAGGAGAGGGAACGTGGCTAGCGGGGCAACAGCCCCTTCCTTTCTGGGCGCAGGAAGGCAGCCAGGGCACCAGGTCCAGACAGTGACCTCACAAGGACAGCACAGTTTTTGCAGCTTAGAGATCACCCACCTGCCCCCACCCAGCTACTCATTCTGCTCGCTCGCTGGTCTAAGGCCACTCTCTGGCCCGGAGGGAGTGGATGGCTCTGCGCCTGGGGCCCTGCCTCTTCTGTGTCTCCTCCTCCCTTGGAGGAAGCACTAGCCTCTGCCCCTTTGGCCTGGGGCTCCTGGCTCTTAGGGGTGGAGGCAGCCTTCCCTCCCTGGGCAGTGCCTTCCTCACTGCAGGCACCGACCCCCCCTGCTCCTGCCCTTCCTCTGTGGGTGACGAGGCAGACGGATCACCCCCAGCCCCCTCCTTCCGATTTCTCTGGAAGGACAGGCCACTCAATTTGGAAGGCTTCTTGAAAGAGAATTTCTTCTTCTTCTTGGGGGTCTCCTTGGCGGGGGGTTGGGGGGGCGGGGGGAAGCTCCCCCTTGACCTCAGAGCCCTGGCTAGGGGGTTCCAGCTCGATGGCATCGCCAGTGGCCCTGGCTTCCTCCTCTGTTCCGTTCACAGGGTGGGGGCGACCCCCCTCTACCTTTGGGGGATAAGTCTCCATTGCTTTTCACGTGGCCATTCTCCCATCCATTGACCTTAGCGGGGGAAGTGCTTGCTGCTTCCTCGGCGGTCACGTCACCCCAGGGAGCCTTGGAGCTCTGGTTGCCCATGGTGGGGGTTCTGTTGAGGGGCACCAGGAGCCACCCCCTGCTCACGCCATAAGGGATAGTTTGGTCAGGCGGGCCAGGCCGGCAGAGGGGAGGGGCTCGCACCTGAGGGGGAAGGGTGTGTGTGTGGGAAAATGCACTGCACCCCGGCTCCACACCTCACCGACTAGCTGTGCCCGCCACTGCTCTGCTCCTCACCAGAATGCCCACGCAAGAGATTATTGATTGAGGAATACAGAACAGCTAAGGCACAGTAGAAACAGGGGTAAGCTTCTTAGGGAAAGGAAGGCATTTAAAAGCAACTACGTATACACTTCCCAATTTCAAAGTTTACTACAAAACTACACTAATCAAAAGAGTGTGGTAAGTTTTGAAATTGGGAAGTGTATACATAGTTGCTTTTAAATGCCCTCCTTTCCCTAAGAGGCTTGAATGGACTTGAGGACCCAGGGAGTGGGAAGGGTAAGCTGGGACTAAGTGAGAGAGTAGCATTGACATATATACACTACCAAATGTAAAACAGATAGCTAGTGGGAGGCAGCTACATCTCAAGGGGAGAACAGCTCAGTGCTTTGTGACCACCTAGAGGGGTGGGATAGGGAGGGTGGGAGGGAGACGCAAGAGGGAGGGGATATGGGGATATATGTACACATATAGCTGATTCACTTTGTTATACAGCAGAAACTAATACAACATTGTAAAGCAATTATACTCCAATAAAGTTGTTTAAAAAAAAAGAGTGTAGTAATGACATAAAGACAGATATACAAACCAATGGAATAGAATTGGGAGTCCAGAAATAAAGCATTGAATATATGACCAAATGATTTTCCAAAAAGGTGCCAAGTTCATTCAATGGAGGAAGGACATTTTCCCAACAAATGGTGTTGGGAAAGCTGGATATCCACATGCAAAAGGATAAAATTGGATCCTTACACCACATATGCAAATTAACTTAAGATGGATCAAAGACGTAAATGTAAGAGCTAAAATTATGAAATTTTCAGGAGAAAATATAGGGGGAGGGGACTTCCCTGGTGGCGCAGTGGTTAAGAATCCGCCTGCCAATGCAGGGGACACAGATTTGATCCCTGGTCCAGGAAGATCCCACATGCTGTGGAGCAACTAAGCCCTTGCACCACAACTACTGAAGCCTGTGGGCCTAGAGCCCGTGCTCCGCAACAAGAGAAGCCACTGCGATGAGAAGCCCGTGCACCGCCACGAAGAGTAGACCCCACTCTCCGCAACCAGAGAAACGCACACAGCAATGAAGACCCAACACAGCCAAAATCATAAATAAAATTTTAAAAAAAGAAAATATAGGGGGAAATTGTCATGATACTGGATTTGAAAATGATTTCTTGGGTATGACACCAAAAGCATAGGCAACAAAAGAAAAATGGATAAATTACACTACATTAAAATTTTAAAAAGCTTTTGTGCATTAAAGGGCACTAACAACAGAGTAAAGAGGCGACCAGTGAAGCAGGAGAAAAATGTATGCAGATCAAATAGCTTAGTAGGAGTTAATATTAAGAATATATAGGGCTTCCCTGGTGGCGCAGTGGTTGAGAGTCTGCCTGCCAATGCAGGGGACATGGGTTCGAGCCCTGGCCTGGGAAGATCCCATATGCCACGGAGCAACTAGGCCCGTGAGCCACAAACTACTGAGCCTGAGCATCTGGAGCCTGTGCTGCACAAGAAAGGCCGCAATAGTGAGAGGCCCGTGCACCGCGATGAAGAGTGGACCCCACTTGCCGCAACTAGAGAAAGCCCTCGCACAGAAACGAAGACCCAACACAGCCAAAAATAAATAAATAAATAAATAAAGGAGTTCCTTTAAAAACAAAAAACAAAACTTAAAAAAAAAATCCATTAAAAAAAATATATAAAGAACTTCCACAACTCAACAACAAACAGAAAAAACCCAATTGAAAAATGAAGAAAGAGATTAAATAGACAGTTCTCCTAGGAAGATATACAAATGTCCATTAAGCCAATGAAAAGATGCCCAACATCACTAATTATTAGGGGAATGTAATAAAACCACAATGAAATACCACTTCTCATCCATTATGATGACTTTTTTAAAAAAAGTAAATAACAAGTGTTGACAAGGATGTGGAGAAACAGGAACACTTGTGCATTAATGAAGGGAATGTAAAATTATACAGCCACTGTGGGAAATAGTATGGCAGTTCCTCAAAAAAAAAAAAAAAAAAGAATTATTGTATAATATGATCCAGCAATTCCACCTCTGGGTATATACCCAGAATTGAAACCAGGGACTTGAAAAGATATTTGTAAAACCATGTTCATAACAACATTATTCACACAATAGTCAAAATGTGTAAGGAAAAAACCAACAGAGTGGGAGAAAATATTTGCAAACCATATGTCTGATAATGGGTTAATAGCCAAAATATATAGGGAACTCCTACAATTCAATAGCATAAAAACAAACAACCTGATTAAAATAGGGGCAAAGCACTTGAAACGTGTCCAAAGAAGACATACAAATGTCAAACAGGTATATGAAAAGGTGTTTGGCATCTCTAATTATCAGGGAAGTTCAAAACCACAATGAAATGTCACCTCACATCTGTTAGGACGACTATGATTTTTTTAGATCAAAATCACAATGAGATACCACTTCATATCCCTTAGAATGGCTATTATTTTTTTTAAAAGCAAAAGATAAGTTTGTCATGATGTGTAGAAATTGGAACCATTGTATGTGGTTGGTGGGAATGTAAAATGGTGCAACTTCTGCAGAAAACAGTATGGGGTTTTCTCAAAAAATTAAAAATAGAATTACCATATGACCCAGCAATCTCACTTCTGGGTTAATATCCAAGAGAATTTAAATCAGGATCTGCAGGAGATATATTCACTCCCATGTTTATTGCAGCATTATTTGCAATAGCCAAGATATGGAAACAACCTAAATGCCTATTGACAGATGAATGGATAAGGAAAATATAATATATACATACAACAGCATGTTATTCTTTCTTACAATGGAAGAAAATCCTGCCATATTCAACAGCATGGATGAAACTGGAGGATATTCTAAGTGAAATACACCAGTCACAAAAGGACAAATACTGCATCATTCCACTTAAACGAGGTCTCTAAAATATTCAAACTCAGAAAGAGTGAGTAAAATGATAGATGCAGGGGCAAAGGGGAAGAAACAGGGAATTGCTGTTCAAAGCGTATAAAACTCCATTTATGCAAGATAAATAATTTCTAGAGACATGCTATCTCTAGATTGCACTTGTTGTTAACAATAATGTATTGCATACTTAAAAATTTAGCAGGTTAGATCTCATGTTAAGTATTTTTACCACAATAAAATATATTTTAAACTACATGAAAATGAAAATACAACTCATTGAAATTTCCAGGGTGCAGAAAAAGTAGTGTTTAGAGGGAAAATTGAATTAGAAAAGAAGAATTAATTTAGCTATTTCTTCATTAGAAAAGAAGAAATAGCTAAAATAAATAATCTAATCTTCCACTTCAGGAAACTAGAAAAATAAGAACAAATTAAATTCAATATAAGCAGAATAAAAGAAATAATAAATATTAGAGCTGTGAGGATTTCTACCTTCACCACTCCTACTCAAAATCATACTGGAGTCCCTAGCTAGCAAGAGAAGAAAAGGAAACATGTACAGTTTGGAAGAAGGAAATAAAAAATTACCTCAATATTATATGACTCTTTGTGTAGAAAAATGTCAAAGAATCAACAAAATATCTCCAGGAACTAATAAGCCATCACAGGAATGTTTCAGATAGAAGGTTAATATACAACTGTCAGTTCCTTTCTTATAGACCAGCTATGAACAACTGGAATTTTAAAATGTAAGTACAATGTCATTTACATTAGCAACAACAAAGTGAAATACTTAGGTATAAATCTAATAAAATATGGGAAAAATCTTATGAGAAAAACTACAAAACTCTAATGTAAGAAATCAAAAAACACAAATCAATATTGGCTTATCAATTGTTTAATAAAGAATTAACCTCAATCCTTCTCAATTTCAAATAACAGAAGTGATTGGAACACTAACTTGTTCCATGAAGCCAGTATTTATCTGATACCAAAGCTAAACAGTGGCATCAAAAGAAAACTATAGACCAATACCCTTTATGAATATAGATGCAAAAATCTTCAATGAAATTCCAGTAAATGGAACCTAACAGTATGTTAAAAGAATTATTCACCATGAACAAGTAGAATTTATCCTAGGAATGCAAGGTGGCTCAATATACAAAAATCAATGAGTAATATACCACATAAACAGAATGAAGGAAAAAACTGATCTCTATTGATGCAGAAACAGCATTCCACTGTATTCAACACACTTTCATGATAATAGTCACTTAAAAAACAAAGAATAGAAGGTATATTAGTTTGCCAGGGCTATTACAACAAAATGTCACAGACTGAGTGGCTTAAAGAACAGAAATTTATATTCGCACATTTCTGGAGGCTAGAAGTCCCGATTTAAAATGTCAGCAGGTTTTTTTTGGGGGGTGTGTGTCCTTTCCTTGGCTTGTAGATGGTTGAACTTCTCACTGTATCTACACATGGTCATGTGCACGCACAACCCTGGTGTGTCTTTGTGTGTACAAATTTCCTCTTCTTATAAGAACACCAGTCAGATTGGATTAGGATCCACTCTAATGGTCTCATTTTAACTTATCTACCTCTTTAAAGGCCTTGTCATCAAATATAGTCCCATTCTGATGTACTGGGGGTTAGGGCAATGACATACGAATTTGGGGACTACATAATTTAACAGAAGGGAACTTGCACAACCTGATAAAGTACATCTACCACAGCTAACACACTCAATGGATGAAAGACTAACAGCCTAATTCCATTAGATGAGGATGTTCATTTTTACCACTTCTATTCAATATTGTTCTATAAGATATAGCCAGAGAAATTAGCCAAAAAAAGAAATAAAAAGCATCCAGATTTGAAAAAGAGAATGTAAAACTATCTTTATTCACAGTTGACATATTCTTTTTTTGCATTTTAATTTTTAATTTTTTGAATTTTTATTGGACTATAGTTCATTTAATGTGTTGTGTTAGTTTCTGCTGTACAGCAAAGTGAATCAGTTATACATACATGTATATCCACTCTTTTTTAGATTCTTTTCCAGTATAGGTCATTACAGAGTACTGAGAAGAGCTCCCTGTGGTATACAGTAAGTCCTGATTAGTTATCTATTTTACTTATAATAGTGTGTATGTGTCAATCCCAATCTCCCAATGTGTCCCTCCCCCTCTTCCCCCCCACCCCCCCAGTAACCATAAGTTTGTTTTCTACATCTGTGACTCTATTTCCGTTTTGTAAATAAGTTCTTTTGTACCATTTTTTAGATTCCACATATAAGCGATATCATATATTTGTCTTTCTCTGTCTGACTTACTTCACTCAGCATGACAATCTCTAGGTCCATCCATGTTGCTGCAAATGACATTATTTCATTCTTTTTTATGGCTGAGTAATATTCCATTATATATATATGTACCACATCTTCTTTATCCATTCCTGTGTGGGTGGACATTTAGGTTGCTTCCATGTCTTGGCTATTGTAAACAGTGCTTCAATGAACATTGGGGTGCAACAGATGACATATTCTTATACAGAGAAAACTTTTAAAAATCCACAAAAATTATTTCAGATTGTAAACACATTCAACAATGTTGCAGGATATAAGATCTACATACAAAACTCAGTTGTATCTCTATACACTAGAAATGATTAATCCAAAACTGAATTGAGGAAGTTCGTCCATTAATAATAGCATGAAAAAGAATACAATATTTAGGAATAAATTTAATCAAGGAGATGCAAGATTTGTAAATTGGATACTACATAACAGTGAAAGAAATTAAATAAGGTCTAAATAAATGGAAGGACATCCAATGATTATGGATTGTAAGAGTTAATATTGTAGATGGTACTACTTCCCAAAGTGATCTACAGATTCAATGCAATCTGTATAAAAATCTCTACTGTCATTTTTACAAAAAAGGACAAGCTGATCCTAAAATTCATATGGAATTGTCAGGGACCCCAAACAGTCAACACAATGCTGAAATAGAATGTAGTTAGAGTACCCATAATTCTTCATTTTAAAACTTACTACAAAGCTCAGTAATCAAATCACGGTAATACAGGCATAAGAATAGACATGTAGATCAATGGAATAGAATTGAGAATCCAGAAACAAACCCATACGTCTGTGGTCAATTGAGTTTTCACAGGGTGCCAAGACCATTAAACCATCGAACCATCAACAAATGGTGTTGGGATAACTGGCTATACCCTTGAAAACGATGGAACTGGACTCTTACCTCATACCCTATTCAAAATTAACTCAAAATGGACCAAAGACTTAAATAAAAGAGCTAAAAGTATAACAAAATTTAGAAGAAGATATCCAGGTAAATCTTAATGAACTTGGATTTGGCAATGGATTCTTAGATCTGACACCAAAAGGACAAGCAACAAAAGAAAAACAGATAAATTGGAGTTCAGCAAAATTAAGAATGTTTGTGTATCCAAATAACAAAAGTTGGTGAGGATGTGGAAAAAAGGGAACCCTCGTACACTGTTGGTTGGGAATGTAAATTGGTGTAGCCACTACGGTTTCTCAAAAAACTAAAAATAGATCTACCATATGATATATCATATATCAAATGATATACCCACTCTTGGGTATATATCTGAAAAAAACAAAAACACTAATTCAAAAAGATACATGCACCCCAATATTCATAGTAGCAGTATTTATAATTGCCAAGGTATAGAAGCAACCCAAGTGTCCATCAACAGATGAATGGATAAAGAAGATGTGGTATATATATGCAATGGAATACTACTCAGCCATAAAAAAGATTAAAGATTTCCCATTTGCAGCAACATGGATAGACTTGGAGGGCATTATGCTAAGTGAAATAAATTAGAGACAGACAAATACTGTATGATATCTCTTATATGTGGAATCTAAAAAAATACAACAAACTAGTGAATACAACAAAAAAAAGAAGCAGACTCACAGATATAGAGAACAAACCAGTGGTCACCAGTGGGGGGGGGAGGGGCAATATAGGGGTGGGGGATTGGGAGGTACAAACTATTGGGGGTAAGATAGGCTACAATGATGTATTGTACAACACAGGGAATATAGTCAATATTTTGTAATAATTGTAAATGGAGTGTAATCTTTAAAAATATATAAAAGTAAAAAATAAACAGTAAAAAAAGAAAAAAGGATGTTTTTGTATCAAAGGATGATGTCAAGAAAAAATAAGACCTACAGAATGAGTGGAAATATTTGCAAACCCTACATTTGACAAGGGTTTAGTATCTCTTATATATAATAAACACTTACAACTCAGAAAATAAAAGAAAACCTACCCAATTAAAAAGTGAGCAAAGGAATTGAATAAACATTTCTCTAAAGAAGATATACAAATGGCAAATAAGCACGTGAAAACATGTTCCACATCATTAGTCATTAGGGAAATGCAAGTTGAAACCACAGTGAGATGTTACTTCACACACAGTAGGATGGCTATAATAAAGAAAACAGAAGAAAGCAAGTGTTGACAAGGATATGGAAGAATTGATACACTCATACATTGCTGGTATGTATGTTAAATATTGTAGGTCTTGTGGAAAACCTTTTAGCTGTTCCTCAAAAAGTTAAACATAGCATGGTCATATGACTCAGCAATTCCACTCCTACATATGTACCCAGAATTGAAAACTGGTGTTCAAAGAAATAGTTGTAGACAAATGTTCATAGTAGCACTATTCACATTAGCAAAAATTGAAAACAATCCATATTTCCATCCACTAATGAATGGATAAACAAAATGTAAATCCATACAGTGGAATATTATTCACCCATAAAAAGAATGAAATACTGATATATGGTACAACAAAGATGAACCTCAAATACTTTATGGTGAGTGAAAGAAGCCAGATACAAAAGTCCATATATGGTTTCATTTATATATGAAATGTTCAGAATAGGTCAAATTAATAAAGACAAAGTAGATTACTGGTTGTCAGAGACTGGGGGGAAGGGGAAATAGGTAGTGACTGCTTAATGAGTATGAGGTATTTTGGAGGGGCATTGATGAAAATGCTCTGAAATTAGACTGTGGTGATAATTCTACAACAATGTAAATGTTCTAAAAACCACTGATTTGTTGACTTTAAGATGGTAAAAATGGTGAAATTTATGTTATGTAAAGTTTACTTAAATAAACAAATGCACTGAGTATTCCTGCAATTAACAGAAAAGTAGTTTGGTTTTGTTTAGCTGATAGATCAAAGATTAATATATAGGATACTCTATATTAATCATCCTAAGTAGGATAAACACAAAGTAATATACATCCAGACACATCATAGAGAAATGTTGAAATCCTAAAACAAAGAGAAAATTTTGAATGGAGCAAGAGAAAAACAACTTGTCATGTACAATGTGTAACCCCAGTAACATTCATAGCTCTCTAGTAATCAGAAACAATGGAGGCCAGGAGACAGTGGAATGACATACTCAAAGTGCTGAAAGAAAAAAACCCATCAAACACTAACCTTTATCTCTCAAAACTATCTCTTAAAAATGAAGGTGAAATAAAGACAGTCCTAGAAAACAAAGACTGAGAGAATTCACTGACAACAGACCCTCCTTATAAGAAATAATAAAGGAAATTCTTCAAGCTGAGAGCAAGTGTGATAGGCTGAATAATGGGCTCCCCAAATATGTCCATGTCCTAATTCCCAGAATCTGTTAATATGTTATCTTACATGGTAAGATACTTTGTATGTGTGATTAAGTTAATGATCTTGAGATGGGGAGATTATTCAGGAATATATGGGTAAGCCAGATATAATCACAAGAGTCCTTGTAAAAGGAAGTCAAGAAAGTCAAAGATAATAAGAAATGTGACAGTGGAAGCAAGAAGCTGCAGTAATATGAGGAAGGAGTAAAGAATCAAGGATACAAGCAGTCTTTAGAAGATAAAATAAAGGATTCTCTCCTGAATTCCAGAAGGAACAGAGCCCCCTGAAACCTTGATTTTAGAATTCTGATCTCCAGAAATATGAGAACAAATTTGTGTTGTTTTAAGTCACTAAATTTGTGGTAATTTGTTACAGCAGCAATAGGAAACTAACAAAACACATAAACACAGACACAATTCAAATTCACATTTAAAAAAAAAAGAGAGTGCAGTAAAAGTAATTATGTTAGCAATTCCAAAAGACAGTGTAACTATTTCCACTCCTTTCTTCTCTTAACTGATTTAAACAGCAATTGTATAAAACAATTGTTATATAATTGTATTGGTGATTCTATATAGAAATATATTTGGCAATAACAATGTAACGGAGGTGATTAAGGACAAAGTTTCATTTGAGTAGCTAAATGATACCAGACTGTAACTCAAATCCAGAGGAACAAATGAAGAGAACCAGAAATGATAAATAAGAAAGTTAATATAAGAAAGTATCAATATATACTTCTTTCTATCCTCAGCTTTTAAAAAGACATAAAAGTATATGATACAAGTTATAACAAAATATTGTTGTTTTTATAAAATACATAGATGCAATATGTATAACAATAATAGGACACAAAAGGAGACAAGAAAGCTGAGCTGCATAAGAGTATCATTTGTGTATCTCACTGGAATTAAGTTAATATAAATATAAAATAGATTTCCATAATTTCAGATGTATAAGCCCCAAAGCAAACACTGAGAAAATGAGTCAAAAATAGAGTTCAGGGCTTCCCTGGTGGTGCAATGGTTGAGAATCTGCCTGCCAATGCAGGGGACATGGGTTTGAGCCCTGGTCTGGGAAGATCCCACATGCCGCGGAGCGACTAGGCCCGTGAGCCACAATTGCTGAGCCTGCGCATCTGGAGCCTGTGCTCCACAACAAGAGAGGCCGCGATAGTGAGAGGCCCATGCACCGCGATGAAGAGTGGCCCCTGCTTGCCACAACTAGAGAAAGCCCTCGCACAGAAATGAAGACCTAACACAGACAAAAAAAAAAAAAAAAAAAAAAGACTAATACTCTTAAAAAAAAAGTAAAAAAAAATACAGTGCATAAAATGTTAAAGGAATTTAAATATTACATTAGAAAATATTTACCTAATACAAAATAGGTAAAGAAGTAAAGAAGAAAGAGGAACAAAAAAAGACTTGGGACATATAGAAAACAAAAAGTAAAATGGCAGAAGTGAATCCAACTATATCAAACTTAACATTAAATGCAAATAGATTAAACAATCCAATCAAAGGAGATTGTCAGGTTGAAAAAAAAAAAGAACCTACTATATACTGTCTACAGTAGACACAATAGATTCAAGGATACAAATAGGTTGAAGATAAAGGACAGAAAAAACCATATCATGCAAACAGCAGCCATAAGAAACCTGGAGTGGCTTTAAAACAAACAAAAAAACTGCTACTAAGATAAAGAGGGACATTCTATAATGATAAACAGGTCAATACATCGGGAAGATATTATAAACATATATACACTTAACAAGAGAGCTACAAAATACAGGAAGCAACCAGTGACAAAAATGAAGGAAAAAATGGACAATTTAATGATAATATTTGAGGTTTTCAATACTACGCTTTCAAAAATGGATAGAACAATTAGGCAGAATATCAACAAGGAAATAGAAGACTTGAACAACAGTGTAAATCAACTAGACATAACAGATATCTACAGAACAACAGAACTCTACTCAACAACGGTAGATAAACCCTTCTTCTCAAGTGCACATGGAACATTCTACAAGACCACAAAGTAGGGCATAGAATAAATCTCAGTGATTTTTAAGGAACTGAAATCATACAATGTATGTTCTTCAACCACAATGATATGAAATTAGAAATCAACAACAGAAATTTTGGAAATCCACAACTATGTGGGTTCTAAACAACACATTCCCAAATAACCAATGGACCAAAGAAGAAATCAGAAAGGAAATTAGAAGATACTTTGAGATGAGTGAAAATGAATACACAACATAACAAAACTAATGGAATTCAATGAAAGCAGTAATTAGAGGAAAGTTTGTAACTGAAAATACCTATATTATAAAAGAAGAAAGATTTCAAGCCAATAACCTAACCTTCCAATTTAAGACACTGGAAAGAGAAGAGTAAAATAGCCTAAAGCAAGCAGAAGAAAGAAAATAATAAAGATTTTAGGGAAAATTAATGTAGAAAATTAATAGGGACCATCAATGACACCAAAAGTTGTTTCTTCGAAAAGATCAACTTAATTGACAAATTTTTAGCTAGACTTAGCAATTAAAGGAGAGAACAAAATCAGTAATAAAATGGAAAACGTTACTACCAATATTACAGAAATAAAATGATTATAAGGGAATATTATAAACTGTATTTCAGCAAGTTAATAACTTATATGAAGTGGAAAAATTACTAGAAAGTCAGAATGTACCAAAACTGACTCAAGGGAAAATAGAAATAGACCCATAAAAACTAAAGAGATTGAATTAGAAATTGAAAACTATCCACAAAGAAAAGCCCATGCCCATGACTTCTCTGGTGAATTCCACCAAACCTTTAAAGTGGAACTAGTATCAATCTTTACAAACTGTTCAAAAATATAAAACAGCTAACACTTCCAAACTCATTCTATGAGGCCATTGTTACCCTGATACCAAAACAAGACAAAGGGATCTCAAGCAAAGGAAAACTGTAGACGAATATTCCATATGAATACAGAGGTAAACATTTTTGAAACAGTAGTAACAAGCTGAATCCAACAACATTAAAAAAGATAATAAACTATGACCAATGGGGATTTATTCCAGGAATGTAATGTTGGTTTATTGTATGAAAAAACAATCAAGGTAATACAACACACTAATCGAATGAAGGAAAAAAAACGACATGATCATCTCAATTGATGCAGCAAAAGCATTTGATAAAATCCAGCATTCTTTCATGATTAAAACACACACACACACACACACACACACACACACTCAACAAACTATAGAGAGGTGAACTTCCTCGACCTGACAAAGGATGTCAATGAAAAATCCACAGCTTATATCATATTCACTGCTGAAAGACGGAATGTGTTCTAGCTACAACTAGGAACAAGGATATATACCATTGCTATTCTTATTCAACTTTTTACTGTAGGCTCTAGGCAAGGCAGTTAGGCAAGAAAAAGAATTTAAAGGTGTCCAGATTAGAAAAGAAGGGGTAAAACTGTATTTGTAGATGACATGATCTTATATTTAGAATATCGTATGGAATCCAATAAAAACATATTAGAAGTAATAAACAATTTCAGCAAAGTTACAAGATACAAAAATCAACATATAAAAATCAATTTTATTTCTATACACTAGTAATAAAATCTGAAAGAAAATTCTATTTACAATGGCATAAAAAAGAATAAAATATTTAGGAATCAATTTAACAAAAAAGTGCAACACTTCTGAAAGAGGGGTTCAAGGTGATAGCATAGGAAGACCCTGAGGTCGCCTCCTCACATATAGAGCAATTCTTCCTGAAGAACAACTGTTTGATTGAACAGCTACTGCATAGAGAAGGATCACATAGAAATGGGTAGGAGAGATGGGAATATAGTATCCACGAGGACCCACCCCTGATGTAGAGACCTGTAGTAGGGAGGGATATTGCTGAGGGGCCTGGGCACAGACTCACCCACCTTGGGACACAGTGAAAAAACAGCAATTTAAAGGGTACCTAGACTATAAGGGAAGGAAATCTATGCACTAACCCTGGAACTTTGGCTGAATGGGCAGGGAACTGTTGGAACCTTCTCCAGGGTTGGAGGTATCAGTGAATGGCATTGTTTGAGTTCCCCAGGTACTCCCCCAGGCCCATGCCCACTCCAGCTCCAGCCATCCCACCAAGGCAGCCTCAGGTGAAGTATGCCCTCAGACACTCCCAGGCCTGTGCCTGATCCAGCTCCAGCTGTTCTGCCATGGAGGCCTTGGTGCAACACTTCCTGAGACTGCCCCCAGCCAAGGCCCACCCCAGCCCCAGCTATCCTGCCAAGGTGGCCCCAATGTGGCACTCCCCAGGGAATTACCCTGGCCCAGGCCCACTCCATCTCCAGCCTTCCCACCAAGGTGGGACTCAGGAACAGCAGTCTCTGGGGACCACCACCAGCCCAGGCCCACTTCAGCTCAAGCCACCCTGCCAAGGCTGCCTCAGTTCAGCACTCCCCAGGGACTTCCCCTGGCTCATGCCCACTCCAGTTCTAACAGTTGGCCAAAGCTTCCAGGTGCAAGCAGATGGGAATATAGTATCCACGAGGACCCACCCCTGATGTAGAGACCTCTTTTTTCCTTTTTCCTCTTTTAGATTGGGGTTCTCTTTTACCTTGTTGATTCATTGCTGTTGATTCTTTTATATTTTTATTTTTCCTAATAAATCTTTTAATTTTCTAATTTTATTTTATTCTTTATACTTTGTTATTGTTCTCTCCTTTTGGCTTGTTCCCTGCCCTGCACTTGTTGTTTTTTTTTTTTTCTTTCTGTTTTCTGTTGTGGTTTTATTTTACCTTGTTGCAGTTGTTCAATTATAGTTTTATTTTTCCTAATATATTTTTTATCTTTCTAATTTTATTTTGTATTTTATTCTTTGATATTGTACTGCTCCTTTTTCCTTTCTTCCTTTTCTTTTTTTTAAACCATACCACAAAACTTGTGGGACCTTGGTTCCCAGGCCAGAGGTTGGGCCCAAGCTCTTGTGGTGGGAGCTCCGAGTCCAAACTGCTGTACTAACAGAGAACCTCAGACCCCAGGGAATACCAATTGGAATGAGGCCTCCCAGAGGTCCTCATCTCAGCACCAAGACTGGGCTCTACCCAACTGCCTGCAAACTCCAGTGCTGGAAGGCTCAGGCAAAACAACCAGTAAGACAGGAATACAGAACCACCCATCAAAAAAAAAAAAAAAAGGAGAAAAAAAATGAAATGACAAAAATATATTTTACAGGTGAAGGAGCAAGGTAAAAACCTAAAGAACAAATAAATGAAGATGAAATAGGCAACGTACCTGAAAAAGAATTCAGTGTAATGATAGTAAAGATGATCCAAAATCTCAGAAACAGAATGGAGAAAATACAAGAAACATTTAACAAGGATCTAGAAGAGCTAAAGAGAAAACAAACAATGATGAACAACACAATTACTGAAATTAAAAATACAAGGAATCAATAGGAGAGTAACTGAGGCAGAAGAATGGATAAGTGAGCTGGAAGATAAAATGGTGGAAATAACTACCAGGGAGCAGAATAAAGAAAAAAGAATGAAAAGCATTGAGGACAGTCTCAGAGATCTATGGGACAACATTAAACGCACCAACATTTGAATTATAGGGGTCCCAGAAGAAGAAGAGAAAAAGAAATGGTCTGAAAATATCTGAAGAGATTAGAGTCGAAAACTTCCCTAAAATGGGAAAGAAAATAGTCAATCAGGTCCAGGAAGCACAGAGAGTACCATACAAGATAAACCCAAAGAGAAACACAGAGACACATATTAATCAAACTATCACAAATTAAATACAAAGAAAAATATTAAAAGAAGCAAGGGAAAAGCAACAAATAACATACAAGGGGATCACCATAAGGTTAACAGCTGATTTTTCAGCAGAAACGCTGCAAGCCAGAAGGGAGTGGCAGGACATATTTAAAGTGATGAAAGAGAAAAACCTACAACCAAGATTACTCTACCCAGCAAGGATCTCATTCAGATTTGAAGGAGAAATTAAAACCTTTACAGATAAGCAAAAGTTAAGAGAATTCAGCACCAACAAACCAGCTTAACAATAAATGCTAAAGGAACTACTCTAGGCAGGAAACACAAGAGAAGGAAAGGACCTACAAAAACAAACCCAAAACAATTAAGAAAATGGTAATAGGAACATACATATTGATAATTACCTTAAATGTAAATGGATTAAATGCTCCAACCAAAAGACATAGACTGGCTGAATGGATACAAAAACAAGACCTGTATATATGCTGTCTACAAGAGACCCACTTTAGACCTAGGGACACATACAGACTGAAAGTGAGGGGGTGGAAAAAGATATTCCATGCAAATGAAAATCAAAAGAAAGCTGGATTCTCTATGTATAGCATCATATTATCTGCAAACTGTGACAGTTTTACTTCTTCTTTTCCAATTTGTATTCGTTTTGTTTCTTTTTCTTCTCTGATTGCCTTGGCTAGGACTTCCAAAACTATGTTGAATAATAGTGGTGAGAGTGGACATCCTTGTCTCGTTCCTGATCTTAGAAGAAAAGCTTTCAGTTTTTCACCATTGAGAATGATGTTTGCTGTGTGTTTGTCGTATATCGCCTTTATTACGTTGAGGTAGGTTCCCTCTATTCTCACTTTCTGGAGAGTTGTAATCATAAATTGGTGTTGAATTTTGGCAAAAGCTTTTTCTGCATCTACTGAGATGATCATATGGTTTTTATTCTTCAATTTTTTAATATGGTGTATCACATTGATTGATTTGTGTATATTGAAGAATCCTTGTATCCCTGAGATAAATCCCACTTGATTATGGTGTAAGATCCTGTTAATGTGTTGTTGGATTCTGTTTGCTAGTATTTTGTTGAGGAGTTTTGCATCTATATTCATCAGTGATATCGGTCTGTAATTTTCTTTTATTGTAGTATCTTTGTCTGGTTTTGGTATCAGGCTGATGGTGGCCTCATGGAATGAGTTTGGGAGTGTTCCTTCCTCTGTAATTTTTTGGAAGAGTTTGAGAAGGATGGGTGTTAGCTCTTCTCTAAATGTTTGATAGAATTCACCTGTGAAGCCATCTGGTCCTGCACTTTTGTTTGTTGGAAGATTTTTAATCACTGTTTCAATGTCATTACTTGTGATTGGTCTGTTCATATTTTCTATTTCTTCCTGGTTCAGTCTTGGAAGGTTGTGCTTTACTAAGTATTTTTCTAATTCTTCCAGGTTGTCCATTTTACTGGTATAGAGTTGCTTGTAGTAGTCTCTTAGGATGCTTTGTATTTCTGTGGTGTCTGTTATAACTTCTCCTTTCTCAATTCTAATTTTACTGATTTGAGTCATCTCCCTCTTTTGCTTGATGAGTCTGGCTAAAGGTTTATCAATTTTGTTTATCCTCTCAAAGAACCAGCTTTTAGTTTTATTGATCTTTGCTATTGTTTTCTTTGTTTCTATTTCATTTATTTCTGCTCTGATCTTTATGATTTCGTTCCTTCTACTAACTTTGGGTTTTGTTTGTTCTTCTTTCTCTAGTTCCTTTAGTTGTAAGGTTATATTGTTTTTTTGAGATTTTTCTTGTTTCTTGAAGTAGGCTTCTATTACTATAAACTTCCCTCTTAGAACTGCTTTTGCTGCATCCCATACATTTTGGATCATCGTGTTTTTGTTGTAATTTGTCTCTAGGTATTTTTTGACTTCCCCTTTGATTTCTTCAGTGATCTCTTGGTTAACAACCAGAAAACTACTAGAGCTAATCAATGAATTTGGTAAAGTTGCAGGATATAAAATTAATGCACAGAAATCTCTTGCATTCCTATACACTAATGATGAAAAATCTGAAAGAGAAATTAAGGAAACACTCCCATTTACCATTGCAACAAAAAGAATAAAATATCTAGGAATAAACCTACCTAGGGAGACAAAAGACCCATATGCAGAAAACTATAAGACACTGATGAAAGAAATTAAAGATGATACAAACAGATGGAGAGATATACCATGTTCTTGGATTGGAAGAATCAACATTGTGAAAATAACTATACTACCCAAAGCAATCTAAAGATTCAGTGTAATCCCTATCAAATTACCAATGGCATTTTTTACAGAACTAGAACAAAAAATTGCACAATTTATATGAAAACAGAAAAGACCCTGAATAGCCAAAGCAATCATGAGAAAGAAACATGGAGCTGGAGGAATCAGGCTCCCTGACTTCAGAGTATACTGCAAAGCTACAGTAATCAAGACAGCATGGTACTGGCACAAAACCAGAAATATAGATCAATGGAACAGGATAGAAAGCCCAGAGATATACCCACTCACATATGGTCACCTTAACTTTGATAAAAGAGGCAAGAAAACAGATAGCCTCTTCAATAAGTGGTGCTGGGAAACTGGACAGTTACATGTAAAAGAATGAAATTAGAACACTTGCTAACACCATACACAACAATAAACTCAAAATGGATTAAAGACCTAAATGAAGGCCAGACACTATAAAACTCAGAGGAAAACATAGGCAGAACACTCTATGACATAAATCACAGCAAGATCCTTTTTGACCCACCTCCTAGAGTAAGGAAAATTAAAACAAAAATAAACAAATGGGACCTAATTAAACTTAAAAGCTTTTGCGCAACAAAGGAAACCATAAACAACATGAAAAGACAACCCTCAGAATGGGAGAAAATATTTCCAAATGAAGCAACTGACAAAGGATTAATCTCCAGAATATACAAGCGGCTCATGCAGCTCAATATCAAAAAAACAAACAACCCAATCCAAAAATGGGCAGAAGGCTTAGACATTTCTCCAAAGAAGATATACAGATTGCCAACCAACGCATGAAAAGGTTCTTAATATCACTAATCATTAGAGAAATGCAAATCAAAACTACAATGAGGTATCACTTCACCCCGGTCAGAATGGCCATCATCAAAAAATCTACAAACAATAAGTGCTGGAGAGGGTGTGGAGAAAAGGCAACCCTCTTGCACTGTTGGTGGGAATGTAACTTGATAGAGCCTCTATGGAGAAAGTATGGAATTTCCTTAAAAAACTAAAAATAGAACTACCATATGACCCAGCAATCCCACTACTGGGCATATACCCTGAGAGAACCATAATTCAAAAAGAGTCATGTACCACAGTGTTCATTGCAGCACTATTTACAATAGCCAGGACATGGAAGCAACTTGTGTCCATCGACAGATGAATGGATAAAGAAGATGTGGCACATATATACAATGGAATATTACTCAGCCATAAAAAGAAACGAAATTGAGTTATTTGTATTGAGGTGGTGGTCTGTCATACCATGTGAAGTAAGTCAGAAAGAGAAAAACAAATACTGTATGTTAATGCATATATATGGAATCTAAA
The DNA here is from genome assembly GCF_028021215.1 of Eschrichtius robustus. Classification (NCBI taxonomy): domain Eukaryota; kingdom Metazoa; phylum Chordata; class Mammalia; order Artiodactyla; family Eschrichtiidae; genus Eschrichtius; species Eschrichtius robustus. The sequence continues at coordinate 64,984,347 of NC_090845.1, read as the reverse complement.
AAAATGGTACTGATGAACCTAGTGCCATGGCAGGGATAAAGATGCAAATGCAGAGAACGTACTTGTGGACACTGGGGGAAGAGGAAGCTGGGACGAAGTGAGAGAGTAGCATTGACATATGTACACTACCAAATGTAAAATAGATAGCTAGCGGAAAGCTGCTGCATAACACAGGGAGATCAGCTCTGTGCTTTGTGACCACCTAGAGGGGTGGGATAGGGAGGATGGGAGCGAGACTGAAGAGGGAGGGGATATATGTATGCATATAGCTGATTCACCTTGTTATACAGCAGAAACTAACACCACATTGTAAAGCAATTATACTCCAATAAAGATGTTCAAAAAAAAAGAAAAAAATAAATAATGGTTTAAAACTTCCCTAATCTGGGGAAGGAAACAAACATACAGGTACAGGAAGCACTGAGAGTCCCAGTAAGATGAACCCAAAGAGATCCACACCAAGTCATATCACAATTAAAATGGCAGAAGTTAAAGATAAAGAGATAATCTTAAAGGCAGCAAAAGGAAAACAGCTAATCACATATAAGGGAAACCCAATAAGTCTATTAGCTTAATTTTCAGCAGAAATTTCACAGGCCATAATGAGGTTGCAGGATATATTTAAAATGCTGAAAGGGAAAAAAAATCTTACAACCTGGAATAATCTATTCAGTAAGGTTGTCATTCATAATTGAAGGACAGATAAAGATTTTCTCAGATGTACAAAAATTAGAGGAGTTCATCACCACTAAACTGGACTTTTACAAAAATGTAAGGGACATCTTTAAGTGTAAAAGAAAAGGACACTACTAGAAATAAAATATATGAAAGAAAATATGTCACTGAAAAATACAAATATATAGGAAAGGCAGTTGATCAGCCACTTAAAAAGCTAGTATAAAGGTAAAGACAAAAGTAGTACAATCAACTATAACTAAAAATAGTTAAGGGCAAGACAAAATCAAAAGGTGTAAAATACGCCATCAAAAACATAAAACGTGGGTTGGGGAATAAAAATGCAGTGCTGTTAGAATGCCTTCAAATTTAAGTGGTTGTTAGCTTAAAATAGATGGCTACATCTACAGGATGGTATATATGAATTTCATGGTAACCAGAAACCAAAAACCTACAATGAACACACAAAAAATAAAGAAGAATGAATATAAACATAACACTAAAAGAATAGATGACATGTTAGGCCACAAAAGAATTCTCAATCAATTTAAGAAGACTGAAATCATGTCAAGCATCTTTCTTGACCACAATGCTATGAGACTAGAAGTCAACTACAAGGAAAAAACAGGAAAAAACGCAAATAAGTGTAGACTAAACAACATGCTGCTATACAAACAGTAGGTCAATGAAGAAATCAAAGTGGAAAAAAAAACTTTGGAAAATTGAAAATGGAGACACAACTGTCCAAAATCTATGGGATGCAGCAAAAGCAATTCTAAAAGGTAAATTTATAGTAATACAGGCCTACCTCAAGAAAGAAGAATCTTAAATAAACAATCTAAATATACTTTTAAAGGAACTAGAAAAAGAAGAACAAGCAAAACAGAAAGTTAGTGGAAGGAGGGAAATAATAAAAAATCAGATTTGAAATAAATGAACTAGAAAGTAAAAACAATAGAAAGGATAAAAGAAACCAAGAGTTGGTTCTTTGAAAAGATCAACAAAATTGAGAAACCTTTAGCCAGGTGAGAGAGAGAGGGCACAAATAAATAAAATCACAACTGAAAGTGCAGAAGTTACAACCAACACGACAGAAATACAAAGAATCGTAAAAGAATATTACAAACAATTATATGATACAAATTAGACAACCTAGAAAAAAATGGATAAATTCCTAGAAACATACAATGATTCCAAGAATGAATCATGAAGAAATAGATAATCTGAATAGACTGATTACTAGTAACAAAACTAAATCAGTAATTTTAAAACTGCCAAAAAACAAAAATCCAGGCCCAATTGGCTTCACAGGTGAATTCTATCAAACATTTAAGAAAGAATTAATATCTATCCTTCTCAAATTATTCCAAAAAATTGAGGAGGAAGGCAAGTTCCAAACTCACTTTATGAGGCTAACATTATCCTGATACCAAAACTAGACAAAGACACCACACACAAAAAATATTACAGGCCAATATCCCTAATGAACATAGATGCAACAATCCTCAACAAAATATTAGCAAACCAAATTCAACAACACATTAAAAGATCATATACCATGATCAAGTGGTATTTTTCCCAGAGATGCAAGGATGGTTCAAAATCCACAAATCAATCAACATTATACACCACATTAATAAAATTAAAAAAAAACATATGACATCTTACTAGGTGCAGAAAAAGCTTTTGACAGAATTGAACATCTGGGACTTCCCTGGAGGTCCAGTGATTAGGACTCAGTGCTTTCACTGCTGTGGCCCTGGGTTCAATACCTGGTCTGGGAAGTAAGATCCCACAAGCCACACAGTGCGACCAAAAAAAAAAAAAAAATTGAACATCCACTTATGACAAAATCTCTAAATAAAGTGGGTACAGAAGACATAATATAATAAAGGCCAAATATGACAAACTCACAGCTAACATCATACTCAATGGTGAAAAGCTGAAAGCTCTTCCTCTAAGATCAAGAACAAGACAAGGATGCCCACTCTCGCCACTTTTATTCAACATAGTATTGGAAGTTCTAGCCACAGCAGTCAGAGAAGAAAAAGAAGTAAAGGAATCCAAGTTGGAAAGGAAGAAGTAAAACTGTCACTATTTGCAGATGACGTGATATTATATATAGAAAACCCCTAAGACCAAAATACTATTAGAACATAAAAATGAATTCAGTAAAGTTGTAGGATAGAAAATTAATCACAGAAATCTGTTGCATTTCTAAACACTAACAATGAACTATTATAAAGAGAAAAGAAGAAAACAATCCTATTCACAATTACATCAAAAAGAATAAAATACACAGGAATAAATTTAATGAGGAGGAGAAAGACCTGTACTCTGAAAACTATAAAAAAACTGAGGAAAGAAGTTGAAGAAGCCACAAATAAATGGAAAGATACACTATGTTCATGGTTTGGAGTAATGAATATCATTAAAATGTCCATAACTACCCCAAAAATCTACAGATTCAATGCAATCCCTATCAAAATACCAATGGCATTTTCACAAAACTAGAACAAATAATCCTAAAATTTGTATAGAACCACAAAAGACCCAGAATAGCCAAAGCAGAAAAAAAGAAGAACAAAACTGGAGGTACCATGCTCCCAGATTTGAAACTATACTACAATACCATAGTAATCAAAACAGTATGGTACTGGCACAAGGACAGGCACAGAGATCAATGGAACAGAATAGAGAGTCCAGAAATAAATCCACACTCATATGGTCAATTAATCTACAACAAAGGAGGCAAGAATATACAATGATAAAAAGACAGCCTCTGTAGTATATGGTGTTGGGAAAACTGGACAGCTACATACAAAAGAATGAAACTGAATGACTTTCTTATGCTACGTAAAAAAATAAACTGAAAATGAACTAAAGACTTAAATGTAAGACCAGAAGACTCCTAGAAGAAAACATAGGCAGTAAGCTCTCTAACATTGGTCTTATCAATATTTTTTTGGATATGTCTCCCCAGGCAAGGGCAAAAAAAGCAGAAATAAACAAATGAGACTACATCAAAATTAAAAGCTTTTGCACAGCAAAGGAAACCATAAACAAAACGAAAAGACAACCTACAGAAACAGAAAAAATATTTGCAAACAATGCAACCAACAAGGGGTTAATATCCAAAATATGCAAACAGCTCACACAACTCAATATCAAAAAAACATACCAATCAAAAAATGAGCATAAGACCTAAATAGACATTTCTCCAAAGAAGACATACAGATGGCCCACAGGCACAAGAAGGGTGCTCAACATCACTAATCATCAGGATAATGCAAATCAAAACCACAATGAGATACCACCTCACACTTGCCAGAATGGCTATTGTCAAAGACAAGAAAGAAAAAATGTTGGCAAGTATGCAGTGAAAAAGGAACTTTCATGCAGTGTTGGTGGGAATGTAAATTGGTGAAACCCCTATGGGAAACAGTACAGAGGTTCCTCAAAAAAATTGAGAATAGAACCACCATATGATCCACATATTCCTCTTCTGGATACTTATCCAAAGAAAATGAAAACGCTAATTTGAAAAAATATAGGTACCATTATTTTCATTGCAGTATTATTTACAATAGCCAAGATATGGCAGAAACCTAAGTGTTCATCTATATGGATACAGAAGATGTGGTATATATATATATATATATATATATATATATATATATATATATATATATATATATATATATATATATATATATATATATATAAAATGGTATATTACTCATCCATAAAAAAGAATGAAGTCTTATTGTTACCAGAAGTGGGGTCTGGCTGCTTGCTGCTCAAAAGCCAATTAAGAGGCAAGGTTGATGGAATGGAAAGTTTGCTTTATTTTGGATGCTGGCAACCGGGGGTGTGTGGGGAGGGCGGGAGAGAGCTTTTATAGGCTAAGGGAGGGGGCTGGATGCAGAAACAGCACAGTCAGCTCTGACAGTCATCTTGAAATTGGTCATCAGTGGTCTGACCAGCGTCATCTTGATTGTTTTTTTTAATGTTTTTTTTTATTGTGGTAAAAGTCACATAATATAAAAGATACTATTTTAACCATATTTAACTGTACAGTTCAGTGGCACTAAGTACATTCACATTGTTGTGCAACTCTCACCATTATCCATTTCCCGAATTTTTCAACTTCCTAAACTGAAACGCTGTGCCCATTAAACACTAACTCCCCATTCCCCCTCTCCACCATCCCCACCTCCCAGCCCCTGGCATCTAGCAATGTACTGTCTGACTCTATGAATGTGACTATTTTAGGTACCTCATATAAGTGGAATCAAGCAGTATTTGTCTGCACCTAATGTATATTGGAATGCATTTTTAAGGTTAGCTTAATATAGGTCCAGCAAACAGATTGTACCTTCTGTTTTTCCCCCTGTGCTATACAGTAGGCTCTCACCAGCCATTTAATTCATACATAGTAGTGTACATACGTCAATCCCAATCTCCCAATCCATCCCACCCCCCACCCCCACTGGTGTACATTTGTTCTCTACACCTGTGTCTCTATTTCTGCTGTGCAAATAGGTTCATCTGTACCATTTTTCTAAATTCTACATGTATGTGTTAATATACAATATTTGGCTTTCTCTTTCTGACTTACTTCACTCTGTATGACAGTCTCTAGGTCCATCCACATCTCTACAAATGGCACAGTTTCGTTCCTTTTTACGGCTGAGTAATATTCCACTGTACATATGTACCACATGTTCTTTATCCACGCCTCTGCTGATGGACATTTAGGTTGCTTTCATATCCTGATTATTATAAATGGTGATGCAATGAATATTGGGGTGCATGTATCTATTGGAATTATGGTTTTCTCCAGGTATATGCCCAGGAGTGGGATTCCTGGGTCATATGGTAGTTTTATTTTTAGTTTTTTAAGGAACCTCCATACTGTTCTCCATAGTGGCTGTATCAATTTACATTCCAGTCAAGAGTGTAAGAGGGTTCCCTTTTCTCCACACCCTCTACAGCATTTATTGTTTGTAGATTTTCCAGTGATGGCTATTCTGACCAGTTTGAGGTGATACCTCATTGTAACTTTGAATTGCATTTCTCTAATAATTAATGATGTTGAGCAACGTTTCATGTGCCTCTTGGCCATCTATATGTCTTCTTTGGGGAAATGTGTATTTAGGTCTTCCACCCATTTTTTGATTGGGTTGTTTTTTGTTATTTGTTTTTTGATATTGAACTGCATGAACTGTTTGTATATTTTGGAGATTAATCCTTTGTCAGTTGCATTGTTTGCAAACATTTTCTCCCATTCTGAGGGTTGTCTTTTCATGTTGTTTATGGTTTCCTTTGCTGTGTAAAAGCTTTTAAGTTTAATTAGGTCCCATTTGTTTATTTTTGTTTTTATTTTCCTTACTCTAGGAGGTGGGTCAAAAAAGATCTTGCTGCGATTTATGTCAAAGATTGTTCTTCCTATGTCTTCCTCTAAGAGTTTTATAGTGTCTGGACTTACATTTAGGTCTTTAATTTATTTTGAGTTTATTTTTGTGTATGATGTTAGGGAGTGTTCTAAATTCATTCTTTTACATGTAACTGTCCAGTTTTCCCAGCACCACTTATTGAAGAGGCTGTCTTTTCTCCATTGTATATTCTTGCCTCCTTTGTCATAGATTAGGTGACCATAGGTGTGTGGGTTTATTTCTGGGCTTCCTATCCTGTTCTACTGATCTATATTTCTGTCTTTGTGCCAGTACCATACTGTCTTGATTACTGTAGCTTTGTAGTATACTCTGAAGTCAGGGAGCATGATTCCTTCAACTCTGTTCTTCTTTCTCAAGATTGTTTTGGCTATTCAGGGTCTTTTCTGTTTCCACACAAATTGTAAATATTTTTTGTTCTAATTCTGTGAAAAATGCCGTTGGTAATTTGATAGGGATAGCATTGAATCTGTAGATTGCCTTGGGTAGTATAGTTGTTTTCACAGTATTGATTCTTCCAATCCAAGAACATGGCATGTCTCTCCATCTGTTTGTATCATCTTTAATTTCTTTCACCAGTGTCTTATAGTTTTCTGCATACAGGTCTTTTGTCTCCCTAGGTAGGTTTATTCCTCGGTATTTTATTCTTTTTGTTGCAGTGGTAAATGGGAGTGTTTCCTTAATTTCTCTTTCTGATCTTTCATTGCTAGTGTATAGGAATGCAAGAGATTTCTGTGCATTAATTTTGTATCCTGCAAATTTACCAAATTAGTTGATTAGCACCGGTAGTTTTCTGGTACCATCTTTAGGATTTTCTATGTATAGTATCATGTCATCTGCAAACAGTGACAGTTTTACTTCTTCTTTTCCAATTTGGATTCCTTTTATTTCTTTTCCTTCTCTGATTGCCTTGGCTAGGACTTCCAAAACTGTGTTGAATAATAGTGGTGAGAGTGGACATCCTTGTCTTGTTCCTGATCTCAGAGGAAATGCTTTCATTTTTTTCACAATTGAGAATGATATTTGCTGTGGGTTTGTCATATATGGCCTTTATCATGTTGAGGTAGTTTCCCTCTATTCTCACTTTCTGGAGAGTTGTAATCATAAATGGGTGTTGAAATTTGTCAAAAGCTTTTTCTGCACCTATTGAGATGATCATATGTTTTTTATTCTTCAGTTTGTTAATATGGTGTGTCACATTGATTGATTTGCATATATTGAAGAATCCTTGCATCCCTGGGATAAATCCCACTTGATCATGGTATATGATAGTTTTAATGTGTTGTTGGATTAGGTTTGCTAGTATTTTGTTGAGGATTTTTGCATCTATGTTCATCACTGATATTGACCTGTAATTTTCTTTTTCTGTGGTATCTTTGGTTTTGGTATCAGGGTGATGGTGGCCTCATAAAATGAGCTTGCAGTGTTCCTTCTCTGCAAGTTTTTGGAAGAGTTTGAGAAGGATGGGTGTTAGCTCTTCTTTGATAGAATTGGCCTGTGAAGCCATCTGGTCCTGGACTTTTGTTTGTTGGAAGATATATAAGCACAGTTTCAATTTCATTACTTGTGATTGGTCTATTCATATTTTCTTTTTCTTCCTTGTTCAGTCTTGGAATGTTATACCTTTCTAAGAATTTGTCCATTTCTTCCAGGTTGTCAATTTTTTTGGCATATAGTTGCTAGTAATAATCTCTTATGATCCTTTGTATTTCTGTGGTGTCAGTTGTAACTTCTCCTTTTTCATTTCTAATTTTATTGATTTGAGTCCTCTCCCTTTTTTTTTCTTGATTAGTCTGGCTAAAGGTTTATCAATTTTGTTTATCTTCTGAAAGAACCAGCTTGTAGTTTCATTGATCTGTTGTATTGTTTTCTTCGTCTCTATTTCATTTGTTTCTGCTCTGATATTTATGATTTCTTTCCTTCTACTAACTTTGGGTTGTTTTGGCTTTTCTTTCTCTAGTTGCTTTAGGTGTAAAGTTAGGTTGTGTACTTGAGATTTTTCTTGTTTCTTGAGGTGGGATTGTATTGCTATGAACTTCCCTCTTAGAACTGCTTTTGCTGCATCCATAGGTTTTGGGTCATTGAGTTTTCATTGTCATTTGTTTCTAGGTATTTTTTGATTTCCTCTTTATTTCTCTAGTTATCTCTTGGTTATTTAGTAGCATATAGTTTAGCCTTCATGTGTTTGTTTTCACAGTTTTTTTTTCTTGTAATTGGTCTCTAATTTCATTAGAAATTAGAAATTTCTAAAATTAACATTGTGAAATTTCTAAATTAGCATTGTGGTTGGAAAAGATGCTTGATACGATTTCAGTTTTCTTAAATTTACTGAGGCTTGATTTGTGACCCAAGATGTGATCTATTCTGGAGACTGTTCCATGTGCACTTGAGAACAAAGTGTATTCTGCTGTTTTTGGATGGAATGTCCTATTAATATCAATTAAGTCTTTCTGGTCTAATGTGTCATTTAAGGCCTGTGTTTCCTTTTTAATTTTCTGTCTGGATGATCTGTCCATTTGTGTAAGTGATGTGTTAAATTCCCCCACAATTATTGTGTTACTGTTGATTTCACTTTTATTGCTGTTAGCATTTGCCTTATGTATTGAGGTGCTCCTATGTTGGGTACATAAATAGTTATAATTGTTATATCTTCTTCTTCGATTGCTTCCTTGATCATTATGTAGTGTCCTTCCTTGTCTCTTGTAACAGTCTTTATTTTAAATTCTAGTTTGTCTGATATGAGTATTGCTACTCCAGCTTTCTTTTGATTTCCATTTGTATGGAATATCTTTTTCCATCCCCTCACTTTCAGTCTGTATGTGTCCCTAGGTCTGAAGTGGGTCTCTTGTAGACAGCATATATACGGGTCTTGTTTTTGTATCCATTCAGCCAGTCTGTGTCTTTTGGTTGGAGCATTTAATCCATTTACATTTAAGGTAATTACTGATATGTATGTTCCTATTACCATTTTCTTAATTGTTTCGTGTTTGTTTTGGTAGGTCTTTTTCTTCTCTTGTGTTTCCCCCTTAGAAAAGTTCCTTTAGCATTTGTTGTAAAGCCGGTTTGGTGGTGCTGAATTGTCTTAGCTTTTGCTTGTCTGTAAAGCTTTTGATTTCTCCATTCAATCTGAATCATAGCTTTGCTTGGTAGAGTGACCTTGGTTGTAGGTTTTCCCTTTTCATCACTTCAACTATATTCTGCTATTTTCTTCTGGCCTGCAGAGTTTCTGCTGAAAAATCACATGATAACCTTATGAGGATTCCCTTGTATGTTATTTGTTGCTTTTCCCTTGCTGCTTTTAATATTTTTTTCTTTGAATTTAATTTTTGTTAGTTTGATTAATATGTGTGTCGGAATGTTTCTCATTGGGTTTATCCTGTATGGGAGTCTCTGCACTTCCTGGACTTGGGTGGCTATTTCCTTTCCCATGTTAGGGAAGTTTTCGACTATAATCTATTCAAATATTTTCTCAGACCCTCTCTCTTTCTCTTCTTCTGGGACCCCTATAATTCAAATATTGGTGTGTTTGATGTTGTCCCAGAGGTCTCTGAAACTGTTCTCATTTCTTTTCATTCTTTTTTCTTTATTCTGCTCCTCTGCAATTATTTCCACCATTTTATCTTCCAGCTCACTTATTCTTTCTTCTGCATCAGTTATTCTGCTATTGATTCCTTCTAGTGTAGTTTTCATTCCGTTATTGTGTTGTTCATCACTGTTTGTTTGTTCTTTACTTCTTCTAGCTCCGTGTTAAACGTTTCTTGTATTTTTGCAATCCGTGCCTCCATTCTATTTCTGAGAGTTTGAATCATCTTTAGTATCATTTCTCTGAATTCTTTTTCAGGTAGATTGCCTATTTCCTCTTCATTTATTTGGTCTTGTGGGTTTTTACCTTGCTCCTTTGTCTGTACCATATTTCTCTGTCACCTCATTTTTGTTGATGGGTGGGGCTGTGTTCCTGTCTTGCTGGTTGTTTGGCCTGAGGCGTCTAACACTGGACTTGCAGGCATTTGGGTGGAGCTGGGTCTTGGTGCTGAGATGAGGACCCCCAGGAGAGCTTACAACAATTAATATTCCCTGGGACTTGACTTTCTCTGTTAGTCCAGCAACTTGGACTCAGCGCTCCCACCACAGGGGCTCAGGCCCAACCCTGGGCCAGGGAACCAAGACCCCACAAGCTGCACGGTGTGGCAAACAAACAAACAAAACCAAAAACCTGACAACAAACAAAAAAAAGCAGAACAATAAGAAATAATAAAAAAAAAATAAAATTAGAAAAATAAAAATATATTAGAAAAAATAAAAATAAAAATGAAACAACAAAAACAGAACAAAACAACAGCAACAGAAAAAGGAAAAAATTGAACAAACATAAATAAACAAAAATGAAGAGATAAAAAATAAATTAAAAAATAACAATTCCTTGGTGCATCCACTATCAGTGTCCTTGCCCCTAAAGTGAGCTACTTCCAACCCCTGCCTCCCCAGGAGGGCCTCCAAGACCTGCAGGTAGGTCTCTGGCCCTGCTTTGTCATCCCTACCTCTGCATGTGTTCCTTTCACCAACATCTGCTGCTGAAACTGGCCTGGAGCACACATGCCCGTGCAGGCTGGCTGGGGCACAGGCTTCCACAGGAGTGGCCACAGCAGCTGGCACAGGTGGAGGAGGCTTTGGAGGGGAGTGGTGCTTGGCCCATCTGGACCCATGTGGGCAGAGGAGACTTTGTCAGTGGCGGCATGCAGGCCACTAGGATCTGTGCAGCCTACAGAGGCTTTGGGGGATGCAGTTCTCATGTCCACTTGGACCTGTGCAGCTAGAGGAGGCCTCAGTGGGGGTGGGGCTGAGGCCCAGGACCCATGCGGCTGGAGCAGGCTTTGTCAGGGGTGGCAGGTGGGCCTCCGAGACCTGCGTGGCCCTCGGAGGTTTTGGTGGGGGCGGGGCCCAGGCCCAGGACCCTAGCAGGCTCACCGGGGCTTGAGGGGCAGGTGAGCCTGCTCAGGTGTGCGCCCCTGCCACTGCACAAGGAGGCCAGGCTCGCAGGCAGGGAAGGGGACTGCAATAGTGGCTCTGCCCTTCGCACATCACTGAACAATGACACCCCACTTCCCTGGTGGCCCAGGCTTCCTCCGCCAACCTTCCTGGCTGTGGAGCCCTCCTTCCATGCTGCCTCAGGCCATCTTCTCACCATCAGCAGCCGTCCCCTCCCTGTGTCCACCCTCCAAACCCCATTCTCCAGTACCCAGCCTTCCTCCCCACCAGGAGACACACGACCTAGCCTGGGGTGTGGAGGGCTGCGGCACAGACCACAGGCCCCACTCCATCCTGCCCCCTACAGACCAGTAGCTGCATTCCCTTCTGATCCCCAGAAAGTCCCCCTCTGTCCCCACCAATACCCCCTGCTGCGAGTGGGCCCCCCCCTGAGTGCAGGAGCCTCTCCTCTCCCCTAGCCCCTTTCCAGGGGCGCCAGTCCTGTGCCATTTCCACCCCTCTTCACCCCCTCCTTCCTTCCCATGTCCCACCCGGTTGCACAGGGACCCCTCCTGTCCACTTAAGTGTCTGAGGTCCACAACTAGCACCCAGCAGGTGCTCCATGAGAACTTCTCTGATGCCCCCCTACTGTACCTGTGAGGAGACGTGAACTCTACGTCCTCCTACTCCGCCATCTTGACTCCACCCCTTGATTGTTTTAAGTACAGTTAATCTTCAGTTCCAGGGTCGGTTTGTTCCCATTTCCTTGAGGCCAATTCTCATAATTGTGGTAGCTTATGTCATGGCTACAGTCTGGTCGTCATGTAGTTAACTTCTCCACCTGGTGGAGGTTTCAGTATCTATAAGACAGATCACAGGATATGGTTCAGAATGTTATCTGTAGCCCTTGAGAAGGAACTAAATGTCCTTGACTATGCTTAATGACTAGACTATTATTATTTGGTCTCCTTTGACTGTTTTCTTTTGTTTCTGCATTTTCTCACTTCTCTGATTAAAAATATTCTTTGGTGAAAGTTTTTCCACAGACGAAAGGCAGGCAGAGGACATGGGGGACAATGACCATAGGGTCCTGCTCCATTTCATTGTTGTTGGTGAAAACATGAATCGATGGATGAATGGATATAGAAGTTGGGGTATATATATACAATGAAATATTTTTCAGCCTTAAAAATTAAGGAAATCTAACTTTTGTGACAACATGAATAGACCTTGAAGGCATTATGTTAAGTGAAATGTCAGACAAAGACAAATACCGTATTATTTCACTTATTGTGGAATCTGATAAACAAAACAAATGAACAAACAAAACAAAACAGAAACAGACTTAGATACAGAGAAAAAATTGGTGGTTGCCAGAGGGGAAGAGGGGATGGGTGAAATAAGTGAAGGAAATTAAGAGGTACAAACTTCCAGCTGTAAAATACGTAAGGCATGGGGATGTAATGTAGAGCATAGCAAATGTCATCAGTAATACTGTAACAACTTTGTATTGTTACAGACTGTAACTGGTCTTATTTTGATTATTTCACAGTGTATAAAATAATCAAATGACTATGTTGTACATGTGAAACTAATATAATATTGTGCATTAATTATATCAATAAAATAAAATAAAATAAAAAACTCTGCTCTGTGAATGCCCAGAGAATGAGAAGACAAGCCGCAGATTTAGAGAAAATATTTATAAAAGAATTATCTGATAAAGGACTATTATCCAAAATATACAAAGAACTCTTGAAACTCAATAATAAGAAAATGAACAACCCTCAGTAAAAAATTGGCAAAAGACCTGGACAGCTCACCCAAGAATATATACAGATGGCAAAGAAGCATATGAAAAGATCTTCCACATCATATGTCATCAGAGAAATACGAATTAAAAAAACGAGATACCACTATACACTTATTAGAATGGAATGCTGACAACACAAAATGCTGGTGGGCATAAGGAACCAAAGTAACTCTCATTCATTGCTGGTGAGAATGCAAAATCAGACAGTCAGTTGGAAGACAGTTTGCCAATTTCTTACAAAACTAAGCAGTCTTACAAATGCAATCTAGCAATTTCATTCCTTGGTATTTACTCAAATAAGCTGAAAACTAATGTCCACTAAAAAACTCACATGTGGATGTTTATAGCAGCTTTATTCATAACAGCCAAAACTTGGAAGCAACCAAGATGTCCTTCAGTAGTTGAATTGATAAATAAACCATGGTACATCCAGAGGATGGAATGTTATTCAGTACTAAAAAGAAATGAGCTATCAAGCCATGAAATGACATGGAGGAAACTTAAATGTACATTACTAAGTGAAAGAAGTCAATCTGAAAAGGCCCACATACTGTATGATTCTAAGTTTATGACATTCTGGAAAAGGCAAAACCATGGAGATAGCAGAATGATCAGCAGTTGCTGGAGTTGGGAGAGGAAGGGATAAATAGGCTGAGCACAGAGGTTTTTCAGGGCAGTGAAAATATTCTGTATGATACTATAATGATTGATACATGTCATTATAAATATGTATAACCCCACAGAATGTACACCAACAGTGAATCCTAAAGTATGGACTTTGGATGATTATGATGTGTCAATATAGGTTCATCAGTTATAACTAATGTACCATTTTGTGGGTGATGTTGATAATGAGGGAGACTATGCATGTGTTGGAGTAGAGTGTATATGGGAAATCTCTGTTCTTTCCTCCTAATTTTGCTTTGAATGTAAAACTCTGAAAATAATCTTCAAAATGAAATTTAAAACAAGACAGTGAATTGTCTTAAAAATCTTATATGAGTTATAAATAGCATTGGAGTTGTGAGTATATGGCAAAAGTTTTGAGTATGGCACTTGGACAACTTAGAGTATGAACAACTACACTACAGACCTATGCAGTAAAGATTGTTGACTGTCCAGCCATAACTGTGAATTAAAGAATTGTTGCACCTACTGCAGGCATATACAGTATGGAATATCTTTTTGTCATCCCTTCACCTTGAGCCTACGAGTGTTCTTAAGGCAAAGTGGATCTCCTATAGGCAGCATGTAGTTTAAAATCGTTTCTATCCACTAAGCCACTGTATGTCTTTGGATTGGAGGGTATAAGCTATTTACATGTAGAGTAATTATTGATAGATAAGGACTTACTAATGTCATCTTACTAATAGTTTTCTGGTTGTTTTATAGTTTTATTGTTCCTTTCTTCCTCTTGTGCTGTATTCCTTTGTGAATTGATGATTTTGTGTAGTTGTGTGCTTTGAGTCCCTTCATCTTTTGAGTAGCTACTCAAGTGTTTTGCTTTGTGGTTACTATGAGGTTTAACATTATATATATATATAACAGTATATTTTAAGCTGACAACAACTTAACTTCAATTGCATAAAAACTCTACCCTTTCTCTCCCTCCTTTTATGTTTAAAAAATTTTTAATACAATTTTTAGAGGTTACACTCCAGTTACAATTATCACAAAATATTGGTTATATTCCCCGTGTTGTACATCTTTTTTAAAAATTAATTAATTTATTTATTTTTGGCTGCGTTGGGTCTTCGGTGCTGTGCATGGGCTACTCTTCATTGTGGTGCATGGGCTTCTCATTGTGGTGGCTTCTCTTGTTGCAGAGCACAGGCTCTAGGCACACAGGCTTCAGTAGTTGTGGTGTGCGAGCTCAGTAGTTGTGGCTTGAGGGCTTAGTTGCTCCACGGCATGTGGGATCTTCCCAGACCATGGCTTGAACCCGTGTCCCCTGCATTGGCAGGCAGATTCTTAACAACTGCGCCACCAGGGAAGCCCTACAATACATCTTTGTAGCTTATCTTACACCCAACAGTTTGTACCTGTACATTCTCCACCCCTATATTGCCCTTCCCCCTCCACTGGTAATGACTAGTTTGTTCTCTATATCTGTGAGTCTGCTTTGTTTTTGTTATATTCACTAGTTTGTTGTAGTTTTTAGATTCCACATATAAATATTACACCATATTTGTCTTTCTCTGTCTGACATTTCACTTAGCATAATGCCCTCCAAGTCCATCCATGTTGCTGCAAAAAAAGAAGATTACAGGCCAATATCGCTGATGAACATAGATGCAAAAATCCTCAACAAAATATTAGCAAATTGAATCCAACAATACATTACAAGGATTATACACCATGACCAAGTGGGATTTATCCCAGGGACACAAGGATTTTTCAATATCTGTAAATCAATCAATGTGATAAAACACATTAACAATTGAAGAATAAAAACTATATGATCATTTCAACAGATGCAGAAAAAGCTTTTGACAAAATTCAACATCCATTTATGATAAAAACTCTAAACAAAGTGGGTGCAGAAGACACAACTCAACATAATAAAGGCTAAATATGACAAACCCACAGCTAACATCATACTCAATGGTGAAAAGCTTAAAGCTTTTCTTCTATGATCAAGAACAAGACAAGGATGCCCACTCTTGCCACTTATATTCAACATAATATTGGAAGTCCTATCCATAGCAATCAGAGAAGAAAATGAAGTAAAGGTATCCAAATTGGAAAGGAAGAAGTAAAATTTTCACTGTTTGCAGATGACATGACACTATGCATAGAAAATCCTAAAGATGCCACCAGAAAACTAGTAGAGCTCATTAATAAATTCAGTAAAGTTGCAGGATACAAAATATACAAAAATCTGTTGCATTTCTATACACTAACAATGAACTATCAGAAAGAGAAATTAAAGAAACAATCTCATTTACCATTGCATCAAAAAGAATAAAACACTTAGGAATAAATCTACCTAAGGAGGTAAAATACCTGAACTCAGAAAACTATAAGAGGTTGATGAAATAAATTGAATATGACACAAACAAATGGAAAGATATAATGTGTTCTTGAACTGGAAGAATTAATATTGTTAAAATGACCATACTACCCAAGGCAATCTATAGATTCAATGCAAACCCTATCAAAGTACCAATGGTATTTTTCACGCACCTAGAATGAAAAATTTTTAAATTTGTATGGAAACAGAAAAGACCCCAAATAGCCAAAACTATCTTGAGGAAAAAGAACAGAGTAGAAGGAATCATGCTCCCTGATTTCAGACTATACTACAAAGCTACAGTCATCAAAACAGTATGGTACAGGCACAAAAGCAGACACATAGATCATTGGAACAGAATAGAAAGCCCAGAAATAAACCCATACACTTATGGTCAATTCATCTACAGCAAAGAAAGCAAGAATATACAATGGAGAAAAGACAGTCTCTTCAATAAGTGGTGCTAGGAAAACTGGACAGCTACATGTAAAAGAATGAAATTAGAACATTCTGTAACACCCTACACAAAAATAAAGTCAAAATGGATTAAAGACCTAAATGTAAGACCGATACTATAAAACTCCTAGAGGAAAACATAGGCAGAATGCTCTTTGACATAAATCGCAGCAGTATTTTCTTTTTTTTGGATCTGTCTCCCAAAATAAAGGAAATAAAAGCAAAAATATACAAATGGGACCTAATTAAAGTTAAAAGCTTCTGCACAGTAAAGGAAACCATAAACAAAATGAAGACGACCTGCTGAATGGGAGAAAATATTTGCAAATGATATGAATGATAAAGGATTACTATCCAACATATATAAAGAGCTCATACAACTCAACATCATAAAAACATACAACCGTATTAAAAAATAAGCAGAAGACCCAAATAGACATTTTTCCAAAGAGGACATGCAGAAGGCCAACAGACACATGAAAGGATGCTCAACATCTTTAATCATCAGGGAAATGCAGATCAAAACCACAGTGAGATATCACCTCACACCTATCAGAATGGCTGTCATCAAAACACAAATAACACAAATAACAAATGTTGGTGAGGATGTGGAGAAAAGGGAACTGTTGTACACTGTTTGTGGGAATGTAAATTGGTGCAGCCACTATGGAAAACACTATGGAGGTTTCTCAAAAAACTAAAAATAGAACTACCATATGACCAGCAATTCCACTCCTGGGTACATATCTGAAAAAAAAAACAAAAACACTAATTCGAAAAGATACATACACTTCAATGTTCATAGCTGCATTATTTACAATTGGCAAGAGATGGAAGAAACCTAAGCGTACACCAACAGATGAATGGATAAAGAAGATTGGTATATATAGAATGGAATACTACTCAGCCATAAAAAAGAATAAAATTTTGCCTCCTTTTGTGTTTTTCATGTCACAATTTATCTCTTTTTCTATTGTGTATTTATTAACAAATAATTATAGGTATAACTATTTTTAATACTTCATCCCTTAATCTTATTAGTAATATTTAAGTGGTTAACACACTTCTATATTACAGTATTAAGATATTCTGAATTTGACTATATACTTACATTTAAGAGTGCATTTTATATTTTTTATATGGTTTCATGTTACTAATTAGCATACTTTAATTTCAGCTAGAAGAACTCCTTTCAGCATTTCTTATAAAAAAGTTCTAGTGGCTATGAACTCCCTTAGCTTCTGTTTATCTGGAAATATCTTTATCTCTTCTTCATTTCTTCATGACAAAGGACAACTTTGCCAGTTAAAGTTTTTTTTTAGACATTTTTTTTCTTTCAGCACTTTGAATATAGCATCCTATTTTCTCCTGGCTTGAGAAATTTGCTGATAGCTTTATGGGGGTTCCTGTGTAAATGATAAGCTTCTTTTCCTTTGATGATTTTAAGATTCTCCTTGTGTTTGATTCTTGACAGTTTTATCACAAAGTGTCTTGGAGAAGATCTTCTTGAGTTGTGTTTGTTTGGGGACCTATTAGCTTCACAAACTTGGGTGTCCAAATCTCTCCCCAAATTTGAGATGTTTTCAACCATTATTTCTTTAAATAAGCTTTCTGTTCCTTTTCCTTCTCTTTTCCTTCTGGGACTCCAATAATTTTCTCATTGCTTATTTTCATTATAGTGCATGGTTTACATAGGCTTTCTTTACTTTTTTTTTCATTCTTTTTTTCTTTATCTTCTCTGGCTGGGTTATTTGAAGAGTCTGTCTGCTACTTCACAGATTTTTTTTCTTCCTCTTGATCTGTTCTGATTTTGATGCTCTCTATTGCATTTTTCATTTTATTCACCATATTTGTCAGTTCCAGAATTTCTGTTTGGTTCTTTCTTTTTTAAATGATTTCTATCTCTTTGTTAAATTTCTTATTTTGTCTGTGTGTTATTTTCCTGATTTTGTTGAATTGTCTGTGCTTTCTTGTAGCTCATTGAGTTTCCTTAAAACAGCTATTTTGAATTCTTTATGAGGTAAATTGACTATCTCTATGTCTTTGGGGTTGATTATTGGAAAAATATTGTGATCCTTTAGTGGTGTCATGTTTCCTTGATTTTATGTGTTCCTTGAAGTCTTGCATTGCTATCTTTGCATTTAAAATAGCAGTCACCTCCTCCAGTCTTTACTAACTGACTTCAGGAGAGAAATACCTTCTGTCATCTTATTAGCAATTCTAAGGCTTTCTCAGACCTTCTATGAATACAGCTGCTTTGTGCCTCTTGCTCCCTCTTGTGGCAGAATTCTTAAGCTTGTACGCCTTCTCTCAATCCTGCAATGCACCAGTCCAAGTTCTGGCAGCCTCCCTTTTGCTTTCCCAAGGGTGGTACTAAATGCCCGGATTGTGATCTCTCCCTGGCCTGCAGTTTGGACCAGCTTTCTGTACATGCTCACTAGCCATCTGCGAAAATTCACTCTTGCTGCCACTGGGAGCGCTCAGAGGGGGTCAGCCATGAGGTGGAGGGTGATGTGGGTGAGGTACATAAAACACTGGGATGACCTTCAGCTATCTGGGGAGATCTACACACGAGAAGTCTCAGGGGCTCATTTGAGGGCCTCCCAGTGTAGTCCATGATGTCATTATTAGGATTCTGTTCCATTGATACTTTCCAAACACTGGCTGCTGTTCTCCCAGCTGCTCACTGCCCCTTAGTTGTCCAGCTCACAACTCAGGACTCTAGATGGAATGAGAGAGAAATGTCAGTGTTCTTTGGCAGTGTTCTGCACAACTGGAGAAGTCACGCACTCACACACTCTCACTTTTCCCTGCAGGAGAAATCATGAGCCAAGGACTCTCTTGGCATTGAACACTGGTAAAGTCAATGTGTTCCTCACCCTCTCCAATGCATATAATCTCTGATTTTTTTCTCCAAAAGTGTGCTGGGACTTCTCCACTGGACTTCCACAAAGGCTCTCTCATTTGTGGGTGATAATCTAAGTCTGTTTGTTCTCCAGGGGCTCCCAGACAATGGCCTAGAGGGGCTGGAGTTGGTTCATGGTGCATTTCAGGGTCCACAGATGGGACCAAGTACTGTATGGCTATTATCTGACATATGGGTGGGCAATATTCCTCCTGGGCCCTTAGACATCGGGTGCTGGATCCCACAGCTCCCACAAAGGTACTTTTGTCCATAGATGGATGCCAAATTGCTGTTGCTGAGGGAGGTATACAAGTGAAGGACATTTTTTTTCCTTCCAGTTTTATTGAGATATAATTGACATAAAGCACTGTATAAGGAGTACAGCATAATGATTTGACTTATATATATCATGAAATGATTATCACAATGACTTTAGTAAATATCCATCATCTGATATAGATGCAAAGTTAAAGAAATTAAAAAAATTTTTTCTTGTGATGAGAACTCTTAGGATTTACTCTCTTAACAACTTTCATATATAACACACAGCAGTGTTAATTGTATTTATCATGTTGTGTATTACATCTGTAGTACTTATTTATCTTATAACTGGAAGTTTGTACCTTTTGAATGCCTTTATCCAATTCCCCCTCCCTCCACCCCCTCCTTTGGTAACCACAAAGCTGATCTCTTTTTCTATGAGTTAGTTTGTTTTTGAAGTACAATTGACCTACAACACTATGTTAGTTCCTGTTACACAACATAGTGATTTGGTATTTCTATACATTTCAAAGTGATCACTACGATAAGTCTAGTTATGATATGTCACCATACAAAGATATTACATAGTTATTGACTATATTCCCCACACTGTACATTTCATAGCTGTGACTCATTTATTTTGCAACTGGAAGTTTGTACCTCTTAATCTCCCTCCCCTATTTCTTTCTTCTCCCCATGCCCCTCCCCTCTGGCCACTACCTGTTTGTTCTCTGTATCTATGGCTCTGTTTCTGTTTTGTTATGTTTTCATTTGTTTTGTTTAAAGTTCACATACAAGTGAGATCATACAGTATTTGTCTTCCTCTGTCTGACTTATTTCACTTAGCATAATACCCTCTAGGTCCATCCATGTCGTTGCAAATGGCAAGGTTTCATTCTTTTTTATGGCGAGTAATAATCCATTGTATATATATACACCACATCTTATTCAGCCATCTCCCTGTCATCACTCCCACTTCTTTCCCTTTATATTACTTTGATGGACTTTCTCTGGTCCTAGGTTTTTTCTTCATGTCCCTCTTCAAAGTATGACAGTTCCAACTGCTTGGGTTCTTACTAGGCCAAGGAGTTCTTGGTTGTTTTAACATTACCAGCCACAGTGTAAATAAGGAGGAATGAAAGCATTAGTTTATGCCATATCTACACTAGACATCAAGGCAACTGAACTGACCCACTATGGGAATCAAAGATTTAGCACCCGTTAGGATCTATGATATCATCTAATTTAATTTTCACATTTGACTTACAGGAAATAGAAGGGAAAAAAGGGTTCTCTCCCAGACCACTCTGGACTACTAATAGAACTCAGGTCTTCTGTCTCCCAACCCAGTGCTCTTTTAATTATGTATTGCTTATAAATATATTTCTTAAATTTATCAAATACATGCATGGCAAGAATCTGACTGCCATTTTGAAAAAGGAAAATCTAGTCTTTGGCATTGCTGTACCCAGGGGCTCTCACTGGGAGATTATCCTATATTCTGGGCTTCCCCCCTCCCATAATTTATTAATATGTCTTTACCCTGAGCTCAGTTCTTCAGAGCTCTGTCTGCTGCTTTCCCAGGTGACAGCAGGTGTGTTAATAGCCCACCCTCTATTCCTTGCTATATAATTGAACCTTCTGGCAAGAGTGCCCTAACCTAGAAGAATGATTAATAGTATAAACTTTAGGCACTGTGGCAGGTAAGCTAGAGGGATGTTTAGGGATGATGCACCCTGCAATCGTTCTCAAATCATACTATGTGTAGTGATGTCAAGTTTTTTCACGTTCAGGGTCAGAACTTATAATATTAGAGGTATAGAAAAAGGATCTTTGCAGTTGATGGAGACATGTCATTCGCCAACCTTATCAGTCTTTCTCTTTATGGCTGTAGGCATAAGAAGAATGAAAAATGATAGACTATTTAGCAGATTTTGGGACATCTCATAGAGGTGTGGAGAAAAGGGAAACTTCGTACACTGTCGTGGGAATGTAAATTGGTGCAGCCAGTATGGAAAACAGTATGGAGCTTCCGTAAAAAACTAAAAATAGAATTACCATATGACCCAGCAATCCCACTACTGGGCATATACCCAGAGAAAACCATAATTCAAAAAGACACATGCACCCCAGTGTTTATTGCAGCACTATTTACAGTAGCCAGGACATGGAAGCAACCTAAATGTCCATCAACAGAAGGATGGATAAAGAAGATGTGGTACATATATACAATGGAATATTACTCAGCCATAAAAAGGAATGGAATTGGGTCATTTGTAGAGATGTGGATGGACCTAGAGACTGTCATACAGAGACACTCTTGTATTTCCCAGACAAGAGAAATAAAGACTGGATTCCCAGCTATCTCAGAGTTCTGCTTGTTGATTGGCTTCACTCCTGCCCTCTGCCTCCTACCAAGTGACTCAGTTCTAGTCCAAACTGCTTAAAACATTAAAAAAATCACACAACAAAAGTAGAATGCAAAGTTGATCTCAGGAATAATGTTTTTGCTATTTAATCTACTTTATTGTGCATATATATAAAATATAGAAATGTGTACATGTGTATACTCATAAGCAGTATATGATGTCAGAATAGCATAGTGGTTAAGAACATAGGCTTAAACAAAACAGTGTAGGAAGAATGCTTAATGCTGAACCTGGCACATATTAAATGCTTACTAAATACCGACTGAATAAATGAAAGAATGAAATAACGAAGTGTGCCACCTTAGAAGTTAGCTCCCGGAAGGTAGAGATCACATGCTGTGTAGACATGGCAGGGGCCATGCACATGACAGGTGTACAAAGAATGGCAAAAGAACCTGAGGAGAGCCCCTAAGTAAAAAGAACTAAGACCCACTACCTTGGTGGAGTTTTGAATGGTCAACATGTTTAATATAAGCAGTGTAGAAAATCCTGATGAAAGAATTGGATTAACGTACCGATCAGAAGGCATAGATTGTGAAATTACTCTTCACTAGAAACAAAAATATTGTGATTTGATATCTTCCCAGCTCTTTTGCATAATTGTTAGTCCTAACAATTATCTTAGGTGTAATTATTCCTGTCACACCAAGGTTAAAAGAGTTAAACTACTTTCCCAAGATTGTCTAGATGGAAATGGCAGGCAGGAAGCATAAGGCCAGGTCTACAATAAATATAATGTAAATCCAATGTTTCTTTCTCTGAATCATGACAGCCTTCCTACAACTGGTAAAGCGGTAAGAGGCAGCAATTTCAAGGGAGTGAGAACGCTATAGGAACACAGAATATGGTGAATAATTTGTGACTAAAGTCTCTTTCATAAAGCCAAATTTAAAAAGCTGTCAAGGGAAGCAGTAGGCAAACATGGCGATCGAAGCCTGTGGTCTATGTTTGAGAGGGATTAGGCAGCTTGCTTTCCCATCTGACTGCTGAAAGAAGGGAGGGGAGATAATTCTAGACTGTCACAAATTGTATTTGCTGATGCTTTTCATTGAGCTATCAGAGGTCTGTAAATAATAGAATTTGAGAGCTGGTGGCTTCCTTCAAGGGATAAGTCCACTAGCACTGACTTTTAGGGACAGCTCTGCAGGGCTGAGGATGGTGTCCCACGTGCCCTCGATTGGAGGAGCAAGGATCCTCTTTTATTTGTAGCTGCTGGGGATGCCAGTTTGATCCTTCCAATTTTCGCCAGTACCCCACCTCAATTAGCACCTCTAAGTGTGTGTGTGTTAATAAGTAGTGTGTCTATATTAATTCCTGCTCTTAATTCTCCCCATCTATCCAGAGGAAGACAGAAATACTCAGTTTCTGTGTGTCATATCTCTCATGCCTCTCCTAAAGCAATTTTGAAATATATACCAAGAGCTATAAAGACTTCAACCCTTTCACCCAATAATCAATTTGTAAAAATATATCCAAAGGAAATGATCAGATTCTGGTAAAGATTTATGTATAAAGATGCTGATGAAGTCATTATTTATAATAGCAAAACACTGAAAACAGACTAAATACCAAAGCAAAATGACTAAATTATGGCATATTCAAACATTGTTCTGCTGTTAGTTTCAAAGATTATGTATTGACATGGGAAACTATGAAAGTGCAAAAGCAGCATACAATATACAATATAATTAAAACTGTAAAAAATGCACTATACACACATATAAAAATGTTATGCAATTTAAAGATATTAAAATGGTAGCATATGGTAAAATTATGGGAGATTTTAATTTTATTCTTCATACTTCTATTTCATATATTTTCTAGTGGAAGCAAGTATTTTTATAATAAAGAAAAAGTTATCTTAATGGCCATACTTTCCATCCATCAGACCCTAATACAGATCCTTATTAAATCATAAACTGACAGTTCTGGTTGCATTATCTAAACATATTGAGTCTAACTTATTTTTGAAATGTCTTTTTTAAAAAAAATTAATATCATTTTGGGTCAATATAGTGTGAGAAAAAAACAATCAGTAGTCCTATCTAAATAACAATACATAGGACAGGTTTTATAGATTCCTACCTAGAGTTTTAACATGGTGTTATCACCTTGGGCAATATTACTCTTGAGAGATAACAAGGCAGGTGCTGCTTTGGATGGATGACCAAATTTTGTTGAAAGTTATGAAGTAAAGATCAGTTCTAAAATAACATGTTGGTCCTCCCTGCTTGTGGCTGTGTTTCACTAGATGGGGTCTTTGATGCCACTATTGTACTTGGAAGTGCGACCAGTTTTATTAACACCATCAATTCATCATCATATACAGACCTTAAAAGGCAAATAATTTGAAATATACCAATGTTACAAAATCACCTCATGGACACTCAGAATGTCAGAATTAAATGAGGCTTTACAGATTGTCTAGTTTATGGAATCATTAAATCAAGTGTCCATTATCACCAGGTAACATCAATGAATGCAGTAGGTGTCAATGGAAAAAATGCACAACCTAAAAGTTGAGAATTATGTTTTATTTGGTGGACAAAACTGAGGTCTTAAACCCAGAAGACAGCCTCTCAGAGAGCTCTGAGGGACTGATCTGAAGAGGTAAGGGAGGAGCCAGGATATATAGGAGTTTTGCGATAAAAACCAGGTAGTCAGAACATCAAAAGATTACAGTTAATTAAAGAAAGCCGGACATCTCAAGTTAATGAATTTAGCGTTTTTCTATACGAGTAGATGCAAGAGTCTGGGCTCATTGAAATCATTCTTTTGATAAGCAGTATCCTGCTTTTCTCCATCTTGAATCCCCTCGGGGTGCACAGTTGGGGGTGGCTGCAGTGGTTGCTGGTTTGATGGCTGCAACACCCTTTGTTTACTGATATGGCAGGCGACAGTTTTAATCCGCATAGGTCATTTGTAAGAAAACACTTCCTTTCCACAAAAAAGGCACTCTCTCCATCCCCCACCCCACCAAATATTAAAAAATAATACACGTAGCTATCATGGTCTGTATTTTTTCCATAATTTTGAAAGAGATATGGGTTCAAGAAATATATTGCTTCCTTTCTAACTATACCATAAGACAAACAAAATAACCTGAGTTTCAGGGAGACAAGAGGGAATAGTAATGACATTGGAAAAACAGAAAATAAATGCTCCAACCTCACACCAGTCAGAATGGCCATCATCAAAAAGAATAGATGCTGGAGAGGGTGTGGAGAAAAGGGAACCCTCCTACACTGTTGGCAGGAATGTAAATCGGTGCAGCCACTATGGAAAACAGTATGGAGGTTCCTTAAAAAACTAAAAATAGACTTACCATATGATCCATCAATCCCACTCCTGGGGATATATCCAGAGAAAACTCTAATTCGAAAAGAAACATGCACCCCAGTGTTCATTGCAGCACTATTTACAATAGCCAAGACACGGAAGAAATTTAAGTGTCCATCGACAGATGAATGGAAAAAGATGTGGTATATATATATATATATATATATATATATATATATATATACAGTGCAATATTAGCCATAAAAAGAATGAAATAATGCCATTTGCAGCAACATGGATGGACCTAGAGATTATCATACTAAGTGAAGTCAGACAAATATATCACTTATATGTGGAATCTAAAAAATGATATAAATGAACTTACTTATAAAACAGAAACAGACTCACAGACATAGAAAACAAACTTATGGTTACCAAAGGGGAAAGGGGGGGAGGGATAAATTAGGAGCTTGGGATTAACAGATACACACACAATAAATATAAAATAGAAAAACACCAAGGTCCTACTGTATAGCACAGGGAACTATATTCAGTATCTTGTAATAACCTATAATGGAAAAGAATCTGAAAAAGAATATATATATCTAATAAAATAAAAAGAATATATATATATATATATAACTGACTCACTTTGCTTACACCAGAAACTAATACCACATTGTAAATCAACTATACTTTAATTAAAAAAAAAGAAAAAAATAAACCAAAACACAAATTGATAGCATTGCATTGTGTGAGTGTACAGAAATTTACTTACCTGGTACCTCTTAATGGCTGTATTTTCCAAATGTTCTGTTATTATAATGAGTAATGCTGATGTCAATATTCTTATTACACATGTATTTGCACAAATGTTCTCCACACCCATTTGTTGGCATTGTCTTTGTTTGTGGTATGTGTAAAGATCAATATTGCTTCAACTCTACGTGGTCAAGTTTATCACTTCCCCCCGCACTGCCCCCCACCCCACAAAAAAAGTAAGAAAATAAATGCTCCATCAAAAAGGGGCAAGTTGCTACTCAGCTCTTGCTGATTGTTCACATGTGGAATTTCTCAAGGGAAGCCAGAAATCTGGATTTCTACGTGAAGTCTCTTAAATGCTGGCAACTAATTCAAAATGTGTGAAAAAAATTCTGCAGGTCAAAAAGACACGTGTGTCTGAGGACTGGTTATAGCTTAGTTTGCAACCTTGATCTAACCCAACCTCTTACCTTCGAGATGATGGATAAAATGAGGCTCACTGAGTGTCCTGATTTTTGCTAGAGGTCACTCAGGTGATAGAACAGGGATTACAACTCAGATTTATGGTAATTACAACTGAAGAATTCTCTATCTCCCAGAGAATTTCCTACATTTAGGTAAGTGAAGCATCCCATAAAGTGGTAAATGTCATTTAATGAGAGATTTAAAGGCATGTGGCTTCTGCCCTCAGTAATATTAAATGCAATGTAAAAGTATTTCCTACATAGCATATCCTACTCCACATCCAAGAAGTTATCAATGAAAAGTATAGATTTTTATCCAGCCACATAGTAAAGTTTCAAAAAAGAATTTTAAAACAAAACATGAAACTTCTCTGTAGGTTTAAGTGTGTCATCTCTGCTTTAACATTTTGAAATTTAAAGTCTTTTTGAAATATTCAGTACAATTACCAAAGATACTGGGAAACATCAAACAGTTTTTCTTATTATGTTACATTTGCTGTTTTGCTAAATTTGCAAAAGCTTGGGATAAGTTTTTTAAAAAACTAATATTATTGCATGTTAATCACCTTGAGTAATAATAACTCAAGTAGAATGTTAACACTTGAGTGTCTTATATAGTCTGCTAACAAGAGTCAAAACTTTTGCGCCAAGTAACTTCACATTTCAACATTTCTTGCACTAAAACATTATGCTTGGTAAGGTGGAACTCCACTTGTACTTTTATTTTTATAGTTCACAAGTAGGCATGCAGGGTGAATGCAAAGTTGTTTAGAAACAAATTCCTACTTAGCCAAATGCCAAACACTGGGCACAACAAAGGCCTCCAAAGCCAACAGATAGCATGAATTACTTACAGGGTTAGACATAACACTAGCAAATGTGGGAAGCGGCAATATGCAAAACAAACCTTTTAAAAGGAATCCTTAATTACTTTATAATGATGAAAGCAGGAGATGGAAGGAAGAAAGGAAGATGCACCAAAGAACGCACAATTCATTAATACAGATTTGCACTTTATTGTAATTTTGCATCCTGAGATAATAAAATTTAATATCTGACAAGTGAACAACGACAGAAGCAGCAGTGAAAGTTTCAGAGAGGCAGGTATCCTTCATTTTGGCACAGCTGTATATAGGTTGAGTTCTTCCAGGGGAGTCACTCCCGAACTCAAGGGAGAAAAATGATTCATTCCACAGGCTATATAACAATACAAGATGCATGAAAGTTCTCGGCTTAAATGGACATATTCATTTTTATCCTTTTCTGGTAAAACTGTCCCAACAGGAATCCTCTGCCAAAAAGCAGAAATCCTAGGCTTTTCAAACAAATATTTCTATCAATGCCCACCTTCTAGCTACCAGGATTTCCTGTTTTTGTAGCTGAGACTCATATTTGTACGTGGCTAGTCCAAGGATGGCAAACTAGCTTGAGGATTATATAATTTCAAACATTTGTAACTTGTTTCAAAGTCCAGGTACTAAATCAATTTTACACTATTTGCTTACTATAAAAATGAAAAATTAAAAACTTAAGCAAAGATCAAAGCAAACAAAATAAGCAGGAGTAAAAGGAACATTTGAGAAATTATTGCCTTGACGCATCATGTTGACTTTATACACAGAACTACTTTGAGACTCAGATATTGATATTTACTCCAATGCTAGAACATGACATTATAACACTTTCCACATCTGCGATCCTATATGTGTATGTATGTATGATTTACACATACACACCCAGATAAATTAGCTCAGTTATATCATCCTGAAACAGAAAAAAATGAAGACAAATTCTAACCTGAAGTTATATAGCCCAATCTAGCCAAAACACACACACACACTCTAGCATTTCATTATTTAGGGACTAGGTAAGCAACCTGTAGAGGTCAAATAATCTTGGTTCCTTTATAAAAGTGGCTCCCAACATTTTTACCATAAGGATCCTTTTATTATTCCTTCCCCATATTTTCAAGTATTTTATTTATTAAATTGCATGTAACAATAGGCTTTCTCATTTAAAAAATTAATCAAAAGCATAACCGCCATTCAGTTTCTGATCAGTGTATGATAACCAGTGTTAGAATCAAAGAAATATAAGCAAATGTGTGTAATTCAATGTCTTAGTTGGCTTGTGCAGTAGGAATATTTTGGGTAAATATATGATTTCTAGTATAACTTTTTGGAATACTGAAAAAGGTTCAAGAACGACCCCACTGCTATTTTCATCTGCCCCAAGTTGAGAACCATTGGTTTATATCCACGTGCTTTTCCTCCCTAAATCAAGTATTAATATAACATAGTTACCCATGTTAACACATAAGGGATTAATAACAAAAATTACTACCAAAAATAGATTAACTGCAATACTCATTCTGTAAGGTGTGACTGAGAAAGAAAACATAACAACATAGATTTAAAGGACTCTATTTAGAAATTACCAAATTATGATGTACAATATATCCTTCAGTCAATTTCAAAAGCACATTAATATATGAAAAAATCCTCAATTCCCCTGTGAGGTAGGTCCAGATTATTGTCCCCACTTCCACAATGAGGACATGAGGTACAGAGGAATTAAGCAGCAGAGCTACGAATTAAACCAGAAGTGACTTGGGTTTGACTTCTATACCACTTTCCTTTCCATTTAATATTACCAATTTGTTCCAACAGATGTTTTTGAGGATATGGAACTAAATAAGACACTGAAGCAGATATTGGATAGGATATGAAACTCTTTTTCACATTAAATGTCAAAGTGGGTCCTATCATATCTCCATTGTTGTCACAGCCATAATTCTTGCCCAGGTACCAACTGCATATAGTCAGATTCCATGTAGGTAAAGCCCATAGACCTCATTCCTCAGTTCCTAGGGAAACTGCAATCATTCATATCACCATGGAGGGGCTGAGGTCTAGCAGGCATCAGGTTGAGCCTGTGTGATATGAACACACATCAGCTAGGAGCCAGTTGGCAAATCAAACGTTTACTGTGTGCAGGGCACTGTGAGAGTTTCCACCAAGGGTAGTAGATTTGTGAAAAATCATTCTGAGATCCTGTAAACATTCCCTAAGGATTCCTAGAATCACAGAATGTCAGGTGACCTCTAATTTTCTGTCCAGCTCTAGGTTCAATCCCATGATTTTACAGATGAAGAGACTGACATGTAATGTAAGTGACTTGCCTGGAGCCCATTAGATCATTTCCTCATATAGTATGAATCTGACAAAGTCCACAGAAAATGGAACATATTCTCAGGTTGCCATCATAAACATGAAAAGGCTGGCTCAGAATCAGGAAAGAGAAACTGGGGGCAAGATATGGAGATGTATACAAATACATACATATATATGTATCTCCTTATATTTAGTCCACATATTACATGAACAGGTATTATTAATAAAATCTATTCATTTTTTGTGGAAAATTTTCCAATAGTTCACCATTTAAAGTAACCTAAACAATTTGACAATTGTTGCAAAATGGATTAAAGCAGAATTTTATAGGCATAAGAGGACCTAATTTCAATGAATTTGAGCATCTTATCAAATTAGCAGAAAGTATTTCCACTATGTGAAATTGCTCCAATTAAATGGGTGTATACAATTTCTATATCCCCTCAGGTCAATATAGTCAATTCTAATAAAATACTATTTGGAGGCTTTATGTTTAAGTAGTGGGATTTGATTTTTTAAGTGGCAATTTATTTGTAAACAAAATTAAATTCTAATGATTTTTTTAAAGCTCTCTTACATTAAAAAAAATCCCTATTTGTTTGAAGGCTTACAAATGTCATGGAACTTCACTCAAATTATGAAAAAACAAGAATAAATTTCATTAAAATGGTAGAGTGCTAAACAGTAACACAGTTTGATTAGCTGATCAGACATTAGTGTTTACAGGTCATAATAATATGAATTGCATGTGTGTTAAATACTTAAGTAGGTTTTGGTAGAGCTTCAAAGACCATTGTTTTTCCAGAACCATGTTAAATTACATGTTTACTAGCATTAGAATTATACTAGTTATGTAAGTGACTGACAGTCCTGTTCTGTAATATTTTCTCACTAATATATCTCATGATTGGGGGAAACCAAGGAAACAAGCTTTAAATAATAAATAGAAGAAATATAATGTACTACCAAAATATTCTTACACTTAGCTGAAAAGGATGGTTTTAAATATAATGATTTACCAATTCTGCTTCCTTCAGCATAAAATGTTATCTTTATTCAAAGAAGACAAGGCACTTCTCCATCTACTTCTAAAATTTAACTACAATGGTCTCTTTCCTAAATTAACATAGCAGGTAGAAGGGAACAAAAAGTAGCTGAAAAATGTTAAAGCTTATTTCATTTTATATACAATTTATGGAGGTGGAGATGCATAATGGAAAGTCAGAGAAGGAACAGTTTTAACTTGTAACCTCAAAGCTTTGTAAGGTACATGTTATTTTCTCTGGAAACATCTATGCAGGTTTCATAAAGAAATATTATGTAACAAAGAAATTCAAAATTAGTTTCTTCAATCTAAAAACAACTGTCACAAAAATACTTTATTAACTTGACATGTTGTATCCTGAGGATGTAAGAAAAAAAGGTCAATGGGGGAGAAGTTAATGTCCACAGTGTACTCTGTCATTTTAGCATTCACTGCTGCCAGTACCACTGAAACGAAAACAAATCCCTTAAAGGACTCCAAAATACTCAACCGCTAATCAGTCCCCTCCAAAGGAAAAGAGTTTGAAAAAGCAGTCATAGAAGAAAGAAAAAAAGAAAATTGGGTATTTTCTGAGTAGTTCAAGAAAATGAGTTGACCAGCATAATGAACAGTAAGATAATAAATTTAAGAGCTATTAGAGTAGGTTTTATTTTTTTTTAAAGATTTTTTTGATGTGGACTATTTTTTAAAGTCTTTATTGAATTTGTTACAATATTGTTTCTGTTTTATGTTTTAGTTTTTTGGCTGCGAGGCATGTGGGATCTTAGCTCTGCAACCAGGGATCGAACCCGCACCCCCTGTATTGAAAGGCGAACTCTTAACCACTGGACCGCCAGGGAAGTACCCTAGAGTAGGTTTTAAAATTAAGTTCACACATGCTGGTAAATGCTTTTTATGATAAATACTACTGTAACTTGAATTATATACTCTGTCACCTCCAGATGCACTCTATTCCTGTCTCATTATTTGTTTTATGGAAACAATTCACTACTTCCTGCTATTCTTTGAGCAAAACAAGTGTGATTTATACATGGCAGAAAAAGTTACTATGACCATCATATGGCCAAATTCTAAGTTTACAGGAAAAAATGAGATTATAAGGGTTGACACTTAAAAGTAATTATTCTATCAGTGATAATTAGAAATTCTGTACTATGCTAGAAATCAATTTTGGTATTAAACTGTCACAGTATGAAGCATAAACCTGATGATACTAGCTGGAACATAAACCATAGATACAATTTTTCCCTGACCTTATCTATAAAACAAGACATTTGGTATGCATATTCAGAGGTTTCCACTTTGTCTATAAAAATACACCTTCAATTTTGCAGCAGACAGACAAATGATTTTTGCAGGCACACACAATATATTAAAAGTTAGAGATTCTGGGTGGCATGGGGGTAATAACGGGGTTCTACAGAGGGAGGTGGAAAAGTGTTTGCGCAAAAAATTACAGTCACATATCAAATAGTATCTTTTTCTCCCCCCTCTTCTTTTACTGGTCTAGGACTGTGGATTTCAAATTAGGCATAAATTTTAAAAGTGGCTTTAAAAAGCTTGACCTTGTATGAAGAAATGATTGTTCTCTTTACTGGGATGAATGTTTGCCTTAAAAAGTTTACTAAAAGCAAGTAAGACTAAGATGATAAATAAAATATTCAGTCCCAGATACTTTTATTCTTAGCACTAGGAATTACAAATAATGCCTATATACAGGCACAAATTTGAAGTTGAATTAATGCAATGCAAAGCTTTCATTATGTTAAAAATTCAAATCTAGAAGAATTAGAGTGTGGTGCTCTCATAATAATGTGAAGAGAAATAGAGAAATATGCACATACCAATGAAAAGGCAACGTGTGGCTAATTTATAAACTAAAATACTTTTGTCTAAATACTTATCTTTCCTCATTAATAATATCCAAATGTTTACAAAGGATCCTCAAAAAGAGGATTAAGAGTATTTAATCAATTATGAATCAGCCACTTTAGGTACAGCTTTTCAATTAGCTCTCTCTCTTTCTCAAAGTAGATTATCATAACTCCAGAAAGGGGTTAGCAGTGGCTTTCATGGGGGGTCTAGACACCTCCTAAGACATCTGAAATTTTGAAACATTCCTTAAAGGTCATAATTGTGTGTATTTCCAAATGAAGGAAAGGATACATAAAGGGAAATAAATGAGGAGACTGAGGCTATGAAATTTGTCAGATGTCAAATGAATTCTTTTGGGGGTGGGAGTAGAGGACAAAATGGGATTTACTGAATTAAATGGAAAAAAATAAGGTTCTTGGTTTCAGGTGCAATGCAGATTTCAGACAATGATTTCAATTTTAATCCACTCATTACAAAGGGCAACCCTGCCCACACCTGAAATTTTTAACATACTTATTATGGCTTTGCCATAAAACAGCATGTTAACAGTCTCTACATTCAAAAGGATGCTTGCAAACTTCATTCATATTAAAATCTATGCAGAATCGTTGGCAATACATTAAGAGTAACATTACATTCTGTAAACCATGGCATATCACATTTTACATTACACAAAGAGACAATATTTACAAGTCTTAAGGAGTTTAAATATTTTATCCACTAACATAAGTGATAATTTAGCAAAGTGCAGGACAAAACCAGTGCTATTAATTACATGTCCTTTAAAAGCAGGTAAGAGTAAAACCATTTCTAGAAGCTACCAAAAGCTTATTTACGTATGTCCAGTAAGGGATTACAGAGCATTAAGTAGCCTAGAAAAATGATGCATATTTAGAAACAGTGAGTATGAAAATTATAAGGCAGCATGCTCAGAACATGTTTTTGATTTTTAAACACCAGCACTGATGTTTATTTTTAGTGGCAATATATATATATACATATATGTATGTGTGTGTGTGTATTTATTTAAAAATTGACAGTGCAAAACACAAGCCTCATTTAACAACAAAAAAGATGTGCAAAATTTCTTCTTAAACCAACACAAATGAAAGTGTGAGGAGAATATTCTACCATTATAAAGAATAAGTTGAACACAGCAAAGGAGACCATCTTCATTCCAAAATCATCTACAAGGCACTAAGGGTAGGAAATGACAGGTAATACAGAAGTGACTGAATAAAATCCCTCAGTCAGGTCGGAATATGGGATATTTTGGTAAGAATTCTATTAGTATTACCTGTAAAATAAAAATAAACAAGAATATATTGACAAAATAATTTTCACTTACTATATATTATATATAACCCAGAGAGTATATAATCATTTTTCACAGGCCTATATTTTGATCCTGTACGATAAAGCAAGTGAAATATAGAAAACAGTTACAAAAGGAACTTACCACAAATTACCATTAGACTGGCAATTAAACTGGAAAACATAATTACTTACTATAGCTAATAGCTTTTATCACCTGATTTACAGTAACTGTTTAGGTGCAGAAAAGCAAACCCTATTACATTTTAATGTCTTTCCCATCTTCCCTCCATCCCCCCCCTTTCTTTTTTAGCAAAGTCGAAGGGATTAAAATTTTGTTACATGGATTAGAAGAAATACCTTTATATATATTACATCCCTCTATTTTTCAATTAAAGCAGCTAATATCGGTTGAGTATTACTATCTTTTAGAAGTTTTTTGTAAAAAATAATAAAGTGTTCAAATAGATTAAAACATTTTAATTTAAAACAGGTTTGGAAATATAATAATAAAAACTTAAGATGTTTATAAATTTATATAAACTTACAACAGTTTATATAAGATTTTACCTATAGAGAATTTTAGATTTGTGGTCATTTGCACATTTTGCCCAAAACTATTCAAAGTGGAGAAAGATACATAATAATCCTTATTTATGAAATAGAAATGGAATGTTTATTATTAAATATATACTATATGTATATAAAAGCTTGTACATGTAAATACTAATGTATTTAAAGCTTGGATAAATTTCATATTCTTTTGAATGTTAATGATGCTGAATTTGTCACATTGGTTATATGTGGATTTATGCTTTATGACTAAGATTGCATAGCTTTTGGTAAAAAAAAAAAAAAATTAGGATCTATAGTTTCTTCACTGAAAGTCAAATATCAGCTAAGAAAAAAAAGCCAGGGAAAGGAATCCAGAATTCAGAAGTCAATTCCTATTTTATGTAAGTTTTGACAAGATTACATTTAGAAATATTTTGTTCAACAGCAGCTGTGCCCATCACCATATGCGATGGTTTGCACCTATGTTAAAAAGAAGATTAAGGTTATGCAATGTTTTCATCTGAGCATACTAGCTAAGATTTTTCTAAGATCGAAATAATTGTCAGCTTTCAAGATATTTTATGTTGGCTACAAATCTAAAAAAGGTGAAAGGAAACCTCTATGTTCCAAATGACAAAAGTTCAAGCCGAGGAGAAAAAAGGTAGAAAGAAGATTTGACAAATGATAAATATAGTACAATGTAACATTCAGGATGGAATCCAAAAAATGTAATTAAAGGTAACTGCATACTTACATACTCCATCATATTGCTAGTTTCACATTTCCTTTTAGTCAACTTCCAGTGCAAAGCAAGCTAAGAAAGTAAAGTTTGTTAAGAATTTTGATAGCAATTTATACTAATTATTACCTACACATTTGAATAAATCACCAAACAACAATCCAGGAATAAGATACAAAACATTGCATTTAAAAATACTTTGTAAAGGGTATATATTAAAAATTGAGTATTA
Organism: Eschrichtius robustus; assembly: GCF_028021215.1. Lineage (NCBI taxonomy): Eukaryota > Metazoa > Chordata > Mammalia > Artiodactyla > Eschrichtiidae > Eschrichtius > Eschrichtius robustus. The sequence goes on along the minus strand of NC_090845.1, from coordinate 64,948,936 downwards.
GTTCTCGAATCCATGCTTTTGTGGCCTGAAAAATTCCCATTTTTTCAATTTATTAATGGAAGTATGAATGGGACACTTACTTGCTTAAATTTTCTTACCTTGTGATATAATCTGTTATTTTCCCACTCTAACAACTTCTGAATTGATCTTCTGGTCTAAGAGAAAGAATCAAGACTTTGTTACAAGATGAATTGAAGAGCTTTGTAAACTATGTGTATCTATATTCTTCTGCTTACTTGTAAGATACCATTATTCTCTCCTCTTGTTTTTCTTTTCAAAATGAAATATGTACAAATTACTCTGTGTTGTGAGTCCATTCGCTGGACTATTATAAAAACATTACCAGTACTCCTAGTAGTCCATTTATGAACCTAAATCTAGATTTTCATACACCTTTCCACAGGGTTACTTTTTTAATATACATGTAATATGCCAAGCTAATCTGATTACTCACAGAAAATTTTCCTATCAGAGCTCTTAGCACAACACCTGGCAAATAGCAGTCAGTCAATGTCTACAGGTTGAATAAAACAAGCCAACATATATCAGAATTTCCACTGAAAAGAAATATAAAAACAGCCAGTAGGAAAACTTGTATTTAGAGGAAAAAATATAAACAACAGAAGCAGCACTGTAGTAAACAGGAGGACAGAGGACAAGTTTCTCCATCTGGAGTGCATATATTTTGCAAGGAGTAAGAAAAGTTTGCAAAATCTTCAAAAACATTAAAATTAAAGATTGTTAGGCATTTTTGATTTTTAAGAAAGGGTTTATAAGGTTTCTGATAAAAAAGGCTAGTAGGCATTGTTAAATTTTAAAACTGCTCGTTAAATGATTTACAACCAGACTATATCTGACATGATTTCCAAAGCACCAACATAAGAAACTATTCTAACTGTTCAACCACGTAAGTTAACAATGACAATTGTATTCAGCTCATCTACAGTGGGCCAGATCAGCAACAATGCCAGTTAAAGTATACTACTGGGCCACTGTACTTGATACAATCTCTCTAAACAAAATCAGATGGGTAACAAATAAGGAAATTGAATGAGTAGTTATAAATCTTTCCACAAAGAAAACCCCAGGCCCGGATGGCTTCAATGATGAATTCTACCAAACAGTAAAAGAAGAAATAATACTATGAATATAAATGCAAAATTCTCAACAAAACACTAGCAATCATTATATCATGAACAAGTGGAATTTATCCTAGGAACACAAAAACAAAATGATGTAATACATTATATTAATAGACTAAAGAACAAAAACCACATGATCATCTTCATAAATTTAGAAAAAGCAATGGACAAAATACAGTACTCATTCATGATAAAAATCCTAAGAAAAACTAGGAATAAAAGGGAACTTCCACAACCTAATAAAGGGCATCTATGAAAAACCTACAGCTAACATCACACTAAATGGAGAGAGATTAAATATTTTCTTCCTAAGATTAGGAACAAGACAAGGATGTCTCCTCCCACTACTTTTATTCAACATCGTCCTAGATGTTATAGCCAGGGAAATTAGACAAAATAATAAATAAAAGGCATCCAAATTGGAAAAGGAAGAGTGAAACCATCTCCATTTGCAGACGACATGATCTTATATAGAGAAAACTCTAAGGAATCCACTAAAGCACTACTAGAACTAATAAATAAGTTCAGCAAATTTGCAAGAAACAAGATTGTGGTAGGTAGAATTCTGGCTTCCATGATCTTCACCTCCTGGAGTTACACCTGTGAATGTTACATTACATTGCAAAAAAACTCCTCCAGGAGTTACACCTGTGAATTGTTACATTACATTACATTGCAGGCATTACATTGCAAAAGGGACATTGCTGATATAATTAAAGTTACTAATCATTTGGCTTTAAAATAGGGAGATTATTTTAGATTATTTTGGCAGACCCAGTGTAATCCCATGAGCCCTTAAAAGCAGAGAATTTTTTCTGGCTGATGGAAGAATAGTCAGAGGGGTTTGAAACACAAGAAGTACTCAAACCACCATTGTTGGCTTTAAGATGGAAAGGTCACATAGAAAGTCTAAGGAAGAAATGATTTCTGCCAAAACCTGAATGAGCTTGGGAGTAAATTCTTTCCCAGAATCTCCAGAAAGGAATGCAGCCCTGCCAGCACCTTGATTTTGGCCTTGTGAGATCCTAATAAGAGAACCCAATTGAGCCAGCCACACTGTACCCAGACTTCTGACTGTGAAATAAAAGGGTGTTGTTTTAAGCCATTAAGTTTGTGGAAATTTGTTACGCTAGATAGAAAAGTAATACAAGGTTCAACACATAAAAATAAATTTTATTTCTATATACAAGCAAGGAACAATCTGAAAATGAAAGTAAAAGATCAATTCCATTCACAATAGATTTTTTCTTTTTATATGTTAATCCCATCCTCCTAATTCCTATTCACAATAGATTTAAGAATAAAATATTTAGGAATAAATTTAACAAGAGAAGTATAAGATGTTTAAACTGAAAACTAAAAAACACTGTTAAAGGGAATTCCTTGGCGGTCCAGTGGTTAGGACTCTGTGCTTCCACTGCCGGGGGTCTGGGTTCGATCCCTGGTCATTGCTAAAATAAATTAAAGAAGAGGTAAATAAATGGAAAATATCCCATATGTATTCATGAATTATAAGACTCTTGTAATAGCATTTACAACATATGGTGATGGGAAAATTGGATATCCAAAAGAAAAATGATAAATTTGGACCCCTATCTCACACCATGCACAAAAACTAACTCAAAATGGATCAAAGACTGAATCATAAGAAATGAAACTTTAAAACAACTAGAAGAAAGCACAGGAGTACACCTCTGTAATCTTGAGTTAGGCAAAGCCCTCTTAGATATGATGTAAAAGGCACAAGCAAGAAAATTTTAAGAGATAAGTTTGACTTAATCAAATTAAAAGTTTTTGTGTGTCAAAGATACCATCAAGATAGTAAGAACCCATCCAGAATGCCAATGTGAGGACCTTATGGAAGTCTCTTCCCTGGAGAGACAACTATTAAATTTGTCAGTATTGGGCTTCCCTGGTGGCGCAGTGGTTGAGAATCTGCCTGCCAATGCAGGGGACACGGGTTCGAGCCCTGGTCAGGGAAGATCCCACATGCTGCAGAGCAACTAGTCCCGTGAGCCACAACTACTGAGCCTGCGCATCTGGAGCTTGTGCTCCGCAACAAGAGAGGCCGTGATAGTGAGAGGCCCGCGCACCGCGATGAAGAGTGGCCCCCGCTTGCCGCAACTACAGAAAGCCCTTGCACAGAAACGAAGACCCAACACAGCCATAAATAAATAAATAAATAAATAAATAAATAAATAAATAAATTAAAATAAAAAGGAATTCCTTTAAAAAAATTTGTCAGTATTAGCAAGTACAATCATTCAAATGTTCTAGAGATTGATCAAAGGGTTTTCAACAGATTGAGAAGTATTCATTCAACAAAATCTATTGAAAATAAGTAAGAACAGTGGGAAGCCTTGGTATTGGAGCTAGGCGCTATACTCATATCCACAGCTCTGCCTTGTGGAAGAACTGTTTAAGCAAGCTTGGGAGCTGAGTGTCAGGCAGTTCCCATATCTCCCAGATACCTAGAGTGGAACAGCTCTTCTGGGTAGTTTTGGCAGATGGTGAAAATAGGCAGATCCCATTTTCCACAGCTCTGTGTTACAGAAGGCCTATATCAAGTGGGTGGTGGCAGCAGGGCAGCACCCATTTCCCTACCTACAACTTCTGCAAAATAGGCAGCACAGTTGATGAAGAGTGCAGTCCCCCTTTCTGACACACATCTATATCGTGGGAGAGCTGTTATAGTTGGTTTGACAACTGAGTGGCAGTTCTTACCTTCCCAGCTTCCTAGGGCAGATATATTCTGGGTTGATTTGACAGATGGGGAATATTAGCAGACCCCACTCTCCCTGGTTTTAGGTTAAAAAAAATCCACAGCTAACATCATACTAAATGGTGAAAGACTGAAAGCTTTTCCTCTAAGACAGAAAGAAGGCAATGATGCCCATGCTTGCCACTTCTATTCAACATATTACTGGAAATTCTAGACAGAGCAATTAAGCAAGAAAAGAAATAAAAGGCATCCAAATAAAAAGGAAGAAGTAAAATTATCTCTCTTTGCAGGTGACATTATCTTATGTGCAGAAAACCTTAAAGAATCCACAAAAAAACCTGTTAGAGTTGATGAACAAATTCAGGAACATTTCAGGATATGAAATCAACATGCAAAATTCAGTTGCATTTCTATACAAGAACAGCAAACAATTCAAAAGAGAAATTAAGAAAACAATTACATTTCCAATAGTTTCAAAAAGAATAAAATACTTAATAAATTTAAGCAAGGAGGCAAAAGACTTGTACACATAAAGTTACAAAATGATGCTACAAGAAATTAAAGACCTAAATAAATGCAAAGAATCCTGTGTTCATGGATTGGAAGACTTAATATTGTTAAGATGACAATATCATCCAAAATGATCACAGATTCAATGCAATCCTTATCAGAATCCCAGTGACTTTTTCTACAGAAATAGAAAAATCCATCTTAAAATTCATATGGAATCCCAAGAGACTCCTATTAACCAAAAAAATCTTGAAAATGAGAAACAAATATGAAGGACTCACATTTCCTGATTTCAAAACTTACTACAAAGCAACAATAACCAAAAAGAATACAGTACTGAAATAAAGACATGTAGACCAATGGAATAGAACAGAGAGCCCAGAGATGAACCCTCGAATATCCACAACAGATTTTTGACAAGAGTACCAACCATTCAATGGGGAAAAAGGACTTTTCAATAAATACTGCAAGGAAAACTGGATATCCATATGCAAAAGAATTAAGTTGGATCCTAAATGTACGCCATATGCAAAAATTAACTCAAAATGGATCAAAGAACTAAACATAGGAGTGACGACCATAAAAGTCTTAGAAGAAAACATAGGAGACAGTCTTCATGACACTGGATTTTGCAGTTATTTCTTAGATATGACCCTGAAAGCCCAGGCAAAAAGGGGAGAATAGTTTAATTGAACTTCATCAAAATTAACATCTTTTATGCATCAAATGACACTGTCAATAGAGTGTGAAGAAAATCTAGAGGATGGCAGAAAATATTTGCAAATCACATATCTGATAAGGAATTAGTAACGAGAATATATATAAAACACCCACAACTCAACAATAAACAAACAAGCTAGTTACAAAATGGGCAAAGTAATATACAAATACCCTAACCTAATATACAAAGGGCCAATAAGCAAATGTAAAAATGCTCAACACCACTAGTCATTAGAGAAATACAAATCAAAACCACAATGAGATATCACTTCACACTCATTAGGGTGGCTATTATCAATAAAATGGAAAATAATGAATGTTGATCAGGATCTAGAGAAACTAGAAACCTTGTGCACAATTTACCAGAGTAGAAATGCAGGAGAAGAAAACTTTGTGGGAACTAGGACTAGGATAGCAATACCTGAACTTAAACTGATGAACTGTTGGAAGCTCAGTGGGACAAGTTTGAGAGTTCAAAATTCCAAAGGGGCTCAGTCTTGGCAGAGACTCCCACACTTTTATGACTTTTATTACCAGAAGCCCTATCAGGTTCTCACAGTGACTGCAGAAAAATCTCCTCATCTTCTGGCAGGAGAAAGGGAAGAAGAGTCACGTTTAAATATGCCCAGAACATTCTGTTCTTAACAAAGCCTGCTCTCAAGAGAAACTATTGTACCAGAGCCTAACCTACTGGGGTATTACCAGAGCCCAACCAATCTTGGAGAAGGGAAATACACAATTCTAGCACCCTCTAGCTTTCCTGTCCCATGTAAAGGGGAAAACAAAACAAAACAAAATTGAGAAGCACTTGTGTAGGGCACAGCCCAGGAACACAGGCTCAATAAAAACCTTAAGCCTAATCATAATACTATACAACACTTCTAGTCCCCCAGCTCCTTGCCACTACATCAATAAGGCTTCTGTATTATAATATGAGGAATACAACTGAAAGAACTGTGCATCTCAGATGATATCTAAGAAGTCTATAGGGAAATCCAAGGAAAATAGGCCAGACAAAATCAAGGACACCAAGGAACATTTAGCCTTCTATTTCCAACAGCTACAGCAAACAGTAAACACAGCCAAATGAAAATAAAATCTCACTTTAGAGGCCTATTTACCTCAGTTCCTTTCACTAGTGTATCATGTGTAGTTTTCAAACAAAAATTAGAAGTCATACTAAAAGACAAAAAAAGTTTGAAAAGGCAGAGCAAGCATCAGAACCAGACTCAGAAATGGCAGAGATGTAGAAATGATCAGACTGGGAATATAAATAAACTATGATAAATATACTACTTGCTCTAATGAAAAAAGTGGACAACATGAAAGAATAGATGGATAATGTTAGCAGAGAAATGGAAACTGTAAGAAAAATATCAAAAGGAAATGGTAGAAAGTCAAAATATCATAACAGAAATGAAGAATGCCTTTGATGGGCTCACCAATGACTGGACATGGCTGAGGAAACCATCAATGAAGATTGAAGATATATCAGTAGAAACTTCCAAAACTAAAAGAAAAAAAAAGAAAAAAGAACAGAATATCCAAGAACTATGGGACAATTACAAAAGGGGCAATAGACCCATAATAGAAATATCAGAAGGTAAAGGGAGAAAGGAGCTGAGGAAATATTTAAAGCAATAATGACAACAGAATCCCCCCCAAATTAATGAAAGGCATCAAACTCATAGATTGAAAAAGCTCAGAGAATACAAAACTGGATAAATACCCACAAATCTACACCTAGTTATCTCATATTCAAACTGCAGAAGATCAAGGAAAAATCTTGAAAGAAGCCAGAGGGGAAAAATACCTTACATATAAAGGAGCAAGGATAAGAGTTGTATCAGACATCTCCTTAGAAACTATGCAAGCCAAGAAAAGAATGGAATGAAATATTTAAAATGTTAAAAGAAAAGTACTTCCAACCTGGAATTCCATCCGTACCCAGCAAAACTGTCCTTCAAAGATGAAGGAGAAATAAAGACTTTCTTAGATGAAAAATTGAGGGAATTCGTCACCCGTAGACCCACCTTGCAAGAAATGTTAAAATAAGTTCTTTAGAAAGAAGTAAAATGCTACAGATAAGAAACCTGGATCTATATAAAGGAAGAGTGTTAGAGAAGGAATAAATGAGGGCAAAATAAAATCTTTTATTTCTTCTATTCTCAACTGATCTAACAGGTAACAGTTTGTTAATAAAAATAATGTATTCCATGATTACAGCTTATGGATAAGTAATATGAATGGCAAAAATGTTATAAGGAAGGGATGGGGTAGGAATTGCAAATACTCTGTAATAACGTAATTGTTCTACCTGGGAAGTGGTATTGTGTTATTTGAAAGTGGACCTGGATTAGTTGTATATGTATATATATTGCAAACTCTCTTTAGTGGGCAACCACTAAAAATATTAAAAAGTAGGATTATTGATATACTAAGGGAAGATAAAAAATGGTGTCATATAAAAATACTTAATTAAAACCAGAGAAGACAGAAAAAGACTGGAAGATAAAAATAGGAACAAAGAACAAGAGTAATGAATAGAAAACAGTAACAAACATGGTAAATATTAATCAAATTATATCAATAATTACTTTAAACATCAAAGGTATAAATACATCAATTAAAAAACAGATTGTCAGAATGGATCAAAAAATAAGACAACTATGTGCTGTCTACAAAAAACCCTCTTTAAATATAAAGACATACACAGACTAAAAGTAAAAGAATGGAGAAAGATATACCATAGTAACACTAATCAAAGGAAAGCTGGAGTCACTTTAGTAATTTTAGACAAAGCAGACTTCAGAGTAAGGAAAATTATCAGACATAAAGAGAGGTATTACATAATGATAAAGGGTCAATTTTCCAAGACATAACAATTCTTAATGTGTATATGCCTAACAAAAGAGCATCAAACTATGTGAGGCAAAAACTGACAGAACTTCAAGGAGAAATAGAGGAGTTGACTATATAGTTGGCGACCTCAACAGCCCTCTATCAGAAATAGATCAAGTAGGCAGAAAGTTGGTAAAGACACAGGTGAACTCAACAGCACCACTGATCTACTGGATATAACTGACATCTACAGACGACTTCATCTTACAACAGCAAATGACAGATTATCCTCAAGTTGATGTGGAACATATACCAAGACAGACCACATTCTGGGTCGTAAAACACATCTTAACAAATTTCAAAGACCAGAAATCACACAATGTATGCTCTCAGACCACAGTGGAATTAAACCAGAAATCAACAACAGAAAGATAGTTGGAAATCCCCAAAACACCTGGAGATTAAACAGCACACTTCTATAATAACACATGGCTCAAGAAGAAATCTCAAGAGAAATTTAAAAATATTTTGAACTAAATGTAAATGAAAGCAAAACTTATCAACATTTGTGGGATACAGTAAAAGCAGTAGCATTGAATGCATATAGTAGGAAAGAAGAAATACCTTAAATCAATCATATATGCTTGTACTTTAGGGAAAAAAAGAGCAAATTAAATCTAATGCAAGAAGAAAAGAAATAATAAAAATTAGAGTAAAAATCAATGAAACTGATAATAGGACTTCAATAGAGAAAATCAACAAAATAAATAACTGGTTCTTTGAAAAGATCAGTAAAATTAATACACCTCTAGCCAGGTTAACTAAGAAAAAAAGATAGGAGACAAAAATGTTACAAAGTTTCAGAAATGAAATAGGGGTTATCACTACTGATGCCATGGACATTAAAAGGATAATACAGGAATATTATTAACAACTCTATGCCCATGAATTTGATAAGCTAGATGAAAAGGACTGATTATGTGAAAGACACAGTCTACTAAAACCCACACAAGGAGAAATAGACAATCTGGATAGGCCTATATCTATTAAAGAAACTGAGTCAATAATTAATAACCTCCCCAAGTAGAAAGTATCATGACCAGATGGGTTCAAACATTTAAGGAAGAAATTATACCAGTTCTGTACAATCTCTTCCAGAAAACAGAAGCAGAGGGAGTATTTCCTAATTCATTCTATGAGGCCAGTATTACCCTAATACCAGAACCAGACATAGGTATTATATGAAAAGAAAACTGCAGATCAATATTTCTTGTGAACATAGATGCAAAAACCTGTATAAAACACTAGCAAAGAAATACAACAATGTATATACTACAATAAGTAGGGTTTATCTCAGGTATGCAAATCTGGTTCATCATTCAAAAATCAATTAATATGTAAGCCATCACATCAACAGGCTAAAAAAGAAAAATCACATAATCATATCAATAGATGCAGAAGAAACATCTGACAAAATCCAACACTCATTCATGATAAAAACTCTCAGCAAACTAGGAATAGAGGAACTTCTTCAAGTTGATAAAGAACATCTTACAAAAAACCTACAGCTAACATCATACTTGATGGTGAGAAACTCAAAGTTTCCCACTAAGATCAGGAACAAGGCAAGGATATTCCCTCTCACCATTGCTTTTCAACATCATTCTGGAAGTCCTAGATAATGCAATAAGACAAGAAAAAGAAAATAAAAGGTGTATATACTGAGAAAGAAGAAACAAAATTATCTTACTTCATAGATGACATGACTGTCTATGTAGAAAATCCTGAAAAATCAACAGAACTCCTTGAATTAATAAGCAATTATAGAAAGGTTCCAGGATACAAAGTATATTGGTATATATGATGATAGATTGGTATACATGATGGATACATGTCATTATATATTTGCCAAAACCCATAGAATGTACAACATAAAGAGTGAACTCTAATGTAAACTAAGGACTTCAGTTAATAATAATGTGTCAATCTTGGCTCATCAGTTTTAACAATTGTACTTCAATAGAGCAAGATGTTAATAATAGGGAAAATTGGGGGTTGAGTGAGGGAGATATATGGGAACTCTTTTTTTCTCAATTTTTTTCTGTAAACCTAAAATTGTTCAAAAAATAGGCTATTAATTAAAATATTATATATAAAAAGTAAAGATGAAATGAAGATACTCTTAGATAAAAACTGAGAGGATCCATTCCCTGCAGACCTACCATATAAGAAATATTATGGGAAGTTCTTCAGGCTGAAACCAAGGTACATCAGGTATTATTTTGAGTCCACACACAGGAAAAGATAAACTGAGAAGCTCAATGAATTCCAAGTAGGATAAACTCAAAGAGACCCATACTGAGAGAAACTATATTCAAACCTTTGAAAGCCAAAAACAAGAAGAAAACTCTTGAAAGCCGCAACAGAGAAGCAACTCGTTATGTACAAAGAGATACTCAATAGGATTAACAGCCAATTTCATATCAGCAACCATGAGGTCCAGAAGCAGTGGGATGACATATTTAAAGTGCTAAAAGAAAAAAAAAACCCTGTCATCCAAGATTTCTATACTTGGCAAAACTATCCTTTCAAAAAAGGAGAAATTAAGACATTCCCAGGTAAGCACTGAGGGAGTTCACTGCTATTAGAATTGCCTGTAAGAAATGCTGAAAAGAGTCCTTCAGGCTGAAATGAAAGAACACTGGACAATAACTCAAGCAACATGATAAAGTAAAGAACACTAGTAAAAGTAACTGCATAAATAAGTATAAAAACCAACATTGTTCTGTTTTTGTTTTGGAACTTCTATTTTCTTCCTATATGATCTAAAAGACAAATGTATAAAATGGTAATTATAAATCTATGTTAATGGACACACAATATATAAGATGTAATTTGTGATAACAACATATATGGGGAGGCATGTAGATGCACAGGAGCAGAATCTGTATATTACTGAAGTTAAAATGCTATTATTAATTCAAACTAGTGTGTTACAAGTTTAAGATATTAATTATAATCCCAAGGGTAACAACTAAGAAAATAGCTAAAAATATATACAAAAGAAATGAGAAGGCACATGGTGCACTACAAAAATCAATTAAATATAAAATAGGGAAGTAATGGAGTTGTTTTCCAGCTCCATTATCAGAAATGACAAAAGACAAAATGGCAAAAGTCCTCCCTTATCTGTTACAGACTGAATTATATTCTCCCCAAATTCATATATTCAAGTGTCACAACCACCAGTACCTGAGAATGTGACCTTATTTGGAGATATGGTTTTTAAAGTGGTAATTAAGCTAAAATGAGATGATTAGAGTATGCCCTAATCCAGTATGACTGGTGTCCTAATAAGAAGAGATTAGGACACAGACATGTATAGAGGGAAGGCCAGGTGAAGACCCAGGGAGAAAAACGGCCATCTACAAGCCAATGGGAGAAGCCTCAGAAAATAAACATCAACTTTCCCAACACCTTGACCTCAGACTTACAGCCTCTAGAACTGTGAGAAAATACATTTCTGTTGGCTAAACCACCTAGTTTGTGGTACTTAATTAAGGCAGCCCTGGCAAACTAATATATTATCATCAATCACTTTAAATGCAAATAGATTAAACTCTCAATTAAAAGGGAGAGATTTGCAGAATGGGTTTAAAAACACGATCCATTTAAAGACCTAAATGTAAGACCCGGACACTATAAAACTCTTTAGAGGAAAACATAGGAAGAACACTCTTTGACATAAATCACAGGAAGATCTTTTTTGACCCACCTCCTAGATTAATGGAAATAAAAACAGAAATAAACAAATGGGACCTAATGAAACTTAAAAGCTTTTGCACAGCAAAGGAAACCATGAACAAGACAAAAAGACAACCCTCAGAATGGGAGAAAATAGTTGCAAACCAATCTATGGACAAAGGATTAATCTCCAAAATATACAAACAGCTCATGCAGCTCAATATCAAAAAACAAACAACCCAATCAAAAAATGGGCAGAAGACCTAAATAGACATTTCTCCAAAGAAGACATACAGATGGCCAAGAGGCACATGAAAAGATGCTCAACATCACTAATTATCAGAGAAATGCAAATCAAAACTACAATGAGGTATCACCTCACACCAGTCAGAATGGCCATCATCAGAAAATCCACAAACAATAAATGCTGGAGAGGGTGTGGAGAAAAGGGAACCCTCTTGCACTGTTGGTGGGAATGTAAATTGATACAGCCACTATGGAGAACAATATGGAGGTTCCTTAAAAAACTAAAAATAGAATTACCATATGACCCAGCAATCCCACTACTGGGCATATACCCAGAGAAAACCATAATTCAAAAAGACACATGCACTCCAATGCTCACTGCAGCACTATTTACAATAGCCAGGTCATGGAAGCAACCTAAATGTCCATCAACAGAGGAACGGGTAAAGAAGATGTGGTACATGCATACAATGGAATATTACTCAGCCATAAAAAGGAATGAAATTGGGTCATTTGTAGAGACATGGATGGACTTAGAGAGTGTCATACAGAGTGAAGTAAGTCAGAAAGAGAAAAACAAACACCGTATGCTAACACATATATGTGGAATCTAGAAAAATGGTACAGATGAACCAGTTTGCAAGGCAGAAATAGAGACACAGATGTAGAGAACAAACGTATGGACACCAAGGGGGGGAAGGGGGGGTGGGATGAACTGGGAGATTGGGATTGACATATATACACTAATATGTATAAAATAGATAACTAATGAGAACCTGCTGTATAGCACAGGGAACTCTATCTACTTCACTTTGCTATACAGTAGAAACTAACACAACATTTTAAAACAACTACATCCCAATAAAAAAAAAGAAAAGAAATCTTAACATAACATGGTAACACAAAAACAAAAAAACAAACAAACAAAAAAATATGATCCATGAGTCTACATGAGACTCAGTTTAGACTCAAAGACACAAGTAGGTTGAAAGTGAGAGGTCAGAAAAAGATTTTCCATGTAAATGGTAACCAGAAAAAGAGCTGGGATAGATGATATCAGACAAAATAGATTTTAAGTAAAAAAAAATGTTACAAGAGAAAAAGATGGACACTATTATGTCTTAATATGCTCAGGCTACTATGACAAAAGACCATATCCTAGGTGGCTTAAACAACAGTTCTGGAGTATGGGAAGTCTTAGATCAGAGTGTCAGCATGGTTGGTTGGGTTCTGGTGGGAGCCCTTTTCCTTATAGAAGAACAACTTATAGTTGTCTATAAGTTCCTTATAGACAACTTCCTTGTTGCTCACATGGTAGAGAGATAGAGAGCAAGCTCTCTATTTTTTTCTTATAAGGGCACTAATTCCACCATGAGGACCCCACCCTCATGACTTCATCTAAACCTAAGTACCTCCCAAAGGCCAAAATACCAACCACCCCCAAATACCATCATATTAGAGGGGAGGGCTGCAACATACGACTTTTGAGGGAACACAAACATTAATTCCATAACAATATATATTGATGAAAATATAAATCTTTCAAGAAGAAATGACAATTATAAATATATACACAAATAACAACAGACCTGCAAAATACATGAAGCAAAAACTGACAAATCTGAAGGGAGAAATAGATATTTCTACAATAATAGTTAGGACTTCAATACCCCACTTTCAATAATGGATAGAACAACTTTGCAGAGCAGTAAAGAAAGGCAGGGCTTGAACAACACTGTCAACCAACTAGATCTAAGAGACATATACAGAACCCTCCACCCCATAACAATATAATACAAATTTCTTCTCAAGTATACATGGAGTATTCTCCAGGATAGGCCATATGTTATGCCACAAAACAAGCCTCAATAAATAAAAAGATTAAAACCATACAAAGTATCTTCTCCAATAACAATGGAATGAAATTAGAAATCATAAGGAAAACAACATTATGTTCATGTTGTAAGACTGAGATAACAGTCCCTTCCCTCCGAACATCCCTCTCGGTTTAGCAAATATTATAGCAAAAAAGATAAATGTTAAAAGTAATTTCAAATTTAAGGATGGTGGCAGGACTAGGCCTGAAAATTGACTGTAATATCACAGTGGTAAATGTAAGAATGGGTAAACAAAGACCTTCATTTCATATGTCATGTAAGCTTAGAATCCTACCAGAGCCAAGAGAGACTAGGAGCAGCTCAGGGCATTCTGGTCTGTATTTCTTTTCTTTCAACGAATTTGCTGGAAAAAAATGTCCATGATGTATACTGGCAAAAAAAAAAAAAAAGTTCACAAGGCAGACTGTTTACAAAGAAGTTCTTTTCTTGGAAACATTTTACAATCATTCATTTACACAGCAACCTTGTGACACAGGGCAGATTAATCATATTATTTCCGTTTTATTTTGTGGATAAACACAGACGTGACTTCTATGAAGCTAGATACCCTGTTAGAAATGGCTAGAGCCATTTTTAAATTGTTGTATTTTATTTTTTATTTCTCCATGTGGACAAAAAAAAGCAGTGAGGGGCCTTAAATCTCTTCATCATCACAACCACCATAAAAGTAACTAACATTATCTGGATTTTATAGGTGAGGAAATTGAGGCTCCAGAAAGGACAGTGTCTTGTACAAGGTTACCAGCATGTGCTTGGTGCTTCGTTGTCTAGTGTGTTAACATAGTATGTACAAAATCAACGGCCATAACTATAAAGTGTACAGAGCAAGGCAGATAATGTAAACGCTGCGTAGTTCTATGGTGAACCAGAGACCACGTGTCCTATTTAAAGGAAGGAGCCACCACTCAGCAAGGGCCAATTGCTGAAATATAGTCATGTGGGTCCAATACTGTCAGAGCTTTAGATTTTACAAGAGACGCTGGCTGTTTCAAATTTTGCTTTAAATATTCTAATTTTTAAATGTTGGCAACTGATTTAAATGTTTAAAAAACAGAGTGGGCTGGATTTAGCCCACAGGACAACTGTTTGCATATCTGTACTAAATAAACTTTTTAAAACTGACAGATTAGTGATCTAAGAATACACTGATGCCTCAATTTCAATATGAATTCCTAACCAAAGTAGTGGGAGATGGGGAGAAATCACAGCATCAGTATTAATTTCATATCAGTAGTGATCATAGTAAAATACATGACTGAATAAATTGTTTCTATTTCAGGCCTTGTGGCGGAGGTATTAATAAAGAGGCAAATACGTAAACAGGTCATCAGAAAAAATGATCCTGGATAATATTAAAACCAAAACCTCTCTTCTTAAGTAACTGAAATTGGCTATATTTGTGTAATGAAAAAAATCCCATAATTAATTCACATTGAGGCTTTAAAAATAATGAGGATGGGTAGGAGTTATTGATTTGTAACTTTTAAAAGATATGACAATTAAAGAAAGAAATTTATGCTGTCATTTTTTTAACTTATAGAAAGCCATTTGAGAACATTGTTCATGCTTTGACAAACAATAAACTAAGCTCTATTTAAAATAAAGCTCTGATCTACTGGTAGTGACCAAGAGAATTAATAAAATGTCTAATTTTCCATTCAAAAAGTTATAGGGGTGGCAGTATTTTATTATTTGTTTTTTTGAAGTAGACATTAAGGAGGGCAAGAGAAAGATGGAGAGGAAAATGTAATGAGTACTTGTTGGGAATCTTTTTGGTTTATGAAACAACTGCATCACTAAGTATACCCCCACAAGGTGCTGTGATGTTGAATATGGTTCAGTAGGCTAATTATTATTTAAAAGTTTAAATGAAATCATCAATGTGGTACAGGGAAAATAACTGTAGGTAAAATGAATTAATTTTCCTCAATGGCTTCAATTAAAAAGTTTAAAAATATCTTCCCACTGGGGGAAAAAATCATTCTAAAGATCAAAATAAAATTTTAAAGAAGACGAGATAAATGTAGTAGTCTTAAATCCATGACATAACTGGTAATGTCATGTCAGAATGTTATTTCGACATGTTCAAAACTAACAAGGATTTCCCCTACCAACTTTGTAGATTACTCTCACTTCTGCCTTTCTTCAGATCAGAAGAAACTCTCCCATATACCTGTGGCTTGGAAATACTTTAAATCATAGCTTCAGGTTTTATAAAAAGAATAAGTAGCCCAGTCACATTTATATTTACTTAAGTACTCCACTTACTTTGCACTTATTTAAAATAATGATTGGAACCCATATTAAGCGATAAAGCGTTGATAAAGGTTGGACAAATGACTTAATCTCTCTGACCCTGAGTTTCTTTATATCTAGAATGAGGACAGCATTGTTATGAGAATTTAATAAATTCTGTAAAGTACTTGGCACAAAGCAAGTGCTCAATAAACATTAGCTCATTATTATTACACAATAAAATGGTTACTCACTCTTTTGTTGAGACAAATAACGGGCCACAGGCTGCAACCCAGTGTGCAACAGCAGCAGAGACAACCACACAGCAGCCATTTCACATTGACTGGGAGAGCCTTTTTCAAACATGCATTCACACGGCCAATGCTGGTCTTAAATTCTTCTGGGGCCACCTACAACAAGGGCGCAATCTTTAACAGTCTGTGGGCAGCTTTCTACTATTTATCTCTAAATCTAAAGAAAATGTTTGTCTTATTACAAGTACTTTAAGGAATTACACGTCTAAATATATTTCCTCCCTATCTTTCCCTATAAATATGTATTACATACTCCTGGATGACATTAGAAAGCAAAACAATATAATTTCATGTTTACAGAACTTATTCTCATGTTCGAAAACAATCTTTTGAAATTACCAACAATAAAGTGACAACAGTAAAATTGGTGGTAAAGGATACCTGTCAAGCAGTTTTCTTACAAATATTCTCATTATTAAAGCAATATTATTTATAGTCTTCAGTCACTCAGACTAAAGGTTGAGTAAGACTAGAAGCATAATACAACAATAAAACCTAAATACTACCAAAGTAAATAGAATTAAATTTAGACCTCGGCAATATTTCTGGATTATCTTTAAAAAGGCAACTCTCAAACCTTTTCTCCCTGGCAAATTTACAAGATAACAATTTTAACACTTGCCATTGTTTGTAGGGAAAAGCTACACTAACAAAAGACAGTGAGGAGTGATCACATTCAAAAAACAGTCTTAATATTAGCATAAAATGGACTCATAGCTGCTATAAATTTTAGAAGTTCCGAGATCCTTAAATATACAAATTTAATATTTTTAATTACTACCTCCATTCCTAGAAGTGGCTGCTTGTGCCTCTCTGTAAACAATGACAAAGTCAGTTCAAAGGCAAGAGCATGACAGGCATAATTAGATTTATACCAAAAACTCTGCTTGAAGGTTATAGGATTCAAAGGTATACTTTTAATAGTTTGCTTTCAGTGAAATCACATTTCTGGATCACAAAAATGATTGCCTTTCATTTAGAAAGCCGTCACACTGTAAAATCTATGGGAAAAAAATTCTGCCATCTGGTTGTGCAAGCAAAAATTATGAAATTGTTAGGAAAAATAAGCTGCTGTAAAAGAAGAACCCCACTAGCATGTTTGGTATCAAAAATACAGAGCTTTATAACTCTTCCAAGTAAAAATTGTATTAGAGGAATCAATTTATTACATTTTTGTCTTTTAATAAACATGTCTTAGAATCAATACTACAATACATACCTATTAGCAGAAGTTAGAAAGATACCTGACCACAGAATTCAGTACCATCATGATTTAAACATTAAATAATTATATTAGCTTTATTAGAATTGTTCATGCCACCCAATAATGTTAATCGCTTAACCTATAAATTAGATTTTCTTCCTAATATGTTAACAAGTTGTGAAATTGTAAGGCTCAAAACTGTATTTACAGGAGGAAACTAAACTGATTTCATTCTCCAATATGACCTAAAGACAATCACTGAGTGAAAAGAATTCCAAATAAATGACTAAATATCTGGAGTAAATATGAAAATAAATTCAGAGAACCATGGCTTATAACTGAAAATAGAAAACACCAACAGGCTAAGCACATTAAGACAACAAGTCAAGATCTAGATTCTAGTTTCTTATTAGTTATAAAAAATCCTAGGTAAGTTCATTTAATTTTTGTGAGTTTTAGTCTCCCATCTATAAAGTGAAATAAATAATTTGTCTATTACATACCTCACAGGGAATGGAAATTATACCTTAGAAAGGACCTCCTAACTAGAATGCTTTGAGAAAGGAAGTCAGTGAATCATATCTGACTAGATTTGGAGAAAGAAAAGCAAAGCTCTTTTTTGCATGGAGTATCACCTGAAGGTTTGGATCAGGTAACTTAATACTCCACAGCTTTGCTACACAGTCTCTTATAAACAAAAGGATAAACTGCTACATTTTGAATGCAAATTTAATGCTTTCCAATTCTTTAGAGAAAAGACGTTCTTTTTAAAAATCAAGGTACCAAGTTGCTATCTTAAAATTTACCTCTCAAACAGTGATATTCAACTTCTTTTTTCCTAGTGAACCACTGAGCAAGCAAATGGAAGTTAAAATAAGGAAAATATATTTACATATTTAGCTGTAATCTGTAATATAACATTATTATCAATTTTCTTGAAACTGTGTATCCAGAAACACTAATACATTTTTTAAATATGGCAAATTTTGATATAAACTCATAAAATTATTAAATCTGTCCATTTACAAATTTAAATGCTTATAATTAGAATTTAAATTTATGTTTAAAAAGTAAAATTTGTATTTAAAACTTTTATGTAAAAGCGTGTAAGCACAGACGAGAAAAAGTAAAGAATGAGGCTAAAGTCAGAAAAGAATCAATCCAAAATGTAAAATTTGATTTTTGTTTAAAACACTGTGAATGAAGTAAATTATATGCCAAGGTATATAAAATTTGTTATAAGATTTATCTTTCATTACATGCTTCGGGAAATGAATTAACAAAAGCATTTCTAAAATGTGGCAATTTTCCTTCTTCCCCACCAATACTTTCCACTTTTAACACATAATATTCACAGTTTGTACTCTCTTACTATGGACAAATTAAAAACTAAAACATTCAAGTTACTAAAAATGAGAATTCAAATTTTTTGAAGTCATAACAGAAACATATTGAAAAGAAAACTTTTACTAGAATTTCAAAGAATAAACTGAAATCTTCATTTTGACTTTAAAAGGAAGCCAGAATTGTCTTTGAAAAAAAAATCTGTATTTGAATAACAGTAAAAGTCATAAACCAGAGATAAAGGCATAGGAAATGAGAATTGGTTAACTTCCGATTTTAAACAATGTGAAAGAAATGTTTAGTTAACTGTGTGGAATCAGAGTTAATAACATTTTACTCATTTACTTCCATATAATTGAGTATTTCTAGTAATGAAGGTTCGATAGAAGCCCTTTACTTTGTAGCTGAATGGCAGGTTGTAAAGAAACATTTAATTCCTTTTGACTTTCTTAGAAAGAAAAAAGAAAGCCACATCATAAAGGTGGGGGAAAGGGTCATAATATTTTATAACAGGATGCAAGAGCCTTTGCAAACAGAAGAAAATCTAAGCAAAACCCAGCAGGACTGATTTGCCTCCTTCAATCATGGGGAACACAACCCAATCAATCACTTGTCATACTGGATCGCAATAGTAAAGGTGGATTTTATGGTTTATGGTTCCCAACACTGCACACTAATCTCCCTGTAACACCATTTAATTGTTTCAAGCTGAGGGCCGGAAGCTTTTATTTCTTTTCTGAAGTTCTGTGGTTCTTTCATTTTCCGGTCACCAGAATCTGTATGTATACACCTGTTTGACATGTCCTATCACGACAGGAGGACTTATCTTCAGTGAAAGGAGGAAACAATCTTTCCTTAACTTAATATAAAAGATTATCTTTTTATTTATATTAAAAGCATGAACACATAAGAAGCACAAAAAAAATACTGAGCCACAGAGCTTAACAAAATGGCTTTTGAGGTTTTCAGAATTCACTCCACAATTTTGCTTAGTTTAGGCATAAATGCTATATAGAATTCCACTCATGCTGGAATACTGGTTTTGTAAAATGCAGATTTATTTTTCTATTTTACCTACTGCATTTATTCATTTTGAAATATACTTACACTGCTGCTAAGTCTGGAATTCAAACCTTTTTTTTCTTTTAGTTTTTTTCTGAAACATGCAAATTCTTTTTTGCCTCTCAAGACCCCACAGTTATCAGAGATGCATTTTGATAATCCAAAATAACCTATACAAATGAAATAGTGCCTACCGGAGAAAAATCATCTCATTAAAGAGAAAATAAAGTCATCATGTGACTTTGAAAAAAATCAGACTTTCAGAATTCCTTTTAGTGTTTTTTCATCACCAAACACTAAACTAGGAAAAACATCACTGTATCATTTATGCCTCATTCAATATATGAGAAATTTTGTGCATTTAAATAATGCACACTAGAATAAATATCCAATCATTATGTGTTACGAAAACGGTCACCTGAAAAGAATGGATATCTTTAAGAACAGTTCATATCCAGGTCATTTAGGTTGTGTGAATGCATACCAAAGGCAGCTTAATATTCCTACTTCCCTAGTTTAAAAAATGACTATCTTTTGTGCTGGTGGAATTTCTAGTTTTAGAAGGCTTGGAAAGAAATGAAGAGGTGTGAAGAAATATTCTGAAGATTCCTCGAGCACATAAAAGTGGCCAATTTCAAAGATGGATAATTCTTACACCTGGGAACTCTATTCTCTGACATATTTTTTGATTATTCATTTTCTAGAGTTACTTGGATTTGTAATTCAAACTTTTTTTCAACTAAACCAATAATAAAGCTTGTGTCAGACAACACATGCAGCAGCATCAAGGGAAACATAAAGAACAAGTTTTCCACTGGAGATGTTTTAATTCACATTCCCTTTAAGTTTAATATTGAATTTGCCATCTTTCCACAGACAAATTACTATTCAAGAGATTTTTTTCCATAGCTATTTTTCCCTTGGAAAAAACATTTATGATTAATTCATATAAAACAAATCTAAATCTGAACTGCTGCTTAAATTGGTGAATAATTCTAAATGATCAGGATAGGAAGGTAGAACATACTAGAGAGTGAGGCCAAAATCTCAAACCAAAGGGCTCTTTGTATCCTAAAAAGATAAATGGCCACATATTTTCTAATGTTCACTTAGCTAGGGACTATCACTACTTGTTTAGTACTATATGGAATGATTTGACATTATACATCAGGAGAGACAGAAAAGGTCAACAGTCAAAGAGAACAAATTATTGCTGGGACCGAGAACAAATGATTACTCAGATGAAGAAGGTTAAAGTAGCAAAAGCAATTAAAATTGAAAGCTGGTGAGTAGAGAAAATTGGAAAAACAATCAGGGTGAAACTGGGATATGCTGATGAAGAATTATCAATAACAACCACAAACTTACATTGTGAAGCTAATAAGTACCTGACAATACACTAGGAGTTTTATATATTCTTTTTGCCTTAGTCAGAGCCTTTTCCTTTGGGTTTAGAAGTTAGCATTACTGTTGTAAGAGGATTTTCCAAACAGTTTTGAATCCTAGGAAGTCTTTGAATATTGAGCCTCGATGCTAGAAGATACTACTGGGTGTAGAGGAACCAGGAAACAAAAAGGTAATAACAATTTATTGCAGTGAATCCAATTGTAGAAGCTCAAGCTATCTAAAAGACAGAAAAATGTCCAACCAAAAATTTGATTTTTTGATGTATAACAAATCACATCACAGGACACTTTAAAAATCATAGAGTGATACAAAGTTGAACACTGATAACTTTGTTAACTCTAAAATCATTGGAAATTACTGACCTAAATGAAAACAATTATAGCTACCAGTGCTGAGAAAAAAGGCAAAACTGGAAAAACTGAACAGATAAGTAAATAATGGCTGGCATTAATGGACATGAACAAAATAACTGGTCATATGCTAGTAGTCACGGAGACAGCTTTCAGTCACTAACGACATAGCCTCCAATTACCCTGACCTCTTATTATTAGACTTCATTACAGTGAGTCAAAGCACTTGTCATAACACTAAATAAGCCATAAAACAATGTTTTTAGAATTGAAAAGTTCAATGCAAACTCTCACTTACCTTCCCTGTTAGAACTGAGGGAAATTCAGTATCAAACTTGTTGCTCAAGCCAAACCTTAAAAACAAAGACAGAACAAAATATATTCTACCCAGCATATTTAACTCTTTCCCTTAAAAAAGTTATAAAGCCATGCATTTTTCTTTTGATGTTGTGACCTAAAAGCATGTCCTAAAAATAATTTGATATTTATAGAAAATAAATCTTTGACTATTAATCCAAATTAATAGTAAAAGAAACTTAAGGAGCCAATGTTAAAGTAGGATTCTAACTAGAACCATGATATGAGATTAAAAAATAATAGAGAAACACTGACACAGAGCGGGAAATATCACAACTTTTGATTGAAACATTTCTGTTAAAACCCATTTTAATTGATAACTGTTGGAACTGGCTGATGGGTTGTATGTGGGAGTGGATTATACTATTCTTTCTACTTCTGTGGATATATGAAAATTCCTAATAAAAACTAATGTAACCTTTGGAACCATAGAGCTTGACAACTTCCGATCAGTTACTATTCAGATACTCAAAGGTTGATCCTTATGAATGGCTTTTATGTATATGTTCAACCAATTTTGAGAAAACAGATCCCAGCCTCAAAAGCTCTAACTTTTTTCAAGTACACTCATTGAAATCTGTACTAAGTCAAAATGATTTTTTAAAAGCCTTCCTTCACCTACTTGGTGATTGATTTCAGTAGGAATAACAAAGGTCACTTCCTGCATGTTAGATGATATATCAGAGTGACTACAATTTTATGTTAGTGTAAGCAAAAAGGAAAAAACACTAACATTTAATAAGAACTCCTTTTGAGGTAGACAATAATAGTAACAGTTACCAGTAACTATCTACTTACCATGGGTTAGACACTGTGTTAGGCAAATACATTACCTCTAAAATTCACAACCCTTCAAGAGAGGTATTGTTATCTCTGTTTTATAGAGAAGGAAGCTGACACTCAGAAAAAATTTTTTCAAAAAGTAATCAAATGACTTGCCCAAAGTCACATAGTAAGAGGAGGCAACCAAAATTCAAATGCTAATCCCTAAATTCTTTCTGTCCTATATTAAGCTCCTTGAGAACAGAAACTATGGCTTATTTACTTTGCTATCTTCCACTATGCTTAGTAGCACAATGGAATCTAGTAGGTGCTTAATAAAAGTTTGTTGAATAATAAGCTACTGTATGTCCTGTTTGATTCTACTGATTTATTGCACTTTGGTCTTAGGGTCACTTTAAAGACATCTTAAGACCCCAACGTCCTATTAAAACTCTCTGTGAGAATCATAGTCTCCTTGTATCATTTATGCTAATAGCTCCTCTTCAAGGACACAAGCCAATCTTTGTGCTCTTTTTGTGCAAAAAGACTCTCTATATTTAGCAGCTAGCAGCAAGGTACATATCTGTACATAAATATATTTTACCTTGCATGTTTAAAATGTATTTTAAAACAACAAATTCTATATTTTAAAAGAGTTGAGAAAATCAATTAGCAATTATAAAAAGACCTTAACTTCATTAAAAAACTTCATTACTTCTCTAGGTGTCAGTACAACACATAACGAGAGCATTACGTTTTTATAATAACATTCTCATAACATCCCCCTTAAATCTATACATAGAGGAGTATAGCCAAACTTAAAAATAAAATGGTACTCTTGTACATGAATTTTTATGGCAACTTTCATGTGCTGTTTGAGAAACTGATACTCTAGTATTAAATATATATTTGTAATTATGTACTAACTAAGCAATCAGTAACATGACAAATATTTAATAGAGCAAGAAACATATTTCATTCAAATCATATTTAGCTAAATAGTGACCTTATCACTAGTCAAGAAGATGTAATTGAATTCATTATTCCACAGTTAATTCTTACTGCATAACAAAGAAATAGATACAGGTTTCATTTATAGAAGGTAGACATGATACATTTGAAAGCAGAGCTCTATTTCCATTCTTATAGCTTGTCTTCTATTTTTTAAAATTTAAAAAAAAAATCCAATTTATTTATTTATTTATTTTTGGCCGTGCAGTGCAGCATGTGGGATCTTAGTTCCCTGACCAGGGATCAAACCCGTGTCCCCTGCAGTGGAAGCACTGAGTCCTAACCACTGGACCACCAGGGAATTCCCCTTTTGCCTTTTAGATACAATGTTAATAATATGTTCCTACCTCCATTAGAGACTGCTGCCATTATAGTTTCTCCCAGTTGCCATTCTTTTACTACATATCAAATACATAGAGGATATAGACAGATGTATTCCTCAAAATGCATGGAATATTTCTATTATTTAAAAAAATTTTAGCTTTGCTATTCTCTTTGCATTTATCACCAGACAAATGAACTTTCGTTGCCACTGTTTCCACTTCCTTAATATTATCCCTTCCTTTCTTAACCTTTTGAATGAACATGCTGGCTTTTTTTTTTTTTTTGGCTGTGCCGTGTGGCATGTGGCATCTTAGTTCCCCCACCAGGGATCGAACCCATGGCCCTGTGTTGGAAGCACGGAGTCTTAACCACTGGACCACCAGGGAAGTCCCTAACCTTCTGAAATTTCTCTTTTGATGCCGTTACTTTACTGAAAATAATCCCTTATTCGGTAAATTTATTTAGAAAGACAAGTTCATCTTATTTATTGCCAAATTCAATGTCCTCTTCTCAGAACTTTCCCCCCTGACTTTGCAGCCTGTGATGCTGTTCACCACTCCTTCTTAACATTCTCCGATTCATTCACTCTCTCCTAACACTCCTGTCTTTTCCCAAAGTTTAGCTTTTAGTCATCTGCTCCTCTTTCTAAAGGAATTATAACAGTTCATCTATTTTTAATAGCCTTGACAATCACTTCTATGCTGATGACCATCAAATCTATACCTCTAGTTCTATATTTCCCAACATGCTCTAGTCCCTCATCTCTAATTGCATACTAAAAATTTCCATTTGGAAATAATGCCATTTGCAGCAACATGGATGGACCTAGAGATTATTATACAAAGTGAAGTAAGTCAGAAAGAGAAAGACAAATGCCATATGATATCACTTATATGTGGAATCTAAAATATGACACAAATGAATTTATCTATGAAACAGAAACAGACTCACAGACATAGAGAACAGACTTGTGGCTGCCAAGGGGGAGGGTGGGGGAGGGAGGGATGGAGTGGGAGTTTGGGATTAGCAGATGTAAACTAGCATATATAGAATGGATTAACAACAAGGTCCTACTGTATAGCACAGGGAATTATATTCAATATCCTGTGATAAACCATAATGGAAAAGAATATGGAAAAGAATGTATACATATATATAAATGAATCACTTTGCTGTACAGCAGAAATTAACACAACATTGTAAATAACTATACTTCAATAAAATAAATTAAAAAACAACAACAACAAAAATAACAATTTCCATTTGGATATCTTGCTACAAAATAATACACCTCAAGTGAACACTTCTAAAATTAAAAGTTACCTTTTATTGGAAACTGGCTCCCCCCTTTCAAATTCCTCATCTCTATCAATGGCACATTGACTCTCTTTAACCTAGACCCTGGTATCATTTTTTGGACCTTCCCTCTCCTATTTTTTGCACCTTGCTTATATCCAGGTGGTCCCAAGTCCTGTTATTTGTTCCTTTGAAATCATTCTCATATCATTTCCTTCCTTTCCATTGCCACTGCTATGTTGTCTCTTGTCTTTGCTCATGTGGTTTCTCTTGCTTCCTCTCCCTAGTTTAAATCCAATGCAGTCCTCAAGGCTCAAGTCAACCCCTGCTGCAAGCCTTCATGGATTTCCCTTTCTCTGAACACTCATAGCCAACTTTAATCTGTACTACACAATTCAAAAATTTTTTTTTTTAACTTTTTTTTTAAGTACATATTTTTTTTAAATTAATTAATTAATTATTTTATTTTTGGCTGTGTTGGGTCTTCGCTTCTGTGCGAGGGCTTTCTCTAGTTGTGGCAAGTGGGGGCCACTCTTCATCGCGGTGCGCGGGCCTCTCACTATCGCGGCCTCTCTTGTTGCGGAGCACAGGCTCCAGACACGCAGGCTCAGTAGTTGTGGCTCACGGGCCCAGTCGCTCCGCGGCATGTGGGATCTTCCCAGACCAGGGCTCGAACCTGTGTCCCCTGCATTGGCAGGCGGATTCTCAACCACTGCGCCACCAGGGAAGCCCCCAATTCAAAATTTAATAAAATATTTTCTTTTATTCTTCGTTGATCCACACCAATTTCTTAAAGGAGATTTTCCCTGTTAGCTTTGTAAACCAAGACCTGTACTTTGTTTTTTCTGTATTCTTCATAGTGCTTAGCTCAGTGCTCAGGTCCTCAAAAAATGCTTGCTAAATTCACATTACAAATTTTCTTCTCTAATATAAAAATGGACTGTATTTTCTAAAATATAAAAAGTATATTACAAATGGTAAGGAGGGAATACCCTGGCAGTCCAGTGGTTAGCACTCTGTGCTCTCACTGCCAAGGGCCCAAGTTCAATCCCTGGCCGGGGAACTAAGATCCCACAAGCTATGCAGGGTGGACAAAAAATTTAAAAAAACAAAAAAGAAATGGTAAGGAAAGTGTCATTTTATTTCTTAAAACACTCCATTATGGCCTACATTTATCTACTTCAAAAGGTATAAAGATAGGCAAACTAGGCCCAACATATTCTCATAATTTTGGCTAAAAGGTAGTAGCAATTCTGTTCTTGCCCACCAGGGATTTCTTTCCTTAACTTCTCCATTAGATATTCAGCTCCTAAAACAAGTACTTAAATAATCTTAGGCACAACATTTTACTTAGCAGCTACTAGGAAAATGTTGAAATGGCTCCTGCTAAATGAACACCTCAGCTTTGTTTCATAAGTAAACCATTAAGTTAAGAACTGTGAGTCCACAGAGGTTAGACAAGCTCATCTACCCATTACTGATCAGTGATAGACATGAGTCAAGATGTGGGGTTCTTCAGCATTAGACAAAGGCACTTGGGAACTGCTCACACTGTCATTTTATCGGCTTCATTAAATATAGAGCCTATTATGTGTTTGAAGCTGACCCAGCTGGTGGTTCTTAATGATTGTATTTTATTTGTTAAGTGTCTCCAATGCCCCAAATTTTAATTTCTTGGACAATTCTTTGGAGTAAAGGAAACTGAGGTAAAGAAGGATGGGTCCTCTAGTTGCTCTTCCCTCTTTTCTCCCTCCCTATACCCCTTACTGTTTTTAATTCTTTTGAAAATGACTATACATCAGCCTTTGAAAACCTTGCTCAAATTTATGTGTTCAGGTTGTTTAAGAAAACACATCAAAGTGTAGTAAAATTCTGCCAACAAAAACCATTTCACTAGAAAACTATGCACTTATAGTAACACTGATTCTGAAGCACGTGCACTGATCTCTATTTACTATACCAAGAAAAAGGAAAGTCTATGCCCTTCAATTAAAAGAGATTTTAAAAAATTAGTTAAACTTCTTTAATCTTCCATATGGAAATAATCATGTCTTGCCGCCCTGTAAAATGACAAGTTACCATAGCTTCAGTATTCTCAAAGCCTAAAATCTTATAAAATACTTACCTTATACAAACACAAATTAACAATGCTTCACTGTAATTCCTCAAAGACAGCTGTTTACAGAAAAGGCATTCCATTCACTGATGAGAGAAGTATCAATATTTGTAGTGCTCTCTAACTTTCTGCAGAAATGCACTGTTTGGCAAATTTGGCCATCTTTTTTCAATTCTGTATATAATCACTTCAGCTCTTTTAGATTAATTTTAATGAGAATTTTATATATTCCTGAGAATTGGTAACCTCTGATCTCTACTAACTTCTATACAGCTGTATTATCAAGGGTAAATATCTATATATTTTAAGTAATATAAAGAGTGTGGTAATACCTATAAATAAGAAAAAAAATCTCATGAGATGTAATTTTCCTTATAATTCAATACAGTGGATCCAAATATTCATCCTAAAAATATCAAGATGAAAAATGATAGATACTAAGCTACATCACTCAAATGTATAGTATTTCTGAAACAATACTTACATGAGACATTTCATTATTTCTGTTTCTAAAACCTCAAATCTGTGGGAGTTAATTTCGCCATTTACATATATATTAAAGGCATTCTTGTATCTTTTAATAAAATATTTTAGGTGTGTTATACAATATTTAAATGGTAGTGCCCATCATACTGGCATACTGACACATAGAAGATGGCAGTTACTGTTCTTTGTGCTGGGCATATACACAGCAATGAGTAGCACATCAAATATATCTGCCTTAATGACACTTTTTAAAATTTTTAATTTGAAAAAAGATACCCAAATATCCATTTATGATCATCATCATCTCAGATTTGGAATTACAATTATTCTGGTTAGGTCATTCGACTTCTCAAAAAATTATAATTGATTGATAAGACATTAAATGATATCTTGATAAGTAACAAGAAAACCAATGTGTAAAGATGATATAAGTACACAGGGGTATTCTGACACATAAAGTCTTGCTCAACAAACCTTTCAGAGGTAAGGGCATGCCATACCCCCCACCCCAAATCTGGTAGTATTATTGTATCTATGCTCAGAAACACAAGTACTCTCCAGAGGATGATTCAACTAACTATCATTTGTTGAGGGCCTATAATACAGCACACGTTATGGTGGGCATATTTTTACTAAAGTGAACCAGTATTTATTCAACTCACTTTTACTGAGTGTCTACTTCAGGGCAGGCACTGTGTTAGGCACTGAGAATTCAGACGTAACCAGTGATTGTCCTGCCATTTCTGCTTCCAATTTATTCAGGGCAGAGAAGACTTGCAGGAGGTGGTGACTTATGAGGTAAGGGTGGTGGGTACTGGGATTCTAGATGAAGGCCCCAGCTTGAGCAGAGGCAAAGAGATAAGAAACAGCATACTGTGAATAAGAAAATACAAGCAGTAAAGGGAAATGTCAAGAGATTAGGCTGATAGATAGGCAGGGTCCAGTTCTATATTCCATGTTATAGAGCTTAGACTTGATCCTATGGATGAAGGGGAAACCACAGAAGTCTTAAACAGAAAGTGGTGTCTCCATTGAGCAGCAGGCTGAGGGATAGATTTGGAGGTGACAAGGATGAAGACAAGATGACTAGTAGGGTGGTGAAAGGGGCTTGAATCAGGGAAGTGGTGGTAGGGAGGAAAAGAAGAACATTTTAGGTCATATATTATTAATACCCACTGATTGCTTAGCTGTGAGAAGATTGAGTGGGAAAGAGGAACCACTGATGAATAATGCGATAGGAGGAGGTACATTTAACTGAGTTGGAGAACTCAGAAATAGGAGGAATTTTTTGAGGGGTTGGGACGGGGGTGTGAGGGGATGTGAGGGGGGGGGGATGAGTTTTGTTTTGAATACGCTGAATTTAAGATGTCAGTGAGCCATTAGGTGAGGAAGTCCAGATAAGAGTCAGAGCAGAGTCTGGTACAGAGATACTGATACATATTTGGGAGACATCAGATAATTGAAACCATGAGAGTCAAGATGAGACCATCTAGATAGAGTAGGGAATGAGAATAGTGGGCTGAGAACAAAACCCTGGAGATCACTAGTATTCAAGGAGCAAGAAAGGAAGAGAAACCCATGAACGAGGCAGTTAAGGAATAACCAGAAAAATATAAGGAGAACCAGGAAGAGTGAAGTGGCCAAGGAATTCCTAGATTTGTTTGGCTGGCAAAATGTTTTTTTTTAAATCAGAATTTGAATACCTTTAGGCAAAACATATACCTTCCAGTTCAACTAAGGCCCCATCATTACTCATGCTGCACTATTTTCTTGACCCGTCTCGCCTCTGAAGGCCAGTGTGTTTATGACCCCTGGAGTAGAAGCCTCTGAGAAAGAGGGAGTCATTATATGCAGCAGAGAGGACCAGAAAGATAGGAAATTGAAGATGCCCACTAATTTAGCAACAGGAGGGTCATGGCGATCTTAATGATACCAGTTTGTCTGTGGTCATGGTGGCAGAATCCAGATTACAGAAGGGTAAAGAGGAAATAGATATGGTGAATGCAGCTACTCTTAAGAAATTTGGAGAAAGAAGGAAGAGAGATTAGACAATAGCTAATGGGGAATGTAGGTCTAGGAAGGCTTTTAATTTTAAAGAATTAGAGAGACTGAATATGTTTACAGGCTGAGCCAATAGAGAGGCTGAGTGAGGTAATATTATAGAGAGAGGGGCTGCCTGGGAGGAGGCTGGAAGAGAAGGGTATGGAAAGCATAAGTGGAGGGGTGAGTTTTGAACAAGCAGAGGGACTCCATGATCTCTGAGGGTGGAGGAAGAGAGCACAGGAATTCAAACCTAATTAAGACCCAGTGCAGGTGTTTCAGCAGGAAAGTGACATGATTAAACCGTGTTTTACGAAAATTAGTTTGGCACAAGCATGCAGATGGATTGGGGTAGGGAGAGGTGGCAGACTGTGGCCGCAATTCAAGCAGGAGATGATGGCAACCCAAACTAGAGAGGTGCCAGTAGAAATGGAGGAAATGAATAATCTAATAGACCTTTTAAAAGGCATGATGACATAATTCTGGAACACACTGGCAAAGGACAATTCAAGGAGAAGGAAGAGTTAAAAATGACTCAAGGACTTGAAATATTACCCTGGAAGATTGGAATGGCAGTATCAGGGTCAGAAATGGGGCAACTGGAATGCACAGCCAATCTGGGGAGGGAAAATAAATTGGGTTTAAGATATACTGAATTTGAGGTGATGGTTCTCAAATTTTAAACTTTGAAAAGAAACAACATCCTCTAAAGAACAGATGACTGTACGAAGAATGAAAAAAATAAGAATGGGAGAGAATAAGAAATATTTCATTCAGATAGGGCAACTAACACTCCCATGCCAGAAAAAAATTAAAGAGGCTGATATTTTAGACGTCTCAGAATTAGATTAACTATTTCCTAAGGATCTTACTTTACCTGTTGTAAGGAAGGTTTTCCTATCATAGAAAGACCAGTTTCTCATTTAACATCAAACATGCTTTCTAGGTCAGAGAATGTGTACAATACAACTAAGTAATTTTCCAAACTATGTACACTGGTTAGCAATTCAAGTACTGGTTTGCTGCTTTTCAGGTTTTGGCTTCAATTAATACCAGCAGTTACTATGAGCACCATTATTTCACACTCCTTATTCCAGAATTTTTAAGCTGAGAGGGACATTACACCTATCATAAGGGCCTGGGCATGGCAAGTGTCAGTGCTTTGCTTTTAATTGAAAATAGGTTGTTAAGTACTTCACCATGGTTGTGTGAGGAGTAGAATGGAACCACAAATAAGTTTCAGGGAACTTAAATTCTGTTTTCTTGCCTGTTCTTTGTTTTCTGAATTTTAGAAAAAAATGAAGGGGAGGAATGCTGGAATATAAAATTATGGACTGGAATAAAAAGCCTTTTTCTGTTTGATATGAAATAATCTGCATGAAAGTAACCTTTGGTACCAGAATCATAATTAATTTGAGTAATAAATTGTTTCCCTAGTGATGAAAGGAATGGAAATAAAACCGCGCAGTAAGCTGGCATCTGAACATTGTAGGCTATCTGCAAAATTCTTGGACCAAGAGAAATTGTGTTAAAATTGCCTAACCAAAAGACAGGTCTAAAATCTCCCCACACTCTTCCACAATTTCAAAATCTTCCTTAATACTTTTCATGCAAAGATCACAAAAGTATATTACAATTAAAATACTCAGCATGTTAAAATTAAAAGCTAACATGATGGGGGGAGGTGGTGCATAATATATGACTTCAGATAATATGAACTCAACTGAAAGTCAGAGGGGTAGGTGAGCCATTATCAAAATTACAGGCAGCATGACTTGATAAGAAAAAATAGTCCTATTTTGAAAACTCAGTAAATGATAGCGTAATTAAGAGGATGAACATGACACAATATTCAAACTTCCAAGTATTTACTGTCCAAGCACATAAAAACGAGAAAGCACTCTTCAAAGCCCAGAGAACCATTAAATTTTTCTTCTGCTTTGCCAACTACTACGCTATGAGGTCCCTCCCCCTTTTTATTTTCTCAAATATGATCCAAGATGTCAATTTTAAAAAAAACTCTGTATGAGTTTTCAAAAAATCATTCTCAGCTCCTAGGGGACTAATTTCCATATATATTTAATGTTTGCATATTTAATATTTGGGAATACAAAATCTACTGCAGGTATGTTAAATTATCTCAGAGCTGAAAGGCTTTAAAAACCATCTACTCCAAACGCCTCATTTTACCGATGGAGAAATCAAGGCCCAGAAATGGGAAGTAACCCGACCAAGGTCACAGGGCCAGTAAGAAGCAAGGCTGGGACTAACATACAAGAGCCCTCACTCTCAATCCATTGCTCTTTCTACGTTTCATAGCTACTTCTCAACCTGAACCTCTAATTGTGTGATATTTAAGAAACGTCAGAATGAGGAGTGATCAAGACACGGAAAGGATTATTGAATTCATTTACAAAGGGATTAGATAGGAAGAATGGATGGATGAATACGTGGATGGGTGGATATTCTATAATGTTATTCACAAAATATATTATGTTTCTGTTTTGAAGAGTCCAAGCCTAGGTCTCGTCACTTGTTACAGCTGTCACCGTGTTCCACCAGACATCAATCTTAGCGGCAAAGAGTCCGCTGGTACATCCTGCAGTTTAAAGACTGTTCATCGCCAGCATACACAGAAGCAAGGAGACTCACCCCTACTCCAATCCCTCTGGCTCCCAACCCCCTAACTTCCCTGTCCTATACTCACTTTTTACCCGGTGTTGGTGCATCACATTTGCTTTCTCCTCACTTCCTTTACACCTGTCTCCCTCAGTTTCTCCATTTAGACAAGGTGTCCTTTCCTAACTATATGCCTCAGTCAGCCCTCCCCCACTCCACAGGCCCCTCGATTGCCTTATTCCTCTGTCGCCAAATCTCAGCCTTCTCAAACCCCATGGCTCCCTCTCGCTTACACAGTGATGTGGCCGGCGCCCCGCACCAATACAGGGTCGGGGGCATATCTCCGCAGATGCTCCTCGCTCACTACCCGAGGCGGGGGCGGCGTCTCCTCCACCTGCTCCTCTTCTTCTTCCTCCTCCTCCTCTTCTTCTTCCTCCTCCTCCTCATCTTCCTCGTCATCGTCGGGCCCCGATACCGACGACGACGACGACGGCGACGACGACGACGTTGCCGCTTCTTCTTCCTCCTCCTCCTCCAGTTCCGAGATCGTGTCGAACTCCGCCATGTTGGGCAGCAGGATGCTCATCACGTGACCTCTCGATCACCGCCACCCTCACGCAGAAGAGTTTGAACCTGCTGAGGTGCTGGAAGAGGAGGGGGAACGAAATGCAGAGAAAGAGGAGGTGGGTAGGGACAGGATTTAAGGAGATGCGCCTGCGTGGTGGGGTAGACGGGGGTGGGGGGGTGGGGGGGGCGGAGGGTGTTGGAGGCGGGGGCATGAGGGAGAGAGGAGCAAAATCAGTGTACGCTTGCGCGGCTCCAAGGGAAGGGGGGCGTTAGAGGTGAACTACTGGGAATTGTCGAGGTACGGTATGCGGGTGCTGCTCTTAATAGTGCTGTTTGGGCTTCTGCTGCTTGTTTCCCGGGGACGTATCTTCTGGTTTTATTTCCTATTAATTAATAATGGGTATTATTACCCCCTTCCCTCCAGTGCAGGGAAGGGATATTCTATAAAAGTGAGGTTAGAACTTTGCCCCATATATCTTAAGGTATACACTAATCCCTTACGTTTGTTCAGCATTACAGTTTAAAAGACTTTTGCAGCAGAACTTTGCCACACCCTGGGAGGCATTTTTATTAACATTTTACCGAAGAGGAAACTTTCTATTACTTCTACTATGCAATACTTATGGAGGACTTACTAAGTGTCAGGGACTGTGCTAAGTGCTCTATGTGCATATCTCATTTAATGCTTCACAACCCTATGAGATATGTACCATGATGATCTCATTTTACCGGTGGGAAACCTAGATGCAGAAAGGTAAGTAACTTGCCCAAGGTCATGGAGTTACTAAATGGCAGACCTGGTTTTAAACTTGGGGGGTCTTTTCTGATTCCAGAAGCCCAGCACTCTTAACCAAAGGGCTATACTGCCTGAAGTTGTTTGGAAGCGCTTCGTAGAGTGGTGCCTTTTGGACATCTTGAAAGATGTTTGAATTTTGGAGTTTTCGGGGGGAGGCGGGAGGAGGGAAATGGAGGGTGTGGAGGGAGGACTCCAACCCTAGGAAACATTAATTAACATCATCCATTTTCCAGACACTGGGCTAGACTCTTTCACATACAATATCTCAATTAACCCTTAAACAATCCTGTGAGGTAAGCATCATCATTATCTATTTTATAGATGGCAAAGCAGTCTCGGGAAGTTTAAGTAATTTATTAAGGTCTCTGGCGACCTTTTGTCCAAGATTTTCCATTTCAAATATTCTATCTTCCCCACACCCGCTAAAATGTAACAGAGATCACATATTTTGAGTTTCCAATCCATGTCTCAAACTATTTCGTACTTGGCAGCAGCACAAAAATCCATGCCATAATTCAGGGATCATTAAGACAATAAAGTCACACAGCTGCTAAGTAATAAAACAAATACTGTAATCCAGGTATTCTAATGTTAGCTTCACTGCTCTTTCTGCTACACTATAGCTGCATCCCAGTTAGTTGGTGAGACAGGAAACAGATATAGCCACACTTGAATTTAGGGTGAGCATTATATTAACAGTATAGCAGTAAAAACAAAGCATTTAGGATGTATGAGGGAGGAAGAAATTAGTTCTGTGAAAGGCACTGATCAAACCATCATCATTATCAAGGAGTTTGCATTATTAAAATGGAAAACAATTTTGTTGTACTCAAAAGCTTGATTATTCAGGAACTTTAAAAGTAAGTTGCAGCACTATCAGTGAGCAACAAAATCTAGTTTTTTATAGCAGAGAGAACTTTATCCACTAGCCAGAAATTATAATTAAAGATAGACCCTTAAAGTATTTTATAATAGCCTTCTGGTATGTCTGTTTTCTTGGGCATTAATAAATAATGTCATGCCATTTATCAGAGCAAAATACCTTAGACTTAAGATCAAATCAATATTCTGCACCAGTTCTTCTCTTTCAAAAAGCAAAAAAGCCATAGGCAATACTAAAAATTTTTCAAACATCTTATATTATCCGTAAAGTTCCACTAAGTCAATCTCTAGAGGGAAGTATTGTGCTGATTACTGCTTAAGTGGTAGTTCACCACTCAGGATTAGCCTAGGTAGGGATATTTGAAGGGAAAGGAGTATAAGGAGTGGACTTGTGATAAGTGTAAATGAGGTATTGGAACTATGGTAAAAGTGAAGAAATGATGGTTGTGGGAGATGGGAGGGAAGGAGAGGGAGGGTGAAATTCCATAGTCAAAATGGAAAGAGGCCCCTGACACTTAGATGTCAAAAGGACGAAACAGTTAAGAGAAGTGCTATGCTTGGAGAAACTCACAAGTATAGTCAAATCTGCTTATCTGTTTTCCTGCATATACAGTGGACTGAAAAGGTATATATGATTACAAAGGTAATTTGTTTTGCTGAACTATAGGAGAATTTGGAATTGGGCAAGCTGAGAAAAACATAATTTGTCAGCAACACAAGAGACAACATGATTTTTAAATGATACTTTAGCAACCATCAAGGATAGTAAAGCTAGGAGTGAATGAAGAAGAAAGCACACTATGTAACTTTCTGTCTGATGTGCTAAGCAGGGCATGGAGGTAATTCTCCCATATGAGGCAAAAGGTCACAGGTTTAACCATTTGAGGGGGGGAAAAATTTCAACCTTAAAACGGCTGAAAAGAATTGCAACTTTTAAAAGACAGCTTCCTTCCTCCCTCCCTCCCTCCCTCCCTCCTTCCTCCCTTCCTTCCTTCCCTTTCTTCCCTTTCTTTCTTTCTTTCTTTCTTTCTTTCTTTCTTTCTTTCTTTCTTTCTTTCTTTCTTTCTATTTAGATATCTATTTATTTAAACATATGATTCAGTGATTTTAGTGAATTTACAGTGTTGTGCAGCTATCACCACAAACTAATTTTGGAACATTTCTGTCACATTCAAAAGAAATCACTGTCCCATTTTCAGTTATTCACCACTCTTTACCCATAGCCCCAGGAAGTAATTAATCTACTTTCTGTCTCTAAGATTTCTTTTCCGGACATTTCAAATAAATCAGATTGTACAACATGTGCTCTTTTGTGTCTAGCTTCTTTCGCTTACCATAATGTTTTTGACGTTCAGCCATGTTGTGTCTTGTATGAGTACTTCGTTCCTTTAAATTGATGAATAGCATGCCATTGTAAGGGTATATCACATTTTGTTTATCCATTCACCAAATGATGACATTTGGGTTGCTTCTACTTTTTAGATATGAAAATGCTGCTATGAAAATTCACATACAAGTCCTTGTGTGAACATATGTTTTAATTTCTCTAGGTTAGGTACCTATGAGGGGAATTGCTGAGACATATGGTAAGACTGTGTTGAATTTAAGAGAACTGCCAAACTGTTTTCCAAAGTTGCTCAATCAGTTTACATTCCCACCAGCAATGTATGAGGAGTCCATTTTCTCCACATCCTCTCCAGCATTTGTTATTGTCTATCTTTTTGATTATAGCTATTCTTGTGGGTATGAAGTGCTATTACATTGTAGTTTTACTTTGCATTTCCCTAATGACTAATGATGTTGAGCATCTTTTCACGTGCTTGTTGTCCATGTGCTTGTATACCTTCTTTGATAAAATGTCTATTCAAATCTTTTGCTCCATTTTAAAAATTAAGCTTTATTTTAAGATAATTGGAGATTCATATATAGTTGTAAAAAATAATACGGAGAAGTCCCATTTAACCCTTTACTCAGTATCCCTGAATGATAACATCTTCCATAACTATAGTACACTATCACAACCATGAAACTGACATTGATACAATCCACACATCTTACTCAGGTTTCCAGTCATACATGCACTCATTTGTGTATGTGTATTTAGTTCTATACAATTTTATCACAGATGTAGGTTCATATAACCACCATAGTCAAGATAGAGAAGAGTTACATCACCACAAGGATCCCTCTTGTTATCCTTTCATTACCACCACCCCCCTCCTCACAACCATTAAATTGTCTACCACCTATAATTGTTATAATTTCAAGAATATTATGTAAATTGTATCATACAGTATGTAACCTTTGGGGATTGGCCTTTTTCACTCAGTATACTTCCGAGAATCATCTAGGTTATTGGGTGTATCAATGGTTCATTCCTTTTTATCGCTGTATAATATTCCACAGTACAGATGTACCACAGTTTGTTTAGCTATTCACCTACTGAAAGACATCTGGTTTTTGCTCCAGATTTTAACTGTTATAAGTAAAATTGCTATGAACATTTGTGTATGGCTTTCTGCCCTTTTAAGAATTTGGTTATTTGTTTACTTATTATTGAGTTACAAGGTACCTTTTCTATATTCCAGATAAAAGTTATTTATCAGATATATGGTGTACAGATATTTTCTCCCAGTCTGTGGCCTGCCTTTTCATGTTGTTAATGGTGTCTTTTGAACTGAAAAAGTTTTCAATCTGGATGAAATACAATTAATCAATTTTTCTTTTATCACTTGTGCCTTTGATGATATATCTAAGAAATTTTTGTCTAACATAATGTCAAAAAATTGCTCTTTGTTTACTTCTAAATGTTTTTTTAATGTCTGTTATCCATTTTGAGTTCATTTTTGTGTATGGTATGTAGTAAGGGTTTAAATTCATATTTTTGCATGTGGCTATTGAATTGTCCCAGAACCATTTGCTGAAGACTATCTTTTTTTCTGTTGAATTACCTTGATACCTTTGTTGAAAATGAATTAGCCATAAATGTATGGGTTTATTCCTGGACACTTAATTCTATTCAGTTGATCTATATGTCTGTCTTTATGCCAGTACCATACCATCTTGAATACTACAGTTTTTTTTGTTTCTTTTTTTACGCTATTTATTTATTAATTTATTTATTTAGGCTGTGTTGGGTCTTCGTTTCTGTGCGAGGGCCTTCTCTAGTTGCGGCAAGCGGGGGCCACTCCTCATCGCGGCACACGGGCCTCTTACTGTCGCTGCCCCTCCCGTTGTGGAGCACAAGCTCCAGACGCGCAGGCTCAGCAGTTGTGGCTCACGGGCCTAGTTGCTCCACGACATGTGGGATCTTCCCAGACCAGGGCTCGAACCCGTGTCCCCTGCATCGGCAGGCAGACTCTCAACCACTGCGCCACCAGGGAAGCCCCAATACTATAGTTTTGTAGTAACTTTTAAAATTGGAGCATACAAGTCCACCAAATTTGCTCTTTTTCAATACTATTTTGCCCCCCCCCCCGAGTCGTTCACATTTCTACAGAAATTTTAGGCTCATCTCATCAATTTCTTCTAGAAAAACCAGCTGGAATTTTGATAGGAATCACATTGAATCTGTATATGAATTTGGGAATATTGCCAACTTAACAATATTAACTCTTCTGATCCATGAACATACCTCTTCATTTATTTAGATCCTTAATTTCCTTCAATAATGTTTTGTAGCTTTCAGTGTAAAAAATTTGTAATTCTTTTGTTAAATTTATTGCTAAATGATTTTGTTCTTTATGATACTATTGTGAATGGAATTGTTAATTGATTAGTTTATGGTAATACAATTTATTTTTGTATATTGATGTGTAGCCTGTGACCTTACTGAACACATTCACTAGTTCTAATAGATGTGTGTGTGTATCTGTGTGTGTGTGAAAACCTTAG
Source organism: Eschrichtius robustus (assembly GCF_028021215.1). NCBI lineage: Eukaryota > Metazoa > Chordata > Mammalia > Artiodactyla > Eschrichtiidae > Eschrichtius > Eschrichtius robustus. The sequence continues at coordinate 64,910,047 of NC_090845.1, read as the reverse complement.
GATTTCTACATATAAATTCATGTAATCTGTAAATAAGCATAGTTTTACCTGTTCCTTTTCTTTTCCTTCCCTTTCTTTCTTCTCTCCTTCTTCTTCTCTTCCTCCTCCTCCTCCTCCTTCTCTCTCTCTTCCCTCCCTTCCTTTCTCCCTCCCTCCCTTTCCTGCCTGATTACATGGCCTTGAATTTACAGTACAATATTGAACAGAAGGGTTGAGAGCAGAATTCCTTGACTTGTTCCCAATCTCAGGAAAAAATGATTCAGTCTTTCACCATTAAGTATGATGTTAGCTGTAGTTTTTTTTTTTCTTTGTAAATGTCCTTATTTAGGTTGAGCAAGTTTCCTTCTATTCCTAGATTGTTGAGTTTTGTGTTTTTTTAAAATCAGGAATGGGTCTTTGGTTTTTGTCAAATGCCATGTCAATTGAAATGATCATGGAGTTTTTGTTCATTATTCTCTTATATGTTTTATTACATAATATGATTTTCAGTTCAGTTTTTTTTTTTTTTTTGCCATGTCTTGTGTCATGTGGAGTCTTAGTTCCCTGACCAGGGATTGAACCCGTGCTCCCTGCAGTGGAAGCGTGGAGTCCTAACCACTGGACCAACAGGGAATTCCCTGATTTTCAGTTCTTAAACCAACCTTTCATTCCTGGGATAATTCCCCTTGGTCTTAGTGTATAATCACTTATGTATGTGGCTGGATTCAGTTTCTTAATATTTAAGTTTTTGCATTTATATTCATGAGGGATATTGGTCTCTATTTCTTTCCTTGTGATATTGGTTTGGATTTGGTATTATGGTAATGATAGCCTCTTAGAATCATTTGGGGATTTTTCCCTTTTCCTCTATTTTCTGGGAGAATTTGTGACGAATTTTTATTTTTCTTCTTTAAATGTTTGAAGGAATTCACGAGGCCTAGGCTTTTTTTTAATGGGTAGTTTTTAATTACTAATTCAATCTCTTTGTTACAGATCTATTCAGATTTTATATTTCTGCTTAAGTCAGTTTCAGTACTTTTTGCCTTTCTAGGAATTTATCCATTTCATATAAGTTGTCTACTTTGTTGGCCTAAAATTTTCCAGAGCATTCTATTGTAATCCTTTTAATTTCTGTAAGATTAGTAGTGATATCTCCTCATTCATTATGACTTTAGTAATTTATATGTTCCCTCTCATTTTTCTTGGTCAGTCTAGCTATAGGTTTTTCAATTTTGTTTATCTTTTCACAGAACCAACTGTTGATTTCACTGATTTTAAACTATTTTTTTCTATTATCCATTCCATTGATTTGTGTAGTAATTTTTACTATTTCCTTCTGATTTCTTTGGGTTTAATTTGCTCTTTTCTTCTAATTTATTAAGACAGAAACATAGATGATTGATTTGAGATCCTTCATGTACATTATAGATATTTACTCCTACAAATTTCCTTCTAGGGACTGCTTTAGCTGTATCTGAGAAATTTTTCTGTGTTGTGTTTTTGTTTGCATCCAGCTCAAAATATTTTCTACTTTCCCTGGTGATTTTTATTTGACCCATTTGTTATTATGAAGTGTGTTGTTTCATTTCCATATATTTGAGGATTTCCAAAATTTTTGTCTGTTGTTGATTTCTAATTTAATTCCAGTGTTGTTTGAGAACACAAATTGTGTGATATCAATCCTTTTAAATTTACTGAGACTTGTTTCATGGCCTATCATATCATTTATTTTTGAGAAAGTTCCATGTATATTATGCTCTTGTTGATTGGATTGTTCTAAAAATGTCAGTTAGGTCAACATTATAGTGCTGTTCATGTCTTCTATATCCTCCTTGATTTTCTGTCTCATTTTGCTGTTCATTACTTAGAGGTGGGTCACTGAAGTCTCCAAATATTATTGTTAAATTTTCCACTTCTTATTCATTTTTGCTAGGTTTTGCTTCATGTAGTATGGGGCTCCTCTGTTAGGTGTAACTATGTTTACATACTCTATTTTAAATTGATCCTTAATAATTATATAATATCCCTTTATATCTCAAGTAAAAATGTTAGTTTATTTTTTGTATTGATATAGAAACTCCAACTCTCTTATTGTTACTGTTTGCATCATATTTTTTCCATTCTTTTATTTTTTTAATTAACATTTTTATTGAGATATCATTGACATAAAACATTGTGTAAGTTTAAGGTGTACAACATATTGACTTCATAAATTTATATTGCAATAATATTGCCATTGTAACATTAGGTAACACCTCTGTCGTGCCACATAATTATCATTTCTTCTAGCGGTGGGAACAATTAAGATGTACTCTCTTAGTAAGTTTAATGTTTATAATACAGTTTTGTTGTCTGTAATCACTGTACTGTATATTAGATCTCCAAGATTTACTTATTTACTACTTTCAAGTATGTATCCTAGTAATCACTATTCCACTCTCTATTCTTTTGAGTTCAGTTTTCTTTTGTTTGTTTGTTTTTTAGATTCCACATATAAGAGATATCATACAGTATTTGTTTTTCTCTGTTTGACTGATCTCAGCAAAATGTATTCAAGGTCCATCCGTGTTGTTGCAAAAGGCAGAATTTCCTTTTTTCTCAAAGATGAATAGTATTTGTATATGTACACCAAATCTTTATCCATTCAATCATTGATGGACACTTAGGTTGTTTCCATATCTTGGCTATTTCAAATAATGGTACAAAAAACCTGGGAGTGCATATATCTTTTCAATAACTTGTTTTCATTTCCTTTGAATATATACCCAGAAGTGGGCTTGCTGGATCATATGGTAGTACTAGTTTTAATTTTTTTTCAGAACTTCCATACTGTTCTCCATAGTGCCTGAACCAGTTTACAATCCTACCAACAGTGTACAAGGGTTCCCTTTTCTCCACATCCTCACCAACACTTGTTATCTCTTGCCTTCTTGATAACTGCCATTCTTACAGGTGAGAAGTGATATCTCATTGTGGCTTTGATTTGTATTTCCCTGATCAATAGTAATGTTGAGTACCTTTTCATGTACTTCTTGGCCTGTTGGACATACCTGTTGGATTCTTTAGAAGAATTTCTATGTAGTTCCTCTGCCCATTTTTAATTAGATTGAGTTGTATGAGTTCTTTATAAATTTTGGATATTAACCCCTTATTCAATACATGCTTTGCAAATATTTTTTTCTTATTCTGTATTTTTCATTTTGTTGATTCTTTTATGTGGTGCAAAGTTTTTAAGTTTTTTTTTTCAGCATATGATGCTTTATTATTTCAAGAAAAGTAAAAATGCAACTGAAACACAAGAAAAGATTTGTGCAGTGTATGGAGAAGGTGCTGTGACTGATCAAATGCATCAAAAGTGGTTTGTGGGGACTTCCCTGGTGGCGCAGTGGTTAAGAATCCACCTGCCAATGCAGGGAACACAGGTTCGAGCCCTGGTCCGGGAGGATCCCACATGCTGTGGAGCAACTAAGCCCGTGCACCACAACTACTAAGCCTGTGCTAGAGCCCACGAGCCACAACTACTGAGCCTGCGTGCCACAACTACTGAAGCTTGCACGCCTAGAGCCCGTGCTCCGAAACAAGAGAAGCCACTGCAATGAGAAGCCCATGCACCGCAATGAAGAGTAGCTCCCGCTCGACACAAACAGAGAAAGCCTGCGCACAGCAATGAAGAACCAGTGCAGCTAAAAATTAATTAATTTTTTAAAAAGTGGTTTGCAAAGTTTCGTGCTGGAGATTTCTTGCTGGATGATGGTCAGATAGACCAGTTGAAGTTGATAGTGTTCAAATCGAGACGTTAACTGAAAACAATCAACAATATACCATGCGGGAGATAGCCAACATACTCTAAATATCCAAATCAAGCACTGAAAATCATTTGCACCACCTTGGTTATGTTCATTGCTTTGATGTTTGGTTTCCACATAAGTCAAATGAAAAAACCCTTCTTGACCATATTTCCACATGCAATTCTCTACTGAAACGTAATGAAAACATTCCGTTTTTAAAACAAATTGTGATGGGCGATGAAAAGTGGATACTGTACAATAATGTGGAATGGAAGAGATCATGGGGCAAGTGAAATGAACCACCAACAACCACACTAAAGTCTGGTCTTCATCCAAAGAAGGTAATCTGTATATGGTGGGATTGAAAGGGAGTCCTAAAGTTTTTAAGTTTGATGTACTCACACTTGTTGATTTTTTCTTTTGTTGTTTGTTCTTTTGGTATCAAATCTAAAAAATCATTGACAACACCAATGTTGAAGAGATTCTTCCCTATGTTTTCATTTTTTAAAAAAATTTATTAAGGTATACCAGATGTACAATATTATATAAATTTCCACTGTACAGCATGGTGATTCACAATATTTAAAGGTTATATTCCATTTATAGTTATTATAAAATATAAAATATACTATATTCCCTATGCTGTACAAAATATCCTTGTAGCTTATTTATTTAATACATAGTAGTTTGCACCTCTTAATCCAGTACCCTTATCTTGTCCCCCCCTTCCCTTTCCCCACTGGTAACCATTCATTGTTCCTTATATCTGTGAGTCTGTTTCTTTCTTATTATATTCACTAGTTTTTTTTATTTTTTAGATTCCACATATAAGTGATATCATACAGTATTTGTCTTTCTCTGTCTGACTTATTTCACTTAGCATAATACCCTTCAAGTCCATCCATGTTGTTGCAAATGGCAAAATTTCATTCTTTTTTTATGGCTGAGCAGTATTCCATTGTGTGTGTGTATGTGTATATATATATATATATATATATATATATATATATATATATATATATATATACATACATACATACATACATACATACATATATATCACATCTTCTTTATCTGTTCATCTGTTGATGGACATTAACGTTGCTTCCATATCTTTGCTATTGTAAATAATGCCGCTGTGAATATTGGGGAACATGTATGTGTTTGAATTAGTGTTTTTGTTTTTTTAGATATATATACCCAGGAGGGGAATTGCTGGGTCATATGGCAGTACTATTTTTGGGCTTTTGAGAAACCTCCATACTGTTTTCCACAGTGACTGCACCAATTTACGTTCTTACCAACAGTGTATGGGGGTTCCCTTTTCTCTACATCCTCACCAACATTTGTTATCTGTGTTCTTTTTGATGATAGCCATTCTGACAGGTGTGAGGTGATATCTCATTGTGGTTTTAATTTGCATTTCTCTAATGATTAATGATGTTGAGCATCTTTTCATGTGCCCATTGGCCATCTGTATGTCTTCTTTGGAAAAATGTCTATTGAGGTCTTCTGCCCATTTGTTGATTGGTTTTTTTTTTTTTTGATATTGAGTTGTATGAGTTGTTTGTGTATCTTGGATATTAACCGCTATTCAGTCACTTCATTTATAATATTTTCTCCATTCCATAGGTTGTCTTTTGTTTTTATCGATGATTCCCTTTGCTGTGCAAAAGCTTTAAAGTTTATTAGGTTCCATTTGTTTATTTTCTCTTTTATTTCTTTTACCTTAGGAAACTTATCCAAAAAATATTGGTATATGTCAACATGTGTTCTGCTTATGTTCTCTTCTATGAGTTTTATGGTTTCCGTTCTTATATTCAGGTCTTTAAAGCATTTTGAGTTTTTATATGGTGTGAGGGAATTTTCTAATCTCATTGTTTTTCATGTAGCTGTCCCCCTTTCTCAGCATCACTTGTTGAAGGGACTGTCTTTTCTGCATTGTATATTCTTACCTCCTTTGTTATAGATTAATTGACCATAGGTGCATGCATTTATTGCTGGGCTCTCTATTCTGTTCCATAGAGCTATGTGACTACTTTTGTGCCAGTACCATGCTGTTTTTTTTTGTTTTTTGTTTTTTTTAGATTTATTGATTGATTGATTGATTGCTATGTTGGGTCTTCATTTCTGTGCTAGGGCCCTCTCTAGTTGCGGCAAGCGGGGGCCACTCTTCATCATGATGCGCGGGCCTCTCACGATTGTGGCCTCTCTTGTTGCGGAGCACAGGCTCCAGACGCGCAGGCTCAGTAGTTGTGGCTCACGGGCCTAGCTGCTCCGCGGCATGTGGGATCTTCCCCGACCAGGGCTCGAACCCGTGTCCCCTGCACTAGCAGGCAGATTCTCAACCACTGCACCACCAGGGAAGCCCCCATGCTGTTTTGATTACTGTAGCTTTGTAGTATAATCTAAAGTCTTGGGAGGGTTTTACATGCAGCTTTGTTCTTTTTTCTCGAGATTGTTTTGGCAATTCAGGGTCTTTTGTGGTTCCATATGAACTTTAGAATTATTTGTTCTAGTTCTGTGAAAAATGTCATGAGTATTTTAATAGTAATTGCATTATATATGTAGATTGCTTTGGGTAGTATAACCATTTTAACAATATTAATTCAATACAAGAGCAGGGGATATCTTTCAATTTTTTGTGTCATCTGCAATTTCATTCATCAGTGTTTTATAGTTTTCAGGGTATAGGTCTTTCACCTCCTTGGATTATTCCTAGGTATTTTATCTATTTTTTTTTGATGCGATTTTAAATGGGACTATGTTTTTACTTCCTTTTCTGATATTTCATTATTAGTGTATAGAAATCCAACAGATTTCTGTATATTAATTCAGCAAACTTGCTGAATTCGTTTAACAGGTCTAATAGTTTTGGGTGGAGACTTTAGTGTTCTCTATATAAAGTATCATGTCATCTGCAAATAGTGACAGTTTTACCACTTCCCTAACAATTTGGATACCTTTTATTTCTTTTACTTGTCTCATTTTTGTGACTTGCATTTTCAATACTATGGTAAACTGAAGTGACAAAAGTGGGCATCCTTGTCTTGTTCCTGAATTGAGCAGGCAGGCTTTCAGCTTTTCACCATTGTGTATGATGTTCACTGTGGGTTTGTCATACATGGCCTTTATTATGTTGAGGTATGTTCCCTCTATACCCACTTTGACAAGAGTTTTTATCATGAATGGATGTTGAATTTTGTCACAAGATTTTTCTGCATCTATTGAGATAATAAAGTGATTTTTATCTTCTCTTTTGTTAATGTGGTATATCACATTGACTGATTTGTGAATGTTGCACCATCCTGTGACACTGGAACAAATCCAAGTTGATCATAGTATATAATCCTTTTTATATATTTTTGGATTCAGTTTGCTGATATTTTATTGAAGATATTTCCATATATATTCATCAAAGATACTGGCCTGTAATTTTCTTTTTCTATAGTGTCTTTGTCTGGTTTTGGTATTAGGGTTGTGGTGCCCTAATAGAATGAATTTGGGAGTTTTCCCTACTCTTCATGTTTTGGAATAGTTTGAGAAGGATAGGTATTCTTTATATGTTCAGTAGAATTTGCATGTGATGCCATCCAGTCTTGGAATTTTGTTTGCTGGGTGTGTTTTCATTAAAAATTCAGTTTCACTTCTAGTGATCAGTTTATTGAAATTGTTTCCTCTTGATTCAGTCTGAGCAGGCTGTATGTTTCTAGAAATTTGTCCATTTCTTTTAAGTTGTCCAATTTGTTTGCATATAACTTTATTCTTGCATATAAAGTATATGCATATACAGTATTCTCTTATGTTTATTTTGTATCGTGATACAAGTTGGTATTTCTCCTCTTTCTTTTCTTATTTTGTTTATTTTGGATCCTCTCATTTTTCTTCTTCATGAGCCTGGCTAAAGGTTTATCAATTTTGTTTATCTTTTCAGTAAACAGCTCTTGGTTTCCTTGATCTTTTCTATTGTTTTTTTAAATCTCTATTTTATTCATTTCCTCTCCAATCTTGATTATTTCCTTCCTTCTGCTAGTTTGGACATTGTTTGTTCTTTTTCTGATTCTTTTAGGTGGTAAGTTAGGTTGTTTACTTGAGATTTTTCTTGTTTCTTGAGGTAGGCCTGTATCCCTATGAACATCCCTCTAAGAAATGCTTTTGCTGTATCCCATAGATTTTGAAAAGTTGTGTTTCTATTTTCATTTGTCTCTAGGTATTTTCTGAATTCCTCTTTGATTTCATGATTGCCCCATTGATTTTTCAATAGTATGTTGTTTAGTCTTCATGTGTTTGTTCTTTTCCCATTTTTCTTTCTGTAGTTGATTTCCTGTTTCATGTCACTGTGGTCAGAAAAAATACTTGACATCATTTTTATCCTCTTAAATTTGTTTTGTGGTCTAGTATGGGATCTATCCTGGAGAAAGTTCCATGTGTAGTTGAAAAGAATGTGTATTCTTCTATTTTTGGATATAATCTCTTGGAGATATCTATTTGTCCAACTGGTCTATTGTGTCATTTAAGACCATGATTGCTTTCTTGATTTTCTGTCTGTGTGATCTGTCCATTGATGTAAGTGGGGTGTTAAAGTCCCCTACTATTATTTTAGTTATATCTACTTGATTTAAACTAATAGTCATTTAAGTTCAAACACACTCCAAAAGGTCTACATTTTTTACTCCCTTCCCCCACATTTTTGTTTTTGATGTCATATTTTATATCTTTCTGCTTATTATTTTACTATTTATTGTATTGGATTGGCCAAAAAGTTCATTCGGTTTTAAGTAAAAATAAAAGACACATTTTTCATTTTCACTAACAACTTTATTGAACAATGTATTCACTAACCAAATGAACTTTTTGGCCAACCCAATCATTTTAGTTGCCCTGACAATTTTTTTTGTCTTTTAATCTATGTGCTGTCTTATTTAAGTGATTTTCATTTCTTACTATATATTTGCTTTTCCTACTGGGATTTTCTCTTTGCTGTAGTTTCTCACTTCTTTTTCATTTAGACAAGACCCTTCAACATATACTTTAGGGTAGATTTAGTATTGATGAATTCTTTTAGTTTTTGCTTGTCTGAGAGTTTCTTTCTCTTTCCTATTCTAAATGATAATCTTGCTGGGTAAATTATCTTTGATTGCTGATTTTCCCCTTTCAGCACTTTGAATATATCATTCCACTCTCTTCTGACCTGCAAACTTTGTGCAGAGAAATCAACTGATAACATTATGGGGGCTCCCTTGTATATGACTCTTTGTTTTTCTCTTTCTGCCTTTAGAATTTTCTATTTATTTATTTTTAACTTTTGCTGTTTTGATTATATGTCTTGGTGTGTGTGGGTCTCTTTGTGTTCATCTTGCTTGGGACCCTCTGTGCTACCTGTACCTGGAGATCTGTTTACTTCTTTAGGTTTGGGATGTTTTCTGCCATAATTTCTTCAAATACATTTTCAATCCCCTTCTCTCTTTCTTCTCCCTCTGTAACCCCTATAATGTGACTGTTGACATGTTTAATGTTATCCCATAGATCTTTATGTTACTTTCCTTTTTTTCCATTTGTCTTTCTGTCTGTTGTTTGGATTGGGTGATTTCCATTATTCTATCTTCCAGATCACTTATGCGTTCTTCTGTGTCATTTAGTCTGCTATTTATTGCTTTTAGAGTGTTTTTTAAATCTCAGATATTGAATTATCTATTTTTGATTGAGTCTTCTTTATATTTTCTAGTTCCTTATAAAATTGATCTGTGTTTAGATCAATTCTTTTCCCTATTTTAGTTAGCATTTTTATTACCAATGTTTTGAATTCTTTATTTGGTAGATAAACCTTTCCCAGGTTCTGGATGCCCTAGATCCAGTGCCAAGTTGTGGCATGGGGTGAGCAGTGCTGGGGCGTTTGCTCAGTTCAGGTTGGGCTGCATGTCTAGGTGGCAGCCAGTGAGTCAGACCTCTCTCTGCCCTGCCTGGGGGCAAGCCAATGCTCTCGCATTCCTCATGAGTTCAGTGTAGGCTTCTCCATCCCTTCCATCCGTTTCAGTGGTTCTCCAAGTAGCTAAGGGACTTGTCTCTTATGTGTAAGACCCCAGGACTGGGATGCCCAGACTATGGCTTGATCTTCTCACTCCCCAGGGAGAGTGTCCGCCCTTGTGATATCCCTTTTCCTCTGAGTCCCCTACCTGGGGCACAGGTCCCAACCCAATAGCTCTTCTTCTCTTCCTACCTGATTACATGTGTATCTTTCTTACAACCTTGGTTGCACAGGAGTCCTTCTGCCAGTTTCCAGTTAGTTTTCCGTGAATGCTGTTCCACATGTATACATATTTTTAATGTGTTCATGGGGGAATGTGAGCTCCATGTCCTCTTACTCCACTATATTGATCTCCCCGGTCTAAATACCTATTCTGATATAGAGTTGCAATTTTCTGACTCTGTATACTTATCACCTTACTACAAGTTTTGTGTACTTTTGCCTTTTTGTCTCTGGTAGAATAGCTCCTTTCAACATTTCTTGTAAGGCAGGTCTAGTGTTGATGAACTCTCTCAGCTTTTGTTGTTCTGGGAATGCCTTTATTTCTCCTTCATATCTCAATTATGACTTTTCCGAATAGAGTGTTCTTGGCTGACACGTTTTATCTTTCAGTATTTTGAGAATGTCCTTCCACTCCCTCCTGGCCTGTAAAATTTCTAGTCAGAAATCTGCTGATAGCCCAACAGGGGCTCCTTTGTAGGTTCCCATCTCTTTTTTCTCTGGCTGCTTTTAAAATTCTTTCTTTGTTGTGGATTTTGACAGTTTTAATATAATGTGTCTTCGAGAATATCTTTATATGTTGAGTCAATTAGGTGTTTTCTTAGCATCTTGGACTTGTATATTCGTTTCCTTTCCCAGGTTTGGGAAGTTCTCAGCTATTATTTCTTCAAATAAACTCTCTGCTCCCTTCTTCTCTTCTTATTCTGGGATACCCATTACCATAATGTTACCCTTCCTCAAAGGGTAGTTCTCATAGGATTTCATTTTTCAAAAAGGTCTTAATTCTCTTTCCTCTTCTACCTGTTATCATTTCAAGATTTGTAACTTCGAGCTCACTAATGCTCTCTTCTTTATTGTATGCTCTATTTCCAATGCTTTCTAATGCATTCTTCTTCTCAATTATTGTGTTACTCAGCTCCAGAATATCTGTGTGTTTCTATTTCAACATTTCAATCTCTTTGGTAGGACATTAATTCTGTTCATTAATTTTATTCCTGAGATCATCAAATTGCCTTTCTGAATTTTCTTGTATCTTGTTGAGTCTCTTCATGACAGCTATTTTAAATTCTCTATCAGTTAGATCACAGTATTCCACGACTTTATCTTTTGTTTCTGGAGAATTGTCATTTTCTTTTTGTGATAACTCTTACTGTGGTTCTTCATGGTGCTGATGAGTTAGTTGTTCCTTAGCCTGACATTTGAAGTATCAAACACCTTTCTTCATTATGTAAAGCTTTTATTTATTTATGTTAAAACTTGATTCTAATAATTTATCAGGTTAGAAATTAAAGACCTTTCTTTTATTTTCCAGTAGGTGGCAATATAGTACAAGTTTTTTGTTTCTCTTAACCTGCGCTGCCTCTGATTATATTTAATAGTGGGCATTTTCTACCCTATCAGAGGTGTTGCCAAGTATCCTTGTTATTGCTGCTCATGCCTCCAGGGTTATTGGTGCCTCGCTGTTGCTGGCATTGCTGGTGTCGTTGCCTGAGGCCATGGGATGACAGGCAGTTCCACTGCTTTCAGTATCTCCTGAGTCACAGACTCCACCATTGCAGGGGGCAACCAGGGTCACAGGTGCCTCTAACCATGTTGGGTGTTGTTGGATTCACAGGTGCCACCTGTGAAGGGCAGAGGGCCAGAATCATGGTCACCTCCCTGCCTGTAGAGATGGGGTTACAGGGCCTGCTGCTACTGCTGCCTAGTTACTTGTGGATATGAGTACTGGAGTCATGTGCTCTGCCTCCCCTGCTTCTATGGGGTTCTCTGGGGCTGCCATGGCTGAGGGCCAGGATCTCAGGCACCACCTCTACTGTTCCTTCATTTCTGTCTCCTCTATGTATTCTAGTCCATCCACCTTTACACATACAGATGTGTGGAACTCTTTGGCATCCTGTTGTGTTGGTGGGCAGAGGCACCTTTGTTGAGTTGTGGATGTTTTACTGGTTGTATATTGGAAGGTGGAGACAAAGAGAGCATCTCACTCTGCCACCATGCTGTTGTCACAGCCTGTTTAATGCATTTCTTATCCATTTTCCCCTCTTTATCTGCTTTCTCTACTTTAATTGAGCATTTTTATTTTTCCATTTTATCTCTTTTATTTATTATTTATATCTCTTTGTAAAAATGTTTTAGTGTTCTGCCTTGGGTTTACAATATGCATTTGAAATAATCTAAGTACACCTTTGAATAATATTGCACTGCTTCATGTGTAGTGTGAAGACATTTTAAGAATATATTTCCAGTTCCTCCTTCTCTCCCTTGTACGATTGTTGTCATATATTTCACTTTACATAAGCTATAAGTATCTAATACATTGTTAATATTTTTGCATTATAGTCAGTTATACTTAGAGCAATTAAAAGTGATAAAGTATTTTACCCTCATTTATTCTATTTCCTATGCTTCCACTTCTTTTCCTAGGTGGAAAATTTTGACATATCATATTCCTTCTGCTTGAAAAACTTAAAAAAATATATTTTTGTAGTGTAGGTATGTTGGCAATAAATTTCTTCAGTTTTTATTTGTCTAAGAAGTGTTTCTTTTTACTTTTGAAAGATTTTTTAAAACTATACAGAATTCTGCATTGACAGTTTCTTTCAGTAATTTAAAGATGTCACTCCATTTTCTTCTTGTTTGCAGGATTTCTGATGAGAATTCTGCTGGAATTCTTATGTTCTGTAGGTTTGTTTTTTTTTTTTTTTTGGTCTGTTTTTGTTTTTTTGGTCTGGCTGCCTTCAAGATTTTCTCTTGCTTTGTCTTCACTAGTTTGAATATGATATGTTTCTATGGATGTTTTTGTTTGTTTGCTTGGCATTTGTCCTGCTTAGTATTCTCTGAGCTTCTTGGACAGAACATTCTGCCCAATATCGGTATAATATACACTCTTCTAAAATGTGCACATTTTGCAGTAGATCATATGTTAGACCACAAAACAAGTCAACAAATTTAAGAAGATTGAAATCATATCAGGTATCTTTTCCAACCATAATGATTTGAAACCAGAAATATTGGAGGAAAATTGGAAAATTGACAAATGTCTATTCAGGTCCTTTACCCATTTTAAAATTGGGTTATTATTATTGTTGTTGTTGTTATTTTGCTGTGGAGTTGAGTTCCTTATACATTTTACTTTACTCTGTTGATTATTTCCAGTATTGTGTAGAAGTTTTTAGTTTGATGCAATCTCGCTTGTCTATTTTCACTTTTGTTGCCTGTTTTTCCAGGGCCAAATACAAAAATTCATATTTTTCTCATGATGTTTTCTAGGAGTTTTACAGTCTTGACTCTTACATTTAAATCTTTAATCCACTTTGAGTTGATTTCTGTATATGGAATGAGAAAAGTGTCTAATTTCATTCTTTTGCATGTGAATATCCAGTTTCATAACACCATTTATCCTGTTTCCACTGAGTGTTCTTGGCACTTTTGTCAAAGATCAGTGGACCATAAATGCGTAGATTTATTTTCTGGACTCTCTTTCCTGTTTCTTTGTTCTATATGTCTGTTTTTATGCCAGTACCATACTGTTTTGATTACTATAGCTTTGTAGTATATTTTGAGATCAGGCAGTATAATTGCTGAAACTTTATTCTTCTTTTCAAGATTGCTCTGACTCTTCAGGTTCTATTGTCCCATATGAATTTTACGGTTGTTTTTTTTTTTTGTTTGTTTCTTTGAAAATGTCATTGGGATTTTGATAGGGATTGAACTGAATCTTTATATCACTTTGGGTATTATGGACATATTAACAATATTAATTCTTCCAATCAATGAACACAAAATATTGATATATTTCCATTTACTTGTGTCTTCTTTAATTTCTTTCATCAGTGTTTTGTACTTTTCAGTATACAGATTTTTCACCTCTATGGTTGTATTTATTCCGAAGTATTTTATTCTGTTTGATGCTATAGGAAATTGGATTGCTTTTGTAATTTTTTTCAGCTAGTTTGTTGTCAGTGTATAGCAACACAACTGATTTTTGTATGTTGATTTTGTACTCTGCAACTTTAATGAATTTATTTATTAGTTCTAACAGGTTTTTTGTTGAAGTTGTTAGGGTTTTCTATATATAAGATCAGATAATTTAAAAACAGAAAATTTTACTTCTGCCTTTCTGATTTATATGTCTTTTATTTTTTCTCTGCCTAATATTTCTGTCTAGGACTTCCAACGCTATGTTGAACAGAAGTAGCAAGAGCTGGCACTCTCGTCTTGTTCTTGATCTTAGAGGAAAAGCTTTCAGCATTCACTGTTTAGTATGACGTTAGCTGCGGGTTTCTAATATGTGGTGTTTATTATCTTGAGCTACACTCCTTCTATAACTAATTTGTTGGCAGTTTTTTAAATCATAAATGCATTTCGAATTTTTGAAAATGCCTTTTTTGCATCTATTAAGAAGGTCATAAACTTTTAAACCTTCATACTGTTAATACGGAATCACGATTATTGATATTGCAGTTGAACCACTTGTACACCTGAGGGATAAATCCCAGTTGGTCATGTTGGGTGATCCTTTTGATTTGCTGGTAAATTTGGATTGCTAGTATTTTTCAAGGGTTATTGCATTTATGTTCATTAAGGTATATTGGCCTGTAATTTTCTTTTCTTGGAGTGTCCTTTCCTTGCTTTGGTATCAGGTAATTCTTGCCTCATAAAATAAGTTTGGAAGAGGGGAGGTCAAGACGGCAGAGTAGGAGGATGTTGAGCTCACCTACCCCCATGAACACATCAAAAATACATCTATAGGTGGAGCAACTTTCACTGAAAACAAACAAACTGGAGACAGGCAGAAAGGCCCTTCTACAACCAAGGCTATAAAGAAAGATCCACACGCAGTTGGGCAGGAAGTCAGGAGAAGCAATTAGGTCAGGACCCATACCCCTAGCAGGGGACACAGAAGAGGAAGGGGATATCATGGGCTCAGAGATCCTGCCTGGGGAGTGAGTGTTTGAGCCTCATATTGGGCAACCCAGCCCTGAGGTCCAACACCAGAAAGATGAGTTTCCTTAGCTGGTTTGAAAACCAGTGAGACTTACTGGAGGGCTGTGAGAAACCGAGACTCCATGCATGAAGTATGCACACACACACTTGGTTACTCCCGGCACCAAGGTGGAGGAAGCACATTGAAAATTCCCTGGGGTTCTGACTGGTTTCCTGTGACCACCCCAGCATGCACCCCAGCTCGCACTGGGTGCCTGCTCCAGCCCCTCTTACTCTGGTGCAGCTCCACACTAGGGCGAAGGCTGCCCTTGCTGAGGAGAGTGCACACATGAAAGGGATGGGGCCACCTGGACCCAGCACTGCATCTGAACAGGATGAGGGTAACCATTGCTGGTGCAACTATAGGCAAAAACTTGGGAGCAACTTGGGGCTCTGACTGGCATGCTGGGACCTTCCTAGCATGTGGGGCAGCCTGTACCAGGTACCCACTCCAGCTCCTCTTGCTCGGGCACTGTTCCCCACTGGGGTGAAAGTGCTGTTGCTGGGGAGGTGCATGCACTTGGAGGAAGCAGAGATCGCTCAGACCTGGCCCTGCCTCTGAATAGGGTGGGGTCAGCCATTGCTGGCGAGCTGTAGAGGCAGCAGATTGGAAATAGACTGGGGCTCTGACTGGCTTGATGGGATCATCCCAGAATAAACCCCAGCTTGCACCAGGTACCGACCCCAACCCTTCTTTTTCTGGCACTGCTCTCCACTAGAGTGGAAGTGCCATTGCTGGGGGAAGAATGCACACTTAGAAGGAGTGGAACCAGGGCCTCTTCTCTAGCTCTTGGGGTCCCAATCCCACCCCCCTGATAAGGTGATGATGGCCATTGAGGATAGGAAAAGCCCCAGATCACACCTGGCTCTGGCTCTAGCCCCTCCATCTCCAGCCTTACCTCCCACCAAGGTGGTAGCTGCCAGCACACCCAAAGGGAAGATGGGACCTATGCTCACTTCACATCCAGCTCTCACAGCAAAAGCCACTGGGCATATACAGATTGCATAGGGACATACCCACATAAGGACACTGTTTTAAGATTAGAATAGGTAACTGTTCATCTAACTTCATAGAGACAGAGAAAGTTAAACAAAATCAGAAGACAGAGGAATTTGTTTCAAACAAAAGAAAAAGGAAGAAAAAACTGAAAAAAACCCTAATGAGACACAGAGAAATAATTTACTAGACAAAGAGTTCAAAGCATTAGAATAATAAGAATAGCATTAGTAATAAGAATGCTAACTGAACCTGGGCAAAGAATAGATGAACACAGTGAGAATTTAAACAAGGAACTAGAAAATATAGAAAAGAACCAGTCGGGGCTGAAGAATACAATAACTGAAATGAAAAAACACTAGAAGGAATTAACAGACAGACTAGGTGATACAGAATAGTACATAAGCAATCTGGAAGATAGAAAAATGGAAATCGCCCAATCAGAAGAGGAAAAAGAAAAACAAATTTTAAAAAATGAGGATAGATGAAGGGACTTTGGGAAAACATGAGGCATACTAACGTCTGCATTATAGGAGTCCCAGAAGGAGATAAGAGAAAGAAAGGGGTAGAAAATATATTTGATGAAATTATGGCTGAAAACATCCCAAAGCTGAAGAAGGAAACAGATTTCCAGGTACAGGAAACACAGAGAGTTCCAAAAAAGATGAACCCAAAGAGACCCACATAAAGACATATCACAAATAAAATGCAAAAGTTTAAGATAAAGAGAGAATTTTAGGGACTTCCCTGGTGGTTCAGTGGTTAAGACTCCAAGCTCCCAGTGCAGGGGGCCTGGGTTAAATCCCTGGTCAGGGAACTAGATCCCACATTCATGATGCAACTAAGAGTTTGCATGCCACAACTAAGGAACCAGCAAGCCACAACTAAGGAGCCCACATGCCACACCTAAGACCCAGTGCAACCAAATAAATAAATTAATTAATTTAAAAAAGAGAATTTTAAGCCAGCAAGAGAAAAAAAGTCACATGCAAGGGAACCCCTAGAAGGCTATCAGCTGATTTTTCTGCAGAAATTCTGCAGGTCAGAAGGGAGTGGAATGATAAATTTAAAGCACTGAAAGGGAAAAAACTTACAACCCAGGATACTCTACCTTGGGTTAGAGTATCACACAAAGTTATCAGTCAGAATTGAAGGAGAGATGAAGAACTTTTCAGACAAGCAAAAACTAAGAGTTCATCAATATTAAACTGACCCTACAAGAAGTGTTAAAAGATCTTCTCTAAGTGGAAAAGAAAAGGCTACAACAAGAAAGAATATGTAGGAAAGGAGGA
Source organism: Eschrichtius robustus (assembly GCF_028021215.1). Lineage (NCBI taxonomy): Eukaryota > Metazoa > Chordata > Mammalia > Artiodactyla > Eschrichtiidae > Eschrichtius > Eschrichtius robustus. Next base: position 64,892,761 of record NC_090845.1, on the reverse strand, counting down.
ACCACACTAATAAAAGCAATATATAGTAATTGCTGTGGATCAACCACTTAAATAAGTGAGTACAAAGATTAAAAGACAAAAATTGTAAAATCAAATATAACTACGATAAACAGTTAAGGGATAGGCATGAAGATGTATAGTATAACATCAAAAACACAAACTTGGGGGAGGGGAATAAAACATATAGATCTTGTAGAATGTGTTTGAACTTAAATGACTATCAGTTTAAAACAAATAGATATAGTTATAGGTCAACATATATGAACCACATGGTAACCACAAATAAAAAAACTGTAACAGAGACACAAAAACAAGAGAGAAAACATCACAAGCATACCACTAAGGAAAATCATCAAACCACAAGGGAAGTAGCTAAAAGAAGAAGAAAAGAGCAAAGAAGAACTACAAAAACAACCAGAAAACAAGTAACAAAATGGCAGCAAGTACATACCTATCAATAATCACTTTAAATATCAATGGACTAAATGCTTCCATCAAGAGACATAGGGTGCCTGATTGGGTAAAAAACAAGACCCATCTATATTCTGCCTACTAGAGACTCATTTCAGAGCTAAACACACTCACACAGACTGAAAGTGAGGAGATGGTAAAAGATATTTTATGCAAATGGTAATGACATGAAAGCTGAGGTAGCAATACTCATATCAGCCAAGCAGACTTTAAAACAAAGTGTATAAGTAAAGACAAAGAAGGACATTAAGTAATGATAATGAAATCAAAACAAGAAGAGGATATGACATTTCTAAACATATATGCTCCTAATATAGGAGAATTTAATAAATAAAGCAAATATTAACAGACATAAAGGGAGAAAATGACAATAATACAATAATAGTAGGGACATTAACACCTCATTTATATTAATGGACAGATCTTCCAGATAGAAAATCAATAAGGAAACAATGGCCTTAAATGACACATTAGACCAGTTGGAATTAGTAGATATCTACAGGATATTTCATCTCAAAACAGCAGAATACACATTATTTTCAAGTGCAAATGGAATATTCTCCAAGAGAGATCACATGCTAGGCAACAAGAAAAGTCTCAATAAATATAAAAGGATATAAATTATATCAAGAATTTTTTCTGACCACAGTGGTATGAAATTAGGTATAAATTACAGGAAGAAAAATGGGAAAAACAAACACGTGGAGACTAAACAACATGCTACTAAAAAAAATGGTCAGTGAAGACATCAAGGAAGAAATCAAACAATATCTCAAGACAAATGAAAATAAAAATGCAAATTTACAATATCTATGTAATACCACAAAAATAGTTCTGAGAGGGAAGTTTATTGCTATACAGGCCTACATCAAGAAACAAGAAAAACTCAAATAAACTAACTTACCATCTAAAGGAATTACAAAAAGAAGAAGAAGAACAACAACAAAAATAACCCAAAGTAAGCAGAAGGAGGGAAATAATAAAGATTAGAGAGGAAATAAATATAGACCAAAATAACAGTAGACAAAATCAATGAAATTAGAGCTGGTTTTTGTAAGGAGAAAAAAATTGATAATCCTTTAGCCCAGCTTATTAATAAAAAATTAGTGGACCCAAATAGACAAAATAAGAAATAACAGAGGAGAAATTATACCTGATATCACAGAGATGTAAACAATTGTAAGAGAATACTGTGTACAGTTACATGCCAACAAATTGGACAACATAGAAGAAATGGATAGACTAGAAACATAATCTTCCAAGACTAAATCAGGAAGAAATAGATAATCTGACTAGACTGATCACTAGTAGTAAAATTAAATCAGTAATCAAAAAATCTCCCACCAAACTAAATCCAGGACCAAACAGCTTCACAGGGGAATTGAACAAACATATAATGAAGAGCTAGTACCTATCCTTCTCAAACTATTCCAAAAAATTGAAGAGGATGGAACACACTCAAATTCATTCTATGAGGCCATATTACCCTGGTACCAAATGCAGACACTACAAAAAAAGAAAATTATAGGCCAATATGTCTGATGAATATAGATGCAAAAATCCTCAACAAAAAATGAACAAATAAAATTCAACATATAAAAAAGGATCATACACCATGATCAATTGGGATTTATTCCAGGGATGCAAGGATGGTTCAATATTTGCAAACCAATCAATGTGATATACCACATTAACAAAATGAAGGATAAAAATGATCACATGATCATCTCAATAGATGCAGAAAAACAATTAGACAAAATTCAACATCCATTCATGATAAAAATTCTCATCAAAGTTGGTATAGAGAGAACATATCTCATAATAACATGTAAATATTTATGACAAACCCACAGCTAACATTATACTCAAGGGTAAAAAGCTGAAAGCTTTTGCTCTAAAATCAGGAACAAGACAAGAATGTCCACTCTTGCTACTTCTATTTAACATATTATTCCAAGTCCTAGCCACAGCAATCAGACAAGAAAAAGAAATAAAAGGCATCCAAATTGGAAGGGAAGAAGTAAAACTGTCACTATTTAGACGACATGATACTATATATAGAAAACCCTAAAGTCCCCACCAAAAAACTATTAGAACTAATAAATGAATTTGGTAAAGTTGTAGGTTACAAGATTAAGATACAGAAAACTGTTGCTTTTCTATACACTAATAATGAACTGTCAGAAAGAGAAAGCAAGAAAACAATCCCATTTAAAATCTCATCAAAAAGAATAAAATGCCTAGGAATAAACTTAATGAAGGAATGTGAAAGACCTATACTCTGAAAACTATAAAACACTGGTGAAGGAAATTGAAGATGATATAAAGAAATGGAAAGATATCCTGTTTTCATGGACTGGAAAAATTAATATTGTTAAAATGTCTAGTGAAAGCAATCTACAGACTTAATACAGTCCCTATGAAAATACCCATGACTTATTGCATAGATCTAGAACAAATAATCCTAAAATTTATATGGAACCACAAAAGACCCTGAATAGCCAAAACAATTTTGACAAGAATGTAGAAAGCTGGAGGTATCACCTTCTTTGAATTCAGACTATGCTATAAAGCTAAATTCATCAAAACAGTATGGTACTGGCACAAAGACAGATCAATGGAACAGAGAGATAAACCCATGCACATATGGTAAATTAATCAACAACAAAGAAGGCAAGCATATACAAAGAAGAAGTCTCTTCAATAAGTGGTATTTAGGATAACTGTGCAGTTACATATAAAAGAACAAATTTAGAATATTTTGTCACACCATATACAAAAATAAACTCGAAATGGTTTAAAGAACTAATTATAAGACTGGAAACAATAAAAATCCTAGAAGATAGCATAGGCAGTACAATCTCTGACATAGGTCTTAACAATATATATATATAGATATTTGGATCTGTCTCCTCAGCAAGGGAAACAAAAGCAAAAATAATCAATTAATACTATATCAAACTTAAAAGCTTTTGCACAGCAAAGGAAACCATTGACAAAATGAGAAGACAACCTACTGAATATGAGAAAATATTTGCAAATGATATGCCTGATTAGAGGTTAATATCCAAAATATATAAACAGTTCATACAACTGAATATAAAAAAAAAATAACACCCCAATGAAAAAATTGGCAGAAGACCTGATTGGACATTTTTCCAAAGAAGACATACAGATGACTAACAGGCACATGAAAAGATGCTCAACATCACTTATCAGGGAAATGCAAATCAAAACCACAGTGAGATATTGCCCCACACCTGTCAGAATGGCTATTGACAAGCTTCCACAAATAACGAATGTCAGCAATGATGTGGAGAAAAGGGAATCCTAGTACACTGTTGGTGGGAATGTACTCTGGTGCAGCCATTTTGGTAAACATTATGGAGGTTCCTCAGAAAACTAAAAATAAAACTACCATGTGATCCAGCAATTTCACTCCCACATATATTTCAGAAGAAAATGAAAACACTAATTGAAAAGATATAGGCACTGCTATGTTCGAAACAACATTGTTTACAATAGCCAAGCAATGGAAGCAACCTGTGTCTTTCAACAGATGAATGGATAAAGAAAATGTGGTTTATGTATAAAATAGAATATTGCTCAGCCATAAAAAAGAATGAAAATTTGCCATTTGTAGCAACATGGAGGGACCCTGGAGGTTATTATGCTTAGTGAAGTAAGTCAGAAAGAGAAAGATAAATACTGTATGTTATCATTTATGTGTGGAATATAAAAAATAAATGATTAAATATAACAAAATCAAAACACACTCACAGATGTAGAGAACAAACTAGTGTTTACCAGTGGAAAGGGAAATGGTGTAGGGGCAAGTTGGAGGTAGAGGATAAATAGATACAAACTACTATGCCTAAAATAAACAAGCTACAAGGATATTTTGTATAGAGAATATAGCCAATATTTTATAATAACTTTAAATTGAGTATAATCTATATAAATATTGAATCACTGTGTTGTACAAAAGAAATTAATATATTATAAATCAATTAAACTTTAATTAAAAATTACAAAAAATAATGAAAACTATTATTTTTCAGTGTAGCATTGAATTTAAACCAAATGAGCCCAGGAGAACCATATCAATTTAATTTATATTGCTTTTAAAATAATGAACTATATATTAGCATTCCTTGAAAAAATATAATGAAATGAGTTTGGAAGTTTTCCCTCCTCTTCATTTTTTTTTTTTTTTTGGAAATTTTGAGAGCATTTTCATATTTCTTTAAATATTTCATAGAATTTATTGGTGAAGCCATCTTGTCTCAGCTTTGTTAGGAGGTTTGTGTTAATTGATTCAATCTATTTACTCATCTGTCCATTCAAATTTCCCATCTCTTCATTATTCAGTTTTTATAGGTTGTATGTTTCTAGGAGTCTGTACATTTGTTCCAGGTTATCCAACTTGGTGACATATAATTGACTTATAACCCTTTTTATTTCTGTGGTATCATTTTAATATCTCCTCTCTCATATATTTTATTTGAGTCTTCTTTTTTATTAGTGAGGTAAAGGTTTTTCAATTTTATTTTTAAAAAAATTCCAGCTCTTAGTTTTGTTGATTTTTTCTATTATTTTTCTAGTCTCTAGGTCATTTATTTCTGCTCTTAGCTTTATTATTTCCTTCCATCTGCTAACTCTGAGCTTAGTTTGTTTTCTTTTTATATTCCCTTGAATTATAAAATTAGATTGTTTATATGAGATATTTTTCTTTTCCTTTTTAAAGATTTATTGAGATATTATTGATGTATAACATGTTAGTTTAAGACAAACTATGTGATGATTTGATACACATATATATATTACAAAATGATTACCACAAAAAATGTTAGTTAACACCTCCATCCCCTTCAATAATTTCCACTTTTTGAAAGAAGATAACATTTAAGAGCTACTCTCTTAACATTCAGATATATAATACAGTATACTTAATTATGGTCAATATGCTGTACATTAGATCCCCAGAACTAATCATCTTATAGCTTGAAATGTGTACTCTTTGACCAACATCTCTCCATTACCCCCACGCCCCCAACACCTGGCAACCACAATTTTACTCTCTGTTTCTATGAGTTCAGCTTTCATATATTTTGTATATATGTGAGAATATACAGTATTTGTCATTCTCTGACTTATTTCACTTAGCATAAAATACCCTCAGGTTCCATCCATGTTGTTACAGAAGGCAGGACTTCCTTCTTTCTCATGGCTGAATAATATGCTATGTTATAGATAGATAGATAGATAGATAGATATCTATATCTATCTATCTATATCTATCTTCCTATCCACTCATCCACTGATGAACACTTAGGTTATTTCAAATCTTGGTTGTTGTGAATAATGCTGCAGTGAATCTGGGAGTGTTCATTGTGTTAAGCATTGTTCTTTCTCAAAATTACTTTAGCTCTTTGGGGCGTTTTGTGGTTCCATATGAATTTTAGGATTGTTGTTTCTATTTTGATCCAGAAACATGGGATATCTTTCCATTTATTTGTGTTTCTTTAATTTCTTTGATCAATATCTAATAGTTTTGGTGTAGAGATCTCTCACTTTCTTGGTTTTTGATGCTATTATAAATGGGATTTTATTTCTTTTTAGATAGTTCATTTTAGTGTATAAAAGGCAACTATTTTTGTGTGTTAATTTTGTATCCTGCGAATTTACTGAATTCTTTTATTAGTTCTAACAAGTTTTTAGTCGGATACTTGAGATTTTATATATATATATATATACATATATATATATAAAAGATCATGTAAAAAGCAAACAGATAATTTTATTTCTTACTTTCCCAGTTGGATGCCTTTTAAAAATATTTCTTGCCCAATTGCTTTTAGTAGAACGTCTAGGTCTATCCTGAATAAAGTGATGAGAATGAGCATCCTTGTCTTATTCCTGATCTTAGAGGGAAGGCTTTCAATCATTTACCATTGAGTACGATGTTTCCTATAAGTTGTTTATTTGAGATCTTTCTTTTTTCTTAATGTAAGCTTTAAAAAAATCAGTATTGGCCTGGCTCTTAGCATTGCTTTTACTGTGTTCCATATGTTTTGGTATGTTATCTTTCTATTTTCTTTTGTTTCAAGATAATTTTTGATTTTCCTTTTGATTTCTTCTTCGTCACATTGGTTAAGAGTGTGTTGTTTAACTTATATATACTTGTTAATTTTTCAATTTTTCTGCTCTTTTTATTTCTAGTTTTATACCGTTTTGGTGGGAAAAGTTACTTCAGATGATCTCCAAGTTCTTAAATTTGCTCAGTCTTATTTTGTGGTATAAGACATGATCTAACCTGGAGAATGTTATGTCAGAACTAGAGATAATGTGTATTCTGCTACTGTTGGATGGAATGCTCTGAATATATCTAAGTCCATTTTGTGTAAAGTATGGTTCAAGTCCAATATTTCCTTATTAATTTACTGTATGGACAATACATCCATTGTTAAGAGTGATGTATTTAAGTTCCCTGCTATTATTGTATTGCTGTCTATTTCTCCTTTTAGATATGTTAGTATTTGCTTAATATGTTGCTGTGGTTTGATGTTGGGTGTATATATTTGGTTGGCCAAAAAGTTCGTTCGGGTTTTCCATGAGCTTACAAAAACTGAACGAACTTTTTGGCCAATGCAATAGTTTTAAAATGTATTTTATTGAGGATAGTTGATTTACAGTGTTACATGATGCACAACATAGTGATTAACAATTTTAAAGGTTATATGTTTATAGTTATTATAAAATATTAGCTATATTCTCTGTGCTGTACAACGTATCCTTGTAGCTTGTTTATTTTATACATAGTAGATTGTACCTCTTAATCCACTACAACTAACTTGCCCACACTCCTTTCCCTCTCTCACCTGGAAACCACTAGTTAGTTCTCTATACCTGTGTCTGTTTCTTTTTTCTTATATTCAATAGTTTGTTTTATTTTTTAGATTCCACACATAAGTGATATCATACAGTATATGTCTTTCTCTGTCTGACTTATTTTGTTAAGTATAAACCCCTCCATGTCCATACATGTTATTGCAAATGACATTTTTTTATTCTTCTCTATGGCTGAGTAGTATTCCATTGTATATATGTACCACATCTTCTTTATACAATCATCTATTGACACATACATTGCTTCCATACCTTGGCAATTGTAAATAGTGCTGCAGTGAGCATGTGGGTGGATGTATCTTTTCAAATTAGTGTTTTTGTTTTCTTCAGATATATACCCAGAAGTGGAATTTCTGGGTCATAAGGTAGTTCTATTTTTAGATTTTTGAGGAACCCCCCACTGGTTTTCACAGTGGCTGCTCCAATTTACATTCCCACCAATAGTGTACATGTGTTCCCTTTTCCCCACATCCTCACCAACATTTGTTATTTGTGGTCTTTTTGATGAAGCCATCCTGTTGGTTGTGAGATAATACATCAGAGAAATGTGCATTTCTCTGATGATTGACCATGTTGAGCATCTTTTCTTCTGCCTGTTGGCCATCTGTAATTCTTCTCTGGAAAAGTGTCTATTCAAATCTTCTGCTCATTTTTAAATGGGTTGTTTGTTTTTAATGGGTTGTTTGTTTTTTTGATGTTGAGTTTTATGAACTGTCCATATATTTTGGATATTAATCACTTATCTGTCATATCATTTGCAAATATTTTCTCCCATTCTGTAGGTTTTCTTTTCATTTAAATTAAGAAAACAATCCCATTTACCGTCACATCAAAAAGAAGAAAATACCTAGGAATAAACCTGTACTTGGAAAACTATAAGACACTGATGAAAGAAATTGAAGCAACACAAACAGATGGAAAGGTATACTGTGTTCTTGGATTGGAAGAATTACTATTGTTAAAATAACCATACTACCCAAGGAAATCTACAGATTTAATACAATACCTATCGACACACCAAAGGTATTTTTCATGAAACTAGAACAAATAATTTTAAAATTGGTATGGAAACAGAAAAGACCCCAAATAGCCAAAACAATCTTGAGAAAGAAGAACAGAGCTCGAGGAATCATGCTCATTTACTTTAGACTATACTACAAAGCTACAGTAATCAAAACAGTGTGTTACTGGCACAAAAACAGACACATAGATAAATGGAACAGAATAGAGAGCCCAGAAATAAACCCAAACACTAACGGTCAATTAAACTATGATAAAGGAGGCATGGATATATCATGGAGAAAATACAGTCTCTTCAATAAGTGGTGCTGAAAAACTGGACAGTTACATGTAAAAGAATGAAATTAGAGCATTTTCTAATACCATATACAAAAATAAACTCAAAATGGATTAAAGACTGAAATGTAAGACCAGAAACCATAAAACTTCTAGAAGGAAACAGACAGAACACTCTTTGACATAAATTGTAGCAATATTTATTTTGGATCTGTCTCCTAAAGCAAAGGAAATAAAAACAAAAATAAACAAATGGGACCTAATTAAACTTAAAAGCTTTTGCACAGCAAAGGAAACCTTCAACAAAACAAAAAGGCAACCTACAGAATGTTTCAAGATTTTTTGTTTATTTTGGCCATACAGCTTGTGGGATCCCAGCTCCCTGACAAGGGACTGAACCTGGGCCCTCAGCAGTGAAAGCGTGGAGTTGTAACCAATGGACCACCAGAGAATTCCCTCAAGATATTTTTTGATTTCCCTTTTGATTTCTTCTTTCACCCACTGATTGTTTAGAAGTGTGTTGTTTAATTTCCACATATTTATAAGTATTCCAGCTTTGTCATTGATTTCTAATTTCATTCCACTGTGGTTGAAAATGATAGTTGGTATGATTTTGTAAATGAGTAGGACCCTATGGGGCCTTCATGGGACAGACCCTTCCCCTCTCCACTTTGGCCCAATGCCCTCCACCTGCCCCTTGTTTGTAGAGAAATTTTAGCCTCCTAAGCCTTCCTCAAGTTCCAAAGAATACATTTAATCAGAGAAATGAGAAAATGCAGAAACAAAGGAAAATAGTCAAGCAAGACAAAATAATAATAGTTTAGCCATTAAACAAAGTCAAGGACTTTTAGTTCCTATTCAAGGACTATAAATAATATTCTGAGACATATTCTTTGAGCTGTTTTGCATATACTGAAACCCCCACCAGGTGGAAGAAGTTAACTACATGATGACCAGACTGTAGCTATGACATAAGCTGCTCCATCTTACACAATTGCAATAACTGGCTTCAAGGAAATGGGAACAAACCAACCCTGGAATTGAAGATTAACTGTACTTAATCAAGATGATGCTGATCAGACCACCATATGACCAATTTCAAGATGATAGTTGGCGCTGAATGTGCTCTTCTACATGTAGCAACCCCTCCTCGCCTATGTACCCCTGAAACTCCCCTTTGAAAGCTCTTGCCCCCTGATGGGCAGTGAGGAGTTGGTTCCTTGGCACATGAGTTCACCTTCTGCCAAGGACTGCCAGCTTTCTCAATAAAGCTATCTTTTATTTTACCCAACACTTATCTCTCAGTACAGTAAGTCCCCTAGATATGAACGTGTTCCATTCCAAGAATGCGTTCGTAAGTCCAATTTGTTCGTAAGTCCAGCAATGTTAGCCTAGGTACCCAACTAACACAATCGGCTATATAGTATTGTACTGAAATAGGTTTATAATACTTTTCACACAAATAATACATAAAAAACACAAAAAATAAAGAAAAAATTTTAATCTTACAGTTAAATACCTTGAAAAGTACAGTAGTACAGTGCAACAGCTGGCATACAGGGACTGGCATCGGGCGAATAGGCAAGAAGTGTTACTGACTGGAGGTGGGAGATAGTAGAGCTGAAGGATCGTCAGCAGTAGGAGATGGAGGGCAAGCTGCAATTTCACTCATGCCTGATGTTGATGGCCCAGGTTCTGGTTGCTTGCTGGATTCAATTCTATCTACCCTCTTGAAAAAATGATCCAGTAACATCTGGGTAGTAGCTCTTTTTTTCTCATCATAGACGACATGGTAGCACTGGATTGCATTCTGAATGGCTGCTGCAACTTTTGTGTACCATTCTACATTCGGGTCCTATGCCTCAAAAACTAACAGTGCCTCCTCAAATAAAGAAAATCCCCTTGCCATTTCCTGAATCTTGAATCTCTTTGGTTCTTTGGTTACTTCTTCTTCCTCTTGTCTCTCTTAATCCTTTCTCTGGGCCTCCAATTCCATCAGGTCTTCATTAGTAAGCTCCTTGTGTTGCACAGCAAGGAGTTCAATGAAGTCATCCTCTTGCAGATCTAGCTCCAGCCTCTTGCTGAGGGTCACTAAGTTGCTGAAGACCTCTTTGGACTCCTCATCCACCTTCCCAAATCCACGAAAATCATGAACAAACTTCAGGCAAAGGTTCTTCCAAACCCCATTCATGGTGACAGCCATAACCTCACACCAAGCAAAGTCAATGTTTTTTATGGCCTTGTAGATGTTATAGTCCTTCCAAAATTGTTGTAATGTTGTTCCTGATTCATCTCTCGCCTTTACTGTCTGACGAAAAGTGTGACATAAATAATATTTCTTGAAAGTCGCTATAACTCCCTGGTCCATAGGTTAGATGAGCGACATAGTATTAGGTGGCAGATGCACTACTTTGACGGTGGGATGAATGTCGTCCACGAATGGGGGGCGGCCCGGAGCATTGTCAAGCAGTGAAAGAATGTTGACTAGGACGTCCTTTTCCAAGCAATATTTCTTTACCTCCAGGATAAAGTGGTGGACAAACCAGTCCTGGAAAATGGCCTGTGTAACCCAGGCTTTGGGGTTACTCTTCCACACAACAGGAAGAGAGCCCTTGGCTATGTTTTTAAGGGCTCTTAGGCTCTCTGAATGATAAACTAAGAGAGGATTCAGCTTCACATTGCCAAAAGCATTACCATCAAACAACAGAGTTATCCTATCCCTTGCTGCTTTATAGCCTGGCATCAACTGTTCCTCCTTACTGATGTAACTTCGGTCTGACATCCTCTTCCAGTACAGTCCTGTCTCATCCATATTAAAAACCTACTTGGGTAAATACATGCCTTCATCAATAATTTCTCAAAGCATTTCAGGAAATTGCCGGGCAGCTACTGTATCTGCACTCGCTGCCTCACCACTTACTTTTACGTTGTGAAGGTCGGCTCTAGTCTTGAACCGATGAAACCAGCCATGGCTGGCATTAAAAGGTGAGCCCTCTGATTCTTCACGGTGTTTCTTCTTCAAGTCTTCATAAAGACTTTTAGCTTTCTCTTGAATCAGCATTAAGCTGAGTGGGACTTGATGCTGTTGCTGATCCTGCATCCACACACTGAGAAGTTTCTCCATCTCCTCCATCACTTTTCCATGCTTCTTCGATATTATTGTTGACATCATTGGCACAACAGACTTCACATGTTCCATGATCTTGTCCTTGTTCTTTAGAATCATGCCGTTGGTTGAATGATTCATGTTATACGAGCGAGCGATGTCTACCATCTTTTCACCTTGCTCCACTCTCTCAATTATTTTCACTTTTGTTTCCATCGTTATCACTTGGCACTTCTTAGCAGTATCAGCTATGTCACTGCTGCTTTTACGCTTGCTTCCAGATATCCTGGCCTTAAGATAAAGATACTGTACTACTGTACTCTATACAGTACTGTACAGTAAAGTACACAAAAGCACGACCACTTGTAGAGGATGCACGCATGTGACAGTGTACGCCAGACACGCGAACTAACTTAACGTGATTGGACATGCAAGCACATGTTCGCATCTTTGAAAGTTCGCAACTTGAAGGTTCGTATGTAGGGGAATTACTGTAGATTCATTTGTATTATTTCTTAGATTACACATGTAAGTGATATCATATAGTATTTGTCTTCCCCTGTCTGACTTACTTCACTAAGTATATTTTCTAGCTTTATCCATGTTGCTGCCAATGGCAATATTTTATTTTTTTGAAGTATAGTTGATTTACAATACTGTGTTTGTTTCAGGTTCACAGCAAAGTGATTCGGATATATCTATAGATCGATAGATCAATAGATCGATCAATCGATCGATCGATCGATAGATAGATAGACAGATTTGTCTTTCTCTGTCTGACTTACTTCACTAAGTATAATATCCTCTAGGTTCATCCATGTTGCTGAAAATGGCAATATTTCAACCTTTTTTATGACTAAGTAGTATTCCATTGTATACATATACAATATCTTCTTAAGCCAATAATCTATTGATGGGCACGAGGGTTGTTTCCATGTCTTGGTTATTGTAAATAGTGCTGCTATGAACATTGGGGTGCATGTATTTTTTCAAATTACAGTTTTCATCTTTTCCAGATATATGCCCAGGAGTGGAATTGCAAGATCATATGGTAGCTCTATTTTTAGTTTTTAAGGAAACTCCGTACTGTTTTCCACAGTGGCTGCACCAATTTACATCCCCACCAACAGTGTCAGTGGTTTCCTTTTTCTCCACACCCTCTCCAGCATTTATTAATTGTATATTTTTTGATGATAGCCATTCTGACTGTTGTGAGATGATACTTCATTGTAGTTTTGATTTGCATTTCTCTAATAATTAGTGATGTTGAGCATCTTTTCATGTGCCTGTTGGCCGTCTGTATGTCTTCTTTGGAGAAATGTCTATTTAGGTCTTCTGCCCATTCTTTGATCAGATTGTTTTTTGATATTGTGTTGTATGAGCTTTTGTATATTTTGGATATTAACCCCTTGTCATTTGCATTGTTTGTGAATATTTTCTCCCATTTCATAGGTTTTTTGTTTTGTTGATGGTTTACTTTGCTGTGCAAAAACTTTTAAGTTTGATTATGTCCAAATTGTTTATTTTTGGTTTTATTTCTTTCACTTTTGGAGACTGATCTAAGAAAATATTGCTATTATTTATGTCAAAGAGTGTTTTGCCTATGTTTTCTTCTAGGAGTTTTATGGTGTCATGTCTTATATTTAGGTCTTTACCATTTTGAGGTAATTTTTGTATATGGTATGAGAGAGTATTCTAATTTTATTGATTTACATGTAGTTGTCCAGCTTTCCCAGCACCACTTGTTGAAGAGACTGTCTTTTCTCCATTGTATATTCTTGCTGCCTTTGTCATAGATAAATTGACTGTAGGTGTGTGGGTTTATTTCTGGGCTCTCTAGTCTGTTACATTGATCTATATGTCTATTTTTGTACCAATACCACATTGTTTAGATTACTGCAGCTTTGTAGAATAGGCTGAAGAGTGGAAGGGTTATACCTCCAGCTTTGTTTTATTCCTCAGGATTGCTTGGTGTATTAAGGGACTTGTTGTTCCACATAAATTTTAGGATTATTTTTTCCAATTCTGTGAAAAATGTCCTGGGTATTTTGATAGGGGTTGCATTAAATCTATTGATTGCTTTGGGTAGTATGGCCATTTTAACAATATTAATTCTTCCAATACAAGAGCACAGGATATATTTCCATTTCTTTGAATCATCTTCAATTTCCTTTATCAATATTTTATAGTTTTCAGCACATATGTCTTTCACCTCCTTAAGTTTATTCCTAAGTATTTTTTTGATATGATTTTAAACAGGATAGTTTTTTTTTTACTTTCCCTTTCTGATATTTCATTATTAGTGTGAAGAAATGCAACAGATTTCTGTATATTAATTTTGTATCCTGCTACCTTTCTTGGTTCATTTATTAGCTCTAAGAATTTTTGGGTGGGGATTTTAGGGTCTGTATATAAATTATCATGTCATCTGCAAATAGTGACAGTTTTACCTCTTTTCTTCCAATTTGAATACATTTCATTTATTTTTCTTGTCTGACTGCTGTGGCTAGGATTTCCAATACTATGTTGAATAAAGGTGGTGAAGAGTGGGCATCCTTGTCTTGTTCCTGAATTTAGTAAGAAGGCTTTCCATTTTTCACCATTGAGTATGATGTTGGCTGTGGGTTTGAAGTAAATGGCATTATGTTGAGATATGCTCCCTCTAGACCCACTTTGATGAGAATTTTGATCTGAATGGATGTTGAATTTTGTTCGAATGCTTTTACTGTGTCTATTGAGATGATCATGTGCTTTTGTTGTTGTTGTTGTTAATGTGGTGTATCACATTGATTGAAATGCTTATGGTGAACCATCCTTGTGACCCTGGAGTGAATCCCACTTGATCATGGTGCATGATTCATTTTTTTAAAAAAATTTATTTATTTATTTATTTGGCTGTGCCAGGTCTTAGTTGTGGCATGTGGGATCTTCATTGTGGCATGTGAGATCTTTAGTTGCGGCATGTGGGATCTTTAGCTGCGGCATGTGAACTCTTAGTTGCAGCATGTTGGATCTAGTTTCCTGACCAGGGATCAAACCTGGGCCCCCTGCATTGGGAGAGTGGAGTCCCAGCCACTGGACCACCAGGGAAGTCCCATGATTCTTTTTATGTATTGTTGGATTTGGTTTGCTAATATTTTGTTGAGGATTTTTGCATCTATATTCATCAAATATACTGGCCTGTAATTTTCTTTTTTTTTTTTTTATAGTGTCTTTGTCTGGTTTAGGTATCAGGATGGTGGTGGCTTCATAGCATGGCTTTGGGAATGTTTCCTCCTCTTCAATCTTTTGTGATGGTTTCAGAAGGATAGGTATAAATTATTCTTTGTATATTTGCTTGAATTCCCCAGTGAAGCCATCAGGTCCTGGACTTTTGTTTGCAGGGAGTTTTTTGTTTGTTTGTTTTTTACAGATTCTATTTCACTTCTAGTGATTGATCTGTTCAAATTGTCTGTTTCTTCTTCGCTCAGTTTTGACAGTCTATGTTTCTAGAAACTTCTAGGTTGTTCAATTTGTTGGCACATAATTTCATATTATTGTCTTATGATTTTTCTTTGTACTTGGGTGGTATCAGTTATTTCTCCTCTTTCATTTCTTATTTTTTTTGGGTCCTCACTCTGTTTTAGTTGGTGAGCCTGGCTAGAGGTTTGTTGACTTGTTTATCTTTTAAAAAAAACCAGCTCTTGGTTTTATTGATCTTTTCTGTGTTTTAAAAATCTCTATTTTCTTTATTTCCTCTCTGATCTTTATTATTTATTTCCTTCTGTTGCCTTTGGGTTTTTTTTGTTCTTCCTTTTCTAATTCTTTTAGGTGGTAGGCCTTTGTTTTATACTCAGTTTTGTCTGATATGAGTTTTTGTTACTCCTGCTTTCTTGTTGTTTCCATCTGCATGAAATATTTTTTGCCATTCCCTCACCTTCAATCTGTTTGTGTCTTTTACCCTGAAGTGGGTCTCTTGTAGGCAGCATATTGCAGGTTCTTGTTTTTTAATCCAATCTGCTACTCTATGTCTTTTGATTGATCCATTGGCTTTTAAAGTAATTATTGTTAGCTTTGTATTTATTGCCATTTTAATCCTTGTTTTCCAGTAGTTTTTGTAGTTCTTCTTTGTTCATTTCTTCTTTTTTTCCTTTTGTAGCTTGATGATCTTTTTTGTAGCTTGCTTCAGTCCTTTCCTATTTGATTTTTGTGAATCTATTGTATATTTTTGATTTGTGGTTACCATAGAGTTTATGTATGTTGACCCATAACTATATCTACTTGCTTTTATCTGATAGTCATTCAAGTTCACTTTCTAAAAGATCTGCATTTTTATACTCCCCTCCCCCACATTTTGTGATTTTGATGTTTTGTTTTATGTGCTCATGCTTATTCTTCTGCTGTTAATTGTAGTTATAATCGCTTTTACAAAACAGTTTTATTGTTTTTAAATCTATGTACTGGCTTATTTAATGGTCGTCAATCTTTTTATATATTTGCCTTTCCTATTGTGATTTTCCCTTTCCTATAGATTCTTGCTTTTTTCTATTTAGAGAAGACCTTTAAATATTTCTTTTAAGATACCTTTACCACTGCTGGATTCTTTTAGTTTTTGCTTGTCTGAGAAATTCTTTATCTCTCCTTCTATTCTAAGTTATCATCTTGCTGCGTAGAGTATCATAGGTTGTAGGTTTTTCCCTCTCAGGACTTTGAATATATCATGTCACTCCCTTCTGGCCTGCAAAGTTTCTGCAGAGATATCAGCTGATAGCCTTATGGGCATCCCCTTGTAATTGACTGTTTTTCTCTTGCTGTTTTAGAATCCTGTCTTTAACTTTTGCCCTGTACTTGCATAACTTTTTCCTTCTTTGGTTTTAGGAAATTTTCAGCCATAATGTCTTCAAATACATTTTCGATCCTCTTTCCTCTCTCTTCTCCTTCTGGAATCCCTATCATGCGTAGGTTGGCATGTTTTATTTCATACCATAGGTCTTGTATGTTGCTTTCTTTTTTTTTTTCATTGTCTTTTTGTCTGCTACTCTGATTGGGTGATTTCCATTATTCTACCTTCCAGATCACTTTTTCGTTCTTCTGTGTCATTTAGTCTGCTATCATTGCTTCTAGATTGGTTTTTATCTTGGCAATTGAATTGTCTATTTTTGATTAGTTCATCTTAATAATTTTTTAGTTCCTTGTTACAGTGATCTGCATTTCTATCAGTAATGTTTCTTAATTTGATTAGCATTTTTATTATCATCTTTTAGAACTCAGGGTCTAGTAGACTGGTGAGCTCTGTTTTATTATTTATTCATTCAGGGGATCTGTCTTGTTCTTTTAATTGGGAGTAGTTCCTCCGCCTTTTCATTTTACTTAACTTTCTCTGTCTCTATGAATGTAGGGGAAACAATTATCTACTATGGTCTTGAAGGGATGTATTTATGTGGGAGCATCCCTGTGTAGACTGTATGTATTGAATTGTGTTTGGTGCAAGGACTGGTTTTGGCATGGATCCTAGCCATGTCTTTCCTCATAGTGTGCTGGCTGTTATCCCCTTAATAGGGGGTGTTGTTGTTGTTTCAGTACCTAGAGCCTGTGAAGGATGTGAGGCAGAGCTTTCTCTGTACTCCATGGCTGTCACTGTCCTGTCAGGGGTGTGGTCTGCTCCCCAGTTGTTAGAGTATAAGCCCTGAGAGTTGGGTTCAATCAGGCTCCATTTCCCTTGAGTGTTTGCCCTGCCCCAAAGGAGGTGATTGCTGAAGCAAGTGAGGCCTGTGTGGTCACAGAGGACCTATGTATCACTATGTATATGTTCATGGTTCTGCTCAAAAGTAGCCCAAGTTTGCATCATTTTCACTGTTGTGTTCATCTCCAATCTAGTGTGATGCTGTGGTGTGCAGTAGGCTGGGACTGGGGGTTGGGGTTTTGTGGCTGCAGGAATTGAGTTGGTTGCATTGCTGACTGAGATCTGGGCTGTCTCTGTGGCAGTCTTCTCCCAGTACCTGTCTGCCCCAGATGTAGTGTTAAGCTGTGGAGTGGAGTGGGCAGAGCTGGGGTGCTCTCAGTGGGAGAGGAACCACTGTGTGCTCCTGCATGTGCTGACAGTGTCTGCTGCTGCCCCACCCAGACCACACCCAGGCCCCTCAGGCTGTCTCTGCATTGTTAGATGAGTCCTCTCCCAGGGCCTGTCTACCCAAGATTCAGCTCAGACCCTGCATGGTCTTGTGGCACTGCCCCATGCATTTGCTGACAGTGGTCACCACAATGCCACCTGCCACCTTGTGCGTGCACTAACAATGGCCTCCATGGCTCCACCCAGATCACAGCCCAGGCACACTGGTCTGTTTCTGCGTGGCTAGGCTGAGACTTTGTGCAGATCTTGTACCAGGCTGTGGTGTGGAGTGAGTGGACCCAGGCTATTCACCCCTTTGGATTGGGAAGTGTGGCTAGGCTGTAGCTGCCAGTGCAAGGCTCTCTCTGTCCTGATTGTTGGCAAGCCAGCTCTCACTCTTCCTTGTGAGTAGAGTCTAGGATTCTCTAGCCCTTCTGTCTGTCCCAGCAGATTTCCCAGCAGGACCTGGGGGCTTGTCTCCTCTGTGCAGGATCCCTGGACTGGGATGCCCAGATTGTGGCTCGGCCTGCTACTTGCCAGGGCAAGGGTCTTCCCACGTGGACCTTCTCTTCCTCACATATCCTTCCCAAGGGTGCAGGTCCTGACTCAATGCCTTTTTTTTCTGTCCTGCCTGGTTACGTGGAGATCTTTCTTGCAGCTTTGGTTGTATAGGAGTTCTTCTGCCAGTTTCCAGTTAGTTTTCCATGAGAATTGTTAACATGTAGATGTATTTTTGATGAGTTTGTAGGGGAAAGTGAGTTCCACATCCTCCTATTCTGCCATTTTGATCCCAGCCTCTGCCCTATCCTGATTTTTGACTAGAGGGATTAAACTTTCTTTAAGGGCTTTTAAAATCTGCCCCTGTGGAATTTCCAGGTTGCTGGGCTTTTCAGCTCTAACTCTGAAATACCTGAGGAAGAGAGAAAACTTAGTGAAATTATCGTCCTGTTGCTACTAATGTGCCTTTTCTCATCACATGTAAGAATCTTCTTATATTTATGTATAATATCCAGAGTATTTTGTAGTTAATGGGAGGATTAGGGAAAAGTATGTTTACTTTTACTTCCCATAAGTGAAAGTCCTCTGGCTTTCTTTTTGAAAGATATTGATAATTTTAGGTCAAATTTTTTTTCTTCGTTTTTCTACTTTTACAAAGTTTTCTACTGTCTTCCTTGCAATATTTTTTCTTTAACATCTTTATTGGAATATAATTGCTTTACAATGTTGTGTTGGTTTCTGCTTGTATAACAAATTGAATCAGCTGTACATATAAATATATCCCCATATCCCATCCCTCTTGCGTCTCCCTCCCACCCTCCCTATCCCACCCCTCTAGGTGGTCACAAAACACCAAGCTGATCTCCCTGTGCTATGTGGCTGCTTCCCACTAGCTATCTATTTTACATTTGGTAGTGTATATATGTCAATGCTACTCTCTCACTTCGTCCCAGCTTACCCTTCCCACTCCCTGTGTCCTCAAGTCCATTCTCTACATCTGTGTCTTTATTCCTGTCCCGTCCCTAGGTTCATCAGAACCCTTTTTTTTTTTTTTTTTAGATTCCATATATATGTGTTAGCATACGGTATTTGTTTTTCTCTTTCTGACTTACTTCACTCTGTATGACAGACTCTAGTTCCATCCACCTCACTACAAATAACTCAATTTCATTTCTTTCTATGGCTGAGTAATATTCCATTGTATATATGTGCCACATCTTCTTTATCCATTCATCTGCCAATGGACACTTAGGTTAGTTCCATGTCCTGGCTATTGTAAATAGCTTGCGATACTTTGAATGAAAAATCTCTTGTCATCCTTTTCTTTTTATTGTTTTTCCTCTGTACATAAATTGTGTACTATTTCTGGTTGATTTTAATATATCCTTTTTTATTATTGATTTTGAAGAATTTGATTATGATGTGACTTGTTTAATGTTTCTTGTGTCTGAGGTTTCTTTATCATATTGGATTTACGAGTTTATATCTTTTATTATATTTGGAAAAATTTTTAGCCATAGTTTTTTTTTTATATTGAGATATAATTAAAACACTACAAAATTCACACCTTTAATGCATACAATTCTGTGGTTGTTAGTATATGCATAACTATGTAGCTGTCACCACTATCTAATTTCAAAGTATTATTATCACCCTAAAAAGACATCCCATACCAATTAGCAGTCACTCCTTTATTTCCCTTCTTCCAGTCCCTGTCAATCATTAATCTACTTTATATCCTATTGATTTGTCTATTTGGGAATTTTATATAAATGGAATAATAAAATATGTGATGTTTTGTGACTAGGTCTTTTTATTTTTCAGATTTTTATTTTATGCTTATACTTTTTGATTAAAAGCATTTATAAACTAATATGGCATATATATATATATATATTTTAATGTTTAGTTCCTTTTAAGCAACCAGGAAGCTGGAGTAAGGACCACATATTCTTGTATCAAATCTAAAAATTCTCTATATCTCCATAGCCCCATTCTCCCTAATCCTATCCCCAACACACATGCATATACACACACTTCTCCTGAACAAGAAGATAGGAACTGCAGGTATTTGTAAGTCTTTCTCGTTAGTGGGCATATTTCTAGCAGGAGGACATCAGGTTAAGAGATCCCAGTCTTCCATACCTCTTTTTGCAGACATAATCATCTCTCACTGCATTACTCTTCCCGGCAAAATCCAGCATGATAACCATGTGAAGTGGTGATATCAATATATGTTTACACTCCAAATAAACAGCAAAACAGGACCAGCCCAGGCATTTTCTTATCAGCAGATCTTGAATAATCTATCAAAAGCATGACACTGATTATAAGATTGTGACTAGGTCTTTAACTTAGCATAATGTTTCCAAGATTCAACCATGTGTTAGCGTGTATCAGTACTTCATTTTATGGCAAAATAGTATTCCATTATATGGATATACCACATTTTGTTCATTCACTCATCAGTTGATGGATATTTGAGTTATTTCTGCCTTTTGGCTATAATGCATAATGCTGTTATGAACATATGTATACAAGTCTTTTTGTGGACATATGTTTCATTTCATTTGGGTATATACCTTGAAGTAGAATTTCTGGGCCAAAAGGTAACTGTAACTTTTTGAGGAACTGCAAGACTACTTTCAAAACTGCTGCACTATTTTATCTTCCCACCAATAGTGTATGAAGGTTCAGATTTCTTCACATTTTCATCACTTGTTATTAACCATCTTTTTTGAATATAGCCATCCTGGAAAGTGTAAAGTTGCATTTCATTGTGCTTTTCATTACCTGTGTTTTAAAATTATATCCATCTAATGATATTAAGTGGTATTTTATTATAATTTCAATTTGCTTTTCCCTAATTCCTGATGATTTGAGCATTTTTTGTGAACTTATTAGCCATCTGTTTATCTTCTTTAGAGAAATATCTATTCAAATTCTTGCCTAATTTTAAATTGATACATTTGTCTTTTTTATTGAGCTGTAAATATTCTATGTATTTTCTGGATACAGCTCACTTATGAGACATGATTGTAAATATTTTCTCTCATCCTATGAATATTCTTTTCCTTTCCTTGATAGTATCATTTGAATTACAAAACAAATATTCCTGTGTCAAAAACCACACTCTTTGGTTACTACAGCTTTGTAGTAAGATTTGAAATCAGGAATTGTAAGTCCTCCAAATATGTTCTTTTTAAAGATTGTTTTGGCTATTCAGTATACCTTGAGATTCCATATGAATTTTAAGATGGATTTTTCTATTTGTGCAAAAAACATAATTGGAGTTTTGGCAGGAATTGCATTGAATCTGTAGATCATTTTGTGTAGTATTGCCATGTTAACAACATTAAATCTTCTGATCCATGAGTTTGAGGTGCACTTACATTTTTTCCAGCTTTATTGAGATACAATTGACATATTGTATAAGTTTAAGGTGTACAAAGTGATGATTTGACACACATATACATTATGTAATGTTTACCAAAATAAGGTTAGTTAACATATCCTTCACTTCATATAATTACCATTTAGTTGTTGTTGTTATGGTGAGAACCTTTAAGGTTTAATCTCTTAGCACCTTCATGTATACAATGCAGTATTGTTAAGTATACTCAGCATACTGTACATTAGTTTCTCAGAATTTATTCTTCTTAAAACTGGAAGTGTGTGCCCTTTGTGTTTGCATTTATTTGTGTATTCTATCATTTAGTTCAGCAGCATTTTGTAGTTTTCAATGTTGAAGTCTTCTGCCTCCTTGGGTAAGTTTATTTCTAAATATTTTATCCTTTTTTGATGCTGTTATGG
Organism: Eschrichtius robustus; assembly: GCF_028021215.1. Classification (NCBI taxonomy): domain Eukaryota; kingdom Metazoa; phylum Chordata; class Mammalia; order Artiodactyla; family Eschrichtiidae; genus Eschrichtius; species Eschrichtius robustus. The sequence continues at coordinate 64,870,580 of NC_090845.1, read as the reverse complement.
GTGGAACTGTTTTCTTAATTTTCTTTTCATATTGTTCATTGTTAGTGTATAGCAACACAACCAGTTTTTGTGGGTTGATTTTGCATCTTGCAACATTAGCTGAATTTGTTTGTTAGTTCTGTGTGTGTGTGTGATATTTATTGTTTTCTGCATTTAAGATAATGTCACTTATGAACAGAGATAATTTAACTTCTTTCTTTCCAACTGGATGCTTTTATTTCTTGTTCTTGCTTAATTGTTCTGACTAGAACTTAAATCATGTTGAATAAAGGTGGCAAAAGTGAATGTAGTCTTCCTATTCCTGATCTTAGAAGAGAAGCTTTCAGTCATTCACCATTTAGTATAATGTTAGCTGTGAGTTTTACATAAATATTATTATGTTAAGTTTCCTTTTATTTTGGATTTGAGTGCTTTTGTCGTAAAATGGCATTGAATTTTGTCTAATGCTTTTTCTACAGCAATTGAAATAATCATGTTTTTCCCCCTTCATTCTGTTAATGTGGTGTATAATAATGACATGTTCATATGCTAAAACATGCTTGTATTAATTAATCCCACTTGGTCGTGGTGTATAATCATGTTAATATGCTGCTGAATTAAGTTTGCTAGTATTTTGTTGAGTATTTTTGTATCAATCTTTACAGGGAATATTGATCTGTAATTTTTTAACTTGTACTAGCTCAGCGTAATGTGGGCCTCATGGAATGAGTTAGGAAGTGTTCTTCCCCTTTAGTTTTTTGAAGAGTTTGAGAAAGATTGGTTTAATTCTTTACATGTTTGGTAGAATTCACCAGTGAACCCATCTGATGCAGAGCTTTTTTGTTGGAAGGTTTTGGTTACTGATTTAATATTCTTATTAGTTATAAGTGTATTCAGATTTTCTATTTCTTTATGTTTCAGTCTTGGAAGGTTACATGTTCCTACAAACTTGTCCATTTCACTTAAGTTATCTGATTTGTTGGAGTACAATTGTTCATAGTACTCTTTTACAATTCTTTTTATTTCTGCAAAATCACTAGAAATGTCCTCACTTAATTTTTCTCACTTTGTTGATATTCTCATTTTGTTCATATATTGTTTTCCTAATTTCCTTCAGTTCTTTTGTCTATGTTTTTCTTTAGCTTTTTGGTCATGTTTAGGAAAGTTATTTTAAAGTAATTGTCTAGTAAGTCTGATGTCTCCTCAGTGATATTTTCTGCCACTTAAATATTCTTGCTTTGTGTGGGCCATGTTTTTCTGCTTCTTTGTATGTATTGTAAAAATTTTGTTGAAATTTGGGTATTTGAAAATACCCGAATACTTGAATTTCCAGCCTTGTAGACTGATCTGTGCCTCAGATGCCCTTCACTAATTAAGAACATGTGTTCTGAGCCCTGGGATCAGCATGAGCAGAAAGCTTGAGGTCTTCTCAGGTCTTTTCTGAGCATGCATTTGCTCTACTCTCCCCAGTTCAAGGGAGGGAATTGGCAACTGTGCTGCCACCTGCTCCAGAGCAAGACCATACCATGCTGGGGATGGAGTGGGGCAAGGGCAAGAAGAAACACCATGAAATTTCCTTACCTTTTCAAATGTGTCTTTTTCTTCCCTGGCTATTTTCTTGGCAGCTGCAGATTTTTTACTTTTTCAGAGATCCCACAAGATCACTTTAGCCAGCTTTTGGTTCCTTTTCTATATCTCCATGGGGAATGGTCTTGGAGTTTTCTTGTCTGCCATTTTGCTGATATTACATCTCAACAATTTAAAAATTTCTCTTGAAACTTTATATTTGAACCATGTATTATTTAGAAATGTATAGTCTCATTTCCAAGTGTTGGAGGTTTTCCTGTTATCCTGCTGTTATTGATTTGTAGCTTGACTCAATTGTGTTTGTACAACACTCTCTATATGACTTCAAATAGTTTAAATATATTGAGGTTGTTTTGACCAAAAATATGGTCTACCTTGGTGCATGTTCCTTGAGCATTTGAAAAACTGTGCATTTTCTTGTTGGTGGGATGTGGTGTAAATTTTAATTTGACCAGGTTGAATGATGTTTACTTTCTCTATATCATTGCTGATTTTTTGTCATTTCTCAGTTGTTGAGAGAGGGCTGTTGAAATCTCTAACTACAATTGTGCATTTGCATTTTCTACCTACAGTTCAGTCAGTTTTTGTTTCAAATATTTTGAAATTTTATTATTTGGTGCATACTTATTTAGAATAAGTATTTATTCTGGGAACCTAAGAAAAGGTTCCACATGAATGGAACACAGAGAGTATGGGGATGGAAGTTGGGACATGATGTAGAAAAGGAACAGAAAACCAATACTGAAGAATTTTTCATACTGCAATTAACATCTTGGAATTTCTCATATTTGTGTTATGAAATAGTGAAATGCTAAAATCACCTCTATGGTGAAACTTTCTAATGTTGTTTTGGTGGTTGATATGTAGCTTAATTTCACAACATACTTAGTATGTTTTCATTTTTTAGAAATGTGTTGAGATGGATGGTATAGTCTGGCATATGGTAAATTTGGGTAAAGTTTTCAAGTGCACATTTGGCATATGGTAATTTGGGGTATATGTTCCATGTGCACATATAAAGAATGCTACACCTACTAACTTCAGTTCCTACATGCTTGGAGATTGATGGATGCATTTGCATTTTGATTTCAATTGTGTTGAATTAGTAGATCAAAATGGACAAAATTAACGTCTGTTCAATATTGAGCCTGTTCAGCTATGAACATGGTTGGTTTATCCCTCCAATATTTCAGTGTTCCTTTATTTTTCTAAAAGTTGTTCTATAAATTTATGGACAGAAGTATTTCAAAACTTTCATTAGATTTATTTCTAGGTATTTCATACCTAGAAATTTCATTTTTTTTTTCACACACACACACTATATTTTATTTTTACAAGAGATAAATAGACTGACACCAAGCATTGTACATGGATGACCACAACAAAAGCAACAATGATTGCAATTACCAAACATGAAACACACTCATACTATATCATAATATTGACATTCAGTCCAGTAATCCTCCACTGCAACAGCTCCTTTACTTTGCAGTGAAAATTGATTTGTATATTCTTTGCCTCTGAGTCCTTGTGGGATTTTTTTTTTTAATTCAGACAGAAAGTCACAAAAATTATACTCATCCTCATCAGTTCACTCAGTCCCATGTAATTAATTTTTTTTTTCATCTTGATCTTTTGTTAGCACTTTTATGAGTTCATCAGTTTTTCATTAGAGTTCTGAAAATGCTTATTCATTCAGTTCAGCAGTACAGTCAGTTACCAGAAACCTGTACTTGTCAGAGTCTTTTCCATGAATTTCTTGAAGATGAAACCCTTTTATAGGAACATATTTGCAAAATCATCAGAGTACACCCAGAACTGTCTGTAAATGACAAAAGACTTAAAAATGACCACGGTTAAAGATTTGATGAAAGTTCATAATAATGCAGTTGACAAGAAAACTAGTTATTTCTGAGATATACATTTTAAAGTAATAACTAGGATTATGACTTATAACATTATACCAGAACATATAAGATTTTTAGAAATTTCATGTAATGTCTGAAACATTTATATTAACATATTTCCATACATATTTCCATACAAATACAAATATAAGATTTTTAGAAATTTCATGTAATGTCTGAAACATTTATATTAACATATTTCCATGCAAATAACCCAATGAAAGTTTAGTATTAGTTGTTTTGTTTGTTTTTTTATACTGCAGGTTCTTATTAGGCATCAATTTTATACACATCAGTGTATACATGTCAATCCCAATCGCCCAATTCAGCACACCACCATCCCCACCCCACCGCAGTTTTCCCCCCTTGGTGTCCATATGTCCATTCTCTACATCTGTGTCTCAACTTCTGCCCTGCAAACTGGCTCATCTGTACCATTTTTCTAGGTTCCACATACATGCATTAATATACGATATTTGTTTTTCTCTTTCTGACTTACTTCACTCTGTATGACAGTCTCTAGATCCATCCACATCTCAACAAATGACTTAATTTCGTTCCTTTTTATGGCTGAGTAATATTCCATTGTATATATGTACCACATCTTCTTTATCCATTCGTCTGTTGATGGGCATTTAGGTTGCTTCCATGACCTGGCTATTGTAAATACTGCTGCAATGAACATTCGGGTGCGTGTGTCTTTTTGAATTACGGTTTTCTCTGGGTATATGCCCAGTAGTGGGATTGCTGGGTCATATGGTAATTCTATTTTTAGTTTTTTAAGGAACCTCCATATTGTTCTCCATAGTGGCTGTATCAATTTACATTCCCACCAACAGTGCAAGAGGGTTCCCTTTTCTCCACACCCTCTCCAGCATTTGTTGTTTGTAGATTTTCTGATGATGCCCATTCTAACAGGAGTGAGGTGATACCTCATTGTAGTTTTGATTTGCATTTCTCTAATAATTAGTGCTGTTGAGCATCTTTTCATGTGCTTCGTGGCCGTCTGTATGTCTTCTTTGGAGAAATGTCTATTTAGGTCTTCTGCCCATTTTTGGATTGGGGTGTTTGTTTCTTTAATATTGAGCTGAATGAGCTGTTTATATATTTTGGAGATGAATCCTTTGTCCGTTGATTCATTTGCAAATATTTTCTCCCATTCTGAGGGTTGTCTTTTCATCTTGTTTATGGTTTCCTTTGCTGTGCAAAAGCTTTGAAGTTTCATTAGGTCCCACTTGTTTATTTTTGTTTTTATTTCCATTACTCTAGGAGGTGGATCAAAAAAGATCTTGCTGTGATTTATGTCAAAGAGTGTTCTTCCTATGTTTTCCTCTAAGAGTTTGATAGTGTCCAGTCTTATATTTAGGTCTCTAATCCATTTTGAGTTTATTTTTGTGTATGGTGTTAGGGAGTATTCTAATTTCATTCTTTTACATGTAGCTGTCCAGTTTTCCCAGCACCACTGATTGAAGAGACTGTCTTTTCTCCATTGTATATCTTTGCCTCCTTTGTCATAGATTAGTTGACCATAGGTGCGTGGGTTAATCTCTGGGCTTTCTATCTTGTTCCATTGATCTATGTTTCTGTTTTTGTGCCAGTACCATATTGTCTTGATTACTGTAGCTTTGTAGTATGGTCTGAAGTCAGGGAGTCTGATTCCTCCAGCTCCATTTTTTTTGCCTCAAGGCTGCTTTGGCTATTCGGGGTCTTTTGTGTCTCCATACATATTTTAAGATGATTTGTTCTAGTTCCGTAAAAAATGCCATTGGTAATTTGATAGCGATTGCATTGAATCTGTAGATTGCTTTGGGTAGTATACTCATTTTCACAATGTTGATTCTTCCAATCCAAGAACATGGTATATCTCTCCATCTGTTGGTATCATCTTTAATTTCTTTCATCAGTGTCTTATAGTTTTCTGCATACAGGTCTTTTGTCTCCCTAGGTAGGTTTATTCCTAGGTATTTTATTCTTTTTGTTGCAATGGTAAATGGGAGTGTTTCCATAATTTCTCTTTCAGATTTTTCATCATTAGTGTATAGGAATGCAAGAGATTTCTGTGCATTAATTTTGTATCCTGCAACTTTACCATATTCATTAATTAGCTCTAGCAGTTTTCTGGTGGCAGTTTTAGGATTCTCTATGTATAGTATCATGTCATCCGCAAACAGTGACAGTTTTACTTCTTCTTTTCCAATTTGTATTCCTTTTATTTCTTTTTCTTCTCTGATTGCAGTGGCTAGGACTTCCAGAACTATGTTGAAAAATAGTGGTGAGAGTGGACATCCTTGTCTCGTTCCTGATCTTAGAGGAAATGCTTTCAGTTTTTCACCATTGAGAATGATGTTTGCTGTGGGTTTGTCATATATGGCCTTTATTATGTTGAGGTAGGTTCCCTCTATGCCCACTTTCTGGAGAGTTTTTATCAGAAATGGGTGTTGAATATTGTCAAAAGCTTTTTCTGCATCTATTGAGATGATCATACGGTTTTTATGCTTCAATTTGTTAATATGGTGTATCACATTGATTGATTTGCGTATATTGAAGAATCCTTGCATCCCTGGGATAAATCCCACTTGATCGTGGTGTATGATCCTTTTAATGTGTTGTTGGATTCTGTTTGCTAGTATTTTGTTGAGGATTTTTGCATCTATATTCATCAGTGATATTGGTCTGTAATTTTCTTTTTTTGTAGTGTCTTTGTCTGGTTTTGGTATCAGGGTGATGGTGGCCTGATAGAATGAGTTTGGGAGTGTTCCTTCCTCTGCAATCTTTTGGAAGAGTTTGAGAAGGATGAGTGTTAGCTCTTCTCTAAATGTTTGATAGAATTCACCTGTGAAGCCATCTGGTCCTGGACTTTTGTTTGTTGGAAGATTTTTAATCACAGTTTCCATTTCATTACTTGTGATTGGTCTGTTCATATTTTCTGTTTCTTCCTGGTTCAGTCTTGGAAGGTTATACCTTTCTAAGAGTTTGTCCATTTCTTCCAGGTTGTCCATTTTATTGGCATAAAGTTGCTTGCAGTAGTCTCTTAGGATGCTTTGTATTTCTGCGGTGTCTGTTGTAACTTCTCCTTTTTCATTTCTGATTTTATTGATTTGAGTCCTCTCCCTCTTTTTCTTGATGAGTCTGGCTAATGGCTTATCAATTTTATCTTCTCAAAGAACCAACTTTTAGTTTTATTGATCTTTGCTATTGTTTTCTTTGTTTCTATTTCATTTATTTCTGCTCTGATCTTTATGATTTCTTTCCTTCTGCTAATTTTGGGTTTTGTTTGTTCTTCTTTCTCTAGTTTCTTTAGGTGTAATGTTAGATTGTTTACTTGAGATTTTTCTTGTTTCTTTAGGTAGGCTTGTATAGCTATAAACTTCCCTCTTAGAACTGCTTTTGCTGCATCCCATAGGTTTTGGGTCATCGTGTTTTCATTGTCATTTGTCTCTAGGTATTTTTTGATTTCCTCTTTGATTTCTTCAGTGATCTCTTGGTTATTTAGTAACGTATTGTTTAGCCTCCATGTGTTTGTCTTTTTTACGTTTTTTTCCCTGTAAGTCATTTCTAATCTCATAGCGTTGTGGTCAGAAAAGATGCTTGATATGATTTCAATTTTCTTAAATTTGCTGATGCTTGATTTGTGACCCAAGATGTGATCTATCCTGGAGAATGTTCCGTGTGCACTTGAGAAGAACGTGTAATCTGCTGTTTTTGGATGGAATGTCCTATAAATATCAATTAAATCTATCTGGTCTATTGTGTCATTTAAAACTTCTGTTTCCTTATTTATTTTCATTTTGGATGATCTGTCCATTGGTGTAAGTGAGGTGTTAAAGTCCCCCACTATTATTGTGTTACTGTCGATTTCCTCTTTTATAGCTGTTAGCAGTTGCCTTATGTATTGAGGTGCTCCTATGTTGGGTGCATATATATTTATAATTGTTATATCTTCTTCTTGGATTGATCCCTGGATCATTATGTAGTGTCCTTCCTTGTCTCTTGTAACATTCTTTATTTTAAAGTCTATTTTATCTGATATGAGTATAGCTACTCCAGCTTTCTTTTGATTTCCATTTGCATGGAATATCTTTTTCCATCCCCTCACTTTCAGTCTGTATGTGTCCCTAGGTCTAAAGTGGGTCTCTTGTAGACAGCATATATATGGGTCTTGTTTTTGTATCCATTCAGCAAGCCTGTGTCTTTTGGTTGGGGCATTTAATCCATTCACGTTTAAGGTAATTATCGATATGTATGTTCCTATGACCATTTTCTTAATTGTTTTGGGTTTGTTTTTGTAGGTCCTTTTCTTCTCTTGTGTTTCCCACTTAGAGAAGTACCTTTAGCATTTGTTGTAGAGCTGGTTTGGTGGTGCTGAATTCTCTTAGCTTTTGCTTGTCTGTAAAGCTTTTGATTTCTCCATCAAATCTAAATGAGATCCTTGCCGGGTAGAGTAATCTTGGTTGTAGGTTCTTCCCTTTCATCACTTTAAGTATATCATACCATTCCCTTCTGGCTTGCAGAGTTTCTGCTGAGAAATCAGCTGTTAACCTTATGGGAGTTCCCTTGTATGTTATTTGTCGTTTTTCCCTTGCTGCTTTCAATAATTTTTCTTCGTCTTTATTTTTTGCCACTTTGATTACTATGTGTCTCGGCGTGTTTCTCCTTGGGTTTATTCTGTATGGGACTCTTTGCGCTTCCTGGACTTGGGTGGCTATTTCCTTTCCCATGTTAGGGAAGTTTTCGACTATAATCTCTTCAAATATTTTCTCTGGTCCTTTCTCTCTCTCTTCTCCTTCTGGGACCCCTATAATGCGAATGTTGTTGCATTTAATGTTGTCCCAGAAGTCTCTTAGGCTGTCTTCATTTCTTTTCATTCTTTTTTCTTTAGTCTGTTCCGCAGCAGTGAACTCCACCATTCTGTCTTCCAGGTCACTTATCCGTTCTTCTGCCTCAGTTATTCTGCTATTGATTCCTTCTAGTGTAGTTTTCATTTCAGTTATTGTATTGGGCATCTCTGTTTGTTTGTTCTTTAATTCTTCTAGGTCTTCGTTAATCATTTCTTGCATCTTCTCAATCTTTGCCTCCATTCTTATTCCGAGATCCTGGATCATCTTCACTATCATTATTCTGAATTCTTTTTCTGGAAGGTTGCCTATCTCCACTTCATTTAGTTGTTTTTCTGGGGTTTTATCTTGTTCCTTCATCTGGTACATAGCCCTCTGCCTTTTCATCTTCTCTATCTTTCTGTAACTGTGGTTTTTGGTCCACAGGCTGCAGGATTGTAGTTTTTCTTGCTTCTGCTGTCTGCCCTCTGGTGGTTGAGGCTATCTAAGAGGCTCGATGGGAGGCTCTGGTGGTGGGTAGAGCTGACCATTGCTGTGGCGGTCAGAGCTCAGTAAAACGGTAATCCACTTGACTGTTGATGGGTGGAGCTGGGTTCCGTCCCTGTTGGTTGTTTTGCCTGAGGCAATCCAACACTGGAGCCTACCCGTGCTCTTTGGTGGGGTTAATGGCAGACTCTGGGAGGGCTCACGCCACGGAGAACTTCCCAGAACCACTGCTGCCAGTGTCCTTATCCCCACAGTGAAACAGAGCCACCACCCGCCTCTGCAGGAGACCCCCCAACACCAGCAGGTAGGTCTGGTTCAGTCTCCCCCAGGGTCACTGCTCCTTCCCCCGGGTCCCAATGCACACACTATTCCATGTGCACCCTCCAAGAGTGGGGTCTCTGTTTCCCCCAGTCCTGTTGAAGTCCTGCAATCAATTCCCACTAGGCTTCAAAGTCTGATTCTCTAGGAATTCCTCCTCCCGTTGCCGGACCCCCAGGTTGGGAAGCCTGATGTGGTGCTCAGAACCTTCACTCCAGTGGGTGGACTTCTGTGGTATAAGTGTTTGCCAGTCTGTATCTCTCCATCTGTTGGTATCATCTTTAATTTCTTTCATCAGTGTCTTATAGTTTTCTGCATACAGGTCTTTTGTCTCCCTAGGTAGGTTTATTCCTAGGTATTTTATTCTTTTTGTTGCAATGGTAAATGGGAGTGTTTCCATAATTTCTCTTTCAGATTTTTCATCATTAGTGTATAGGAATGCAAGAGATTTCTGTGCATTAATTTTGTATCCTGCAACTTTACCATATTCATTAATTAGCTCTAGCAGTTTTCTGGTGGCAGTTTTAGGATTCTCTATGTATAGTATCATGTCATCCGCAAACAGTGACAGTTTTACTTCTTCTTTTCCAATTTGTATTCCTTTTATTTCTTTTTCTTCTCTGATTGCAGTGGCTAGGACTTCCAGAACTATGTTGAAAAATAGTGGTGAGAGTGGACATCCTTGTCTCGTTCCTGATCTTAGAGGAAATGCTTTCAGTTTTTCACCATTGAGAATGATGTTTGCTGTGGGTTTGTCATATATGGCCTTTATTATGTTGAGGTAGGTTCCCTCTATGCCCACTTTCTGGAGAGTTTTTATCAGAAATGGGTGTTGAATATTGTCAAAAGCTTTTTCTGCATCTATTGAGATGATCATACGGTTTTTATGCTTCAATTTGTTAATATGGTGTATCACATTGATTGATTTGCGTATATTGAAGAATCCTTGCATCCCTGGGATAAATCCCACTTGATCGTGGTGTATGATCCTTTTAATGTGTTGTTGGATTCTGTTTGCTAGTATTTTGTTGAGGATTTTTGCATCTATATTCATCAGTGATATTGGTCTGTAATTTTCTTTTTTTGTAGTGTCTTTGTCTGGTTTTGGTATCAGGGTGATGGTGGCCTGATAGAATGAGTTTGGGAGTGTTCCTTCCTCTGCAATCTTTTGGAAGAGTTTGAGAAGGATGAGTGTTAGCTCTTCTCTAAATGTTTGATAGAATTCACCTGTGAAGCCATCTGGTCCTGGACTTTTGTTTGTTGGAAGATTTTTAATCACAGTTTCCATTTCATTACTTGTGATTGGTCTGTTCATATTTTCTGTTTCTTCCTGGTTCAGTCTTGGAAGGTTATACCTTTCTAAGAGTTTGTCCATTTCTTCCAGGTTGTCCATTTTATTGGCATAAAGTTGCTTGCAGTAGTCTCTTAGGATGCTTTGTATTTCTGCGGTGTCTGTTGTAACTTCTCCTTTTTCATTTCTGATTTTATTGATTTGAGTCCTCTCCCTCTTTTTCTTGATGAGTCTGGCTAATGGCTTATCAATTTTATCTTCTCAAAGAACCAACTTTTAGTTTTATTGATCTTTGCTATTGTTTTCTTTGTTTCTATTTCATTTATTTCTGCTCTGATCTTTATGATTTCTTTCCTTCTGCTAATTTTGGGTTTTGTTTGTTCTTCTTTCTCTAGTTTCTTTAGGTGTAATGTTAGATTGTTTACTTGAGATTTTTCTTGTTTCTTTAGGTAGGCTTGTATAGCTATAAACTTCCCTCTTAGAACTGCTTTTGCTGCATCCCATAGGTTTTGGGTCATCGTGTTTTCATTGTCATTTGTCTCTAGGTATTTTTTGATTTCCTCTTTGATTTCTTCAGTGATCTCTTGGTTATTTAGTAACGTATTGTTTAGCCTCCATGTGTTTGTCTTTTTTACGTTTTTTTCCCTGTAAGTCATTTCTAATCTCATAGCGTTGTGGTCAGAAAAGATGCTTGATATGATTTCAATTTTCTTAAATTTGCTGATGCTTGATTTGTGACCCAAGATGTGATCTATCCTGGAGAATGTTCCGTGTGCACTTGAGAAGAACGTGTAATCTGCTGTTTTTGGATGGAATGTCCTATAAATATCAATTAAATCTATCTGGTCTATTGTGTCATTTAAAACTTCTGTTTCCTTATTTATTTTCATTTTGGATGATCTGTCCATTGGTGTAAGTGAGGTGTTAAAGTCCCCCACTATTATTGTGTTACTGTCGATTTCCTCTTTTATAGCTGTTAGCAGTTGCCTTATGTATTGAGGTGCTCCTATGTTGGGTGCATATATATTTATAATTGTTATATCTTCTTCTTGGATTGATCCCTGGATCATTATGTAGTGTCCTTCCTTGTCTCTTGTAACATTCTTTATTTTAAAGTCTATTTTATCTGATATGAGTATAGCTACTCCAGCTTTCTTTTGATTTCCATTTGCATGGAATATCTTTTTCCATCCCCTCACTTTCAGTCTGTATGTGTCCCTAGGTCTAAAGTGGGTCTCTTGTAGACAGCATATATATGGGTCTTGTTTTTGTATCCATTCAGCAAGCCTGTGTCTTTTGGTTGGGGCATTTAATCCATTCACGTTTAAGGTAATTATCGATATGTATGTTCCTATGACCATTTTCTTAATTGTTTTGGGTTTGTTTTTGTAGGTCCTTTTCTTCTCTTGTGTTTCCCACTTAGAGAAGTACCTTTAGCATTTGTTGTAGAGCTGGTTTGGTGGTGCTGAATTCTCTTAGCTTTTGCTTGTCTGTAAAGCTTTTGATTTCTCCATCAAATCTAAATGAGATCCTTGCCGGGTAGAGTAATCTTGGTTGTAGGTTCTTCCCTTTCATCACTTTAAGTATATCATACCATTCCCTTCTGGCTTGCAGAGTTTCTGCTGAGAAATCAGCTGTTAACCTTATGGGAGTTCCCTTGTATGTTATTTGTCGTTTTTCCCTTGCTGCTTTCAATAATTTTTCTTCGTCTTTATTTTTTGCCACTTTGATTACTATGTGTCTCGGCGTGTTTCTCCTTGGGTTTATTCTGTATGGGACTCTTTGCGCTTCCTGGACTTGGGTGGCTATTTCCTTTCCCATGTTAGGGAAGTTTTCGACTATAATCTCTTCAAATATTTTCTCTGGTCCTTTCTCTCTCTCTTCTCCTTCTGGGACCCCTATAATGCGAATGTTGTTGCATTTAATGTTGTCCCAGAAGTCTCTTAGGCTGTCTTCATTTCTTTTCATTCTTTTTTCTTTAGTCTGTTCCGCAGCAGTGAACTCCACCATTCTGTCTTCCAGGTCACTTATCCGTTCTTCTGCCTCAGTTATTCTGCTATTGATTCCTTCTAGTGTAGTTTTCATTTCAGTTATTGTATTGGGCATCTCTGTTTGTTTGTTCTTTAATTCTTCTAGGTCTTCGTTAATCATTTCTTGCATCTTCTCAATCTTTGCCTCCATTCTTATTCCGAGATCCTGGATCATCTTCACTATCATTATTCTGAATTCTTTTTCTGGAAGGTTGCCTATCTCCACTTCATTTAGTTGTTTTTCTGGGGTTTTATCTTGTTCCTTCATCTGGTACATAGCCCTCTGCCTTTTCATCTTCTCTATCTTTCTGTAACTGTGGTTTTTGGTCCACAGGCTGCAGGATTGTAGTTTTTCTTGCTTCTGCTGTCTGCCCTCTGGTGGTTGAGGCTATCTAAGAGGCTCGATGGGAGGCTCTGGTGGTGGGTAGAGCTGACCATTGCTGTGGCGGTCAGAGCTCAGTAAAACGGTAATCCACTTGACTGTTGATGGGTGGAGCTGGGTTCCGTCCCTGTTGGTTGTTTTGCCTGAGGCAATCCAACACTGGAGCCTACCCGTGCTCTTTGGTGGGGTTAATGGCAGACTCTGGGAGGGCTCACGCCACGGAGAACTTCCCAGAACCACTGCTGCCAGTGTCCTTATCCCCACAGTGAAACAGAGCCACCACCCGCCTCTGCAGGAGACCCCCCAACACCAGCAGGTAGGTCTGGTTCAGTCTCCCCCAGGGTCACTGCTCCTTCCCCCGGGTCCCAATGCACACACTATTCCATGTGCACCCTCCAAGAGTGGGGTCTCTGTTTCCCCCAGTCCTGTTGAAGTCCTGCAATCAATTCCCACTAGGCTTCAAAGTCTGATTCTCTAGGAATTCCTCCTCCCGTTGCCGGACCCCCAGGTTGGGAAGCCTGATGTGGTGCTCAGAACCTTCACTCCAGTGGGTGGACTTCTGTGGTATAAGTGTTTGCCAGTCTGTGAGTCACCCACCCAGCAGTTATGGGATTTGATTTTACTCTGATTGCGCCCCTCCTACCGTCTCACTGTGGCTTCTCCTCTGTCCTTGGACGTGGGGTATCCTCCTTGGTGAATTCCAGGGTCATCCTGTCAATGATTGTCCAGCAGCCAGTTGTGATTCTGGTGCTCTCGAAAGAGGGAGTGAGAGCACGTCCTTCTACTCCGCCATCTTGGTTAATCCTCCTGCTTTGCTTTCCAGAAATTTCATTTTTAAAGTTTAAGTATTGAATGTCCTATGACTGGTAGATAGAAATAAAAATCTGTCTATTAAACTTTAAAAAAATGATCTCTTCTAATTCTTTGGTTTTATTATAAATTCTAACTACTGCTATTAGAGGATATGTTTTTATTCTGGAAACAGTTTTATAAAGTTTATTGAAGTACTTATGATAGAACGTCTGTAATCTCTTTGGGATTATTTATTATTCCCAGTATTATGCATGATTCTTTCATTATGAATGCTTGTCTAGGTATCCATGCCATTAGAGAAGTTTAAAGACTTCTCTGTTCACTGGTGCAGTTACAAAGAATGGCCAAATATGTATGTATGTATTTGTAGATTATTTTGCTTCCCTGAGAAGCAAAGCATGCTGCCAGCATAGCACCCACTCATTCATTCTGAAATTCTCAGGAGAATACTATATATGCTAGACACAGTTTCAGAATTTGTGAGAAACATATGAGTCACTTCAACATTGGACCCAGAGGAGGTCACAGATGGATAAGAAAGCCTTGATATGAATCAAGCACTCTAAATGGGTACTGTGAGGGTCTGTCATATGTAAAGTTAGGCTCAGAGTCAGCAGGAGGCTAAGGTCAGATCCCAGCACCTTGAAATTGGTTCTGAGGATCCATTTATGATATAATCAGTCTATTGCTCCCAAAGAGCTCACAACCTGCGTCACCAGGCCCAGATCCTGCTTCTTAGATGAGTTTCTTAGTGGTACAAGAGCCCTTTCTGGCCAGAGGACTAGTGCAAACTTAATATCTGACTAGAGAAGAACTCAATGAAAATCAGAGTTTCTCACTGACTTCAGGGGTCTTATCTGAGTTTGTAAATGCTTTTTATTAATTCCTACTTTTCCCCTCATAGTTCTCTAGTGATGGATTGATCTTTCAACTTTACTCCCTTTAAAACTGTTAGTCCTTTGTAAACAAAAATGAAATTTGGAAGAAGCAGCAGTGCCTTACTCTCTCAACACATCGTACAACTTCCTACTGGTTTCAGTCTTGTTGGTGGTCCTTCCTAGCCATTATGTAGTTTCTAAGGCAGAATGACCTCTTCCAAAAATATTAATTATCTGTTCTACAGAAAAAAAAAATAGGTGGAGCCCATGTGGATTTGCACACCCTTTCTGTTAGATTAGTAGTCAGTCAGCTATAGCCCATGAGCCAATCCAGCCCATGAGCTAGGAGTGGTTTTTACAAGTGAATATTTTGATAATGAGAAACACTAATATTGAACCTAAATTAAGTAAAATGTTATCCCCACCTAAAGAAAGAATTCCATTCTTCAAACAAATTTTTGAGATATAATTGACATACAACACTGTATAAGTTTAAGATGTACAGCATAATAATTTGACTTACATATATTGTGAAATGATTGCCACAATAAATTTAGTTAAAACTCCTAGAAGACAACATAGGAGAAAACCTAGATGATCATGGGTCAATGACATTTTAGCCAGAACATCAAAGGCACGATCCATGAAAGAAAAAAATTCATAAACTGGATTTCATTATAATTAAAAACTTCGGCTCTATGAATGACAATGTCCAGAGAGTTAGAAGGCAAGCCACAGCCTGAGAGAAAATATTTGCAAAAGACACATCTGATAAAAGACTGTTATTCAAAATATACAAAGAATTCTTGAAACCCAACAATAAGAAAACAAAAAAAACCCTTGATTTAAAAATGGCTTAAGACCTGAACAGACACCTCACCAAAGAAGATGTACAAATGGTAGACAATCATATGAAAATATGCTCCAATCATATGGATCCCCTGCATATCAGGGAAATGCAAATTAAAACAACAAGATACCATTGCACACCTATGAGAATAACCAAAATTCAAAACATTGATGACACCAAATGCTGACAAAAATGTGGAGCAACAGGAACTCATTCATTGCTGGTGGGAATACAAAATGGTGCAGCCACATTGAAAGACAGTTTGGGAGTTTTTTACAAAAGTAAACATACTCTTGCCGTAAGGTCTAGCAAATTTATGTCCACACAAAAACCTTCACATGCATGTTTAATGTGAACTTTATTCATAATTACCAAAACTTGGAAGCAATTAAGATGTCCTTCAGCAGGTGAAATGTATATAACTGTGTTACAACCAGACAGTGGAAAATCCAGACAGTGCTCAAATAAAATGAGCTATCAAACCATGAAAAGACATGGAGGAGCCTTAAATGCATATTACTAAGTGAAAGAAGGAAATATAAAAAGGCTACACACTGTGTGATTCCAACATTATGACATTCAGGAAAAGGCAAAACTATGGGGACAATAAAAATATCATGGAAGTCCAGTCTTCAGAACTGTGAGAAATAAATTTCTGTTATTTATAAGCCACCCAGTCTGTGGTATTTTTTTATAGCAGGCCAAACCAACTACGACATGTTAGAAATCTCCCTCTACCTGTATCCTGTAAAGAAACATCTGGTTGCATTTAGGGTCTACCCAGATAATTCAGGGTAAGATTTTCCTCTGAAGTTCACTAATCTAATTTTTTGTCATATAAGAAAATATTCACTCTTTTGCTATATAAGATATTATTATTCAGAAGTTTTTAGGATTAAGAAGTGGATATATCTTTTGAGGAGCCACCATTCAACCTGTTCTGGGCTCCATTTTTCTTCTACTTTTCTTTCTTCAGGTTGGCCAAGAGCCAGGAGAGGCTATGCTAGAAGAAGAGAGGGGAGAATTTTTTTTCTTTTCCCCAGAAGGCATTTGACTTGCTACTTCCCTTACCCATAGGGGAAAATGAGAAATGTGTGCACAAGTACAACTAAAGGCAAACTTATAAAGTCCAAGTAATTTGTGTTTATTATTTTGTGGTATACTTCTCCTGTTTTAGGGGATTCATTCCTGTTTTAGGGAGTCATTTCCATGTGCTCCATTTTTAGCTGTCCTTTCTAAGTCTTTTCTGCTTGGAAAGAGTTTAGAGAAATGAATAATAGCACGTTAAGCGCCTTCCTCTTCCAGTGATATTTGCATTTTAATTAGAGATTCGCAGACCTAGAATTTTAGAGATTGGCAAGATTAAGCTCTAAATCCACATTTTATACATGGAGACATGGGGACTCTGAAAGAGAAAGTCCCATGGTAAACACTGAAAGACAGAAAATGTCTTTGAGTCCAAAGGATTGAATCTAGCATCAGTGGAACTTTAGTCCCTGAGAACAAAGAGAAGGTGTGTGTATGTGTGTGTGTGTGTGTGTGTACATGCGTGCTCACACGCATATTTTATTTTGTGTGAGTAGTGGGGAAGGGTGAAAGCATATGGGGTCTTCCCAGGATGTCATATAGAAACTAGAGCTGGAATAAACTCATAATGCCAAGTCAAAACCCTAGACTATAGAAATGAAATGACTGAGACCCTTATTAGTGAAGTGACTTGACCAAATATTACACAGCTGTTTAGTTGCAGAATTAGGTAAAATTAGAACTTCAGGTCTCATTTTCCAACTTGGTGCTTCCTTTTATAATTTTATTTATTTATTTATTTATTTATTTATTTATTTATTTATTTATTTATTTATTTATAATGACATATAGTTGCCTCACAATATTGGTTTCAGTTGTGCAACATAGTGATTTGATATTTTTATGGATTATACTCTGTATAAACTTATTATAAAATGTTGGCTATAGTCCCAATGCTGTACATTACAACCTTGTATCTTATTTATTTTATACCTAGTAGTTTGTGTCTTTTAATCCCCTTCCACTAACTTTCCCCTCCCCCTACCACTCTCCCCACTGGTAACCACTAGTTTGTCCTCTGTATCTGTGAGTCTGTTTCTGTTTTGTTATAACTGTTCCTTTGTTTTATTTATTAGATTTCACATATAAGTGAAAACACAGTATTTGTTCTTCTCTGTCTGACTTACTTCACTAAGCATGATACCCTCCATGTTGTTGCAAATGGAAAATTTCATTCTTTTTATGGCTGAGTAATATTCCATTATATATATATATATATATATATATATATATATATATATCTCCATCTTCTTTATCCATTCATCTGTTGAACACTTAGGTTGCTTCCATATCTTGGCTATTGTAAATAATGATGCTATGAACATTGATGTGCATATATCTTTTCGACTTAGTGTTTTTGTGTTTTTCAGATATACATCCAGGAGTGGAATTGCTGGATCATATAGTAGCTCTGTTTTTAACTTTCTGAGGAACATCCATACTGTTTTCCATAGTGGCTGTACCAATTTACATTCTCACTGACAGTATACTAGGGTTCTCTTTTATTCTAATTTTTGCCAACACTTGTTATTACTTGCCTTTTTGATGATAGCCATTCTGACAGGTGTGAGGTGATATCTCATTGTGATTTTGATTTGTGTTTCCCTGGT
This sequence comes from Eschrichtius robustus, assembly GCF_028021215.1. Lineage (NCBI taxonomy): Eukaryota > Metazoa > Chordata > Mammalia > Artiodactyla > Eschrichtiidae > Eschrichtius > Eschrichtius robustus. The sequence goes on along the minus strand of NC_090845.1, from coordinate 64,852,528 downwards.
GATTAGTGATGTCGAGCATCTTTTGATGTGCCTGTATCTTTTCCTGTCACTTGTATGTCTTCTTTGGAAAAATGTCTATTCAGGTCCTCTGCCCATGTTTAAACTGGGTTGTTTGTTTTTTGGATATTGAGTTGTATGAGCTCTATATATTTTGGATATTAACCACTTATTGGTTATATCATTTGCAAATATCTTCTCCCAGTTAGTACAGTAGGTTGCCATTTCATTTTGTTGATGGTTTTCTTCACTGTGCAAAAGTTTTAAAGTTTGATTTGGTCCCATTTGCTTATTTTTGCTTTTGTTTCCCTTGCCTGAAGATACAGATCCAAAAAAAATATTGCTAAGGCCTATGCCAAAGAGTATACTACCTATGTTTTCTTCTAGGTAGGAGTTATGGTTTCTGGTCTTACATTTAGGTATTTAATCCATTTTGTGTTTACTTTTGTATTGATATATGGTGTGAGAAAATTCTCTAATTTCATGCTTTTAGCTGTCCAGTTTTCCCAAACAACTTATTGAAAGACTGTAATTTCCCCATTATATATTATTGCCTCATTTGTTATAGATTAATTGACCATATGTGCGTGGGTTTATTTCTGGGCTCTCTGTTCTGTTACATTGATCTGTTTGTTTGGTTTTGTGCCAGTACCACATTGTTTTGATTACTGTAACTTTGTAATATCAATATATTCTGAAGTCAAGGAGTGTGATTCCTCTAGCTTTGTTCTTTTTTCTCAAGATTCCTTTGGCAATTTGGGGTCACTTGTGTTTCCATATAAATATTAAGATTATTTGTTTTAGTTCTGTGAAAAATGTCATGGGTATCTTGATAGGGATTGCATTAAATTGGTAGATTGCTTTGAGTAGTATGGATATTTTAATAATATTAATTTTTCCAATTCATGAAAATGGGATATCTTTCCATTTATTTATATTTTCTTTGATTTCCTTCATCAAAGTCTTTTAGTTTTCAGAATATAGGTCTTTCACTTCCTTGGTTGAATTTATCCCTCATTATTTTATTATTTTCTTTATACTATTGTAAATGAGATTGTTTTCTTGCTTTCTCTTTCTGATAGTTATTATTAATGTATAGAAAAGCAACATATTTCTGTATATTAATCTTGTATCCTGAAAATGTACTTAATTCATGTATTAGTTCTAATAGTTTTTGGGTGGAATCTTTAGGATTTTCTATATATAGTATTATGTCATCTGCAAACAGTGACAGTTTTACATCTTCCTTTCTAATTTTGATGCATTTTATTTCCTTTTCTTGTTTGATTGCTGTGGCTAGGTCTTCCAGTACTATCTTAAATAGAAATGGTGATAGTGGGCATTCTTATCTTGTTCTTGATCTTAGAGGAATATCTTTAAGTTTTTCACAGTTAAGTATGATGTTAGCTGTGGGTTTGCCATTCATGGTTTTATTCTGTTGAGATGTATTCCCTTGATACCCACTTTGTTGAGAGTTTTTATTGTAAATAGATGTTGAATTTTGTCAAAAGCTTTTTCTGGATCTATTGAGATGATCATGTGATTTTTATCCTTTGTTTTTTTTTTTTGTTTTTTTTTTAAATACATTTTCAAGAATCTTTATTCACAATTTGGGATTTAACAATTCCAATTTCATGGAGCTGTAGGTTTTACCATCTTCTCAGTAGGCCTTAAGCATTTATTTTTATTTATTTATTTATTTTATTTATTATTTATGTATTATTTTTATTTTTGACTGTGTTGGGTCTTTGTTTCTGTGCGAGGGCTTTCTCCAGTTGCAGCAAGTGGGGGCCACTCTTCATCGCGGCGCACGGGCCTCTCACTATCGTGGCCTCTCTTGTTGCGGAGCACAGGCTCCAGACGTGCAGGCTCAGTAGTTGTGGCTCACGGGACCAGTTGCTCCGCGGCATGTGGGATCTTCCCAGACCAGGGCTCGAACCCGTGTCCCCTGCATTGGCAGGCAGATTCTCAACCATTGCGCCACCAGGGAAGCCCTATCATTTGTTTTTTTAATGTGGTGTATCACATTATTCATTTGTGAATGTAGAACCGTCCTTGCATCTCTGGAATAAATCCCACTTGATCTTTGTATATTATCCTTTCAATGTGTTTTTTATTTGGCTTACTCATATTTTGTTGAGGATTTTTGCATCTATATCAGCCTGTAATTTTCTTTTTTTTGGTGGGAGGGTATCTTTTTCTGGTTTTAGTATCAGGGCAAAGCAGGCCTAATAGAATGAGTTTGTGAGTGTTCCCTCGTCTTCAGTTTTTGGGAATAGTTTGAGAAGAATTGAATTTACTCTTCTTTATATGTTTGGTAGACTTCCCTGTGAAGCTGTCTGGTCCTGGACTTTTGTGTGTTAGGAGTTTTTTGACTACTGATTCAACTTCAATATTAGTAATTTGTCTCTTCAGATTATTTGTTTCTTCCTGATTCAGTCTTGGAAGATTGTATGTTTCTAGGAATGTTTCCAGTTTTTTCTAGGTTGTCCAATTTTTTGGAGTATAACTGTTTGTAGTATTCTCTTATGATTGTTTGTATTTCTGTAACTTCTCCTCTTTCATTTCTAATTTTGTTTATTTGGGTCCTCTCACTTTTTTCTTAATGAGCCTAGCTAAAAGTTTATCAATTTTGTTTATCTTTTCAAAAAAACAGCTCTTGGTTTCTTTGATCTTTTCTATTTTTTTGCCTCTATTCTATTTATTTTTGCTCTGATCTTTATTATTTCCTTCCTTCTGCTGACTTTGGACTTTGTTTGTTCTTGTTTTTCTAAATCCTTTAGATGGTAGGTTAGATGTTTATTTGAGATATTTCTTGTTTCTTGACATAGGCCTGTATCACTATAAACTTCCCTCTTAATACTGCTTTTGCTACATCCCATAAATTTTGGAAAGTTATGTTTTTATTTTCATTTGTCTCAAGGTATTTTCTGATTTCCTCTTTGACTTCTTCATTGACTCATTGGTTTTTTCAGTGGCATATTGTTTAATCTACACATGACTGTGTATTCCCATATTTCTTCCTATAATTTTTTTGTAGTCTCATACCATTGTGGTTGGAAACGATGCTTGACATAATTTCTATCCTCTTGAATTTGTTGAAACTTGTTTTGTAGCCTAGTATGTGATCTGTCTTGGAGAAGGAGAACATTCTATGTGTGCTTAAAATGAATGGGTATTCTGCTGTTTTGGGCGGAATGCTCTGTAGATATTTTTTAAGTGTAAGTGGTCTAATGTGTCATTTAAGGTTACTGTTTACTTATTGATTTTCTGTCTAGATGATCTGTCCATTGATGTGAATCGGGTGTTAAAGTTCCCTACTATTATTGCATTATTGTCAATTTCTCCACTTATGTCTGTTAACATTTGCTTTCTTTATTTGGGTACTCCTTTATTAGGTACATATATGTTTATGATTATTATATCCCCTTCTTGTATTAATTCTGCTATCATTATATAATGCCCTTCTTTGTCTATTATTATAGACTTTATTTTAAAGTCTACTTTGTCTGATATGAGTTTTGCTACCCCAGCTTTCTTTTCATTGCCATTTGCACAGAATATCTTTTTCCATCCCCTCACTTTCAGTCACCCTATGTTTTTGATTGGAGCGTTTAGTACATTGACATTTAAAGTGATTATTGATAGGTATGTACTTATTGCAAGTTTGTTACTTGTATTCTGGTTGTTTTGCCCGTCCCCTCTATTTTTTTCTTTTTCATTTATTTTCTTCCTTTGCAGTTTGATGATTTTCTTTCTTCTTCTTTTTTAAAAAATATTTATTTATTTGTTTGTTTGTTTATTTATCTGGCTACACCGGGACTTAGTTGTGGCATGCAGGATCTAGTTCCCTGACCAGGGACTGAACCCAGGCCTCCTGCATTGGGAGCATGCAGTCTTAACCACTGGACCACCAGGGAAGTCCTGATCATTTTCTTTTTTTTTTTTAACATCTTTATTGGAGTATAATTGCTTTACAATATTGTGTTAGTTTCTGCTGTATAGCAAAGTGAATCAGCTATATGTATACATATATCCCCATATCCCCTCCCTCTTGCATCTCCCTCCCACCCTCCCTATCATCCCACCCCTCTAGGTGGTCACAAAGCACTGAGCTGATCTCCCTGTGCTCCGATCATTTTCTTTATTGTTATGTTTGAGTTCCTTTCTTGCTAATTTTGGTGTATCTAATGTAGGTTTTTGATTTGTGGTTATCATGGAGTTCATATAGTTGACCTGTAAGTATATCTACTTGTTTTTAACTTATAGTCATTTAAGTTCAAATGCATTCTAAAAGATCTACATGTTTTACTCCCTTCCCTCATGTTTTGTGTTTTTGATGTCATATTTTACAAATTCATGTCTATCCACTGTTTACTGTAGTTACATTTGATTTTATAATTTTTGTCTTTTAACCTTTGTGCTAGCTTACTTAAGTGCTTGATCCACAGTACTTACTACATATTTACTTTTACCTGTGGGATTTTTCCTTTCCTATAACTTCTTATTTTTTGTTGTAGCCTTCTCTTTTTCACTTAAAGAAGACCCTTTAACACTTCTTGTAAGGTTGGTTTAGTATTGATGAACACTTTTAGTTTTTGCTTATCTGAAAATCTCTTTATCTTTCATTCAATTCCAAATGATAACTCTGCTGGATAGAGTATCCTAGTTTATAGGTTTTTCCCTTTCAGCACTTTAAATATATCATGGCACTCCCTTCTTGCCTGCAAAGTTTCTGCAGAAAAATCAGCTGATAACCTTATGAAGGTTCCCTTGTATATGACTATATTATCTTGATGCTTTTAAAACTCCTTCTTTAACTTCTGCCTTTTTAATTTTGATATATATTGTGTGGGTCTCTTTGGGTTCATTTTGTTTGGGACTTTCTGTACTTCCTGTACCTGGATTTCTGTTTCCTTCTTCAGGTTCAGGAAGTTTTCAGCCATAATTTCATCAAATACATTTTCTGCCTCTTTCACTCTCTCTTCTCCTGGTACCCTTATAATATGAATGTTAATATGCTTGATGTTGTCCCAGAAATCCTTTAAACTATCCTTATTTTTAAAAAATTGTTTCTCTTTTTTGCTGTTCTGATTGGGTGATTTCCACTTTTCTATCTTTTGGATCACTTATGTGTTCTTCTGTATCACCTAATCTGCTTTTAATTCCTTCTAGTGTATTTTTCTTTTCAGTTATTGTATTCTTCTGCTTTCACTGCTTCTTTTTTGTATTTTCTAGTTCTTTGTTAAAGTTCTTTTTGTGTTCATCTATTATTTGTCTGAGTTCACTTAGCATTTTTATGACTATTTCTTTGAAGTATGTTTCAGGTAAATTATTTTCCTCTGTTACATTAGGGTTTTTTCCTGAGCTTTTATCTTGTTCTTTCATTTGAAACCTATTTCTCTGTTTTCTCATTTTGTTTAAGTTTCTCTGTTTGTCACTATGAAATTAGGTGAAATAGTTACCTATTCTGGTTTTAAAGGCATGTTTTTGTGTGAAGGCATCCCTGTGCAGTCTACATGTGCCTAGTGGCTTATTGGGAGAGCTGGATTTGAGGTGAGCATGGGCTACATCTTCTCCCTGGGTACACTGGCCTTAGTGGGAGATAGGGAGGGCTGGAATCAGAGGGGCCAGAGACAGATCCAAGTGTGAATTGGGGATTCTCCTAGGCTCAGTGGTGGTCACTGCCATATTGGAGTTGTGGCTGGGGCCTGAAGGCTTAGGTTTCACTTTTTCCCTGGTGTGTGTGTCTTTGTTAGAGGCAGTGTTGGGGCCAGAGGGGTTGGAGCCACACTACTGTGCAGGTTCTGCTCCTTCCCTGGTGTATGTGCACTCTGGCAATGGCAGTCTCCACCCTAGCTAGGGGCAAGGCTGTGGCCCAAGCTGGCTCTGCTCCTTCCCCAGTGAGCGCATGTGCATTGGCAATAGTGGCCTCCATCTTAGCAGGGAGGAGTGCTAAAGCAGTAGGGGCTAGAGTGGTAGCCTGGTGCAGGCTGTGAGGCATGCTGAGGCAGTGCTGGCAGGCTGGCAAGAGCACCAGGCAGCTTTTCAATGTATGGTATCCATGCTGGGACTGGGAGCCAGCAAATCTGTGTGTGTTCTTCAAGAGTGGAGTCCTGGTTTCTTACATCTTTCCGTTATGCCCCACTGGTTTTCAAACCAGATAACGGAGCTTGATTTCCCAGTGTTGGACCCTAGGGCTGGGATGCCTAATATGTGGCTTAAACCCCTTGCTCCCCAGGGAGGATCCTGAGCCTTCTGGGTCACCCACTAGCGATGTACGTCCTGACTAACTCACTTCTCCTCCCTTCCTATCAGACTCTGTGGATCTTTCATTACAGCCTTGGTTGTAGAAGAGCCACTCTTCTAGTCTTCAGGTCATTCTCCGTAAGAGTTGCTGTTTATGTAGTTGTAGTTTTAATGTGTTTGTGGGGGGAGGTGAGCTCAGGGTCTTTCTACTCTGCCATCTTGATCCCGCCTCTGACCAGTGCTTCTTTTTCTATAAGATGTGAATAGCTACTTTTACTACCAACTCACAATATTGGTCCTGAAAGAACACAATATGGGACTTATTTGCCTTGAGTTGACACTCATACTTCAAGATTCAGTGTCCACATATCTTGGCCTCTCCCTACCCTCCAAACCCATCCTCGTTTTATGAGAGACTCACTGACGATCAATTATTGGTGTCCCTCCTCAATAGCACACTCAGACATGAGTATACAAGAAAGTGATCCCCACCTGGGCGCTGAATCTAAGTTATCTAAGGTGACTATCTCCATAGACTAACTCCTCTAGTGAGTTCCTCCCTTCTGTATTGTTATTACAGTTGCAACCACTCTGTTGTACTTGTTTGCAGCTTTCTTAAGGCATAGCTGACATATGATAAACTGCATATATTTGAAGTATACAAGTTGATTTTTTGACATATGTATACACTCATGAAACCATCACCAGAATTAAGATAATAAACATGTCTACTACCCCCCCACACCAATATTCCTCATACCCTGTTATAATATATCCCTCCCTCCCACCACCCAACTCCCTTGCTGTCTCCTCTTGCCCTTCTTGACTTGGTTTGGTAATGTTAAAGTGTTCCAACCCAAGAAAACAGCTAGATTCTCTGCATCTGAGCCAAGAGTAGAAGACATCCCTTGGGCCTTGCTTCCTTCCTCCTTTGAAAAGAAGTCAGACCCTCCCAAAGACTTATCTTTGCAGCTGTACACAAACACCTCTAAGACTAGATCAAAGGCCTTAAGTAAGGAACTAGGAGATTGAAACACTTCTATAAGTTGCAAGTAGGATCTAAAGTTGCAAATTACTTGAAGATAAACTAAAGAAAGATTTGAGGTGAAAGCACGTTTCTTAAGGAAACTTCTATTATAAAATAGCATATATTTGAAAAGTAATTAAAAGAAGAAAATCTGCATAATCCCACTACCCTAGCTGAACACTGTCAGTCATTTGGCATGTTTTCATTCCTGACTCTTCCCCCAACCAGAAATAAAAAATTCTTTATTGAAACCTACTTCGAATGCAACTTTTAAGTGTTTGTGTTTAACTTTTTCTCTATATACCTCCAGCACACACCAGCATAATAAAACCATAAAAGTATGGGGTATATATTTTTCTCAGGTCTCAGAGAAAGAATCAACATGTCTTCTTAGAGGATGTAGCTGCAATATGAGGCTAAGAACAAAAGCTCTATATTGTGGTTCTGCTAGCAGGTTCTAGAGAATTAGAATCTATAAAAATAGAGAAATGTTTCTTCTCTGTGGAACAAAAAGTTTACAGCAGGAAAGAACAACCCCCAGGGAAATCCAACTGCTATAGCCAAAGGTATATCTTTTCTTGGGGGGTTTTATGGATGAGAGGCTAACTTCTGAGTGTACTTTGAGTGTACATAGACAAGTACACTCAGAAGTTAGCTTCCTCATCCTTATAATTCCCACTTTCCCTTTACTAGTTTGGAAGGACTCATTTAATGCTGATTTTCTATGTTCAGCAATCCAGATGGCCTGTTGGCCAGTTAACATGTAGTCCACCCCATATTTATTGGAAGCAGTGTAATGGAATAGACACCCTCTTTCTGAGATTTTCATAAGGAGAGGGAGGATAAATTTCTTACCCCCAACCCAAGAACAGGTAGCTATGCTCAAGATTCTATTTTCTTAAGAACTTCAAAGATGTGTTTTGAAAAGGAAAGGAAAGTTGTGCTCTGATCCTTTGCCTACTTTAATCAAAATTTCTTTTAAACCATCTTAATTTTAAATGATTCAGAGTTCATCCTCTGGCCACTTTGATATGCAAACAGTGAACTGGACCAACACCACAAACTCCAGACAACTCCATTCACTGCAGCCTAAGTTGTGTGTTTGTAACCTGTAAACTGCAGTTTCTTGGGTCGCACTGCACTGACATGATATAATGTAGGTAAAATTGAACAGATTGAAGATGATGGTAATGAGAGAAGCTATAGAACATACACTGTCCTTGTGCTCATGTTCAATCTGACTGCCGTTTCACACTCTAACAGTAAATGGAGTGGAGAGACAGAAGAGGGGAAGGGTTTATTCTGTGTGTTGGAAATCTGCCCTTTCTAATGATTTAACCAAGCTGGCCTGTATTATTCTAGTCTGATTTCATTGTTTTGGCAAGATTTGAAACTGACACTGCAGTTTGGAAGTTCTGAGATAATTGATGCCAGACAAGTATCATCAAGGGACGAAAACTTTTTAAAAATTTATTATTTTTATTAACAAGTGACTATGGATTCAGAATCACCTCCTGATGTTTTTAAAAACATTTGTCTTGTTATGAAAACGCTGTTAGCTTTTGAATTAAACACATGAAAGTTTAGCTAGAGATAGATAAATTTCTGCTTAACCTTTTCCCCACCCCCAAAAGATAACATCAAAAGACACACCCAAGCATCAAATGACAAACACAAGTATACATACACAAACGTGCATCCTGGCAGAACTGTTTTTTACAGCCTGTGCACAAACAAATTTCTGAAGTTGTGAATAGAGTTCAAGGGCTCGCAATTGTAGCTTTTAATTATACAGCTTATCACCAAGCTCCCTGAGTGACTGACATAGCATAGCACACAACAGTTTTCTGGGGATAGTTCCTAACAGTAAGTGACCCTTGAATTATCTTCAACCCATGGCGCATCCACTTGTTCTGAATACTGCCTTACAAGGAATTACATAATGTTGCAACTCCCCTGCTGATATCTTAGAGACCAAAAAGACAATGCTAAAGGAAAGGCACTTTCCATTTCTCTTTGCCCTTCTTTCATTCAGAGACTATGACCTGCGGTATCTCAATAGGCTGAAATCCACGGACAGCAGATGGGGTGGTGAAAAAAGTGTTAGGTAGTTCCCCAGGGCTGATGGAGCCAGAGTCACTTTGCACTGAGCCTCCACTGTTCTCAAACTGGGATATTTTCTTTTTGATCATCTTTCTCTCCTTGGCTCTGCGATTCTGAAACCAGATTTTCACCTGAAACACAAAATGCTTTGGATTTAATGGGGCAACATACTGAATGCACTTTTCAGTCATTGCTGATATTGTTCAGGGACTCTAGTATTTACAAAGTCCTTTCACATGCATCACTTAATTGAGCCTCACAATGACCTTGTGAAGTATGCCCATTTAACAACAGGTTTTAAAAAGGCTGAGACTCAGAGAAGGAAAATATCTTGCATGAGATGAAACTGAAATCAAGTCCAGGGCCTCAGACTCTGAATGTAGTGCTCTTTATATTATACCTCACCCACCATCTCTGTTGCGCAGGTAGAAATAAATAATGATAGAATGGCAGATGCTGAGCCATGGTGATAAAAAGGGAGGGATTTAAATAGCAAAGGTGATTATGATCTGTCATTAAAAGAAGTAAGGTTGTTAAAACAGAACTGGGTGAACAAGGGTGATGAAATACTATATCTCTTGCTGGGATACCAATGTGCCTTCATAAATGGTTGAAATGCAGGCTTCTCGGGATATGGCAATACATTAATGGACTTTATAGTTCTAGAATCTTATGATTTCCAGGATTACTCCTAGACCTAAGTAAAAAAAAAAAATCAGGTAGTTATGTAATGTCAAAATCTGGGTGAGTGGAAACCACTGATCCTTGCCATGATTTAATCTTTACTGAGTATCCACAGTAAGCTAAATTTGAGGCAGGAATCATAGGATTACATAGACCACAGAAAATTAAATTTCTACCCTGAGTAATAGAAAAACTTGCTTCAGGTAGCAGCATTGGTGTTCATTTACTGTTACAGTTTGACTGATATGAACCAGATAATTGCCATGATTGACAGATTTCCACTTCACACATTGATTATGACTACTTGGGGAACCATATCAAGGTTTTGCCCTGACTGATCAATTGTATGGGAGTTTTAATCCTTCTCCTCCCCCTACGTCCCCACCCTTGCTTTCACACCTACACAGTGCCCACCACATTCAATTATTAATAAACCCATCAACCAATGGTACTAAACTAGGTGGTCCAGTAGGATGAATGTGGGCTTTAGGAGAGCTTTGACAATGGCTTGGTCTTCTGTTTTGCTGCCACTCTTACTTACAGACTTCCCTAAAACCTCAACCCATTGAAATGCTTATATGAAACGTGTTAGATGCACTTCTGGTGTACCTGTCTTTCAGAAAGGCCCAAGTTGACTGCCAGCTCTGATTTTCTCCGAATGGTGATGTATCTATTGCAGTGGAATTCCTTCTCCAGCTCCAACCTTTGATGATCTGTGTAAACCACACGATACTTTTCTTTTGTCCTGGTTTTCCCTGTTAGGGGAGAAAGCAGTGCATTTAATCATATTTTGCTTCTTTGGAGATTGTTTTGGTTGGAGGAATCATAGTCATTGTTCCTACCCTTAGCTATTACTTTCAAATATAAAACAAGTACTTTTTTTAACCAAGTATGTCATAAGTCCATTTCTCCATTAATTACTTTGTCATCTGTGGCTATTTTACATATATATATGTATATATATATATATTCAACACACCTATCACACCACCATTGACATACTGTTACACCAAAGCATTTTAAAGCAAACACTTAAGCCATGATTTTCATTCCCTTCACACTAACATAGGGGAACAGCATTGTCATTGTCAGTAGTAGCAACATTCATTATACATGCACTTCCTTTTATATTGATATTTTATGCAGTTCATTCATATTGTTTCCTATTGAACCTCTCACTTACCCTTTCAAATTACGCAGAATGTGTCTTATCCCCATTTTGCAGATAAGGAACCTGAGGCTCAGTGTAGGTAAGTAAGTGGCTTTGTGCTAGTGAGCTGAGGAGTGGGGACCCAAACACATACCCTTGGCTCCCAGTCCGGTGTGCCAAATGTTATTCCTGATTTAAACATGCTGGGGAGCATAAGAATGGCCCAAGTGAGGCAAGCTGTTCTGTGATCCTGACATTCTAATTACATATACATTCTAGAATTTCATTTGGATAGTAATTTAAAAAGAAAACATCTATTGTCACTTAGATTCTGTTCTAGGATAGCCCCTATTACTTATTAGAAAAAATAGTTTAGTTTTTTGGGGAGAGTCTTAAACAAATTTTTATTCCCAAGTGGATAATGAATGGGAGAAAGAGGGGGTGTTGACTTTAGCAGAATAAAATGGGTAGTCTAGTATTCTTTGAAAGGATATACAAACATTTGCTTTGTGTTACAACGTTTAACTAATTTCTCATGCCCTCCTTCAAATAGAGTTTTATTCCTCCTTTCAAATGTTCCAAAGGTGATTAGGAAGTTTCTCTTTCTTTTCCATTTTTCTAACCCCCTCCAGGATCTTCCTCCTTTTCTCTATGGCTTATGGCAAACTCCTTCTGATCTTCCCTGGTTGTTTTTGATGTGAAGTTTTGGGGAGCGATCTGTAAGACAAAGGTTTCTTTAAAGTGTTTCCCTAAACTCCATTGAGGTGTTAAGATGCAGCACAAGCTTAACAAAGGAGCTACATAGCATCAGATCCCATCCTGAACCCTCTTTACATTCAGGAACACTAGCAAATTGGTTTGGAATTTACAAGCCCTAAACAAATGTCAGACACCCTTTCATCTCCAGGAAAGAAAAAAAAAGGGACATGAATGTAGAAACAAATTCTAGATGAGAGATATGTTTTAGGATTAACTCATGGACTAAAGAACTAAACAAAACTTTCCCTCTTAAAAATGGAAAACGATGAATCCCAGTCAATCTGTCTCAAAGGCTCAAATTTTAAGCTGGTTTTCTTTTTTGTTTGTTTTTTGTGTTTTTTTTGTTGTCAATTTTTTTAATTGAAGTATAGTTGATTTACAATATTGTGTTAGTTTCATTTGCAGCAATTTGGAAAGACCAAGGGAATATTATGCTTAGTGAAATAAGTCAGACAGAGAAAGACAAATACTGTATGATATCACTTACATGTGGACTCTAAAATATAATACAAGTGAATGTATATGCAAAACAGAAACAGACTCACAGATACAGAAAACAAACTTGAGCTGGTTTTCTGAATTTAGGAAACCAAAGGTCTGGCATTTGGTATGTTACAAAGGCAGAATGTATATTTGAGGTCACAATGAAAACATTGAGGTTTAATTTATTTCCAGAACCTCAAATCTTAGAATCAAAATATATCTTTGAAGAGATGTTCCCTAAAACCCTTCCTAATCCCAAAGTGACTAAGTGTTTAAATTCTAACTTGAGGCAGAAGTTAAAATTCAACTTGTGTGTGTCTGTTTTCCACTCTTTGATAATCAGTAAATATAACCAGACTTCAAGAACTCTGGAAGGTTGCAGTCCTTCCCCACCCCCATTGGTCATAAATTCCCCTCTTGCAGTTTCTTCTGAGGACAATAAAGTCAAGACCAGGCCTCTTTATTTGCCATGAAAATCCTCACCCTTTCCGGCAATATAACCCCTGAAGAAAGGAGGAATGAGGAAGAGCCAAGCTGCATATCAAAGCCATGTAAAGTGTTAAAAAGAGTCTGTTGCCCCAATCTGACAGATAAGACCTCAAACCTCAAGAAGACATAGATCAGGGGGAAATATTGACTGCACATTTAACAAAGAGATATGAACTCCTGTTTCCTGGTGCTCCTCTTGTGTCCCTGCTCCCAAACTGTCTTCTTTCCACCCCTTTCATTGCCTCTTCCCTTAAATGATGAAATCTGATTGAATGGGTTTTGGACATTTTTCTAAGAGCACTAGCTTTTATTGTTCAAGCTATTCTCTTCTCCCAGAGACTACAACATTTCTGAGGGTGAGGGATCCCCTTCTCTGGCGCTATTGTGGGTTAATTTAAGAAAGTAACAAACCGTAAGTTGTATTACAGGGCTGCTTCATAGCCCTGTGGTGGGGATTTCACTGCCTCCCCCTGCCTAAAGCCTTGGACAAACCTCTGTAGTTCCCACTACCTAGAAGACAGTATCCCTACAGAGTTTGCAAACACATATCATTATATATGATGACTTATCATCACCCTAAATGTGCTCATTTGAGAGACTGGCTGTGAAAGCACTGTTAGGCAGAAAAGCACTCTCCAAACTTAGGGGTTATGATGATGATGACAGTGAGGGTAAAGAGGATGAAAACCAATCTCTTTCTTTAGGGAGTAGAGTGTAATTGACACCATCATGATGACTTTCCATCTGATGGTAATCTTTTGCTGCTTTTAGTTAAAAATTGCATCCAAATTCATTCATAAAAATTGTCCAATTAAATGATCAAAACAAAGAAAGATAATGATAAGCTTCAGGAATTATTAAGTAACTCATTTTCTGAAGGGTCCTAACTGAATAAAATCTTTTAAGTATAACTTCCTCAGTGTTTTGTATTTTGTCCAGTGGGTTAATCATAATTATTCAAAGTCACTTCCTTCTCTCCTCTTCTTTCCCACACCCAAAATGAAAGCCCCTCTCCAGTCCTGCTTAGGTTACCACTTTGCCAATACTCATCCAAGGTTACAACTCTGGGTAAAAAAAAAGCAAAAAATGAAAAAATTCCTAGCTGTAATGCACTGACAATATTTAAAATATGAAAATACTGAACTTTTCCCAGAATCTTTCTATCAGGTTCCTTTCCATATAATTTTTAAAACCAGAAGTGTATTGGAACAGAATACTTAGGGAACAAAGTGGAAATAAAAATATTTCATTTTTAAATCAAATCACTTAGTGGACATTCATTTATTCTGTGTCAGTCCCCTTTCTCTCATTTGAAAATCAAATGCGATAATAATCACTATGAAATGTTTTCCGATTGTCCCCTAATATGTGTATTTTTGTTTCTTTAACTTAAGGCTATTTTAAAAACATTCGTCAGTGATGGAAAGAGCTTTCATTTGATTACCATAATCAGGGAGGGGTTACTTCAATTTTGTACTTCATCTACTTTCTTCTCAGCCATAAGTCAAATGTTGTCCTACAATACTACAGAGTGAAGTAGAAAATTTAGGAGGATCTGACTTATTCATTCATTTAACAAATATTTGTTTAACACTCGCTATGTACTAAGCATACAAATGGGTGTCTTTTTGTTTGGAGTGATACAAAGAGGCGATCAACTTAATTTTTTGTGGGGTTCATAACCTGAGATCCATGGAAGGGCTTCAGTGGATCCATGAATCTCCCAAAATTATTCAAAAAATGACATGTGTGTATACATGCGCATTTGTGCCTTTGTGCATTTTTCTGGGGAGAGGGTCCATACTTTTCATCACATTCTTAAATTGTTGCTAAATATGCACCTTAAGCTACAAGAATATAATAAAGGGGTACTTTTATAAGACATTAAAATGAAATGGAGATTGAATTTAATAAAGCCCCATCTATAGGATAGGCTGCCAGAAGTCAATAGGGTACCAAAATCATTCAATTTAGAATTTCTCATAGAAGTAGGAGAGAAAATCTTGTGAAGGTGGCATTGTACACCCAGGTTTCAAGAGTTAGCTAATGATGAAGACACCACAGAGCAATTTAGAGTCCCTTTCTAAACTTACCCAAAAGAGAGAATCTGACAGATGCAAATGAAAGACTTTTAAGCAGAGAAACCCATCATATTTTCTCTCATAAACAGAAAATTCATGACTCAAGATTTATTTTGTCTTGTCCTTTTCTTCCCATTGTTCTCTCTTCCAAACAACATACTAGAGACTTTCCTCTTCTAAAGTATTTCAAAACATACTCCTGAACTGGGAGCAGCTACTTTTCTGGCTTTTGTGTCTTTTGCTGATGGTTAGGGCTTAGTGAATAGATGTTAATCACAACCCTAAGATTAGATATAATAACAGCCCTGGGAATACAATACCCTAACCTAATTTTCTATTCTCTTTAGCCAGCCAACTCACTCTTATTTCAAAAAGCAATATGCAGACTTACTTCCAAACACTTTAAAGCTAAGTATTTAAGCTCAACTCTTAATTTGGGATTGCTACCCCAGTAATGTCCTGATCAATTGGAACTATCTCCTCTGGGCTGAGCCCTCTTAACGGTGAAAGTTGGTCCCATCCCACCCTCCTGCTTTTGCTTTTTTTAGGGAGAGAAAAAGGGCAGAACTGTGAGCAGAAGCATAATCATTGTGGACAAATGCTATTGAAATGTCATTTCTTCCCCAGAGGGATGAAAGTGATAGAGCTGAATTTTACTAATTTTCTCTAATGACAGGGAGCGATAGGTTGGAATAATAAGAACGTGATAAAAGAACAACTATAGCTGAAAACAAACATCTCCCCGCCTCCCTCCTCCACCCCCTGTCCAAGATTAAAGCAGAGTACCCACTTCCCCCGCCCCTGGCTCCCAGTAGCCGCCCACCGGCTTGCTGGCAGGAGCGTGGGTAGGCATTAGGCTGGGATCTCTGGGCTTTCCTATGTGCGGTGACAAGCCTGCATCCAGCCCCTGCACCTCGAAACGCCTACCTGACTGTTAGCAGGGCTTTAATCACTTTAATCTTATTGATGTTGGGGCTGATATTCGTGCACGCCCAGGGGATGTTAGGGTTGAGTAGCTTATTATGTCCCAGTGGTGTGCTGTAGCTTTCTCACAGCCTCTTTGCTTCCATTGGCGGAAGGGAAATTGTTAGAAGGCATTGGGTTTGAATCCAGCTTGCCTCTGCCAGCTTGAGCGAAAGAAGCTGGAGCTTCCTCGAGAGTCCGGGGTGACCAGGTTGCTTTGCCATTGGGGCCTTCGTGGCTAAACTGGAGGGTCTGTTGCCAACCAAGCATTGTGAACCTAAGTTGAGAACCGCCAGCTTTGAGGGGGAAGCCGACCTGCCCAGATGGGGAAGGGTTTGAAATGGAACGGGCAAGCAGCAGTGATTGAGCACAGGGACACGTAGCTGTCCTCTCCTCATTCACCCACTGATCTTCCCCGTGCATCTGTTTTCCCATCTGGGCAACTACAGGGTTGGATCTTGACCCTTGTGGCTCAACATGCCCATTGTCCGCCCGATTGCTCCCTTGACCGATCAGAAAATGGTGAAAAAGTCCCCTACGGTCGGCTTAGTTCCAAGCACCATGCTCTGCTTTTGAACAGAGGCACAAGCGAAGGACGTCACTAATGGGCTGGGGCCCTGGGCAGTAAGACACTCAATGGTCTCCTTAGCTAAGCTGTCCGGGGAGAAGCCTGAGGAGTAGGAGGGCCAGAAGGCCAAGAGAAGTAGATGAGAAGCAAAGGAAGGAAAAGTGTGAGAGCTTTGGAATCGATTACTCACCAGTCACCTGCACGGTCTTGCGCATCCACGCATAGGGGCTGTGGCGGCTTCTGTTAGAACTGGCGTCGGCGGTGCAGGCGTCGATGGGGAACAGTGATCCGCCGGCTGGTGTAGGCAGGCTGCTACCGCTGTTTCCACCCCCTGCGGGTTCCAGGTTGCTGTATTCCGGCGAGCCAAAGGCAGCGGGGCTCGAGGTCATGTCGTTCATGGGCACCGTGCCCATTGTACTGGACGGCCCGGGGTACACGCTCCAGTCTTCCCGAGGGGGACTATAGGGTGACCCCCAGGCCCCCAGCGATGGCCCGTGAGGATCCATACCGGCCATATGGGGATACCCCATATAGTGCGCATAAGACGGGGCCGCTGCGAAGTTGGAGGCTGGCATCGGACTCCCACCGTCCCCAGTGGCGCCAGCCCCGGCCGTGCCACCTCCTGCGGGGCTCCTGAGAGTGCCCGAGTACATGCCCGTTTCTTTTTCCAAAAGGCAGCTTCTGTACATAGTGGCTTGGGTATGAGAAAGGAGCTCCCTAAGCCATCCTGAAGTCCCTGTAAGGCCCCAACCCGACTTTGAGAAGCAGTAGGGAACCAGTAGGTTAGGCCGTAGCTGTGCTGCAAGCTCCTCCGCGCCCCTCAGACTACTCCATCGGCGTTTCCTACCCTGACGGTTTCCAGGTGACTAGTAGCCCGGTATAGATGGGCCCCCAATGGCTGGGCTGACGTCAAGGGGCTTTAGGCTTTTACATAACATTTGCATTCAAATGAACGGCCATTTCACTTTCACGGGGACTTGTTCACTCTACACTCCCTCTCCCAGAGCTCCTGGGCCTTTCTATCTCATCTTTCTCGCTTTTGTCCATCTGGTCCCATAGCACTAATTTTGCGCTTTTGGAGGCAGAAGGGAGCTCCTCCAGAGGTTTCTGAGCAGCTCCCTCCAAAGTGAGATGGAGACGTGTAGAATCAGGGCCAAATCTTGCTCTTTGGTCCTTACCCCGCGGCTTCTTTACGCTGATCTTCCCGCACCCAGTCTGCATCCTTGGTATCCCCTCTGCCCACATTCCCTGGCACGGGTACTCCACATGGCACTGGCCCATGATACCCTACTCCTCATCGCCCCCTCCCCCAGGAGGAGAGCTTTGTTTCTAAGGACAGAGATTCATTTCACAGAGATTCATTTGTAAAACATCCAATTAATCCGGCCTGCCATCTACTGGAATGTAACCTTAGGAAGGCAGAACAGGGATGTTTGTCTCTTGTTCACTACTGTATCCCCCGTGTCTACAACAGTCCGGCACACAGTAGGCACACAATAAGTTGGATGTTTTACAAATATGCACAAATTAAAGAAAGATGAAGAGAGGAGGTTATGAAAAAAGGAAGGAAAGAAGGAGAAGATCCATGTGGGTAGTGGGCTTTTTTATTTCCCTTTCAGTTCACTAGTATTGCTTGGGTGTCTCTTTCTGTCAGTATCCCAAGGAGCCAAATTCCTGCAGTCTCAAGTCCAGGGCAACTGAAGCTCCCAACTTTCTTTCACACTTGAGGTGACTTCCTTTGTAAAGCTCCAATTGTTGAAAAAAGGCATGGACTTGCCAGTAGATGCCAGTGAACTCAAGATTTTGCTTCAAGAAGCCAGCTCACCTCCTGACGACAAAACCAATTTGTATTCCAGGATTCCTTCTCACCCACATGCTCCCTCACCTCTTCCCCCTCCCAAAGCCTACCACAACCTTTAGTTCAGGCTGTGCTCCTATTCAGAGAATGTGCTCCTGTATGAAGTCCAACACAACCTGGCACCTCCATTAACTAATCCCTCTTTGGTTTTGGGAATATCACTTCACTTCTGGGAGTTTCAGGGTTTTCCCCTGTGTAATAGGGATCCTAACAGTGTCTGCATTTACAAGGCAGGATTTCCTGAGATGATGTATGCAAACTGCTTAACTTAACGCTTGGCACACAGCACAGGACCACTGTATTCATTAATTTACCCAACAAATATTTATTGAATGCTAGGTGCTATTCTATGCATGGAGACATCAATAGTGAACAAAGCCTTTGACCTTATTAAACTTATGTTCTCAAGGGGAGAAATACTAATAAGTAATGAAATTTTGTGTTATGTCAGATGATAATAATCAATGTTGTGAAGAAAAAGAAAGCAAGGAGAATAGGGAATGCTGGAGGATGTTGCAACTTAACAAGTGGTGGTCTGGAGGACCTTACTTAGAAATGATATTTAAATAAAATATAGAAGTGATGGAGTGAGCTATGAGGAGAGGATCCAGACAGAGGGAACAACAGGTAAAAAGTCTGCCTTCTATTGAAGAAATAGCAAGAAGGAAAGTGTGGCTAACAGGTAGATGAGGTCCAAAAGCTAATGGGGTAGGTCATTTTTAATTTCTAAGTTTTTACTCTAAGTGAGGTAGGGGGACATTGTAGGGTTTTGAGCAGATGAGTCACATGATTTGACTTAAGTTTTGAAAGGATTGCTCTGGCCATTGGATTAAGAATAGACTGTAAGTAGGCAAAATAGAATCAGGCTGATTAATTAAAAGGCTATTGCAATAATCCAGGTGAATGGCATTTGGGGATGGAGAGAAGTGGTTGAATTCTGGATATATTTTGAAGCCTGCTTTGAAGAAGGAGAAGGAAAAGAAGGAACAGAAGTAATTGGTCAGCAAAGACTAATTAAAACCAAGCACTGGGGAGAAGGGACTAAGGGACAGGAAAGTCACATACCTATAGGCACTTTTTGCTCATGATCTCATTTAACCTTCACAAGAGCCTCATGAGTTACTTATTTTCACTCCCATTTTAGAGATGAAGAAACCGAGGCTCAGAGAGGTGGCATGAGTATTTAAATGAACTACTGGTGTATAATAGAGCTAGGTTCCCATCCTAGGCAGCTCTGATTGCAAAGTTCATGTTCTTAAATTGGAACCAGGCAAAATGTACAACCTCAGGGCTGAGGCCTGGGGCCTGGCTTCTATTTTCTTTGCCTGCTCAGGCTCCCAGGCCCAGCATTCAATCCTTTTCATAACATAGACCCAATACCCTTGCATTATTGTCTTTCAGCTATTCTATCCTGAGGCAAACTGGTCTACCTGACATTTGAAAAGCTATATCAGGATGAAAGCATATGCAGGAACTTTAAAAGTAAGCTAACGCAATATTATCATCTTACCTATGAGGAAACTGAGGGCATGAGTAGGGAAGGTATTCTTTAAGGCAGTGAATGACAGAACTGAGATTCAAACTCAGATCTGTTGACTCCCAGATCAACACTCTTTCCACTAAAAAATGTATGTTTGCTTATGCAAGTCCCTTTGTCTAGACTGTTTTTATCCATAAAAAAATGTTCAAATTCTCCCTCTTCTTCAAGGCTCAGTTCAAATGTCCCCTCCTCCCTAAAGCCCTATGTTATGATACTCTCAGAAAGCACTCTTCCTCTTGTCTGAATCCCATTATCAACTCCCCTCCCCCACTGACTAATACTATTCTTGTCCACCTTGGAGTTACTTGGGGTCTTATCTGAATTTTTTGGAATTTGAGCACATTGAAAGGGTGTGAGGAGGTGTGTTTGAGCCCTGCAGAGTGGAGTGTCATGCACATGATAGGGTCTCAAGAAATATTTGTGTGCTGAATCAATAAATGACCTTGGAATAACAGATTGGAAATCACCATTTTGACTCAACTTTAGGGATGTCTGGAAGAGAAGCCAGTGAGTACATTGTCCAGTGCTTGGCAGAACTTGGCTTCAGGATTAATTCAGTTTTGTGTTTTTGTTTGTTTGTTTTTGGGGATGGGAGTGGAAAGTGGGGTGTAGGAAGGTAGGAGAGAGAGGTGGACTGGCACGGAGGTTCAGTCTAGTTTATTTGACTGGAAATCTTTACTCTTTTTTTTAACCTGGAGATTAATCAGAGAGGCAGCCTCACTGCAGAAAGCAGAGTGGCCTGCAGAAAAGTCAAACCCCACAGGCTGAAGATCATGGCTCAGGCTATGCAAGGGTTATTTAACATCACTAGGGAGTGATTGCTTAGTTTTGCTGAGACTTAGAGGGGCATGGGTCAAATGGGGCTTCAGTTAGACACCCCTCCACTGCCAGGTCTGAGCTGACCCCCACAAACCATGTTATTGTAAGGCTTGCAGGAGATAATGAATGTGAGATTGCTTTATAAACAGTACAGTCCACCCGTGATGGACTATGGGGATCTGGGTAAGCCTTTTCTTTAGCAGGCTTAATGCTTGGGAGGCTCTCACTGCCTGGTAAATATTTTCTAAGCCTGGTCTGGCCTCTCGGGGTTGCCAGAATAGCCCAGGGCTACTCTCCACTACTGTCAAACCTCTCCCACTTCCCTGGCCCAGATTTCAGCTTGGTTCAGCCTCTGCAGAGGGACAGGGAGAGGGGAAGGAGTGTATTTGTGTTATGGAGCTTGGCTTCAGTCGTCAGTCATTGGACCCTCGCTACTACTAGGAAGGATATGAAGAATGCAGATTAAGTCTTTCTTACTGACATGGTAACTGAGGCTGAGCATAAGGAAGAGACTTACCTGAGTCTCACACTAGTAGTTTATCTGTGGAACTTGGATTTAAACCCAAGCATAATCGACTGAGGAACTCTACAAGGCACTCTACCTATCTCGGCCTCAGTTTCCAACAGGAAAAATGGGACTGACAATAGAAATCACTCTAGATGGATGTTGGGAGGATTCAGTGCACCATTGGTATACTCAACAAATGGCCATTATTATTGTCATCCACAGAGTGGTTGAGACTTCCACAGGGCATGGACCTACCATGCTTCCCTTAGTCCACATCTAAGCATGGACAGCATTGAGAGATTAGGGAGAAGGCTCAGAGCAGTTTGGACTTTCCTGCCTATTGGCTCTCAATTCAGGCTTCGCATTCTGGGCTCTGAAAACAGCATCCTTCCACCAACCCATCCTTACCTACCTCCCTGAACTCCTTGGAGCCTTAGTGATGCCAGCACTTGTGTCTTGGACAAGAAAGGAGCCCTGTGTCTTTTCCATCCATCTTCATCATTGTGATGGGCTTTTGTAATTGCAAGGCCAGACACCCTGGAGAATGAGCACTACTAGGCTCTGGGCCTACCCCAAAGTATCGTAGTGGGGTCAGGACCAAGGAGTGTTTTGGAGAAAGATTAAGGTTCTTTCATGGGAATGTTAATAGGGCAAATACTTTTTGGAGTGGTGGAGGGCCAGGGCTCCGTACCCACCCTGCCCCCAGGGTAAGCTGCCCATTTCTGGGTTAGGAGAACAATAGGAATGAGGAAAGTCTAGGGCTTTGAGATGGAGGCAAAAATACAATATAGTGGAGAAACAGGCTTCTTGGGCATTCAAAGGCATCCTCAACTCTGGGAGAGATAAGGTATGCGTATGGAAGCAAGCAAGGGCTAGTGCTTAATGCCAAGATCCCAAACTTAAGAAGGATAGGTCAGGGAGGGGTTTTACAGAAGAGAGAGGAGGAAGGCAGAGAGGCCAATCAAAAATGAGGAGACTACAAACCTAACACTGGTATTAAAGGAGCCTCAGACTGAGTCTGAAAGGATTAGGGTAGGCTGATTCTCTGAAAGAAAAAGAGAAATGCAAGTCCCGGCTATCTTCTTAGGGAAAGAAAATCAGAAACCCAGTTCACAAAACACGTACTCTAGGCCAGAACCAGTGCTGGTTCCTTTCCAGTGTGAACTCCCTTTAAGGTCATTACAATCAAAAGGAGTAGATGGTATCAGCCCTGTTTTACAGTGGGTGGGGGGATGGAGGTGAGAATGGAGACTCAGTGAGGTTTAGTGACAGGCCCAAGGTCAAACATCCAGTAAGAAGCAGCCAATAAATCACTAGTATGGCCATAATGTTTATACAGGGTCTAGGGATCAGGACTTGGAGAATTCCTGACAATTCTATGACAACAAGCCCAGTCGTTATGCCCATATTCACTGAACACAGGATGAAAAGGAAAATTGGCACAAACTATAATGGGAGAGATTTAGATTAGTTCCAAAGAGGAACATGTGCACTATGAGGGCCAGGAAGCACTGTGGTGGGTGAACTAGTTGATGAAAGAAACATGGAGTGTGGCCTTTTTAATAACTCTAGGTGGCATTCTGTGAGGGATTGTTTCAGAACAGGTTGGCTTTGAAGCCAATATAGAGTCACATTAGTGACTGACATTTGATTTTGTAATGAACATTTTCACTCTAAAAGGTTTGCTTTTACTGTGACCTGCCTTCAGTCCAGTTTCATTATTCTCTCCCATTTGAAAATACCTCTCACATCATCTCACCTTACTATTTTTTGCTCATTCTCTCACTGGGTAATTTCTCCACGGCATTTTCATTCTCTCCTAAACACCTAAACTTCATTATCCTTCATCTAACCAAACTGAGGCCTGTGAGCTAATAATGGTATATACATATTTGGTATATATATACACATATATATATATGAATTAAATAATTATATAACTTTATGAATTATATATGATTTATAAAATAATTAATAAAATCTATTTTTAAATCAGTTTTAGGTTCACAGCAAAATTGAAAGTACAGAGAGTATACCCCACAACCTTCCCCCCTACACAGTGGTACATTTGTTACAATCAATGAACCTACTTTGATGCATCATTATCACTTAAGTCTATAGTTTTCATTAGGGTTCACTCTTGGTATTGTACATTTTATGGGTTTTGACATGAATCCACTATTGTAGTATCCTACAGAATACTTTCACTGCCCTAAATATCCTCTGTGCTCTGCCCATTCATCCCTCCTTGCCCCTAACCGCTGGCAACCACTGATATTTTTACTGTCTCCATAGTTTTGCCTTTTCCAGAATGTCATAGAGTTGGAATCATACAGTATGTAGCCTTTTTAGATTTTCTTCTTAAAGAAGAAAATTAAAGAAATTAAAGAAATTAAAATTTCTTTAATAT
Source organism: Eschrichtius robustus (assembly GCF_028021215.1). NCBI lineage: Eukaryota > Metazoa > Chordata > Mammalia > Artiodactyla > Eschrichtiidae > Eschrichtius > Eschrichtius robustus. The sequence goes on along the minus strand of NC_090845.1, from coordinate 64,828,840 downwards.
ACATTTAAGTTTCCTCCATGTCTTTCGTGGCAGGGTAGCTCTTTTTTTAAAATCACTGAATAATATTCCATTCTCTGGGTGTACCAAGGTTTACTTATCCATTCACCTACTGAAAGACATCTTATTTGCTTCTAAGTTTTGGCGATCATGAATAAAGCTGCTATAAATACCTGTGTGCAGGTTTTGTGTAGATAAAAGTTTTCAATTAATTTGGGTAAATACCAAGAAGCACGACTGCTGGATCACATGATAAGAACATGATTAGTTTCAAAAGAAACTGCCAAGCTGTCTTCCAAAGTGGCTGTATGATCTTGCATTCCTACCGGCAGTGAATGAGAGTTTCAGCTGCTACACATCCTTGCCAGCATTTGGTGTCAGTGTTTTGGATTTTGGCCATTCTAATAGGTATGTTGTGGTAACTCATTTTTGTTTTAATTTGCAATTCCCTAATGACAAATGATGTTGAACATCTTTCATACGCTTACTTGGCATTTGAATATCTTCTTTGTTGAGGAATCTGTTCAGATCTTTTGCCCATTTAAAAAATCGGATTGTTCATTTGCTTATTGTTGAGTTTTTTTTAATATTTTGGATAAAAGTACTTTATAAGATGTGTCTTTTGCAAATATTTTCTCCAAGTCTGTGGATTGTTTCCTCATTCTCTTGACCTAGACTTCTGCAAGTTTTTCTTTCATAGATCATACCTTTGGTGTTGCATCTAAAAAGTCATTGCCATACCCAAGGTCATATAAGTATTCTCCTATGTTATCTTCTAGATGTTTTATAAAGTATTCAATTTTACATTTAGGTCTATTATTCACTTTGAGTCAATTTATGTGAAGGGTGTAAGGTCTGTTTCAAGTTTTTTGCATGTGAATGTCCAGTTGTTCCAGTACCATTTGTTCAAAAGCTTATCTTTGCACCGCTGTATTGCTTTTGCTTCTCTTTCAACAATCAGTTGACTATATTTATGTGGTTCTATTTCTAGGCTCTGTATTCTGTTCCATTGATCTACTTGTCTATTCTTTCACCAAAACCATACTATCCTGATTTCTGTAGCTTTATAATAAGTTTTTAAGTGCAGTAGTGTCAGTCCTCCAACTTTGTTCTTCTTCAGTATTGTCTTGGGTATTCAGGGTCTTTTTTTCTCAGCATGTAAACTTTAGAATCAGTTTGTTGCTATCTACAAAATAACTTGCTGGGATTTTGATTGGGTTTGTTTTGAATCTATAGATCAAGTTGAGAAGTGACATGTTGTCAATATTGAGTGTTTCTATACGTAAATATGGAATACATCTCTATTTATTTAGTTTTTCTTTGATATATTTAATGAGAGTTCTGTAGTTGTCCTCATAGAGATCTTGTACATACTATGTTAGATTTATACCTGATAATTTAATTTTTTGGATGATAATGTAAATGGTAATGCATTTTTATTTTATTAAAAAAATTTTTTTTTCTCAATTTCAGGTACTTTCCTTATTTAAATCTTTTTTTTAACATCTTTATCGGAGTATAATTGCTTTACAACATTGTGTTAGTTTCTGCTGTACAACAAAGTGAATCAGCTCTATGTATACATATATCCCCATAACCCCTCCCTCTTGAGCCTCCTGCCCACCCTCCCTATCCCACCCCTCTAGGTCTTCACAAAACACCGAGCTGATCTCCCTGTTCTATGCAGCGGCTTTCCACTAGCTATCTATTTTACATTTGGTAGTGTACATATGTCAATGCTGCTCTCTCACTTCGTCCCAGCTTCCCCTTACCCCAGTGTCCACAAGTACGTTCTCTACATTTGCATCTTTATCCCTGCCATGGCACTAGGTTCATCAGTACCATTTTTTTAGATTCCATATATATGCCTTAACATACAGTATTTGTTTTTCTCTTTCTGACTTACTTCACATGGTATGACAGACCACCACCTCACTACAAATAACTCAGTTTCGTTTCTTTTTATGGCTGAGTAATATTCCATTGTATATATGTACCACTTCTTCTTTATCCTTTCATCTGCTGATGGACATTTAGGTTGCTTCCATGTCCTGGCTACTGTAAATAGTGCTGTAATGAATATTGTGGTACATGTCTCTTTTTGAATTATGGTTTTCTCAGGGTATATGCCCAGTAGTGGGATTGCTGGGTCATATGGTAGTTCCATTTTTAGTTTTTTAAGGAACCTCCATGCTGTTCTCCATAGTGGCTGTATCAATTTACATTCCCACCAACAGTGCAAGAGTGTTCCCTTTTCTCCACACCCTCTCCAGCATTTATTGTTTGTAGATTTTTTGATGATGGCCATTCTGACCGGTGTGAGATGATATCTCATTGTGGTTTTGATTTGCATTTCTCTAATGATTAGTGATGTTGAGCATTCTTTCATGTGTTTGTTAGCAATCTGTATATCTTCTTTGGAGAAACGTCTATTTAGGTCTTCTGCCCATTTTTAGATTGGGATGTTTGTTTCTTTGATATTGAGCTGCATGAGCTGCTTGTATAATTTGGAGATTAATCCTTTGTCAGTTGCTTTGTTTGCAAATATTTTCTCCCATTCTGAGGGTTGTCTTTTTGTCTTGTTTATGGTTTCCTTTGCTGTGCAAAAGCTTTGAAGTTTAATTAGGTCCCATTTGTTTATTTTTGTTTTTATTTCCATTTCTCTAAGAGGTGGGTCAAAAAAGATCTTGCTGTGATTTATGTGATAGAGTGTTGTGCCTATGTTTTCCTCTAAGAGTTTTATAGAGTCTGGCCTTACATTTAGGTCTTTAATCCATTTTGAATTTATTTTTGTGTATGGTGTTAGGAAGTGTTCTAATTTCATTCTTTTACATGTAGCTGTCCAGTTTTCCCAGCACCACTTATTGAAGAGGCTGTCTTTTCTCCATTGTATATTCTTGCCTCCTTTGTCAAAGGTAAGGTGATCATAGGTGCGTGGGTTTATATCTGGGCTTTCTATCATGTTCCTCTGATCTATGTTTCTGTTTTTGTGCCAGTACCATACTGTCTTGATTACTGTAGCTTTGTAGTATAGTCTGAAGTCAGGGAGCCTGATTCCTACAGCTCCGTTTTCCTTTCTCAAGATTGCTTTTGCTATTCGGGGTCTTTTGTGTTTCCATACAAACTGATAAATTTTTTGTTCTAGTTCTGTGAAAAATGACATTGGTAGTTTGATAGGAATTTCATTGAATCTGTAGATTGCTTTGTGTAGTATAGTCATTTTTACAATGTTGATTCTTCCAATCCAAGAACATGGTACATCTCTCCATCTGTTTACATCTTCTTTGATTTCTTTTATCAGTGTCTTTTAGTTTTCTGCATACAGGTCTTTGGCCTCCTTAGGTAGTTCTATTCCTAGGTATTTTATTCTTTTTGTTGCAATGGTGAGTGGGAGTGTTTCCTTAATTTCTCTTTCAGATTTTTCATCATTAGTGTATAGGAATGTAAGAGATTTCTGTGCATTAATTTTGTATCCTGCTACTTTACCAAATTCAGGTAATACATTTGTAAATTTCAAATTCCACTTGTTTACTGCTGGTGTATACAACAGCGACTGAGTTTTGTATATTAATCTTGTATCCTGCAATCTTGCTACAATCACTCATTAGTTGCAGGAGTTATTATTATTATTTCAGTTTTTCTACATAGACTATCATTTCATCTGCAAAAACTTTTTATTTCTTTGTTCCCAGTTTTTATAACTTTTCCACTTTATATGTCTTCCTGCATTAGCTAGAACTTACAGTACGATGTTGAAAACCAGTGGTGGAAGTGTACATTGGTGCCTATTCTTGATCTTAGTGGGAATGCTTCTGGTATCTCACAATTAAGTATGATTTTTTTTAACATCTTTATTGGAATATATTTGCTTTACAATGGTGTGTTAGCTCTGCTTTGTAACAAAGTGAATCAGTTATGCATATACATATGTTCCCATATCTCTTCCCTCTTGCATCTCCCTCCCTCCCACCCTCCCTATCCCACCCCTCTAGGTGGTCACAAAGCACCGAGCTGATCACCCTGTGCTATGTGGCTGCTTCCCACTAGCTATCTATTTTACATTTGGTAGTATATATAAGTCCATGCCACTCTCTCGCTTAGTCCCAGCTTACCCTTCCCCCTCCCCATGTCCTCAAGACCATTCTCTACCTTTGCGTCTTTATTCCTGTCCTGCCCCTAAGTTCTTCAGAACCATTTTTTTTTTTAGATTCCATATGTATGTGTTAGTATATGGTATTTGTTTTTCTCTTTCTGACTTACTTCACATGGTATGACAGACTCTAGGTCCATCCACCTCACTACAAACACCTCAATTTTGTTTCTTTTTATGGCTGAGTAAAATTCCATTGTATACATGTGCCACATCTTCTTTATCCATTCGTCTGTTGATGGACACTTTTAGGTTGCTTCCATGTCCTGGTTATTGTAAATAGACCTGCAATGAACATTGTGGTACATGACTCTTTTTGAATTATGGTTTTCTCAGTGTATATGCCCAGGAGTGGGATTGCTGGGTCATAACGTAGTTATATTTTTAGTTTTTTAAGGAACCTCCATGCTGTTCTCCATAGTGGCTGTATCAATTTACATTCCCACCAACAGTGCAAGAGTGTTCCCTTTTCTCCACACCCTCTCCAGCATTTATTGTTTGTAGATTTTTTGATGATGGCCATTCTGACTGGTGTGAGGTGATACCTCACTGTAGTTTTGATTTGCATTTCTCTAATGATTAGTGATGTTGAGCATCCTTTCATGTGTTTGTTGGCAATTTGTATATCTTCTTTGGAGAAATGTCTATTTAGGTCTTCTGCACATTTTTGGATTGGGTTTTTGTTTTTTTGTTATTGAGTTGCATGAGTTGCTTGTAAATTTTGGAGATTAACCCTTTGTCAGTTGCTTCATTTGCAAATATTTTCTCCCATTATGAGGGTTGTCTTTTTTCTAAGTATGATGTTAACTGTAGTGTTTTGTATATATTTTTATCAATTTGAGGATGTTCCCCTCTATTTCTAGTTTGCTGAGAGTTTTTTTTTTTTTCATGAATGTGTGTTGAATTTTTTCAAATGCTTTTTCTTTACCTATTTATATGATCATGTGATTTTCCTCCTTTAGTCTGTTGATGTAATGAATTACAGTAATAGATTTTCCAATACTGAACCAGCCTTGCATACCTGGAGTAAATCCCACTTGGTAATGGCTTATTATAATTTTTATATACATTGTTGGATTCAATTTGCTAATATTTTGTTGAAGGTTTTTGCATCTATGTTCATGAGAGATATTGGTATGTAGTTTTCTTTTCTTGTAATGTATTTGTTTGGTGTTGGTTTTGAGGTAATGTTAGTCACATAGAATGAGTTAGGAAATGTTGCCTTTGCATTTGTCTTATGGAAGAGATTATAGAGAATTGGTGTAATTTCTTCCTTAAATGTTTGGTAGATTTCATCAGTGAACTAATCTGGGCCTGGTGCCTTCTTTTTTGGAAGGTTATTAATTATTGATTCAATTTATTTAATAGATATATGCCTATTCAGATTATTTATTTCTTCTTGTGTGAGTTTTGGCAGATTGTGTCTTTCAAGAAATTGGTCCATTTATTCTAGGTTATCAAATTTGTGGGCATAGAGTTATTCATAATATTCCTTTACTATCCTATAAAATACATGTGATCTATAGTTATGTCCCCTCATTCATTTTTGATATTAGTAATTTGTGTTCTCTCTCTTTTTATCTTTGTTAGCCTAGTTGGAGCCTTATTGATTTTATTGATCTTTTCAAAGAACCAGCGTTTTGTTTCATTGATTTTCTTTATTGTTTTCCTCTTTTCAATTTCCTTGGTTTCTGCTCTAACATTTATCATTTCTTTTCTTCTGCTTACTTTGTCTTTATTAACTTTATTGTGGAATAATTGACAAATATAATTGCATGTATTTAAAGTGTACAATGTATATGTATAACTGAATCTCTTTTCTTTTTTTTTTCACTCACACACACTGTATTTTATTTTTACAAGAGATAAATAGACTGACACCAAGCATTGTACATGGATGACCACAACAAAAGCAACAATGATTGCAATTACCAAACATGAAACACACTCATACTATGTCATAATATTCACATTCAGTCCAGTAAATCTCCACTGTAACAGCTCCTTTACTTTGCAGTGAAAATTGATTTGTATATTCTTTGCCTCTGAGTCCTTGTGGGATTTTTTTTTAAAATTCAAACAGAAAGTCACAAAAATTATACTCATCCTCATCAGTTCACTCAGTCCCATGTAATTAATTTTTTTTCATCTTGATCTTTTGTTAGCACTTTTATGAATTCATCAGTATTTCATTAGAGTTCTGAAAATACTTATTCATTCAGTTCAGCAGTACAGTCAGTTACCAGAAACCTGTACTTGTCAGAGTCTTTTCCATGAATTTCTTGAAGATGAAGCCCTTTTATAGGAACATATTTGCAGAAGCATCAGAGTACACTCAGAACTGTCTGTAAATCACAAAAGACTTAAAAATGACCACGGTTAAAGATCTGATGAAAGTTCATAATAATGCAGGTGACAAGAAAATTAGTTATTTCTGAGATATACATTTTAAAGTAATAACTAGGATTATGACTTATAACATTATACCAGAACATATAAGATTTTTAGAAATTTGATGTAATGTCTGAAACATTTATATTAACATATTTCCATACAAATAAGCCAATGAAAGTTTAGTATTACTTGTTTTGTTTGTTTGTTTTTTTATACTGCAGGTTCTTATTAGTCATCAGTTTTATACACATCAGTGTATACATGTCAATCCCAATCGCCCAATTCAGCACACCACCATCCCCACCCCACCGCAATTTTCCCCCCTTGGTGTCCATATGTCCATTCTCTACATCTGTGTCTCAACTTCTGCCCTGCAAACTGGCTCATCTGTACCATTTTTCTAGGTTCCACATACATGTGTTAATATACGATATTTGTTTTTCTCTTTCTGACTTACTTCACTCTGTATGACAGTCTCTAGATCCATCCACGTCTCAACAAATGACTCAATTTCGTTACTTTTTATGGCTGAGTAATATTCCATTGTATATATGTACCACATCTTCTTTATCCATTCGTCTGTTGATGGGCATTTAGGTTGCTTCCATGACCTGGCTATTGTAAATAGTGCTGCAATGAACATTTGGGTGCATGTGTCTTTTTGAATTACGGTTTTCTTTGGGTATATGCCCAGTAGTAGGATTGCTGGGTCATATGGTAATTCTAATTTTAGTTTTTTAAGGAACCTCCATATTGTTCTCCATAGTGGCTGTATCAATTTACATTCCCACCAACAGTGCAAGAGGGTTCCCTTTTCTCCACACCCTCTCCAGCATTTGTTGTTTGTAGATTTTCTGATGATGCCCATTCTAACAGGAGTGAGGTGATACCTCATTGTAGTTTTGATTTGCATTTCTCTAATAATTAGTGATGTTGAGCATCTTTTCATGTGCTTCATGGCCGTCTGTATGCCTTCTTTGGGGAAATGTCTATTTAGGTCTTCTGCCCATTTTTGGATTGGGGTGTTTGTTTCTTTAATATTGAGCTGAATGAGCTGTTTATATATTTTGGAGATGAATCCTTTGTCCGTTGATTCGTTTGCAAATATTTTCTCCCATTCTGAGGGTTGTCTTTTCGTCCTGTTTATGGTTTCCTTTGCTGTGCAAAAGCTTTGAAGTTTCATTAGGTCCCATTTGTTTATTTTTGTTTTTATTTCCATTACTCTAGGAGGTGGATCAAAAAAGATCTTGCTGTGATTTAGGTCAAAGAGTGTTCTTCCTATGTTTTCCTCTAAGAGTTTTATAGTGTCCAGTCTTACGTTTAGGTCTCTAATCCATTTTGAGTTTATTTTTGTGTATGGTGTTAGGGAGTATTCTAATTTCATTCTTTTACATGTAACTGTCCAGTTTCCCAGCACCACTTATTGACGAGACTGTCTTTTCTCCATTGTATATCTTTGCCTCCTTTGTCATAGATTAGTTGACCATAGGTGCGTGGGTTTATCTCTGGGGTTTCTACTTTGTTCCATTGATCTATGTTTCTGTTTTTGTGCCAGTACCATATTGTCTTGATTACTGTAGCTTTCTAGTATGGTCTGAAGTCAGGGAGTCTGATTCCTCCAGCTCCGTTTTTTTCCCTCAAGGCTGCTTTGGCTATTCGGGGTCTTTTGTGTCTCCATACAAATTTTAAGATGATTTGTTCTAGCTCTGTAAAAAATGCCATTGGTAATTTGATAGGGATTGCATTGAATCTGTAGATTGCTTTGGGTAGTATAGTCATTTTCACAATGTTGATTCTTCCAATCCAAGAACATGGTATATCTCTCCATCTGTTGGTATCATCTTTTATTTCTTTCCTCAGTGTCTTATAGTTTTCTGCATACAGGTCTTTTGCCTCCCTAGGTAGGTTTATTCCTAGGTATTTTATTCTTTTTCTTGCAATGGTAAATGGGAGTGTTTCCATAATTTCTTTTTCAGATTTTTCATCATTAGAGTATAGGAATGCAAGAGATTTCTGTGCATTAATTTTGTATCCTGCAACTTTACCATATTCATTAATTAGCTCTAGCAGTTTTCTGGTGGCAGTTTTAGGATTCTCTATGTATAGTATCATGTCATCTGCAAACAGTGACAGTTTTACTTCTTCTTTTCCAATTTGTATTCCTTTTATTTCTTTTTCTTCTCTGATTGCCGTGGCTAGGACTTCCAGAACTATGTTGAAAAATAGTGGTGAGAGTGGACATCCTTGTCTCGTTCCTGATCTTAGAGGAAATGCTTTCAGTTTTTCACCGTTGAGAATGATGTTTGCTGTGGGTTTGTCATATATGGCCTTTATTATGTTGAGGTAGGTTCCCTCTATGCCCACTTTCTGGAGAGTTTTTATCATAAATGGGTGTTGAATTTTGTCAGAAGCTTTTTCTGCATCTATTGAGATGATCATACGGTTTTTATGCTTCAGTTTGTTAATATGGTGTATCACATTGATTGATTTGCGTATATTGAAGAATCCTTGCATCCCTGGGATAAATCCCACTTGATCGTGGTGTATGATCCTTTAAATGTGTTGTTGGATTCTGTTTGCTAGTATTTTGTTGAGGATTTTTGCATCTATATTCATCAGTGATATTGGTCTGTAATTTTCTTTTTTTGTAGTGTCTTTGTCTGGTTTTGGTATCAGGGTGATGGCGGCCTCATAGAAGGAGTTTGGGAGTGTTCCTTCCTCTGCAATTTTTCGGAAGAGTTTGAGAAGGATAGATGTTAGCTCTTCTCTAAATGTTTGATAGAATTCACCTGTGAAGCCATCTGGTCCTGGACTTTTGTTTGTTGGAAGATTTTTCACAGTTTCAATTTCATTGCTTGTGATTGGTCTGTTCATATTTTCTGTTTCTTCCTGGTTCAGTCTTGGAAGGTTATACCTTTCTAAAAATTTGTCCATTTCTTCCAGGTTGTCCATTTTATTGGCATAAAGTTGCTTGTAGTAGTCTCTTAGGATGCTTTGTATTTCTGCGGTGTCTGTTGTAACTTCTCCTTTTTCATTTCTGATTTTATTGATTTGAGTCCTCTCCCTCTTTTTCTTGATGAGTCTGGCTAATGGCTTATCAATTTTGTTTATCTTCTCAGAGAACCAGCTTTTAGTTTTATTGATCTTTGCTATTGTTTTCTTTGTTTCTATTTCATTTATTTCCACTCTGATCTTTATGATGTCTTTCCTTCTGCTAACTTTGGGATTTGTTTGTTCTTCTTTCTCTAGTTTCTTTAGATGTAAGGTTAGATTGTTTACTTGAGATTTTTCTTGTTTCTTGAGGTAGGCTTGTATAGCTATAAACTTCCCTCTTAGAACTGCTTTTGCTGCATCCCATAGGTTTCGGGTCATCGTGTTTTCATTGTCATTTGTCTCTAGGTATTTTTTGATTTCCTCTTTGATTTCTCTAGTGATCTCTTGGTTTTTTAGTAACGTATTGTTTAGCCTCCATGTGTTTGTGTTTTTTACGTTTTTTTCCCTGTAATTCATTTCTAATCTCATAGCATTGTGGTCAGAAAAGATGCTTGATATGATTTCAATTTTCTTAAATTTACTGAGGCTTGATTTGTGACCCAAGATGTGATCTATCCTGGAGAATGTTTCGTGCGCCCTTGAGAAGAAAGTGTAATCTGCTGTTTTTGGATGGAATGTCCTATAAATATCAATTAAATCTATCTGGTCTATTGTGTCATTTAAAGCTTCTGTTTCCTTATTTATTTTCATTTTGGATGATCTGTCCATTGGTGTAAGTGAGGTGTTAAAGTCCCCCACTATTATTGTGTTACTGTTGATTTCCTCTTCTATAGCTGTTAGCAGTTGCCTTATGTATTGAGGTGCTCCTATGTTGGGTGCATATATATTTATAATTGTTATATCTTCTTCTTGGATTGATCCCTGGATCATTATGTAGTGTCCTTCCTTGTCTCTTGTAACATTCTTTATTTTAAAGTCTATTTTATCTGATATGAGTATAGCTACTCCAGCTTTCTTTTGATTTCCATTTGCATGGAATATCTTTTTCCATCCCCTCACTTTCAGTCTGTATGTGTCCCTAGGTCTGAAGTGGGTCTCTTGTAGACAGCATATATATGGGTCTTGTTTTTGTATCCATTCAGCAAGCCTGTGTCTTTTGGTTGGAGCATTTAATCCATTCACGTTTAAGGTAATTATCGATATGTATGTTCCTATGACCATTTTCTTAATTGTTTTGGGTTTGTTTTTGTAGGTCCTTTTCTTCTCTTGTGTTTCCCACTTAGAGAAGTTCCTTTAGCATTTGTTGTAGAGCTGGTTTGGTGGTGCTGAATTCTCTTAGCTTTTGCTTGTCTGTAAAGCTTTTGATTTCTCCATCAAATCTAAATGAGATCCTTGCCAGGTAGAGTAATCTTGGTTGTAGGTTCTTCCCTTTCATCACTTTAAGTATATCATGCCATTCCCTTCTGGCTTGTAGAGTTTCTGCTGAGAAATCAGCTGTTAACCTTATGGGAGTTCCCTTGTATGTTATTTGTCGTTTTTCCCTTGCTGCTTTCAATAATTTTTCTTTGTCTTTAATTTTTGCCACTTTGATTACTATGTGTCTCAGTGTGTTTCTCCTTGGGTTTATCCTGTATGGGACTCTCTGCGCTTCCTGGACTTGGGAGGCTATTTCCTTTCCCATGTTAGGGAAGTTTTCGACTATAATCTCTTCAAATATTTTCTCTGGTCCTTTCTCTCTCTCTTCTCCTTCTGGGACCCCTATAATGCGAATGTTGTTGCGTTTAATGTTGTCCCAGAGGTCTCTTAGGCTGTCTTCATTTCTTTTCATTCTTTTTTCTTTAGTCTGTTCTGCAGCAATGAATTCCACCTTTCTGTCTTCCAGGTCACTTATCCGTTCTTCTGCCTCAGTTATTCTGCTATTGATTACTTCTAGTGTAGTCTTCATTTCAGTTATTGTACTGGTCATCTCTGTTTGTTTGTTCTTTAATTCTTCTAGGTCTTTGTTAATCATTTCTTGCATCTTCTCAATCTTTGTCTCCATTCTTATTCCGAGGTCCTGGATCATCTTCACTATCATTATTCTGAATTCTTTTTCTGGAAGGTTGCCTATCTCCACTTCATTTAGTTGTTTTTCTGGTTTTTTTTCTTGTTCCTTCATCTGGTACATAGCCCTCTGCCTTTTCATCTTGTCTATCTTTCTGTAACTGTGGTTTTTGGTCCACAGGCTGCAGGATTGTAGTTTTTCTTGCTTCTACTGTCTGCCCTCTGGTGGTTGAGGCTATCTAAGAGGCTTGATGGGAGGCTCTGGTGGTGGGTAGAGCTGACTGTTGCTGTGGTGGTCAGAGCTCCGTAACACTTTAATCCACTTGACTGTTGATGGGTGGGGCTGGGTTCCCTCCCTGTTGGTTGTTTTGCCTGAGGCAACCCAACACTGGAGCCTACCTGGGCTCTTTGGTGGGGCTAATGGCAGACTCTGGGAGGGCTCACGCCAAGGAGTACTTCCCAGAACCTCCGCTGCCAGTGTCCTTGTCCCCACGGTGAAACAGAGCCAGCCCCCGCCTCTGCAGGAGACCCTCCAACAATAGCAGGTAGGTCTGGTTCAGTCTCCCCCAGGGTCACTGCTCCTTCCCCCGGGTCCCAATGCACACACTATTCCATGTGCACCCTCCAAGAGTGGGGTCTCTGTTTCCCCCAGTCCTGTTGAAGTCCTGCAATCAATTCCCACTAGGCTTCAAAGTCTGATTCTCTAGGAATTCCTCCTCCCGTTGCCGGACCCCCAGGTTGGGAAGCCTGATGTGGTGCTCAGAACCTTCACTCCAGTGGGTGGACTTCTGTGGTATAAGTGTTTGCCAGTCTGTGAGTCACCCACCCAGCAGTTATGGGATTTGATTTTACTCTGATTGCGCCCCTCCTACCGTCTCACTGTGGCTTCTCCTCTGTCCTTGGACGTGGGGTATCCTCCTTGGTGAAGTCCAGTGTCTTCCTGTCGATGATTGTCCAGCAGGCAGTTGTGATTCTGGTGCTCTCGCAAGAGGGAGTGAGAGGACGTCCTTGTACTCTGCCATCTTGGTTAATCCCTCACCTGAATCTCTTTTCTGTACACCTGAAACTAACACAATATTTAGTCAACCATACTCCAATATAAAATTTAAAAAATGTACAACGTGATGATTTGTTATACATATACATTGTAGAGTGATTACCAAGATCCAGATAATTACAGATCTATCACTGCACACAGTTAACATAGTTAACTTTAGTGTGTTTGTGTATGGTGAGAATGCTTAAGATCATCAGCTTTCAAGTATACATTTCTGTATTATTAACTTTAGTCACATTCTGTACATTAGATCCCCAGAACTTATTCTTATTCCAACTGATAGTTTTTACCCTTTGACCTACTATATTCCATTTTCCACTCACCCCAGGCCCTGGCAACCACCATTCTTTTATGTGTTTCTGTGAAATTGGCTTTTTTTTCTTTTATATTCCACACCTAAGTGGTACCATATACTATTAGTCTTTCTCTGTTTGGCTTATTTCAGTTAGCATAAAAACCACAAGATTCATCTATGTTGTGGCAAATAGCAGGATTTCCTTCATTTTTATGGCTGAATATGATTCCACTGTGTATGAATACCACATATTTCTTTATTCATTTTCCATCAATGGACAATTAGGATGTATCCATGTCTTGGTTATTGTGAATAATGCTGCAATGAACATGGTGTACAGATATCGCTTTGAGATCATGATTTTATTTTCTTTGGGTATAAACCCAGAAGTGGAATTGCTGAATCATATGGTAGTTCTATTTTTAATTTTTTGAGGACCTGACATGCTGTTTCCCATAATGGCTGTACCACCAACAGTACACAAGAATTCCTTCTTCTCCCTGTCCACACCAACACTTATCTCTTGCCATTTTGATAATAGCCACCCTAACAGGTATGAGGTGTTATCTCATTGTGGTTTTTATTTGCATTTCCTTGATGATTAGTGATGTTGAATACCTTTTCATGTATCTGTTGGCCATATGTATGGCCATTTGTATGTCTTCTTTGGAAAAATATCTCTTTAATTCCTCTGCCCATTTTAAAATCAGATAATTTGTATTATTTTCCTATTGAGTTGTATGAGTTATTTATATATTTTGAACATAATCCCTTATCCAATATATGGTTTGCAAACTTTTTTTCGCATTCTGTAGGTTGCCTTTTCATTTTGTTGATTGTTTCTTTCCCTGTACAGAAGCTTTTTAGTTTGATGTGTTAGTTCCACTTGACTTTTGCTTTGGTTGTTTGTGCTTTTGTTGTCATATCTAATAAGTAATTGCCAAACTTAATGTCAAGGATATTTTTCCTTTACTTTTTCTAGGAGTTTTATGGTTTCAGCTCTTACATTTAAGTATTTACTCCATTTTGAATTAATTTTTGTGAGTGGTGTAAAATAGGGGCCAATTTCATTCTTTTGCATGTAAATATCCAGTTTTCCCATCACTATTTATTGAAGAAACTATTCTTTCTTCATGAGTATTATTGGCTCCTTTGTCAAGTATGGTTTTTTAAATTAAATTAAATTTTTATTTTATATTAGAGTATACTTGATTTACAATGTTGTGTTAGCTTCAGGTGTACAGTGAAGTGATTCACTTGTACATATACATATATCCATTGTTTTTCAGATTCTTTTCCCATATATGGAACATTACAGAATATTGAGTAGACTTCCCTGTACTATACAGTGGGTCCTTGTTGATTATCTATTTTATATATAGTAGTGTGTATATGTTAATCCCAACCTCCTAACTTATCCCTTCCCCCCAAATATGTTGACTCTATATTCATGGCTTTATATCTGGGATCTCAGTTCTTTTCCATTGGTCTCTATAGCTATTTTTGTGCCAGTATTATACAGTTTTGATTAATGTAGCTTTATAACATAATTTGAAATCAGGAAGTGTGATGCCTCCAGTTTTGTTCTTCTTTCTCAGCATTGCTTTGGCTGTTTGAGGTCTTCTGTGATTAAATACATATTTTATTTTTGTTTTTTCTATTTCTGGGAAAAATGCCATTGGAATTTACATAGGGATTGTGTTGAAAATGTAGATGGCTGTGGATAGTGTGGACATTATAAGAATATTCATTTTCATTCTATGAACACAGATTATCTTTCCATTTATTTGTGTCTTCTTCAATTTCTTTCATCAATGTCATAGTTTTTATTGTACAGATTTTTCACTGCCTTGAATAAATTTATTCCTGAACATTTTACTGTTTTTAATGCTATTGAAAATGGGATTTTTTTCTTTACTTCTCTTTCAGATAGATTGTTTTTAGTGTATAGAAGTATGCCTATGTTTTGTGTGTCAATTTTGTATCCTGCAACTTTACTGAATTCAGTCATTAGTTCTAACAGTTTTTTTTGGTGGCTTCTTTATTATTGTCTATAAGTAAGGTACATTTTACATATACAAGATTATGTCTTCTGTAAACAGAAACAATTTTACTTCCTCCTTTTCTATTTGGATGCCTTTTAATTCTCTTTCTTGCTCTATTGTTCTGGCTCTGAATTCCAGTACTTTCCTGCATAGGTGTGGTGAGAGTGGGTACCATCTTATCTTAAAGAAAAAGTTTTTGATCTTTCACCTTTGAGTATGATGTCAACTGTGGGCTTGTTATATATGGCCTTTACTATGTTGAGGTAGATTCATTACATGCCCAATATGTTGAGAGTTTTTAATAATGGAAGATGTATTTTGTCAAATGCTTTTTCTGCATCTATTGAGATGATTATATGGTTTTTATCCTTCATTTTGTTTATGTGGTGTATTGCACTTATTGATTTGTGTATGTTGAACCACCCTTGCATCCCAGGGATAAATCCCACTTGATCATGTACATGATCTTTTAGTATAATGTTGAATTCTATTTGTTACTATTTTGTTGAGAATTTTTGCATCTATATTCATCAGGGATTATAGCCTATAATTTTCTTTTAGTGTCCTTATCTGGCTTTGGTATCAGGTCATGCTGGCCTTATAAAATGAGTTAGGAAGTGTTCCCTCCGCTTCATTTTTTGCGCAACAGCTTGAAAAGGGTTAATATAATTCTTCTTTAAATGTTGGGAAGAATTCAGCAGTGAAACCATCTGGTTCTAGGCTTTTCTTTGTTGGGATGTTTTTGTTTACTGATTCAATCTTGTTACTCATTACTAGTTTGTTTAGATTTTGTGTTTCTTCATGATTTAGTCTTGGTAGCTATAACTTTCTAGGAATTTATCAATTTCTTCTAGGTTGTTCAATCTTCTGGTGTATAATTGTTTATAATATTCTCTTTTATCCTTTGTATTTCTGTGGTTTCAGTTGCAATGTCTCCTCTTTTTTTAAAAAAAATTATTTATTTATTTATTTATTTTTGGCTGTGTTGGGTCTTCGTTTCTGTGTGAGGGCTTTCTCTAGTTGTGGCAAGTGGGGACCACTCTTCATTGCAGTGTGCGGGCCTTTCACTGTCACGGCCTCTCTTGTTGTGGGACACAGGCTCCAGACGCGCAGGCTCAGTAGTTGTGGATCACGGGACTAGTTGCTCTGTGGCATGTGGGATCTTCCCAGACCATGGCTTGAACCCATGTCCCCTGCATTGGCAGGCAGATTCTCAACCACTGCACCACCAGGGAAACCCACAATGTCTCCTCTTTAATTATAATTTTATTTGAGTCCACTCCCTTTTTTCTTGATTAGTTTAGCTAACAGATTGTCAATTTTGTTTTCTTTTTTTAATGAAAGCTTATTTACTTATTTATTTATTTATTTTTGGCTGTGTTGGGTCTTTGTTTCTGTGCGAGGGCTTTCTCTAGTTGCGGCAAGCAGGGGCCACTCTTCATTGCGGTGTGCGGGCCTCTCACTGTTGCGGCCTCTCTTGTTGTGGAGCACAAGCTCCAGACGCGCAGGCTCAGTAGTTGTGGCTCACGGACCTAGCTGCTCCACGGCATTTGGGATCTTCCCAGACCAGGGCTCGAACCCATGTCCCCTGCATTGGCAGGCAGACTCTCAACCACTGCACCACCAGGGAAGCCCTGTTTTCCTTTTTAAAGAACCAACTCTTAGTTTTGTTAACCTTGTTATTGTTTTCCTATTATTAATTTTAATTACGTCTGCTCCAGTATTTATTGTTTCCTTCCTTCTGCTAATTTTGGACTTAATTTTTTCTTCTTTTTCTAGTTTTTTGAGATGTAAAGTTTAGTTGTTTATTTGTGGTCTTTCTTTTTTCTTAATGTAGGCAATTTTCACTATAAACTTCCCTATTAGAACTGCTTTTGGCTTGTCCCATATTTTCAGTATTTTGTTATTCCATTTTTGTTTGTTTTAAGACTATTTTTTGGTTGATAAAATGTAAGTTTATTTAAAAGAATCACTGAACCTCCTAGAAACTTTTTGTCATTATATATTCTCTAAAAATATTAATACCAAAATCAACTGCATAGCTGCATCTGTAAGATATTTTGCATTCATAAACAGTCCTCCTACTCCAAAAACGTAGGAACCCTTAATTTAGTCTGACCCTTATTTTATTAATGAAGAAATTGAAGCTAAGAAAGAAATGACTCACAAGAGGTGAATGATTTCTAAGACAGTTCCAAGTTCAACTTTCTAAGCCTGGATGAAGGCAACACAGGATCCCACATCTACATGCATGAACCTCCAGGACACAAAATGGGCCTTTAAATATCATTTTAAAAACAATAATCAAGATATTTTTTGAGTTGCCTTTTGATTTCTTCCTTAAAACATTGGTTGTTCAATACTGTGTTTTTAGTTTCCATGTATTTGTGAATTTCCAATTTTCCTCCTGTTATTGATTTCTAGTTTTATACCATTGTAGTGAGAAAAGATATTGGCATAATTTCTATTCTTTTGAATTTGTTTAGACTTCCTTTGTCATGTAACATATGATCTAACCTGGAGAGTGTTCTGTGTACACTTGAGAAGGATGTGTATTCTGCTGCTGTTGGATGGAATTATCTGTATATTCATCATTTCAATAGATGTAGAAAGAGCATTTTCTATCTCAACATAATAAAAGCCATATATGAAAAGCCACCAGTGAACATCATACTCAATGGTGAAAGACTGAAGCATGTCTGCCAAGATCAGGAACAAGGCATAGATGCTCACTTTCACCACTTGTATTTGACATAGTACTAAAAGTTCTAGCCTGAGCAATTAGGCAAGAAAAAAAATAAAAGGCATCCAAATTGGAAAGGAGGAGGTGAAACTCTGTTTTTTTGAAGATTACATGGTTTTGTATGTAGAAAACCCTAAAGATTGTACAAGAATCTATTAGAACTATAAATGAATTCAGCAAAATATTAGGATACAAAGTCAATGCACAAAATATCAGTTGCATTTCTACACACAAGCAATGAACAATCTTCACCAAAGGAAATTACAAAACAATTCCATTTACAATGGCATCAAAAAGAATAAAATATTTAGGAATTAACTTAACCAAGGAAGTGAAAGTCTTGTACAACTAAAACTACAAAACATTGCTGAGATAAAATAAAGATCTAAATAAATGGAGACATTCCATGTTTGCGGATTAGAAGACTTAATACTATTAAAATACCAATACTACATAAAGTGGTCTACAGATTCAATGCAATACCTATCAAAATCTTAATGACATTTTTTCAGAAATAGAAAAATCCATTTGAAAATTCACATGAAATCTCATGGGACCCAGAATAGCCAAAACAATCTTGAAAACGAAGAACAAAACTGGACTACTTCAAAACTTACTATAAAGCCACAGTAATCATAACAGTGTAGTATTGGTATAAAGACAAACATACAGACCAAAGGAACAGAACATAGAACCCAGAAGTAAACCCTTCCATATATGGTCAAATGATTTTTGTCAAGGGTTTCAATGGGAAAAAAAGTCTTTTCAACAAATGGTTCTAAGAAAATTGGATATCCATAAGCAAAGAATTCAGCTGGACTCTTACCTAACACCTTATGCAAAAAATAACTCAAGATGAATCAAGGATATAAATGTAAGACCTAAAACAGTAAAATTTAGGAAAAAACATAAGACAAAAGCGTCATGACATTGGATTTGGCAATTATTTCTTGGATATGACACCAATGGCAGAAGTAACAAAAGAAAAATAGAAAAATTGGATGTCATGAACATTTTAAAAAGTTGTGTATCAAAAGACACTATCAATAGAGTAAAAAGAATGGGAGAAATATTTGCAAATCATATATATAATAAAGGATTAGTATACAGAATATATAGAGAATTCCTAAAACTCAACAAACAAAACCCAAACAAACCAAATCAAAATTGGGCACAGGACTTGAATTGACATTTCTCCAGAGAAGATGTACAAATAGCCAACAAGCCTATGAAAAGATGCTCAACATCACTGGAAATTAGAGAAATGAAACTCAAAAGCAAAATGAGATATCACCTCAAACTCATTAGGTTGACTATTATTTTTTTTAAAATTAAAGGTAAATAAATGTTGGTAAGGATGTGGAGAAATTGGAACCCTTGTGCACTGCTGGTGTGTGAAATGGTACAGCCACTGTGGAAAACAGTATAGCAGTTCCTCAAAAAATTAAAAATGGAATTAACATATTATTCAGCAATCGAACTGCTGGGTATAGACTCAGAAGAATTGAAAGCAAAATCTCAAAGAAATATTTACACACCCATGTTTATTGCAGCATTATTCACAATAGCCAAAAGGGGGAAGCAATCCAAATGTTCATCAATGGATAATGGATAAAGAAAACGTAGTATATACATGCAATGCAACATTATTCCACCTTTAAAAAGAAGAAAATCCTGTCATATGCTTTAACATGAATGAACTTGATGACATTATGCTAAGTGAGATAAGCCAGTCAGAAAAAGCAAATACTATGTGATTCTACTAAAAGTATCTAAAGCAGGCAAATTCATGAAAATAGAAAGAACAATAGTACTTACCAAGGGTTTGGAGGAGGAAGGAATGGGGAGTTTTTGTTCAATGGATGTTGAGTTTCAGTTTTGCAAGATGAAAGTGTTCTGATCTGTTGAACAATAATGTGAATATATTTAATACTACTGAACTATGCACGTAAAAATGGTTAAGAAGGTAAATGTTATGTTTTTTCCCCACAATTTAAAAATTAAATAAAGAAGAAATACTCTCTGAAAAAATTTCCACTTTTCCTTTTTTTTTTTAAACATCTTTATTGGAGTATAATTGCTTTACAATGGTGTGTCAGTTTCTGCTTTATAAAAAAGTGAATCAGTTATACATATACATATGTTCCCATATCTCTTCCCTCTTGCATCTCCCTCCCTCCCACCCTCCCTATCCCACCCCTCTAGGTGGGCACAAAGCATCGAGCTGATCTCCCTGTGCTATGTGGTTGCTTCCCACTAACTATCCATTTTACGTTTGGTAGTGTATTTATGTCCATACCACTCTCTCACTTTGTCACAGCTTACCCTACCCCCTCCCCATATCCTAAAGTCCATTCTCTAGTAGGTCTGTGTCTTTATTCCCGTCTTGCCACTAGGTTCTTCATGACCTTTTTTTTTCCCTTAGATTCCATATATATGTGTTAGCATACTGTATTTGTTTTTCTCTTTCTGACTTACTTCACTCTGTATGACAGACTCTAACTCCATCCACCTCACTACAAATAACTCCATTTCGTTTTTTTTTTTTTTTTAACCATCTTTATTGGAGTATAATTGCTTTACAATTGTGTGTTAGTTTCTGCTTTATAACAAAGTGAATCATATACATATACATATATCCCCATATCTCCTCTCTCTTGTGTCTCTCTCCCACCCTCCCTATCCCACCCCTCTAGGTGGTCACAAAGCACCGAGCTGATCTCCCTGTGCTATGTGGCTGCTTCCCACTAGCTATCTATTGTACATTTGGTAGTGTATATATGTCCATGCCACTCTCTCACCCTGTCACATCTTACCCCTCCCCCTCCCCATATCCTCAAGTCCATTCTCTAGTAGGTCTGTGTCTTTATTCCCATCTTGCCACTAGGTTCTTCATGACCTTTTGTTTTTCCTTAGATTCCATATATATGTGTTAGCATACTGTATTTGTTTTTCTCTTTCTGACTTACTTCACTCTGTATGACAGACTCTAACTCCATCCACCTCACTACAAATACCTCCATTTCATTTCTTTTTATGGCTGAGTAAAATGCCATTGTATATATGTGCCACATCTTCTTTATCCATTCATCTGATGATGGACACTTAGGTTGCTTCCATGTCCTGGCTATTGTAAATAGAGCTGCAATGAACATTTTGGTACATGACTCTTTTTGAATTATGGTTTTTTCAGGGTATATGCCCAGTAGTGGGATTGCTGGGTCGTATGGTAGTTCTATTTTTAGTTTTTTAAGGAACCTCCATACTGTTCTCCATAGTGGCTGTATCGATTTACATTCCCACCAACAGTGCAAGAGTGTTCCCTTTTCTCCACACCCTCTCCAGCATTTATTGTTTGTAGATTTTTTGATGATGGCCATTCTGACCGGTGTGAGATGATATCTCATTGTAGTTTTGATTTGCATTTCTCTAATGGTTAGTGATGTTGAGCATTCTTTCATGTGTTTGTTGGCAATCTGTATATCTTCTTTGGAGAAATGTCTATTTAGGTCTTCTGCCCATTTTTGGATTGGGTTGTTTGTGTTTTTGTTATTGAGCTGCATGAGCTGCTTGTAAATTTTGGAGTTTAATCCTTGTCAGTTGCTTTGTTTGCAAATATTTTCTCTCATTCTGAGGGTTGTCTTTTGGTCTTGTTTATGGTTTCCTTTGCTGTGCAAAAGTTTTTAAGTTTCATTAGGTCCCATTTGTTTATTTGTGTTTTTATTTCCATTTCTCTAGGAGCTGGGTCAAAAAGGATCTTGCTGTGATTTATGTCATAGAGTGTTCTGCCTATGTTTTCCTCTAAGAGTTTTATAGAATCTGGCCTTACATTTAGGTCTTTAATCCATTTTGAGTTTATTTTTGTGTATGGTGTTAGGGAGTGTTCTAATTTTTACTTTTACATGTACCTGTCCAGTTTTCCCAGCACCACTTATTGAACAGGCTGTCTTTTCTCCACTGTATATGCTTGCCTCCTTTATCAAAGATAAGGTGACCATATGTGCATGAGTTTATCTCTGGACTTCCTATCCTGTTCCATTGATCTATGTTTCTGTTTTTGTGCCAGTACCATACTGTCTGGATTACTGTATCTTTGTAGTATAGTCTGAAGTCAGGGAGCCTGATTCCTCCAGCTCCATTTTTCGTTCTCAAGATTGCTTTGTCTATTCGGGTTCTTTTTTGTTTCCATACAAATTGTGAATTTTTTCTTCTAGTTCTGTGAAAAATGCCATTGGTAGTTTGATAGGGATTTCATTGAATCTGTAGATTGCTTTGGGTAGTATAGTCACTTTCACAATGTTGATTCTTCCAATCCAAGAATATGGTATATCTCTCCATCTGTTTATATTGTCTTTGATTTCTTTCATCCATGTCTTTTAGTTTTCTGCATACAGGTCTTTTGCCTTCTTAGGTAGGTTTATTCCCAGGTATTTTATTCTTTTGTTGCAGTGGTAAATGGGAGTGCTTCCTTAATATCTCTTTCAGATTTTTCGTCATTAGTGTACAGGAATGTAAGAGATTTCTGTGTATTAATTTTGTATCCTGCTACTTTACCAAATTCATTGATTAGCTCTAGGAGTTTTCTGGTAGCATCTTTAGGATTATGTATGTACAGTATCATGTCATCTGCAAACAGTGACAGTTTTACTTTTTCTTTTCCGTTTTGGATTCCTTTTATTTCTTTGTCTTCTCTGATTGCTGTGGCTAATACTTCCAAAACTATGTTGAATAATAGTGGTGAGAGTGGGCACCCTTGTCTTGTTCCTGATCTTAGAGGAAATGTTCTCAGATTTTTAACCTTTGAGAATGATGTTGGCTGTGGGTTTGTCATATATGGCCTTTATTATGTTGAGGAAAGTCCCCTCTATGCCCACTGTCTGGAGAGTTTTTATCATAAATGGGTGTTGAATTTTGTCAAAAGCTTTCTCTGCATCTATCGAGATTATCACATGGTTTTATCCTTCAATTTGTCAGTATAGTGTATCACACTGATTGATTTGTGTATATTGAAAAATCCTTGCATTCCTGGGATAAACCCCACTTGATCATGGTGTATGATCCTTTTAATGTGCTGTTAGTTTCTGTTCGCTAATATTCTGTTGAGGATTTTTGCATCTGTGTTCATCAGTGATATTGGCCTCTAGTTTACTTTCTTTGTGACATCTTTGTCTGTTTTTGGTATCACAGTGATGGTGGCCTCATAGAATGAGTTTGGAAGTGTTCCTCCTTCTGCTATATTTTGGAGGAGTTTGAGAAGGATAGGTGTTAACTCTTCTCTAAATGTTTGATAGAATTCACCTGTGGAGCCATCTGGTCCTGGGCTTTTGTTTCTTGGAAGGTTTTTAATCACAGTTTCAATTTCAGTGCTTGTGATTGGTCTGTTTATATTTTCTATTTCTTCCTGGTTCAGTCTCAGAAGGTTGTACTTTTCTAAGAACTTGTCCATTTCTTCCAGGTTGTTTGTTTTATTGACTTATAGTTGCTTGTAGTAGTCTCTCATGACCCTTTGTATTTTTGCTGTGTCAGTTGTTACTTCTCCTTTTTCATTTCTAATTCTGTTGCTTTGGTCTTCCCTTTTTCTTGATGAGTCTGGGTAAAGGTTTATCAATTTTGTTTATCTTCTCAAAGAACCAGCTTTTAGTTTTATTGATCTTTGTTATTGTTTCCTTCATTTCTTTTTCCTTTATTTCTGATCTGATCTTTATGATTTCTTTCCTTCTGCTAACTTTGGGGTTTTTTTTGTTCTTCTTCTTTCTCTAATTGCTTTAGGTGTAAGGTTATGTTGTTTATTTGAGATGTTTCTTGTTTCTTGAGGTAAGATTGTATTGCTAGAAACTTCCCTCTTAGAACTGCTTTTGTTGCATCCCATAGGTTTTGGATTTTCGTGTTTTCACTGTCACTTGTTTTTAGGTATTTTTTTATTTCCTCTTTGATCTCTTCAGTGATCTCTTGGTTAATTACTAGTGTATTGTTTAGTCTCTATTTGTTTATATTTTTTACAGTTGTTTTCCCTGTAATTGATATCTAGTCTCATAGTGTTGTTGTCAGAAAAGATACTTTTTATGATTTCAATTTTCTTAAATTTACCAAAGCTTGATTTGTGACCCAAGATATGACCTATCCTGAGAATGTTCCATGTGCACTTGAGAAGAAAGTGTATTCTGTTGTTTTTGGATGGACTGTCCTATAAATATCAATTAAGTCCATCTGGTCTAATGTGTCATTTAAAGCTTCTGTTTCCTTATTTACTTTCATTTTGGATGATCTGTCCATTATATTGCCTTATATTATATTGCCTTATATTATATTGCCTTATATATTGCCTTATATATTGCCTTATATATTATATTGTCCATTATATTGCCTTATATTATATTGCCTTATATATTGAGGTGCTCCTCTGTTTGGTGCATAAATATTTACAATTGTTATGTCTTCTTCTTGGATTGATCCCTTGATCATTATGTAGTGTCCTTCTTTGTCCCTTGTAATAGTCTTTGTTTTAAAGTCTATTTTGTCTGATATGAGAATTGCTACTCCAGCTTTCTTTTGATTTCCATTTGCATGGAATATCTTTTTCCTTCGCCTCTCCTTCGGTCTTTATGTGTCCCTAGGTCTGAAGTGGGTCTCTTGTAGACAGCATATATATGGGTCTTTTTCTTGTGTCCATTCAGCCAGTCTGTGTCTTTTGGTTAGAGCATTTAATCCATTTACACTTAAGGTAGTTTTCTATATGTATGTTCCTATTACCATTTTCTTAAGTGTTTTTGGTTTGTTTTTGTAGGCCTTTTCCTTCTCTTGTGTTTCTTGCCTAGAGAAGTTCCTTTAGCGTTTGTTGTAAAGCTGGTTTGGTGGTGCTGAATTCTCTTAACTTTTGCTTGTCTGTAAAGGTTTTAATTTTGCCGACGAATCTGAATGAGAGCTTTGCTGCTGGTTGTAGGTTTTCCCCTTTCATCACTTTAAATATGTCCTGCCTCTCCCTTCTGGCTTGCAGAGTTTCTGCTGAAAGATCACCTGTTAACCTTATGGGGATTCCCTTGTATGTTATTTTTTTCTTTTCCCTTGTTGCTTTTAATATTTTTTCTTTGTTTTTATTTTTTTGATAGTTTAATACGTGTCTTGGCATGTTTCTCCTTGAGTTTACACTGTATGGGACTGTCTGTTCTTTTTGGACTTTATTCACTATTTCCTTTCCCATGTTAAGGAAGTTTTTGACTATAATCTCTTCAAATATTATCTTAGACCCCTTCTTTTTCTCTTCGTCTTCAGGGACCCCTATAATTCTAATGTTGGTGCATTTAATGTTGTTCCAGATGTCTCTGAGACTGTCCTTACTTCTTTTCATTCTTTTCTTTCTTTATTCTGCACTGCAGCAGTTATTTCCTCTATTCTATCTTCCAGTTCACTTATCCCTTCTTCTGCCTCAGTTTTCTGCTATTGATTCCTCCTAGAGTATTTTTAATTTTATTTATTGTGTTGTTCTTCATTGTTTGTTTGCTCTTTAGTTATTCTAGTTCCTTGGTAACGTTTCTTGTATTTTCTCTTCTATTTGAGAGATTTTGGATCATCTTTACTATCATTACTGTGAATTCTTTTTCAGGTAGACTGCCTATTTCCTTTTCATTTGTTTGGTGGTGTGTTTTTACCTTGCTCCTTCATCTGCTGCATATTTTCTGTCTTCTCAATTTGTTTAACTTACTGTGTTTGGGGTCTCCTTTTCACAGGTTGTAGGTCCAAAGTTCCTCTTATTTCTGGTGTCTGCCCCCAGTGGGTGAGTTTGGTTTAGTGGCTTGTGTAGGCTTCCTGGTTGGGGTGGCTGGTGCCTGTGTTCTGGTGGGTGGGCCTGGAGCTTGTCTCCCTGGTGGGCAGGACCGCATCTTGTGGTGTGTTTTTGGGTGTCTGTGAACTTAGTATGACATTAGGCAGCCTTTCTGCTGATGCGTGGGGCTGTGTTCCTTTCTTGCTATTTGTTTGGCTATGGGCGTCCAGCAGTGGAGCTTGCTGGCCATTCGGTGGAGCTGGGTCTTAGTGTTGAGACAGAGATCTGGGAGTGCTCACACCAATTAATATTAAGTGGGGTCAGGAGGTCTCTGGTGGTTCAACGTCCTGGACTTGGCTCTCCCATGTCAGAGGCTCAGGCCTGACACCAGGCCTGAGCCCCAAGACACTGCCAGCTTCATGGCTCAGAAGAAAAGGAGGATACAAACAAAAAACCGAACAGACAGAACCCCAAAACAAATTGTAAAAGCAATACTAATCAGGCAAAATCACACAAAGAAACATACACACACACACTCACAAATGGAGAAAAAAAAAGGAAGAGAACAGTCAAACCAATAAACAAATCCACAAATGAAAACAATCACTAAAAACTAAACTAAAATAAACATAAAACCAAAAACAAATCAAATACAGAAAGTGACCCCCAAGTCCACAGTTGCCCCCAAAGTCCACTACTTCAATTTTGGGAACACTCATTGTCTATTCATGTATTCCACACATGCAGGGTTTACCAAGCCGATTGTGGGGATTTAGTCCACTGCTCCTGAGGCTGCATGGAGAAATTTCCCTTCCTCTTCTTTGTTCACACAAAGAAGCTCCTAGGGTTCAGCCTTGGTTTTGGCCCTGCCTCTGTATGTAAGCTGCCCTCTGGCATCTGTTCCCTGCCCAGAAAGGAGGGGGTTAAAGCAGCAGCTGATTAGGGCTCTCTTGCTCACTCAGGTTGGGGAGAGGGAGGGGTACGGTAGTGACAATTGGAATGTGGGGCATGCCTGCAGTAGTAGAGGCTGGTATGATGTTACAACAGCCTGAGGTGCACCATGTGTTCTCCTGGGGAAGTTGGCCCTGGATCACGGGACCCTGGCAGTGGCGTGCTGCACAGGCTTCTGGAAGGGTGTGGGAAGTGACCTGCACTTGCACACAGGATTCTTTGTGGCAGTGACAGCAGCAGTAGTGGTCTGTGCCCACCTCTGGGGTCCGAGATGATAGCTGCAGCTCACGCCTGTCTCTGCAACTCACTTAGGTGGTGCTCTGTCATCCGCGGGCACATGGAGCAGGAAGCCCCTCTCCTCACACACCCCGAGACAATGGTCTCTTGCCTCTCTGGCAGGTCCAGACTTTTTCCCATACTCCCTCCCAGCTAGCTGTGGCACACTAGCCCCCTTCAGGCTGTCTTCACACAGTCTACCCCATTCCTCTCCCTGGGGTCTGACCTCCAAAGCCCAAACCTCAGTTCCCAGCCCCCACCCACCCCAGTGGGTGAGCAGACAAGTGTCTCAGGCTGGTGAGTGCTCGTTGGTACTGATTCTCTGTGTGGGAATCTCTCTGCTTTGCCCTCTGCACCTGTTGCTGTGCCCTCTTCTGTGGCTCCAAAACTCCCCCCACTGTCCCCACCAGTGAGGGGGCTTCCTAGTGTGTGGAAACTTTTTCTCCTTCACAGCTCCTTCCCAGAGGTACGGGTCCCATCCCTATTCTTTTGTCTGTGTTTTTTCTTTTTTCTTTTGCCCTACCCAGGTATGTGGGGATTTTCTTGCCTTTTGGGAAGTCTGAGGTCTTCTGCCAGCATTCAGTAGGTGTTCTGTAGGAGTTGTTCCACATGTAGATGTATTTTTGATGTATTTGTGGGGAGGAAGGTGATCTCCACATCTTACTCCTCTGCCATCTTGAAGGTCTCAACTTAATTCCAATTTTTTGAGGAACTTTCATACTGTTTTGTGCCATGGCTGTACCATTTTACATTCCAAACAAGAGTGTATTAAGGGTTCTCTTTTCTCCACATCCTTGTGAACATTTATTACTTGTCCTTTGGACGATAGCCATTTTGA
This sequence comes from Eschrichtius robustus, assembly GCF_028021215.1. Taxonomy (NCBI): domain Eukaryota; kingdom Metazoa; phylum Chordata; class Mammalia; order Artiodactyla; family Eschrichtiidae; genus Eschrichtius; species Eschrichtius robustus. Next base: position 64,801,298 of record NC_090845.1, on the reverse strand, counting down.
CAGGTGTGAGGTGATATCTCATTGTGGATTTCATTTACATTTTCCTGGTGATTAGTGATGTTGAGCACATTTTCAAGTGTCTGTTGGTAATCTGTATCTCTTCTTTGGAAGAATGTCCATTCAGATCTGTGTTCACTCTTTAATTATGTTGTTTGTTTTGATATTGAGTTGTATGAGCTCTTCATATATTTTGGATATTAACCTCTTATCAGACATATCATTGGCAAATATCTTCTCTCATTCAGTAGGTTGTTATTCAGTTTTGTTGATGCTTTCCTTTGCTGTGCAATAGCTTTTAAGTTTAATTAGATCCCATTGTTTAGTTTTGCTTTTGTTTCCCTTGCCTGAGGAACAGACCCCCAAAATATTGCTAGGACCTATGTCAAAGAGTGTACTGCCTATATTTTATTCTAGGAGTTTTATGGTTTCTGGTTTTACATTCTAGGTCTTTAATCCATTTTGAGTTTATTTTTGTATATTGTGTGACAAAATGTTCTAATTTCATTCTTTTTATATGTAGATGTCAGTTTTCCCAAAGCCACTTATCAGGAGACTGTCATATTTCCATTGTATATTCTTGCTTCTTTGTCATAGATTTCTTGACTTTATGTGCATGAGCTTACAGTAAGTCCCCTACATATGAACCTTCAAAGATGCCAACGTGTGTTTGCATGTCGAATCACATAAGTTAGTGCACATATCTGGCGTACATTGTCATGTGCATGCATCCTCGACAAGTGGTTGTCCTTTTGTGTACTTTGCTGTACAGTACTGTATAGAATACAGTAGTACAGTATCTTTATTTCAAGCCCAGGATGTCTGGAAGCAAGCATAAAAGGAGTGATAATGTAACTGGTACTGCTAAGAAGCACCAGGAACTGGAGGCCCAGAGAAAGGATGAAGAGAAACAAGAGGAAGAAGAACTAACCGAAGAACAAAGAGATTCACAACGCAGGAAATGGCAAGGGGATTTTCTTTATTTGAGGAGGCGTTGTTAGTTTTTGAGGCACAGGACCTAAATGTAGAATGGTACACAAAGGTTGCAACAGCTGTTCAGAATGCAGTCCAGTGCTACCTTGTCATCTATGATGAGAAGAACAAAGAGCTACTACCGAGACATCACTGGATTGTTTTTTCAAGAGGGGAGATAGAATTGAATCCATCAAGGAACCAGAACCTGTGCCATCAACGTCAGGCATGAGTGGAATTGCAGCTTGCCCTCCATCTCCTATTGCTGATGATACTACAGCTCTACCTTCTCTGACCACTTCCCCCTCCTCGAGTCAGTAACACTTCTTGCCTGTTCACTAGATGCCAGCCCTTGTATGCCAGCTGTTGTACTGTACTACTCTACTTTTCAAGGTACTGTACTGTAAGATTAAAAATGTTTTCTTTATTTTTTGTGTTTGTTTGTTTTTTATGTATTATTTGTGTGAAAATTATTATAAACCTATTACAGTACAGTACCATATAGCCGATTGTGTTAGTTGGGTACCTAGGCTAACTTTGTTGGAGTTACAAACAAATTGGACTTACTTACGAATGCATTCTCAGAATGGAACTTGTTTGTATGTAGGGGACTTACTGTATTTCTGGTCTCTCTATTCTGTTCCATTGATCTATGTGTCTGTTTTGTGCCAGTACCATGCTGTTTTGATTACTGTACAATAGCTTTGTGGTATAATCTGAAGTCACGGAGCATGATACCTCCAACTTTGTTATGTTTTCTCAAGATTGCTTTGACAATTCAGGATATTTTGTAGTTCCATATAAATTTTAGCATTATTTGTTCTAGCTCTGTGAGAAATGTCATCAGTATTTTGAAAGGGATTGCAATAAATTGGTAGATTGCTTTGGGTAGTATGGACATTTTAATAATATTAATTCTTCCAATTCATGAACATGGGATATCTTTCCATTTCTTTGTATCATCTTCAATTTCCTTCATCAATGTCTTATAGTTTTCAGAATACAGGTCTTTCTCCTCCTTTGTTAAGCTTATTCCTAGGTATTTTGTTCTTTTTGATTGCAATTGTAAATGGGATTGTTTTCTTGCTTTCTCTTTCTGATATCCATTACTAGTGTATAGAAAAGTAATAAATTTCTGTATATAGATCTTGTTTCCTGAAACTTTACTGAATTTATTTATTAGTTCTAATAGTTTTTTTTAGTGGAGACTTTAGGGTTTTCTATGTATAGTATCATGTCATCTGCAAATAGTGTCAGTTTTACTTCTTCCCTTCCAATTTGAATGCCTTGTATTTCTTTTACTTGTCTAATTGCTGCTGCTAGGATATCCAACACTATATTAAATAGAAGCGGCAACAGTGGAGGTCCTTCACTTGTTCCTATTTTTGGGGAAAAGCTTTCAGTTTTTCACCATTGAGTATGATGTTAGCTGTGGGTTTGTCATACATGGCCTTTATTATGTTGAGATATGTTCCACCTATACCAAATTTGTTGAGAGTTTTTATCATGAATGTGTGTTGAAATTTGTCAAATGCTTTTCCTGCACCTATTGAGATGATCATGTGACTTTTACCCCTCATTATGTTAATGTGTATCTCATTGATTTATATGTAGATATTAAACCATCCTTGCATCCCTGGAATAAATTACACTTGATCATGATGTATGATATTTTTTATGTTCTGTTGAATTTGGTTTGCCAATATTTTGCTAAGGATTTTTGCACCTATATTCATCAGGGATCTGGCCTGTAATTTTCTTTTTTGTAGTGTCTTTTGTTTTGGTATCAGGGTAATTGTGATTTCATCAAATGAATTTGGAAGTGTTCCCTCCTCTTCAATTTTTTGGAAGGATTTGAGAAGGATAAGTATTAACTCTTCTTTATATATTTGGTAGAATTCCCCTGTGAAGTTGTCTGGTCTTGGACTTCTGTTCGGGAGTTTTTCAATTACTAGTATTGAACTGATTCCATTTCAACACAAGTAATTGGTCTGTTCAGATTACATATTTCTTCCTGATTCATTTTTGGAAGATTGTGTTTCTAGGAATTTATCCATTTCTTCTAGGTTGTTCAATTTGTTGACATACAACTAACTGTAGTATTCTCTTATGATTTTGTCTCTGTGATATCTTAGTAATTTCTCCTCTTTTATTTCTTATTTTATTTACTTGAGTCCTCTTTTTTTCTTAATGAGCCTAGTTAAAGTGTTATCAATTTTGTTTATCTTTTCAAAAAACCAGATCTTGGTTTCATTAATCTTTTCTATTTTTTTGGCCTCTATTTAATTTATTTCTGCTGTGATCTTTATTATTTCTTTCATTCTTCTGACTTTGAGCTTTGTTTGTTTCTCTTTTTCTAATTCCTTTAGACAGTAAGTTAGGTTGTTTATTTGAGATTTTTCTTGTTTCTTGAGATCAGCCTGTATGGGTATAAACTTCCCTCTTAGAATTTCTTTTGCTACACCCCATAAATTTTGGAAAGTTAAGTTTTTATTTCCATGTGTGTCAAGGTATTTTCTGATTTCCTCTTTGATTTCTTCATTGACCCATTTTTTTTTTTAGCATGTTGTTTAGTCTACATATGTTTGTGTTTTCACCATTTTCCTTCCTGTTATTTATTACTAGTTTAATACCATTGTGATGAAAAAGATGCTTGATATACTTTCTGTCCTCTTAAATTTGTTGAGAATTGTTTGGTGACCTAGCATGTGATCTATCAGTGAATATTCCATGTACACTTGAAAAGAATGTGTATTCTGCTGTTTTTGGATGGAATGTCCTGTAAATATTTATTATGTTCCAGTGGTCTAATGTGTCATTTAAGGCCACTGTTTCCTTACTGATTTTCTGTCTGAATGATCTGCACAACATTGTAAGTGGGGTGTTACAGTCCTCTGCTATTCTTATATTATTGTCAACTTCTCCCTTTATGTCAGTTAATATGTGCTTTATATATTTAGGTACTCCTATATTAGCAGCATATATGTTTAGAAATATTATATCTTCTTCTTTTAGTGACCCCTTTATCATTACATAATGCCTTTCTTTGCCTTTGTTATACACTTTGTTTTAAAACTGGCTTTGTCTGATATGAGTTTTGCTACACTGGCTTCCTTGTTATTTCAGTTTGTGTGGAATATCTTTTTCAATCCTCTCACTTTCAGACTGTTTGTTTCTTTGCCTCTGAAATGAATCTCTTGTAGGCAACGTATGGATGGACTTTTTTTTTTTTTTACCCAATCAGTCACCCTATGTCTTTTGATTGGAGCATTTAGTCCATTGACACTTAAAGTGATTATTGATAGGTGTGTACTTATAACCATTTTGTTACTTGTTTTCTGTTTTTTTGGTAGTTCTTCCCTATTCCTTTCTTCTTCTATTAGTCTCTTCCCCTGTGATTTGATTATTTTCTTTTGTGATATTCTTGTGATCATTTCCCTCCAAGTTTTGTCTATCTATTGTAAGCTTTTGATTTGTGTTTACCATGGGGTTCATATATGTTAAACTCTAACTAAATCTACTTTTTTTCAATTGATGGTTATTAAGTTCAAACACATTCTAAAATCTCTATATTTTTTACTCTCCTTCCCCCACATTTTTATTATGTCATATTTTACATCTTTATGTCTACCCCTTAACTCTTTATTGCATTTATAGTTGATTTACAATTTTTGTCTTTAAACCTTCATATTAACTTATTTAAGTGGCTGAGCCACAGCATTTACTATATATTTGCCTTTCCCCCTTCTATATTTTTAAGTTCTTGTTGTAGCCTTTTCTTTTCCAAAAGAAGATCCTTTAATAATTCTTGTAAGGCCAGTTTAGTTGTGATGAACTCTTTCAGTTTTTGCTTGTCTGAGAAGCTCTTTATCTCTCCTTCAATTCTGAATGATAACCTTGCTGGGTAGAGTATCCTAGATTTTAGGATTTTTCCTTTCAGCACTATAAATATATCAAGCCTTTCCTTTCTTGCCTGCAAAGTTTCTGCTGAAAAAAATCAGCTGACAGCTTTATGGGGGGTTCTTCGTATGTGGCTCTTTGTTTTTCTCTTTCTGTCTTTAAACTTCTCTTTTAATTTTAACTTTTGCCATTTTAAGCATGGTATGTCTTGGTGTGGGGCTCTTTTGGTTCATTTTGTTTAGGAGACTCTGTGCTTCCTGTACCTGGATATCTGTTTCCTTCCTCATCATGTTCAGAACGTTTGCAGCCATAATTTGATAAAATGTATTTTCTACCCCTTTCCCTCTTCTCCTTCTGGGATCCCTATTATACAAATGTTAGTACACTTATGCTTTCCCATAGGTCCCTTATATAATTCTAATTTTTTAAAATTTATTTTTCTTTTTCATGTTCTTATTGGGAGATTTACATTGTTCTATCTTCCAAATCACTTATGCATTCTTCATATCACCTAGTCTGCTGTTAGTTCCTCCTAGTGTATTTTTCATTTCAGTTATTTTTTTTTTATCTTTGACTGGTTCTCTTTTATATTTTCTAATACTTTTTGTTAAAATTTTCACTGTGGAGGAGCTTCAAGATGGCGGAAGAGTAAGACACGGAGATCACCTTCCTCCCCACAAATACATCAGAAATACATCTACATGTGGAACAACTCCTACAGAACACCTACTGAACGCTGGCAGAAGACCCCATACCTCCCAAAAAGCAAGAATCTCCCCACGTACCTGGGTAGGGTAAAAGAAAAAAGAAAAAAAAAAGACAAAGAATAGGGATGGGACCTGCACCAGTGGGAGGGAGCTGGGAATGAGGAAAGGTTTCCACACACTAGGAAGGCCCTTTGCGGGTGTAGACAGTGGGTGGCAGAGTGGGGGGAGCTTCGGAGCCACTGGGGAGAGCACAGCAACAGGGGTGCAGAGAGTAAAGCAGAGAGATTCCCGCACAGAGGATCGGTGTCGACCAGCACTCACCAGCCTGAGAGGATTCTCTGCTCACCCACCAGGATGGGTGGGGGCTGGGAGTTGAGGCTCGGGCTTCAGATGGATACCAGGGAGAGGACTGGGGTTGGCTGTGTGAACACAGCCTGAAGGGGGCTAATGTGCCACAGATAGCCTGGAGGGAGTCCGGGAAAAAGTCTGGAGCTACCGAAGAGACAAGAGACTTTTTCATGTCTCTTTGATTCCTGGTGCGTGAGGAGAGGGGATTAAGAGCGCTGCTTAAAGGAGCTCCAGAGACGGGGGCGAGCCACGGCTATAAGTGCAGAACCCAGAGACGGGCCTGAGGTACTAAGGCTGCTGCTGCAACCACCAAGAAGCCTGTGTGCAAGCACAGGTCACTATCCACACCTCCCCCCTGGGAGACTGTGCAGCCCAACACTGCAAGGGTCCCGTGATCCAGGGACAACTTCCTGGGGAGAACACACGGCATGCCTCAGGTTGGTGCAACGTCACGCCGGCCTCTGCCACTGCAGGCTCACCCCGCATCCATACCCTTCTCTCCCCCTGGCCTGAGTGAGCCAGAGCCCCTGAATCAGCTGCTCCTTTAACCCCATCCTGTCTGAGCAAAGAACAGACGCCCTCAGGTGACCTACACACAGAGGTGGGTTCAAATCCAAAGCTGAACCCTGGGAGCAGTGCAAACAAAGAAGAAAAAGGGAAATTTCTCCCAGCAGCCTCAGGAGGAGTGGATTAAATCTCCACAATCAACTTGATGTACACTGCATCTGTGGAATACCTGAAGAGACAAAGAATCATCCCAAATTGAGTAGGTGGACTTTGGGACAATGATATATATATATTTTTTCCCTTTTTCTCTTTTTGTGAGTGTGTATGAATATGCTTCTGTGTGTGATTTTTGTCTGTATAGCTTTGCTTTTACCATTTGTCCTAGGGTTCTATCTATCCTTGTTTTTTTATTACTTAAAAATTTTTTCTTAATAATTATTTTTTATTTTAATAAAATTATTTTATTTTACTTTATTTTATTTTATCTTCTTTCTTTCTTTCTTTCTTTCTTTCTTTCTTTCTTTCTTTCTTTCTTTCTTTCTTTCTTTCTTTCTTTCTTTCTTTCTTTCTTATTTTTCTCCCTTATATTCTGAGCCATGTGGAGGACACACTCTTGGTGCTCCACCCAGGCATCAGGGCTGTGCCACTGAGATGGGAGAGCCAAGTTCAGGACACTGGTCTACAAGAGACCTCCCAGCTCCGTGTAATATCAAATGGTGAAAATTTCCCAGAGATCTCCATCTCAACGCCAAGACCCAGCTCCACTCAACGACCAGCAAGCTACAGTGCAGGACAGCCTATGTCAAATAACTAGCAAGAGAGGAACACAACCCCATCCATTAGCACAGAGGCTGCCAAAAATCATAAGGCCACAGACACCCCAAAACACACCACCAGACGTGGACTTGCCCACCAGAAAGACAAGATCCAACCTCATCCACCAGAACACAGGCACTACTCCCCTCCACCAGGAAGCCTACACAACCCACTGAACCAAACTTAGCCACTGGGGACAGACACCAAAAACAATAGAAACTACGAACCTGCAGCCTACGAAAAGGAGACCCCAAACACAGTAAGTTAAGTAAAATGAGAAGACAGAGAAACACACAGCAGATGAAGGAGCAAGGCAAAAACCCACCAGACCTAACAAGAGGAAATAGGCAGTCTACCTGAAAAAGAATTCAGAATAATGATAGTAAAGATGATCCAAAATCTTGAAAATAGAATGGAGAAAATACAAGAAACATTCAAATAGGAGCTAGAAGAACTAAAGAGCAAACAAACAGAGATGAACAACACAATAAATGAAATTAAAAATTCTCTAGAAGGGATCTATAGCAGAATAACTGAGGCAGAAGAACGGATAAGTGACCTGGAAGATAAAATAGTGGAAATAACTACTGCAGAGCAGAATAAAGAAAAAAGAATGAAAAGAATTGAGGACAGTCTCAGAGACCTCTGGGACAACATTAAACGCACCAACATTCGAATTATAGGGGTCCCAGAAGAAGAAGAGAAAAGGAAAGGGACTGAGAAAATATTTGAAGAGATTATAGTTGAAAACTTCCCTAATATGGGAAAGGAAATAGTTAATCAAGTCCAGGAAGCACAAAGAGTTCCAAACAGGATAAATCCAAGGAGAAACACGCCAAGACACATATTAATCAAACTATCAAAAATTAAATACAAAGAAAAAATATTAAAAGCAGCAAGGGAAAAACAACAAGTAACACATAAGGGAATCCCCATAAGGTTAACAGCTGATCTTTCAGCAGAAACTCTGCAAGCTAGAAGGGAGTGGCAGGACATATTTAAAGTGATGAAAGAGAAAAACCTACAACCAAGATTACCTTACCCAGCAAGGATCACATTCAGATTTGACAGAGAAATTAAAAGCTTTACAGACAAGCAAAAGCTAAGAAATTCAGCACCACCAAACCAGCTTTACAACAAATGCTAAAGGAACTTCTCTAGGCAGGAAACACAAGAGAAGGAAAAGACCTACAATAATAAACCCAAAACAATTAAGAAAATGGTAATAGGAACATACATATCGATAATTACCTTAAATGTAAATGGATTAAATGCTCCAACCAAAAGACATAGACTGACTGAATGGATACAAAAACAAGACCCATATATATGCCGTCTACAAGAGACCCACTTCAGACCTAGGGACACATACAGACTCAAACTGAGGGGATGGAAAAAGATCTTTCATGCAAATGGAAATCAAAAGAAAGCTAGAGTAGCAATTCTCATATCAGACAAAATAGACTTTAAAACAAAGACTATTACAAGAGACAAAGAAGGACACTACATAATGATCAAGGGATCGATCCAAGAAGAAGATATAACAATTGTAAATATTTATGCACCCAACATAGGAGCACCTCAATACATAAGGCAAATACAAACAGCCATAAAAGGGGAAATCGACAGTAACACAGTCATAGTAGGGGATTTTAACACCCCACTGTCACCAATGGACAGATCATCCAAAATGAAAATAAATAAGGAAACAAAAGTTTCAAATGATACATTAAACAAGATGGACTTAATTGATATTTATAGGATATTCCACCCAAAAACAACAGAATACACATTTTTCTCAAGTGCTCATGGAAGATTCTCCAGGATAGATCATATCTTGGGTCACAAATCAAGCCTTGCTAAATTTAAGAAAATTGAAATCGTATCAAGTATCTTTTCTGACCACAACGTTATGAGACTAGATATCAATTACAGGAAAAAATCTGTAAGAAATACAAACACATGGAGGCTAAACAACACACTACTTAATAACCAAGAGATCAATGAAGAAATCAAAGAGGAAATCAAAAAATACCTAGGAACAAATGACAGTGAAAACGCAACAACCCAAAACCTATGGGATGCAGCAAAAGCAGTTCTAAGAGGGAAGTTTATAGCAATGCAAGCCTACCTTAAGAAACAATAAACATCTCAAATAAACAACCTAACTTTACACCTAAAGCAATTAGAGAAAGAAAAACAAAAAAAACCCAACGTTAGCAGAAGGAAAGAAATCATAAAGATCAGATCAGAAATAAATGAGAAAGAAATGAAGGAAACGAAAGCAAAGATCAATAAAACTAAAAGCTGGGTCTTTGAGAAGATAAACAAAATTGATAAACCATTAGCCAGACTTATCAAGATAAAAAGGGAAAAGACTCAAATCAATAGAATTAGAAATGAAGAAGGAGAAATAACAACTAACACTGCAGAAATACGAAGGATCAAGAGAGATTACGACAAGCAACGATATGCCAATAAAATGGACAACCTGGAAGAAATGGACAAATTCTTAGAAATGCACAACCTTCCAACACTGAACCAGGAAGAAACAGAAAATATGAATGGTCCAATCACAAGCACTGAAATTGAAGCTGTGATTAAAAATCTTCCAACAAACAAAAGGCCAGGACCAGATGGCTTCACAGGCGAATTCTATCAAACATTTAGAGAAGAGCTAACACCTATCCTCAAACTCTTCCAAAATATAGCAGAGGGAGGAACACTCCCAAACTCATTCGAGGCCACAATCACTGTGTTACCAAAACCAGACAAAGATGTCACAAAGAAAAAACACTACAGGGCAATATCACTGGTGAACATAGATGCAAAAATCCTCAACAAAATACCAGCAAACAGAATCCAGCTGCACATTAAAAGGATCATACACCATGATCAAGTGGGGTTTATCCCAGGAATGCAAGGATTCTTCAATATACGTAAATCAATCAACGTGATGCACCATATTAACAAATTGAAGGAGAAAAACCATATGATCATCTCAATAGATGCAGAGAAAGCTTTCGATAAAATTCAACACCCATTTATGATAAAAACCCTCCAGAGAGTAAGTATAGAGGGAACTTTCCTCAACATAATAAAGGTCATATATGACAAACCCACAGCCAACATCATCCTCAATGGTGAAAAACTGAAACCATGCCCACTAAGATCAGGAATAAGACAAGGTTGCCCACTCTCACCATTATTACTCAAAATAGTTTTGGAAGTTGTAGCCACAGCAATCATAGAAGAAAAAGAAATAAAAGGAATGCAAATCGGAAAAGAAGAAGGAAACCTGTCACTGTTTGCAGATGACATGATACAATACATAGAGTATCCTAAAGATGCTACCAGAAAACTACTAGAGCTAATCAATGGATTTGACAAAATAGCAGGATACAAAATTAATGCACAGAAATCTCTTGCATTGCTATACACGAATGATGAAATATCTGAAAGTGAAATTAGAAAAACACTCCCATTTCCCACTGCAACAAAAAGAATAAAATATCTAGGAATAAACCTACCTAAGGAGACAAAAGACCTGTATGCAGAAAATTATAAGACACTGATGAAAGAAATTAAAGATGATACAAATAGATGGAGAGATATACCATATTCTTGGATTGGAAGAATCAACAGTGTGAAAATGTCTCTACTACACAAGGCAATCTACAGATTCAATGCAATCCCTATCAAACTACCACTGGCATTTTTCACAGAACTAGAACAAAAAATTCCACAATTTGTATGGAAACACAAAAGACCCCGAATAGCCAAAGCAATCTTGAGAAAGAAAAACGGAGCTGGAAGAATCAGGCTCCCTGACTTCAGACTATACTGCAAAGCTACAGTAATCAAGACAGTATGGTGTTGGCACAAAAACAAAAATATAGATCAATGGAACAGGATAGAAAGCCCGGAGATAAACCCATGTACATATAGTTGCCTTATTTTTGATAAAGGAGGCAAGAATACACAGTGGATAAAAGACAGCCTCTTCAATAAGTGGTGCTGGGAAAACTGAACAGCTACATGTAAAAGAATGAGATTAGAACATTCTCTAACACCATACACAAAAATAAACTCAAAATGGATTAAAGACCTAAATGTAAAGCTGGACACCATCAAATTCTTAGAGGAAAACATAGGCAGAACACTCTATGACGTAAATCACAGCAAGATCCTTTTTGACCCAGCTCTGAGAGAAATGGAAATAAAAAAAAAAATAAACAAATGGGACCTAATGAAACTTAAAAGCTTTGCACAGCAAAGGAAACCATAAACAAGACGAAAAGACAACCCTCAGAATGGGAGAAAGTATTTGCAAGTGAAGCAACTGACAAAGGATTAATCTCCAAAACATACAAGCAACTCATGCAGCTCAATATCAAAAAAACAATGAACCCAATCCAAAATGGGCAGAAGACCTAAATAGACATTTCTCCAAAGACGATATACATATTGCCAACAAACACATGAAAGAATGCTCTATATCATTAATCATTAGAGAAATGCAAATCAAAATTACAATGAGATATCATCTCACACCGGTCAGAATGGCCATCACCCAAAAATCTACAAAGAATAAGTGCTGGAGAGGGTGTGGAGAAAAGGGTACCCTCTTGCACTGTTGGTGAGAATATAAATTGATACAGCCACTATGGAGAACAGTATGGAGGTTCCTTAAAAAACTAAAAATAGAACTACCATATGACCCAGCAATCCCAGTACTGGGCATATACCCTGAGAAAACCATATTTCAAAAAGATCATGTACCAAAATGTTCATTGCAGCTCTATTTACAATAGCCAGGACATGGAAGCCACTTAAGTGTCCATCAACAATTGAATGGATAAAGAATATGTGGCTTATATATACAATGGAATATTACTCAGCCATAAAAAGGAACCAAACTGAGTTATTTGTAGTGAGATGGATGGACCTAAAGACTTTCATACGAGTGAAGTCAGAAAGAGAAAAACAAATACCGTATGCTAACACATATATATGGAATCTAAAAAAAAAAAAAAGGTCAGAAGAACCTAGGGGCAAGACGTCAATAATAATGCAGACCTACTAGAGAATGGACTTGAGGATACAGGGAGGGGGAAGGGTAACCTGGGACAAAGTGAGAGAGTGGCATGGACATATATACACTACCAAATGTAAAATAGATAGCTAGTGGGAAGCAGCCGCATAGCACAGGGAGATCAGCTCGGTGCTTTGTGACCATCTAGAGGGGTGGGATACGGAGTGGGGAGGGAGGGAGATGCAAGATGGAAGAGATATGGGGCATATGTATATGTATAACTGATTCACTTTGTTATAAAGCAGAAACTGACACAGAATTATAAAGCAATTATACTCTAATAAAGATGTTCAAAAAATTTTTCACTGTGTTCATCTCTTCTTTTCCCAAGTTCAGTTAGCATTCTTTTTACTATTGCTTTGAATTCTTTATCAGGTCAATTATTTATCTCTGTTTCGTTAGGACATTTTTCAGGAGTTTTTCATGTTCTTTCCTTTGAAACATTTCTGTGTCTTCTCATTTTGCTTAATTTTCTCTGTATGAATGAAGTTAGGTGAAACAGTTACCTCTCACAGTCTTTAAAAGATATCTTTGTGTGGGACCATTTCTAAGCAGTCTGCGTGTGCCCAGTGCCTTTGATGGGAGAGCTGGAGTTGAAGTGAGCACAGACCATGTCTATTTCATGGTATGCTGGCAGCCAGCACTTTGGTGGGACATACGTCTGCAGTTGCAGGGGTAAAACCAGAGCCAGGTGCAAGCTGAGGTTTCTATGCTCAGTGGACATCGCCACCCTATTGGTATAGGGTTGGAGCCTAATGAGCTGGATAGGAGTCCTGAGGGAGTTTGGTTTCTCCATGTGATGATAGCAGTCTGTTTTGATTTGGATCATGGCCAGGGCCTGGTGGCTTGGGGCAGCACTTCTGTGCTGGTTTCCTATTTTACCCCTTGGGTGTGCCTTGTTTAGATGCTAGGTTGGGGCCAGAGAGATTGGTGGCACACTACTGAGCTGGCTTCATATCCTCCCAAAGTTGTGTAGGTATGCAAGCTCCAGTGATGGTGTTCTCTGCCCTGAATCTAGTTTTGCTCCCCCCTGAGTGTGTGCACCGATGCCTGTGCTGGCAATGGCTGCCTCCACCCTAGTCAGAGGCAAGGACAAGGTCCAAACCAGCTTTGTTTCCTCCACGTGTGCACATTCTCATTGGCACAGCACCCTTCCCCTTAATGAGTAGCAGCACTGGAACAAGAGAAGCTGGAACAGAATCCTGGTGTGTACTGGGGGGGGGTATGCTGGGGTGGTCCTGGCAAGCCAGCTGGAGCCCCAAGCAGCTTTTAATCTGCTATGTCCACGCTGTGACTGGAAATAAGCAAGTCTGTGTATGTGCGTCTTAAAGGCAAAGAGCAGAATCTCAGTTTCTTATAGCCGTCTGGTAAACCCCACTGGTTTTCATACTAGCTAAGGGGCTTATCTTCCCAGTGTTGGACTACAGGACTGGCATGTCTGATATGTGGTTCAAACCCCTTGCTCCCCAGGGAGGATTCCCAAGCTTGTGATATCCCCTTCCTCTTCTGTGTCCCCCACTGGGGGTGCAAGTCCCAACCAGATTGCTTCACCTTCCTTCCTACCCTACTCTGTGTGAATCTTTCTTTACAGCCTTGCTTGTAGAAGAGCTGTCCTTCTAGCCCCCAGGTCAATTTAAGTGAGAGTCATTCTAAATGTAGTTGTAGTTTTGATGTGTTAGTGAGGGGGAGGTGAGCTCAGTGTTTTCCTACACCACCATCTTTCTCTGACCATTCTACAGTCAAATGATTTTTGAGAAGGGCACCAAGAATACACAATGGGGAAATAATGGACTCTTTAACAAATGGTGTTGAAAAAACTGGATACACACATGCAATATAATGAAATTGGATCCTTATCTTACACCACACCCAAAAATAAACTCAGCATCATTTAAGGGCTTAAACATAAGATCTGAAATTGTTAAACTAGAAGAAAACATAGGTGAAAAGATTTTTGACGTTGGTCTTGGCAATGATCTCGTTGGATATGACGCTGAAAACACTGGCAAAAAAGGAAAAATGGACAAGAGGGAGTACATCAAACAAAAAAGCTTCTGCAGAGCAAAGAACAATCAAAGAATGAAAAGGTGACCTATGAAATATGAGAAAATATTTGCAAGACATATATATGATAAGTGGCTAATATCTGAAACGTATAAGAAACTACTTCAAGTGGATAGCCAAAAAACAAGTAATCTGCTTTAAAATTGGGCAAAGGAACTGAATAGATAGTTCTCCAATAAAGACATGCAAATGGCAAACAGTTATATAAAAAGGTGATCAACATCAGTAATCATCAGAGAAAAGAAATCAAAACCACAATGAGATATCACCTCACACCTGTTAGGATGGCTATTATAAACATATCAAAACATAACAAGTGTTGGTGAGGATGTGAAGAAATTGGAACACTTGTATACTGTCAGTAGAAATATAAAATGTTGTAAACATTATTGCAAACATTATGGAAGCTCATTAAAAAATTAAAAATCGAATTACCATATGACCCAGCAGCCCCACTTTTGGGTATTTTTCTAAAGGTATTCAATATTTGCACTGCCATGTTCATTGAAGCATTATTCGCATAAGACAAGATGTAGAAACAATCTGAATGTCCATAACAGATTAATGGGTAAAGAAAATATTTTATACACACACACACGGAAATATTTTTCATCCTTAAAAAAGTTCTTCCATATATGACAGCATGGATAAACTTGGAGGATGTTATGCTAAGTAAAATAAACCAAACACAGAAGGAAAAATGCTGCAGGATTCCACTTATCTAAAGTATCTAAATAAATAAAGTATACAAAATAGTCAAACTCATAGAAGCAGATAGTAGAATGGTGGTTGAGAAAGCCTCAAGGAAGGGGACATGGGGAGTTACTATTCAATGGGTATAAACTTTCAGTTGTGCAAGATGAACAAGTTCTAGAGATGGGTTGTACAACATTGTGCCTATAGTTAACAATACTCTATTGTACACTTAAAATTTGTTAAGAAGGCAGATCTCATGTTATGTGTTGTCGCTAGAAAAAAGATAAAACAAAAACCAAAAGAGAAGGAGGAAACTCTTAGAGGTGACAGAGGTATTTATTACGTCATTTGTGGCAATGGTTTCATGGGTGTATGCAAATGTCAAACTCATAAAATTGCATACATTAAATATGTGCAGTTTTTAAAATATCAATTATACCTCAATCAAACTGTTAAAAAAAGACTAGGAAAAATAAGAAAATAATTACCTTCACTTATTCTTTCTCAATGCCCTTCCTTTATTTCCTTTTTTTTTTGCAGTCTGAGTGTCTGATCTGTATCATTTTCCTTCCATCGAAGAACTCTTTCTAACATTTCTTCCAAGGTACATCTACTGGCAACAATTTCCCTCAATTTTTGTTTGACTGACACAGTCTATATATCTTCTTCACTTTTGATGGATAATTTTGCAGGGTACAGAATTCTAGGTTGGTGTTTTTTTCTCTCAGTACTTTAAATATTTCACTCCAATTTCTTCTTACTTGCATGGTTTCTGAGGATAATTCAGATATAATTTTTATGTTTACTCTTTACTGGTAAAGTGGTTTTTCTTTTTTATGTTTTTTATTGAATAAATTTGACATATAATATTGTAAAAATTTAGGGTGTACAATGTGTCACTTTGATACATTTATATATTATAATATAATTGTCATTGTAGGGATATTTATCACATTACGTAATTATAGAACAATATTGTTTTCTATATTCATTATACTGTGCATTAGATCTCTATGGCTTATGTACTACTTGTTGCAAATTTGTACCATTAAACAACATCAATCTTATCCACCCACCCCCGTCTCCTGATGACTACCACTTTATTCTCTGTTTTGAGCTTGACTATTTTATATGCCACATATAAGTGATATCATACTGTACTTATCTTCCTCTGCCTGACTTATCTCACATAGCATAATGTGCTCAAGAACCATCCATGTCATCACAAATTGCAGGATAGCCTCGTTTTTCATGGCTGAATAATATTCCATTATATAATATATATAATATATATCACCATACCTTTTTTGTTTGTTTATTTTTATGATTTTTTCCCTTTTCTCACATATATATTTAGTTTTTATTGGAGTATAGCTGATTTACAATGTTGTGTTAGTTTCTTCTGTACAGCAAAGTGAATCAGTTATAAATATACACATATCCACTCTTTTCAGTTTTTTTTCCCATATAGGTCATTATAGAATATTGAGTAGAGTTCCCCATGCTATACACTAGGTCCTTATTAGTTATCTATTTTGTAAATCATATCTTTAAAAAAGTTTTTAAAAAATTTATTTTATTATTAATTAATTAATTAATTAATTTTTACCAGTATATCCCTGATATTTTAAAAATAATTTTATTGGAGTATAGTTGATTAACAATGTTGTGTTAGTTTAAGTTGTACAGCAAAGTGAATCAGTTATACATATACATATATCCACTCTCTTTAGGTTTTTTCCCATATAGGTCATTACAGAATATTGAGTAGAGTTCCCTGTACTGTAGAGTAGGTCCTTATTAGTTATCTGTTTTGTAAATCCTACCTTTTTAAAAACAATTTTTTGGAAAATATATATATATTTTTAACCAGTATATCCCTCATATTTTTTTACAAAAATATTATTGGAGTATAGTTGATTTACAATGTTGTGTTAGTTTAAGGTGTACAGCAAAGTGAATCAGTTATACATATACATATATCCACTCTTTTATATATTCTTTTCTCATATAGGTCATGGCAGAGTATTGAGTTCCCTGTGCTGTAAAGTAGGTCCTTATTTGTTACCTATTTTACACATAGTAGTGTGTATATGTCAATCCCAATCTCCCAATTTATCCCTCCCCCACTTCCCCTCTCATAATCATAAATTTGTTTTCTACATCTGTGACTCTATTTCTGTTTTCTAAATAAGTTCATTTGTACCATTTTTTTAGATTCCACATATAAGCAGTATCATATATTTGTCTTTCTCTGTCTGACTTACTTCCCTTAGTATGATAATCTCTGGTTCACCCATATTGCTGCTAATGTCATTATTTCATTCTTTATTATGGCCGAGTAATATTCCATTTTATATATGTACCACATCTTCTATACCCATTCCTCTCTCAATGGATATTTAGGTTGCTTCCATACCTTGGCTATTGTAAACAGTGCTGCAGTGAACATTGGAGTGCATGTATTCTTTTGGATTATGGTTTTCTCTGGATATGTCCCAAGGAGTGGGATTGCTGGATCATACTGTAGTTCTATTTTTAGTTTTTTAAGGAACCTCCATACTGTTCTCCATAGTGGTTGTAACAATTTACATTCACACCAAAAGTGTAGGAAGATCCCCTTTTCTCCACACCCTCTCCAGCAATTATTGTTTGTAGATTTTTTGATGATGGCCAATCCTTTTATTTATTTATTTATTTATTCATTCATTTATTTATTTATTTTTAAGTATTTATTTATTTATTTGGCTGCATTGGGTCTTAGTTGCAGCACATGGGATCTTTGTTGCAGCATGCGCATTCATTTGTTGCAGCTCGTGGTCTCTCTTGTTGTGAAGCATGGGCTCCAGAGTGCACAGGCTCAGTAGTTGCAGCATGTGACCTCTTTAATTGTGGCACTCAGGCTCTAGAGCACACAGGCTTAGTTACCCCGCAGCATGTGGGATCTTAGTTCCCTGATGAGGGATCAAACCTGCGTCCCTTGCATTGAAAGGTGGATTCTTAACCACTGGACCACCAGGGAAGTGCCTGGGATCCTTTTATTTCTTCTTCTTTGATCGCCATGGCTAGGACTTCCAAAACTATGTTGAATAATAGTGACGAGAGTGGACACCCCTGTCTTGTTTCTGATCTTAGAGGAAATGCTTTCAGTTATCACAGTTGAGAATGATGTTTGCTGTGGGTTTGCCATATATGGCCTTTATTATGTTGAGGTATGTTCCCTCTATGCCCACTTTCTGGAGAGATTTTATCATAAATCGGTGTTGAATTTTGTCAGAAGGTTTTTCTGCATCTATTGAGATGATCATGTTATTATTCTTCAATTTGTTAATATGGTGTATCACATTGATTGATTAGTGTATATTGAAGAATCCTTTCTTCCCTGGGATAAATCCCACTTGATCATGGTGCATGATCCTTTAATGTATTGTTGGATTTGGTTTGGTAGTATTTTGTTGACGATTTTTGGGTTTATGTTCATCAGTGTTATTGGCCTGTAATTTTCTTTTTTTGTGATATCTTGGTCTGGTTTTGGTATCAGGGTGATGGTGGCCTCATAGAATGAGTTTGGGAGTGTTCCTTTCTGAGCAATTTTTTGCAAGAGTTTGAGAAGGATTGGTGTTTTCTCTAAATGTTTGATAGAATTCACCTGTGAAGCATCTGGTCCTGGACTTTTGTTTGTTGGAAGATTTTTGATCACAGTTTCAATTTCCTTACTTGTGATTGGTCTGTTCATATTTTCTCTTTTTTCCTGGTTCAGTCTTGGAAGATAGTACTTTTTTAAGAATTTGTCCATTTCTTCCAGGTTGTTCATTTTATTGGCATATAGTTGCTTGTAGTAATCTCTTATGATCCTTTGTATTTCTGCAGTGTCATTTGTAACTTCTCCTTTATTCTTTCTAATTTTATTCATTTGAGACCTCTCCCTTTTTTTCTTGATGAGTATGACTAAAGGTTTTTCATTTTGTTTATCTCCTCAAAGAACAAGCTTTTAGTTTCCTTGATCTTTGCTATTGTTTTCTTCATCTCTATGTCACTTATTTCAGCTCTGATTGCTATGATTTCTTTCCTTCTACTAACTCTGGATTGTTTTCTTCTTTCTCTAGTTGTTCTAGGTGTAAGGTTAGGTTGTTATTTGAGATTTTTCTTGTTTCTTGAGGTAGGATTGTATTGCTCTAAACTTCTCTCTTAGAAGTGCGTTGGATGCATCCCATAAGTTTTGGATCGTCGTGTTTTGTTGTCATTTGTCTCTAGGTATTTTTTTATTTCCTCTTTGATTTCTTCAGTGATCTCTTGGTTATTTACTAGCATATTGTTTGGCCTCCATATGTTTGTGGTTTTTTACAGTTTTTTCCCTCTAATTCATTTCTAATCTTATAGTGTTGTGGTCGGAAAAGATGCTTGATATGATTTCAATTTTCTTAAATTTACCAAGGTGTGATTTGTGACCCAAGATGTGATCTATTCTGGAGAATGTTCCATGTGCACTTGAGAAGGAAGTGTATTCTGTTGTTTTTGGATGGAATGTCCTATAAACATCAGTTAAGTCTATATGGTCTAATGTATCATTTAAGGCTTTTATTTCCTTATTAATTTCCTGCCAGGATGATCTATCCTTTGGTGTAAGTGGAGTGCTAAATTCCCCCACAATTATTGTGTTACTGTTGATATCCCCTTTTATGGCTGTTAACATTTGTCTTATGTATTGAGGTGCTCCGATGCATAAATATTTACAGTCGTTATATCTTCTTCTTGGATTGATCCCTTGATCATTATGCAGTGTTGTTCTTTGTCTCTTGTAATAGTCTTTATTTTAAAGTCTATTTTGTCTGATACGAGTCTTGTTACTCCAGCTTTCTTTTGGTTTCCATTTGCATGGAATATCTTTTTCCATCCCCTCACTTTCAGTCTGTATGTGACCCTAGGTCTGAAATCAGTCTCCTGTAGAGAGCATATATGCGGGTCTTGTCTTTGTATCCATTCAGCCACTCTGTGTCTTTTGCATGGAGCATTTAATCCATTGACATTTAAGGTAATTATTGATATATATTCGCCTATTCGCATTTTCTGAATTGTTTTGGGTTTGTTTTTAGATGTTTTTTTCTTCTCTTGTGTTTCCCACCTAGAGAAATTCCTTTAGCATTTTGTTTAAAGCTGGTTTGGTGGCGCTGAATTCTCTTAGCTTTTGCTTGTCTATAAAGGTTTTGATTTCTCAGTCAAATCTGAATGAGATCCTTGCTAGGTAATCTTGTTTGTAGGGTTTTCCCCTTCACCACTTTAAATATATCCTGCCACTCCCTTCTGGCCTGCATAGTTTCTGCTGAAAAATCAGCTGTTAACCTTATGGGGATTCCCTTGTATGTTATTTGTTGCTTTTCCCTTGATGCTTTTAATATTTTTCTTTGTATTTAATTGTTGTTAGTTTGATTAATATGTGTCTCAGCATGTTTCTCCTTGCGTTTATCCTGTATTGGATCCTGCTTCCTGGACTTGGGTGACTGCTTCCTTTCCCATGTTAGGGAAGTTTTTGACTATAATCTCTTCAATTATTTTCTCAGACCCTTTCTCTTTCTCTTCTTCTTCTGGAGCTCCGATAATTAGAATGTTGGTGCGTTTAATGTTGTCCCAGAATTCTCTGAGACTCTCATTTCTTTTCATTCTTTTTTCTTTATTCTTCTTGTGGCAATTATTTCCACCATTCTATCTTTCAGCTCACTTATCTGTTCTTCTGCCTCAGTTATTCTGCTATTGATTTCTTCTAGTGTATTTTTCATTTCAGTTATTGTGTTGTTCATCACTTATTGTTTGTTCTTTAGTTCTTCTAGGTCCTTGTTAAACATTTCTTGTTATCTTCTCAATCCTTGCCTCCATTCTATTTTCGAGATCTTGGATCATCTTTCCTATCATTACTCTGAATTCTTTTTCAGGTAGATTGCCTATTTCCTCTTCATTTATTTGGCCTTGTGGGTTTTTACCTTGCTCCTTCGTCTGCAACATAGTTCTCTGTCATCTCATTTTGTTTAACCTACTGTGTTTGTGGTCTCCTTTCCACAGGCTGCAGGGTCGTCATTCCTCTTCTTTCTGTTGTCTGCTCCCTGGTGGGTGAGGTTGGTCCAGGGGCTTGTGCAGGCTTCCTTGTGGGAGGCACTGGTGCCTGCGTTCTGGTGGGTGGAGCTGAGTCTTTTCCCTCTGATGGGCAGGGCCATGTCAAGTGGTGTTTTGGGGGTGTCTGTGAGCTTAGTATGACTTTAGGCAGCCTGTCTGCTTATTGGTGGAGCTGTCTTCCTGTCTTGCTGGTTGTTTGGTGTGAGGTGTCCAGCACTGGAGCCTGCAGGCAGTTGTGTGGGGCTGGGTCTTGTTGTTGATATGGATACCTCTGGGAGTATGCACACCAATTAATATTCCCTGGGCCACGGAATTCTCTGGCGGTCCAGCATCCTGGACTTGGCTCTCCCACCCTGGTGGCCCTGACCCAACCCCTGGCCAGGGAACCAAGAGCCCACAAGCTGCACAGAGAGGCCAGAGAAAAAGGAAAAAAGGGGAAAAAAGGAAAAGAAAACAGACAAACCAAAACAAGACAAATAACAAAACAAAAACAAACAGCAACAACACAAAAAAATTAAAGGAAAAAAAAACAGACAAACGAAACCCAAGATGAATGATAGAAATGAAACCTAACAAGCAGAAACAAAGAAACAGACAAAAAGAAAACAAAAAACATGAGAATAAACAAACAAATGTACTCAAAAATGAAAACTATCAGTAAAGATTAAACTAACAAAAAAGAAAAAAGAAAACAAAAGCAGAAAGAAAACTAAGAAAAAGCAAAGGAAACATAAAACAAACACAGAAACACAATCAAAAAAAGAAAAAGAAGAAAAAGAAAAAACACAAAACAACAAAAAATAAAGTAAAAATAGAAAAATAAAAAATATATATTAAAAAAATTAAGAAATAAAAAAATAAATAAAAAATAAAGAATGATAAAAACAGCAACAATGACAACTCAACAAAATGAAACAAACAAAAAAGAATAATAGAAATAAGAATATTTTCTTGAGGCCTCCACTGTCAGTGTCCTTGACCCCCCAGTGAGCCACAGCCAACCCTCACCTCCCCAGGAAGCCACCCAATACCTCTAGTTAGGTCTCTAGACCCACTGTGGGCATTTTGGGCGCAGTTCAGACTGTGACCTGGGCAAACTCCCTTGTGTACTTTCTCACAGCATCCACTCCTGCTAAAACTAGACCAGTCTCAGTTGCGTGAATACTCATTGTCTATTCATACGTTCCACAGATGCAGGATTTACCAACCTGATCATGGGGATTCTATGCAGCTTGTGCAGCTGCATGGAGAGATTTCCATTCCTCTTTCCTAGTCATACTGCCCCTGGATAGATGGACAGATGAATGGATAAGGAAGATGTGGCACATATATACAATGGAATATCACTCAGCCATAAAAAGGAACGAAACTGAGTTATTTGTAGTGGGGTGGATGGAGCTAGAGACTGTCATACAGAGTGAAGTAAGTCAGAAAGAATAAAACAAACACCTTATGCTAACACATATATGTGGAATCTAAAAAAAAAAAAAGAAAGAACATCATCAGAAAAACCTACGGGCAAGACAGGAATAAAGATGCAGACCTACTAGAGAATGGACTTGAGGATACGGGGAGGGGGAAGTGTAAGCTGGGACAAAGTGAGAGAGTGGCATGGACATATGTACACTACCAAATGTAAAATAGATAGCTAGTGGGCAGCAGCCACATAACACAGAGAGATGATCTCGGTGCTTAGTGACCACCTAGAGCAGTGGGATAGGGAGGGTGGGAGGGAGGGAGATGCAAGAGAGAAGAGATATGGGGACATATGTATATGTATAACTGATTCACTTTGTTATAAAGCAGAAACTGACACACCATTGTAAAGCAATTATACTGTAATAAAGATGTTAAAAATACAAAAAAATAAAAAATAGAAAATAAAACTCAAAAAAAAAAAGAAAAAAAAAGTGTTATTATTATATAAAGATAGTATTCTCATCAAGTCCCAGGGATCAAAATGTCTCAATCATTTCTTAATCTTCCCCACAACCCATTCACTCTTTATGATTGTTTATGCCCATGGTTTTATTTCTGAAATCATGTATTCACTGCCAAAGTAATATAAATATTTGGCAAGTATTTAGAAGGCTTGAAAGTGTTCTGCTATAGTATACAGTTGACCCTGGAAAAACACGGGTGTTAGGGGCACTCCACACAGTCAAAAACCCATGTATAACTTATAGTCAGTCTTTCTTATACAGAGTTCTTCTGCATCTGTGGTTCAACCGTATCCATAGTTCTGAATTCGGGGATTCAACTAACTGCAGATCATGTAGTACTGTAATAGTTATTATTGAAAAAATCCACATATCTGTGGACCTATGCAGTTCAAACCCATGTTGTTCAAGGGTCATCTGTATTGGGTAGGTGAGGATACATTCAGCATTTTCTACTGGAAAAGACTGAGCTGCTTCAAGCTGAAAGAAATTCTTATAGATTGATATTGCCAGTATTTGCTTAAAAATGTGGTTTGGATTTTTATGTTAGAGGATGTCATTGCCTTTCCTGCTTATTTGGATGTAACATAAATACTTCCCTGAAATTCACTAGGTAACTATTAAAGGTGACACTCTCCTCTGGCTATTGGATATTCCATCCATCATTTCTTCACTTCAAGCTAGAATAATCTTTGTCATTCCTAATACATGGGTCATCCTGCTCTTTGGAAACTAGGCTGATCTATTAATCGCTGAAAATGAAGTTTTAAAATTTTGTAAAGAACAAAAGTACAAATAAAGAGGAAACTCTATTTACATTCTGCCAAATTAACTTTGCTCACTCATATGTTTATTTTCACAATTACAATTAGTATCTTTAAAAATACTTGGGCTTATGTTAAAGCTTCATTTAGTCATTCATTTACCAAATATTTACTGAGTGCCTACTCTTTGCCAGAGACTGTATTAGAATCAAGAGATAAAAAGACACACAGTGAAAAAGAGCCACAATCTAACATGGAAGACAAGTATAGTGAACAAATATCTACAGTTCAAAGTCAGAAAGGGGCTAATGAAGGTATATAAGGTGCTATGGAAGCAACAGGGAGAAAGTAACTGGGCTGTTCCACTGGTCTATGTGCCTATTTTTATGCCATACTGTTTTGTTTACTAAAGCTTTCTAATATAGCTTGAAATCAGAAAGTGCAATGTCTCCAGCTTTATTCTTCTTTCTTGGGATTGCTTTGGCTATATGGGGTCTTTTGTGGTTCCACACGAATTTTAGGTATTTTTTTCTATTTCTTTGAAATAATGCCATTGGAATTTTGATAGGTATTGCATTGAATCTTTAGATGGCTACAGGTAGTATGGACATTTGAAAAATATTAATTGTTCCAATTCATGAACGTGAGGTATATTTCCATTTACTTATTTCTTCTTCAATTTCTTTCATCAAAATCTTATAGTTTTCCATGTACAGATCTTTCACTTCCTGGGTTAAATTTATTCCTAAATATTTCATTGTTTATGATGCTACCATAAATAGGATTGTTTTCTTAATTGCTCTTTCAGATAGGGTTTTTGTGTATAGAAATGCAACTGAATTTTGTATATTGATTTTGTATCTTGCAACTTTACCAGATTAGTTTATTAATTCTAACAGTTTTTTGGTGGAATCCTTAGAATTTTTTATATATAAGATTATGTCATCTGCAAAGAGAGACAATTTTATTTCTTCCTTTTCAATTTGGATGACTTGTATTTCTTTTCCTTGCCTATTTGCTCTGGCTAGGTCTTCCCATACTATGTTGAATAGACGTGGCAAGAGTGGACACCCTTGTCTTGCTCCTAATATTAGAAAAATTTTAAGCTTTTCACCATTGAGTGTGATGTTAGCTCTGGACTTGTCATATATGGCCTTTATCATGTTGTTACCTTCCTTTTGTGTCTAAATTGTTGAGAATTTTTATCAAGCATGAACGTTGACTATTATCAAATGCTCCTTCTTCATCTATTGAGGTGATTTTTATCCTTCATTCCAGTAATGTGGTTTATCACAGATTGATTTGCATATGTTAAACCATTCTTACATCCCAGAGAGAAATCTAACTTGATCTTGGTATAAGATAAATTTAAAATGCTGTTGAATTCAGTTTGCTTGTATTTTGTTGAGGATTTTTGTATCTATAATAATCAAAGATGTTGCCCTGTAATTTTCTTTCCTTGTAGTGTCCTTGTTTGGCTTTGGTATGATGGAAATGCTGGCCTAGTAAAATGAGTTTGGAAGTGTTCCCTCTTCTTCAGTATTTTGGAAGAGTTTGAAAAGAATTGGTATTAATCCTTCTTTAAATGTTTGGTAGAATTCACCAATTAAAGCCACCAGGCACTGATTTTATATTTTCTCAAGATTCAATGTGGTAGGTTTTATGTTTCTAGGATTTTAACAATTTCTTCTAAGTTATACATGTTTTAGGCTTATAGTTTTTTATAGCAGTCTCTTATAATCCATTGTATTTCTCTGAGGTATATTGTCTCCTCTTTCATTTCTGCTTTTATTTGAGTCTTCTTTCTTTTTTTCTGTTATTCCAGCTAAAGTTTTGTCAATTTTGTTTATCTACTAACACACCATTGTAAAGCAATTATACTCCAATAAAGATGTTTTTAAAAAAGCAGCTCTTAGTTTTATTAATCTTCTCTAATGTTTTTCTGTTCTCTATTTCATTTATTTCTTCTCTTTATTTGCTTCCTTCTGCTAACTTTGATCTAAGTTGTTCACCCATATTTACTGAAGTATAGTTTATTTACAATATTATATTCATTTCAGGTGTACAATATAGTGATTCAATATTTTTATAGATAATACTCCATTTAAAGTTATTATAAAATATTGGCATTATTCTATGTGCTGTGCAATATATCTTTGTAGCTTATTTATTTTATACATAGTAATTTATACCTCTTAATGTCCCATAACTTGCCCCTCTCCACTTCCCTCTCCCCACTGGTAACCACTAGTTTGTTCTCTATATCTGTAAGTCTCTGTTTTGTTACCTCCATTCATTTGTTTCATTTTTTAAGATTTCACATATAAGTGAAAACATGCAGTATTTGTCTTTCTCTGTCTGACTTATTTCACTATGCATAATACCCATGAGGCCCACCCATGTTATTGCAAATGGCAGAATTTCATTCTTTTTATGGCTGACTCTTTAACATTTCTTTTAGAGTAGGTTAATATTGTTTAACTCAGTGTTTGTTTGTCTAAGTTCCTTATCTCTCTTTCAATTTTAAATGATAATCATGCTGTGTAGAGATTCCTAGGTTGCAGATTTTTCCCTTTCAACACTTTAAGTATATCATGCCACTTCATTCTGGTCTGCAGAGTTTCTGCAGAAAAATCAGCTGATAGCCTTATGGAGGCTCCCTTGTATATGACTTTTTCTCTTGCTGCCTTTGGAATTCTCTCTTTAACTTTTGCCATTTTAATTATGATATGTTTTGTTGTGGATCTGTTTGAGTTCATATTGGTGGAACCCTATGCTTCCTGTATCTAGATATCTGTTTCCTTCTTCAGGTTTGCTAAGTTTTCAGCCATAATTTCATCAAATCCATTTTCATCCCTTTCTTCCCTCTTCTCCTTCTGGGACGCCTATAATGCACATGTTGCTACATTTCATGTTATTCCAGAGATCTCTTAAAATATTCTCTTTTTAATTTCTCTTTCTGCTGTGATGATTGGGTGATTTTCATTATTCTACCTTCCAGATCACTTATGCATTCTTCTGTATCATCTAGTATGCTATTAATTCCTTCTAGTGTGTTTTCCGTTTCAGTTATTGTATTCTTTAGATCTGACTGGTTCTTTTTTATATTTTCTAGTTCCTCATTAAAATTCTCACTGTGTCCATCTATTCTCTTCCCTAAGTCAGTTAGCATTCTTATTATAAATGCTTTGAATGCTTTATCTGGTAAATTGTTTATTTCTGTTTCATTAGTTCTTTTTCAGCTGTTTTCTCTTGCTTTTTCAATTGAGAACAATTCCTCTGCTTTTTCATTTTGCTAAACTTTCTCTATCTCTATGAAATTAGGTGAAACTGTTACCTATTGTAGTCTTGAAGGGTCGTCTTTATGTGGGAGCATCCATACACAATCTGAATGTGCTCAGTGGATTTGGTGGGAGATCTGGATTTGATGCAAACACAAGTCACATATATCCTCAGCAATGGCCACCCTCATCCTGTTCAGATGCCATGCCAGATCCGAGCTGGCTTTGTCCCTCAAAACCATGTACTTCTTTTGGCCACAGCAGCTCTCACCCTAGTGTGGAGCTACACTATGGAGCAAGAGGGTCTGGAGTGGGCAGCTGGTGTGGGCTGGGGCACATGCTGGGTCAGTCTTGGGAATCCTGCCAGAGTCCCGGGCAGTTTCAATCCACTTCCTCTGCCTTAATTCATAAGTAAGCACACAAGTGTGTGCTTTTCATGAGTGGAGTCTACGTTTCTTACAGCCCTGTTGTCAGTCCCATTGTTTCTCAAACCAGCTAAGGGGACTCATCTTTCCAGTATCGGACCTCAATGCTGGGGTTCCCAATATGTGGTTTGCACTGCTCACTAGCCAGAGAGGATCTCAGAGGCTGTGTAATACAGCTCCTTTTCTGTGTCATCTCCCATGGATGAAGGTCCCAACCTGATCACTTCTCTTCTCTTTATACCTGATTCCATGTTGACCTTTCTTACAGCCTCAGTTGTATAAGTCTTCCTGACAGTCTCCTGTTTGTTTTCAATGAGAATTGCTCCACATGTAATGTATTTTTGGTGTGTATGTGGGGGAGGTGAGCTCCATGTCCTACTCCACAATCTTGATCTCTTTCCTTACAATCCACATATTTTTAATATTGTGTATCTATTAACATATTATTTTAGGTACAGTTCCAAATATTTTTGTCTTTTTTAAAAAATTAATCAATTAATTATTTATTTATTTTTGGCTGTGTTGGGTCTTTGTTTCTGTGCGAAGGCTTTCTCTAGTTGCGGCGACCGGGGGCCACTCTTCATCGCGGTGCGCAGGCCTCTCACCATCGCGGCCTCTCTTGTTGCAGAGCACAGGCTCCAGACGCGCAGGCTCAGTAATTGTGGCTCACGGGCTTAGTTGCTCCGCGGCATGTGGGATTTTCCCAGACCAGGGCTCAAACCCGTGTCCCCCGCATTGGCAGGCAGATTCTCCACCACTGCGCCACCAGGGAAGCCCGATATTTTTGTCTTTTAACCTTTAGAGTAGTGGTAAGTGATTTACATACCATCATTACAACATTAGATTATTCTGAGTTTGAGTATTTACTTACTTTTACCATTGTGTTTTATACTTTCATATGCTTTCATGTTACTAATTTGTGTTCTTTCATTTCAGCTGGATGAGCTCCTTTCAGCTTTTCTTGTGAGGCATGACTAGTTATGTTGAATTCCTTCAACTTTTGTTTGTCTGGGAATGTCTTTATCTCTCCTTCAGTTCTGAAGAACAACTTTACTGGGTATAACTTATTCTTGGTTGACAATTTTTTTCTTTTAGCTCTTTCAATATATCATCCCACTCTCTCCTGGTCTGCAAGACTTCTGTTGAGAAATACGCTTGTATACTTAAAAGATTTTCCTTGTATGTGATGTTTTTTTTCCTCTGTTTTTTTTTTTCAAAATTCTCTCCTTGTCTTTGGTTTTAGACAATTTTATTACAATTTGTCTTTGAGAATATCCTTTGGGTTGAATCTGTTTGGGAACCTAGGTGTTTCATGTACTTGGATTTTCACTTCTCCCCAGATTTAGGAAAGTTTCATCCATTATTTCTTTAAATAATATTTCTTCCCCTTTCTCCATCCCTTCTGTTTTGGGATTATCATAATGTATAAATTTCTTTTCTTGTTGGTATCCCATAGTTCATGTAGGCTTTCTTCACTCTTTTTCATTCCTTTTTCTTTGTCATCCTCTGTATTGATAATTTCAAAAGGTCTGTCTTCTACTTCAAAGATAGATTCCTTCTTTTGCTGGATCCATTTTGTGATTATTGTTCTCAAGTGCATTTTTCATTTCATTTATTGTATTTTCCAGCTCCAGAACTTCTGTTTATTACTTTTTATATTTCTATACCCCTGTTAAACTTCTCACCTCTTCATGTATTTTTCCCTGACTTTCTTAAGTTGTCTTTCTGTCTTTTCTTGTAGATCATTGAGTTTCCCAAAAACAGTTACTTTGAATTCTCTGTCAGGCAAATCATAAGATCTCTAGCTTTTGAGGGTCACTTATTGGGGAATTATGGTGTTCCATTGGTAGTGTCATGTTTCCTTGATTTTTCATGTTCCATGAAGTCTTTGCATTACTGTCTTTGTATTTGAGACTATAGTTGCCTCCTCCAATCTTTACTGACTGGCTTTGTGAGAGAAATATATTTATCTGTCAGCCTGCTAGGGATTCTGAAGCTTTCTCAGACCTTTTCTATGAATGTGGCTACTCCACACTTCTTGTTGTGAGTGAATCCTTAAGTTTGTATGTCTTTTCTCAATTCTGAAATATCAGACTGAGTGCTGACAGTCTCCTGTTTGCTTTCTGTATAGCTGTGATGAATGCCCAAGTTTGTGTGCTTTCTTCCAACCCTGCTGGTTTGGGCTCACTTCCTGCAGGCACTCATACTCACACCATCTGCAAAGACTCACACTCCCTGCTCATGGGGGTGCATATAGAGAGTTGCCCACAGGGACATGTTATCTGTTTGAGGTTAGTGGAGCATTGGGGGTGCCTGTGCATCAGTCGTGGGGTAACCTCAAGTGAAGCATCCCCAGCAGCTCAAGGGCATGTTTCCTGATACAGTTTGTGAAACAGTTAATAGGATCTGTGTTTCTCTTATGAGTTCCAAGCCCTGGATGCTGTGCTCCCAGTTTCACCTCACCCCTAAGATATGCAGATTACCTCAGCATTCTGGATGGGGTGATAAGGAGTTAGACCTCTTTGGCAGTGTACTATGCCGTTGGGAAAGCTAGGTGCTCCCTCACCAATCTCTCAGATCCCCCATGGGAGGAATCACAGGTTGAGGGACTCTATTTTGTCACTGAGCTGTGCTGAGTTGGGGAAGAGGTAATGTAGGTAAAGTGAAAGTGATACTCTTACCCTCCTCATTGTGTTCAATCTCAGACTTTTTGTTCCAACAGTGTGCTGGAACTTCTCCTCTGGACTCCTATAAACGTACTCTCATCCATGGGTAGTCAAAATCTGTGTCCTTTGGGTGGAAGATGGTAGAAAACTCCTATTCTGCTATCTTGTTGACATAATTCTTCTATCTATTTCTAACTGAATCAGTTTTTGGTAGTTTGTATCTTTCAAAGAATAGATCCATTTTAACTAAGTTGTCTATTTAACATAGTATTGTTAAGGGTGTTCTTTTATTAAGCATAATACTATAGGATCAGTGATGCTGTCTCCTTTTTCATTCCTCTTGTTCACAATTTGTGTCTTCTCTCCTTTTCTCTTGTTGAGCTTGGCTAGAGAATTATTAGTTTTATTCATTTTGTCTTAACCTGGTAAAATGGTATTGTCATAACTAATGAAATAGAGATAAATGGGATAGAAGCTTTTAGGTGAACTCTTTAGGAATAATTACATTTTGATTTTTCCAGACTTTTGGTAACTTGAAAACTTAGAATTTTGCTAAATTAATTTAAATGATGGGAATCCATTGAGGTCTAGATCACTTTTAATTAAGATAAAATATTGGAACACTGATTGCTAGACAAGTCTAAGTTTACCTGCTTTTGTTTTCTTATGAGAGAAAAACTAAAGATGTTTGCATTTATTAGACACATATCTTATACCATATTGAGGAAAGAAATTATGCTGTGAGAAAATATATGTTTTTAGAGGTTATAGAATATGTTCATAAGTTTGCCAATCAGAAAATACTGGTATGGTAAACAGTTCACAATTGCTTGCCTCTTAGTTTTCACTAGAGATTATTGTTTTTAAGGTTTAAAAATTGTAATATATATGTAATTAAAGCTACTAGAAATAATAAGGGAGGCATTTTAATACAGAAAGGAAGTAGGATATATGTTGTCAGTAAGAGAAGATATAAGGAATGGAAATATTTTTGTTAAGGGAAAAGAAAGTAATTTTTCCTGAGGCTGGTTATTTCTAAATGAGAAAAAAAATAAGGGAAAAGCTAATATGTATACAGAGAGTTGTAGAAGGTTTGTGGAAAAGAAACCTTGAGAAAAGAGTTTTATTCATGGTCAAGACTGCCTAAGATTAGATTTAATTTAATTAAGAAAATAAATTTTGTTATTAAAAGTAAGACTGGAGTTTGGCTTTATCTCCATGTCAAGAGAAAAAAATTTTCTTAGACTACTGAGCTGCTTTAGATAAAATTCTAAATTGAAGTTCTTTTGACCTCTAGCTAACTTTGGTATGCTTCAGAGGGTCCTTGAGGCATCTCAGAGAGAAATATTAAACTAATTACCATTATTTGGTATGTTAAACTACATGGGGAAAATAGTCAGATAACTGATGATAAACATTCTTAGTTTATACTCTATGGATAAATGTCATTAACATAAATGTTCTATATAAAATTTCTAAAATTTTGATCTGTCCTGGTATAATGTTATCAGTCATAGTTCTCATTATTATCTTAAAATGTATGTTAAATGTTAAAATGTTGGTTAAGCTTCTTTGTCAATTGCTTTGTAATCAGATCTCTAACCGTGCCTTTTAATTTTTTTGTCATTCACAGACAGTTATTATTTCACTCTGATGCTTTTGCAAAAATGCTTCATCTTCAAGAAGATTCCTAGAAGGGACTTTTTGACAAGTACAAGTTTCTGATAACTTTCAGATCATACTGCTGAACTGAGTAACAAATTAAAGAATTCTAACAGAAACCCTGATGGTTTCATAAAGCTGTTAATAAAAGATTAAGATCAAGGATTAGTTACATATGATTGAGTGAACTGATGAACAAAGTTATAATTTTCATGTTTTTTGTCTGAAATATTACTGCGTTTTAATCTATGTTTTCCAGATATAAGGAAACCTTTCCCTTCAAACTAATTATGACTCACAGCAACTTGGTGAATTATACCTTTGTAAGCAGAATTGAAACATTTATCTCTTCTCTCTACCTAATCCCTCCAGAAATTAGAAACTCTTAGGTTCCCAGAAGCCTTATCAGGTTAATAAGAACGTTCACATCCTGACAGGTACAGGAATCTCAAGATA
Source organism: Eschrichtius robustus (assembly GCF_028021215.1). NCBI lineage: Eukaryota > Metazoa > Chordata > Mammalia > Artiodactyla > Eschrichtiidae > Eschrichtius > Eschrichtius robustus. Next base: position 64,768,897 of record NC_090845.1, on the reverse strand, counting down.
TTTTGGGGACCTCAAGAAGAGAAGGATTCACCCATATCTATAGATATTACAGGTAAAATATAATGGCAAGTCCTTGACATAAATTTCCTGGGCTTGAAAGGCCTTTTATAAAAGTTCAATCTGAGATTCCTTATGAAAAGTTCCAGCATAGTCAATTTAAAAGAGCCTATATGATCAATTAACCAGAAATATTTTGCAAATAATTAGTCTTAATTTGGCTATATTTGGTAGAAATGAGGGTAATTTTAGAGAGGAAAATATGTTTTGGTGAATATTAAATTCTAGTTTTGTTAATTGAGGTCTGTATTTACTGCCTAAGACTCACTTCCCAGGTAGCTCCTTGCTGTTATGTTATATTATTGTAAAGTTTAATTGAATTGTTAAAAGACATTTTATGTTTGTTTCTTAAGCCTATCACTGTAATCTATCTTTGGATGAAGATCAGATGCCCCATAACATGCAACCAGGGGATTATGAATCCTTGAAAAGACATCCTTTAAAGGACTGTCTCCAACCTAGCTAAAGGGATCCTCATCAGGTATTCTTAAGTAGTTCATGAACAGTAAAATTGAAGGGACTTGACTCCTGAATTCAGATTTACCACTTGAGAAGGGCCTCTACCTTGGACTGATCTATAGAAAGGACTTCTGACCCCCCAAAAGAGCCACACCAGAATGAGAAGACAGCAATTGTACACAGCTGACCCAAGAATATGGACCACACATGTGAGACCCATCCTATTAATTCATTTGAACAGTTTACCAAATGTTTATCTTCCTATCAAACTGAAAGTTATTGTTTTACTTCTAGCTAAACTTTTGCTCTGATGTGCAGGATGGAAAGAAAATTCTCTAGTAAAATTGTCATAGAGTATAGCTATTCACGACAAGTATTACTGCTTGCTTTAAGTCTACTGCTAAAAGCATATGCACAATGTTTTGTGACTATTCTGTATAACTGATAAAATGTATAGCCTATAAAATATTTCCCCATTAGCATACCTCTGTGCTTGTTCACTGTGTCTGATTAGTTTTCCCCCAACATGAATAACTAGGCAAATGTTTGTAAACAAAAAGCAGGCTTAGCACCAAGAGACACGATGGACCCAGGGTAGGCAACAACAGCCCTGGCACCAAGGGACAAATGTTTTGATCATCAATGCTCTCTATTGAAAGATTTGCAATCAAAAGGAGAAAATGATGGAGAAAATGTTCCATATTGAAGTAGGGGGAAGTCATTCTGGCTTATACATGATTTAACCTAAACCAGAACAGCCTCCTTTGTGGCCTGGCAAACATACATTGTGCATCTGCTTTAACCATTGAAAAAAATTCATTTAAAAGTCCAGATGAAGTAACTGTGGTTCAGGCATGAAAATGAAGCTGGGTGGCCATTGTGAATGTGGTTTCAAACATGTTCCTGTATTACTGAGAACTTGAATTTTTTGAACTGTATAAGACTCAAGGACACCACCAGGCATTCTCAAAACAATATCTTCTAGCAGCTGTCAACTGCAACCTTATGGTCTCAAGGTCTCCTCTTATAACTATGAAACCTTTCTCTTACTTTACAAATAGTAGTGGCAAATGATACAACTCAGGCCATAGCCTTTCAACAGAGGGCGCTAGATTCTTTAGCTGGAATAGTACTAGACAATAAAATTACTTTAAGTTATATTTTAGCAAAGAAAAAAAGAAATATAGTGGCCAGTATAGTGGCCAGTAGCTCCTGTTCTATATAAAATGCCCTTGGATATGTTGAAACCCAAATAAATAAAATAAATCAAAAGCCTACTTGGTTACAAAATATATGTAAAGAGGACCCACTTCAAAACATTTTTTCCTGGTTGCCATCTCGAATAGGTGAACTCTTTTGGGGAATACTACAGGGTGAATTTTGATCATTATCCTTATTGCAATAAGTCTACTAATTTTCAAATGTTTTTCCAGGGGCTGTGACAAAGCAATCAAAGAGAGAGGTAATGTTTTCATAATAAAAAATATTGATGCTAAGCCTGGGACTCAAGAATTCTTTGAAATGAAAGTCAATGGCTTCCTCTCTTCTAATCTTGAAAAATTGATTTTGCCCCCATTCAGCAAGAAGTAGCCAGAGCAGTTGTTGCCCTTGCTCCCCTCAGGATTGAGGAGTATCAAAGTAAAGCAGGGATTGAAACCTATCAGGGCTCTATGAGGCCTTCCCAGGGACAGACCCCTGTGTCCCCTGCCTCTTGTTTGTAGAAAAACTTTAGCCTTCTAAGCCTTCCCTGAGTTCCAAAGAATGAATTTAATCAGAGAAGTGAGAAAATGTGGAAACAAAGAAAAGCAACCAAACAAGACAAAATAATACCTATAGTTATTTTAAATTATTGTCTTTTAACTTTTATGCTAGATAATGAAAATTATTACATACCACTGTTACATTATTAGGGTATTCTAAATTTGATTATATATTTATCTTTACCAGTGAGTTTTATACTTTGATATGTTTTCATGTTGTGACTTAGCATCTTTTCATTCAAATTTGAAGGACTCCCATTTGCATTACCTTCAAGGCAGGTCTAGTTGTGGTGAACTCCATTAGCTTTTATTTGTCTAGGAATGTCTTTATCTCTCCTTATTTCACTTATTAATTTTTATTTTATATTGGAGTATAGTTGATTTACAATGTAGTGTTAGTTTCAGGTGTACAGCAAAGTTATTCAATTATATATACATATAATTATTCTTTTTCAGATTCTTTTCCCACTTAGGTTATTACAGAATATTAGAGTTCCCTGTGCTGTATCCTTGTTGATTATCTATTGTATACATAGTAATGTGTATATGCTAGTACCAAACTTCTAATTTATCCCCCTCCAACCTTTCACCTTTGGTAACCATAAGTTTGTTTTCTAAGTCTGTGACTCTCTTCTTGTTTCTGAAGGAGAGTTTTGCTGGATATACTGTTCTTTGTTGGCATTTTTTTCTTTTAGTACTTTGAATATATTATTCCACTCCCTAATGGTTTGCAATGTTTCTGCAGAAAAATACTCTTTTGGCCCTATGAGGGTTCACTTTTCTGTGATGAATTTTCTCTTGCTGCTTTAAAAATTCTATGTCTTTGATTTTAAAATTTTGATTTTAATGTGTCTTGATATAATCTTCTTTGGATTGATCTTGCTTGACTTCCTTTGAGCTTCTTGTACCTAGATATGCATACCTCTCCTAAGATTAAAGAAGTTCTCAGCTACTAACTCTTTTTTTAAAAATTAATTTTTATGAGGTAACATTGGTTTCTAACTTTATATAATTTTCATTTGTACAACATTATATTTCTACTTCTGTGTACCCTATGGCATGCTCACCACCAAAACTTTCATTTCCACCCATCACCATGCAACTAATCCCCTTAACCTTTTTCACCTCCCCCCATCCCACCCCTACCCCTTCCCCTCTGGTAACCACTACTCTGTTCTCTGTATCTACCTACTTGGTTTTTTTGTTTGTTTTAGTTTGTTCATTTGTTTTATTATTTTGTTTGTTTTTTTATATTCCACATATAAATGAAATCATATAGTATTGTCTTTCTCTGTCTAACTTATTTCACTTAGTGTAATATCCTCAAGGTCCATCCATGTTGACACAAATGGCAAGATAACATAACATGTTTTTTATGGCAAGGTTTTATATATATATACACATATATGTATGTGTATATATATATATATATATATGTATATATATATGATTACATGTTCTTTATCCATTCATCCATTAATGGGCACATATCTTGGCTATTGTAAATGATGCTGCAATGTATATAGGGGTACACATATTTTTTTGAATTAGTGTTTTCATATTCTTTGGATAAATACCCAGAAGTGGGATAGCTGGATTAGATGGCAATTCTATTCTTAGCTTTTTGATGAATCTCCATACTGTCTTCTGTAATGGCTGCACCAATTTATATTCCCATCAACAGTCTGTGAGGGTTCCCTTTTCTCCACATCCTCACCAACACTTGTTATTTCTTACCTTTTTGATAATAGCCAGTCTAACAAGCATGAAGTGATATCTCATTGTGGTTTTGATTTGCGTTTTCCTAATATTTAGTGATGTTGAACACCATTTCATGTGCTTATTGGCCATCTGAATGTCTTTAGATTAATGTCAATTCAGCTTCTCCACTCATTTTAATGAGGTTGCTTGGTTTTTTAATTGTTGACTTGTATGAGTTTTTTATATATTTTGAATATTAATCCCTTATCACTTGCAAATATTTTCTCTCATTCAGTAAGTTGTCTTTTTGTTTTATTGATGGTTTCCTTTGTTCTGCAGAAGATTTTTAGTTTGATGTAGTCCGAATTGTTTATTTTTGTTTCTGTTTCCCTTGCCTGAGTAGGCATATCCAGAGAGATATTTCTAAGACCAGTGTCAAAGAGTGTACTGCCCATATTTCCTTCTAGGATTTTTATGGTTTCAAGTCTTAAATTCAAGTCTTTAATCCATTTTGAGTTGATTTTTGTATATGGTGTAAGAAGACAGTGATCTTATCTACCTCATCCCAATGAGCACAATCCCCATGCTCTTGGGCCTCATGGCCTAGCTGTCCAAGGGGATCCCCACCTTACTTTGGTTTCTCCAACCAAATAGTTGGTATCCACTAGGTCCAGTGCCCCAGGGCTGTCACACATACATGATTCTCCTTAGGTGCACTTCTCCTTCCTTCTCCTTCTCAACCTCCAATGCATTTGCCTTCTTGCTAGCTCTGGTGGAGTCCTGTCTCTTCACACCAATGTACTTTAGTCTCCCTGGGACTACCCTTACAAATCACTAAACAGAACCACCATCTGTCTCTCTGCCCCTCATGTAAAGAGAGTGTGGTATTCGTCTCCATTATGTTGAGAGTAGATCTGCTACTATTCCTCATGGGGACTGAGCTAGTCACCACTGCATTGGGCACACAATGACAAATTATTAAGGCAAACACCAAACTGTCAGCCACTACACCAAAGTCTAGTCTTAATGCAACAACAACATGGTTTTTTAGCATAGATGGTTTTGGATAACCGTTTAGCTTTAGATCACTTACTGGCCAAGGAAGGAGGTGTATACACTTGCTGTAAAGGGCACCACCTACTCCATGTATATTAATAATTCTGGACAAATTCAGACAAATTTACAAAAGATGGCCCAACAGGTACAAGTATTCTATAATCTCACCCAAGTTTTTAATCAAATACCTACCTTAACCTTATCCAAGGGCTTTGATTTATTTTCTTGGCTGGACCCCAACAAAGGGGGGGGCTGGTTATGGACAGAAATTCAAACTATTGTTTGTTTGTCTATTGATGTTGTTAACTGACATTTTTGCTTTGCTCAAATGTTTCATGTGCTGGGTGACCAAAACTCTGCCATTGGCTTTTAATATTTCCACCATCCAGACAGTGCCCATGATGTCTAGGCATTATGGAGTCAATTGTTATGAGAAAACAGCTACTTTGAGTTGCTGCCTAGGCATTTTGCAGTATGACAACCCTGCTCACACTCAGAGTCTGGACATTGGATAAGGACCTGAGATTAGGATTCCTGTCACAAATTCCTGCTTGGCTTTTCTCAAGGGCACATTTTAAAATAACCACTTATCTTTGAGCTCATGAAAAGTTAGTGACCTCTGCCCCCAACCACGTTATAAGTAATGACACTCTGCTCTTTATCTCCTGTTGGCTCATGACCTGGGACTGAAGACTGCCTTGCCCCAGCTCATTGTGTCTCCCATTCATTTACTGGATTTATAAGTAATAAATCTTGTGACTTCCTTTGTGTGGTTGTTTTCAAAACTGCACCTTCAGTCAAAACGACCCTGGGGTTTTTACTTCCCAAAAGTGGGAAATTGGACACTGAGGGAGCTACCTGCCAACACCATGTGGGTAGCTTGTACCTCCTTATTCAGCAGGCCATTGTCTTCATATTCTTTTGTTTGTTTGTTTGTTTGTTTTTATTATTTTTATTTTATTTATTTTTTGGCTGCGTTGGGTCTTGGTTGCAGCACGTGGGATCTTTGTTGCGGCTTGTGGGATCCTCCATTGCAGCGTGCATGCTCCTCATTGTGGCACACAGACTTCTCTCTAGTTGTGGCATGCTGGCTCCAGAGTGCGTGGGTTCTGTAGTTGTGGCATGCTGGATCCAGGGAGTGTGGACTCTGTAGTTGTGGCATTTGGGCTCTCTAGTTGTGGCCTGTGTGCTCAGTAGTAGTGGCACACGGGCTTAGTGGCCCCATGGCATGTGAGATCTTAGTCCCCAACGAGGGATTGAACCTGCATCTCCTGCATTGGAGGTGGATTCTTAAACACTGGGCCACCAGGGAAGTCCCTGTCTTCATATTCTTAATTTAATACACCAGCTATAGACCACCCAACACAGAAATGTGTGGTGCAGAAAAAAATATTTGAAGAATTGGCACCTAAAATTTTTTGGTGAAAGACATAAACCAAGAAGCTGAAAAACAAAACAAAAAAATAAGTCCCAAGAACACATCATAATAAAAAAACTGAATACTAATGACAAATAAAAAATCTTTAAAACTTACATATAAAAATGACACATTACATATAAAAGAGCTTATAAATGTATTTCTGTTGGGTATATATCTAGTAGTTGAATTACTGGATCAATATGTATGCATGTGTACAACTTTACTATCCACTGTAAAATAGTTTTAAAAAGTGGTTACACCAATACACAATCCCACCAGAAGTATATGAGAGTCTATTACATTCACAGTCTCACTAAAACTGATATCTCTTCATTTTGCCTCTTCTACTGGATGTGTAGTTGAATTCTGTTGTGCTTAAATTGATTTCCATTTTGAAATTTTTTGGATTATTTTTAATGGATTAACACATGATAAATTTCAATCAGTGTTCCATGAGCAATTGAAAATAATGTGACTTCATTCATTTATGGGTGCATTTTTGATATATGTCCATTTATGGGTGCATGGTTGATATATGTCCATCAGCCTTGAGAGGAGTGTATAAAATATTTTCACAAAGATTTTGGATGTGTCTATTCCTACTTTTAGATCTATAATTTTTTTGCATACATTTTGAAACTTATTGATGCATACAGTTTAGTTATGACATATACTTGGAGTACTGACAACTATATCAGTATGAAATGTCTCTATCTCTAGAAATACTTCTGATCTTGTAGTCGATTTTGTCTGATACTAGTATAGCTACAGTAGCTTTCTCTTTATTAATGCTTGCATTATACATAACATATCCAGTATTTTTATAGATTTAACTCCATTAAAAATTATTACAGATAATTGCTATAATTTCCTGAGCTTATATATTTTATATATAGTAGTTTGTATCTCTTAATTCCATACACCTAACTTGCCCCTCCCCCTTCTCTCTCCCATCTGGTACCACTAGTTTGTTTTCCGCGTCTGTGAGGCTGTTTCTGTTTTGCATCTACATTAGTATGTATTACTTTTTAGATTCCACATATAAGTGATATCATAAAGTATTTGTCTTTCTCTGACTTATTTCACTAAACATATTCTTCTCTAGATCCATCCATGTTGCTGTAAATGGCAGAATTCCATTATATTTTTATGGCTGAGTAATATTCCACACACACACACACATATGCACACCACATCTTTTCAGTTCATCTGTTGATGGGCACTTGGGTGGCTTCCATATCTTGGCTATTGTAAATAGTGCTGCTATTAACATTGGGGTACATGTATCTTTTTGAATTAGTGTTTCTAGTTTTTGTGGATATATACCCAGGAGTAAAATTGCTGGATGACATGTTAGTTCTATTTTTATTTTTTTGAGGGATCTCCACACTTTTTTCCTTAGTGGCTACACCAACTTACATTCTTACCAACAGTGTACAAGGAATCCTCTTCCTCCTCATCCTCCCCAACATTTGTTATTTTTAGATTTTTGATGATAGACATTCTGAGAGGTGTGAGGTGATCTTGATTTTTGACTTAAATTTCTCCAATAATTAGCCATGCTAAGCACATTTTCATGTACCTATTAGCTATCTGTATGTTTTCTTTGGGAAAAAAAAGTCTATTCAGGTATTCTGCCAATTTTTATTGTGTTATTTGGGTTTTTTTGATATTGAGTTGTATGAGCTGTTTATGTATTTTGGATACTAACCCCTTGTCAGTCATATCATTTGCAAATATTTTCTCCCATTCCATTGATTGGCTTTTCGTTTTGTCAATGGTTTCACTTTTCTAAACAAAACTTTTAATTTTAATTAGGTTCCATTTGTTTATTTTTGCTTTTATTTATTTCCCCATTGGAGACAGGTGCAAAAAAATATTGACATGGTTTATGTCAAATTGTGTACTGCCCCTGTTTACTTCTAGAAGTTCTATGTTTTCTCATCTTACACTTAGGTCTTTAATCCATTTTGAGTTTATTTTTGTATATGTTGTGAGGAAGTGTTCTAATTTCATTCTTTTACATGTAGCTCTCTAGTTTTCCCAGCACCACTTATTGAGGTGAATGTTTTTTATTCATTGTATATTCTTGCCTCTTTGTCGTAGATTAATTGGCCATAGGTGCATGGGTTTATTTCTGGGCTCTCTATTCTGTTCCAATGATCTATGGGTCTGTTTTTGTGCCAGTGCCATGCTTTTTTGATTACTGTAGCTTTGTAATATAATCTAAAGTCAGGGAGAGTGATACCTCTAGCTTTGTTCTTTTTTCTAAAGATTGACTTGGAAATTTGGGGACTTTTGTTGTTCCACAGGCATTTTAGGATTATTTGTTCTAGTTCAGTGGAAAATGCCATGAGTATTTTGACAGAGATTGCATTAAACCTGTAGATTGCTTTGGGTAATATGCCATTTTAACAATATTAATTCTTCCAATCCAAGAACATGGAATATCTTTCCATTTCTTTGTCTCATTTTCAAATTCCTTCATCAACATTTTATAGTTTTGCAGAGTATAGTTCTTCCACCTCCTTGGTTAAGTTTATTCCTAGGTATTTTATTCTTTTTGATGCAATTTTAAAGCTACAGTTTTCTTGCTTTTTCTTTCTGATAGTTCATTATAAGTGTATAGAAAAGCAACATATTTCTGTATATTGATTTTGTACTCTAAAATTTTACTGAATTCATTTATTATTTTTAATAGATTTTTGGTGGAGACTTCAGGGTTTTCTATATATAGTATTATGTCATCTGCAAATAGTGACAGTTTTACTTCTTCTCTTCAAATTTGCATGTGTTTTATTTCTTTTCCTTGTCAAATTGCTGTGGCTAGAACTTCAAACTATGTTAACTAGAAGTAGTGAGAGTGTACATCTTTGTCTAGTTCTTCGTTTTAAGGGAAAAGTCACTGTTGAGCATTATTTTAGCTGTGGATTTCTCATTAATGGTCTTTAATATGTTGAGATATATTCCCTCTATACCAGCTTTGATGAGAGTTTTTATCATGGATGGATGGTAAATTTTGTCAACTGATTTTTCTGTATCTATTTAGATGATCATATGTCTTTTATCCTTCGTTTTGTTCATGTGGCTTACCACATTGGTTGATTTACGTATGTTGAACCATCTTTGTGACCTAGGAATGAATACAACTTGATCATGGTGTATAATCATTTGTACATATTGTTGGACTTGCTTTGTTAATATTTAGTTGAGAATTTTTACATCTATCTATATTCATCAGAGATATTGGCTTGTAATTTTCTTTTGTTGTAGTATCTTTGTCTGGTTTTGGTATCAGGCTAATTGTGGCCTCCTAGAATGAATTTGGGAGTGTTCCAGTCTCTTCAATTTTTTAGAATAGTTTGAGAATAATAGGTATTACCTCTTCTTTATATGTTTGTTAGAATTCCTCTGTGGAGCAGTCTGGTCCTGGACTTTTTTTGCTGGGAGATTTTTTCCTTACAAATTCATTTTCACTACTAGTGATCTGTCTGTTCAGATTTTCTATTTCTTCTTGATTCAGATTTGGAAGGTTCTATGTTTCTAGAAATTAGTCCATTTCTTCTGTTGTACAATTCTTTGGTATAACTGTTTATAGTATTCTCTTTTGATTTTTTGTATTTCTGTGGTTTTGGTTGTTATTTCTCCTCTTTCATTTCTTATTTACTTTATTTGGGTCCTCTTTTTCTAAGAGCCTGGCTAAAGGTTTATCCATTTTGTTTATCTTTTTTTAAAAAAGCAGCTCTTGATTACACTGATCTTCTTTTTTTTTTGGTCTCTATTTTATTTATTTCTCTCTGCTCTTTATTATTTCCTTCCTTCTGCTGACTTTGGGCTTTATTTTTCTAATTCCTTTAGATGGAAGGTTAGGTTGTTTATTTGAAATTCTTTAATTTGTTTAGATGGAAGGTTAGGTTGTTTATTTGATATTTTTCTTCTTTCCTTGGGGTAAGCTTATATTGCTATAAACTTCCCTCTTAGAACTGCTTTTGTTGTGTCCCATAGGTTTTGAATCATCTTGTTCATTTTTATTTGTCTCTAGGTTTTTTTTTTAATTTCCTCTTTGATTTCTTCAGTGATCCATTGGTTGTTTAGTAGCATATTGTTTAGCCTCCATGTGTTTGTGTTTTTTGCAGTTATTATACTTGATTTCTAGTCTCATAGCATTGTAATCAGAAAAGATGCTTGAATGATTTCAATTTTCTTAAATTTAGCAAGAGTTGTTTTGTGGCCTAGAATGTGATCTATCCTGGAGAATGCTCTATGTGCACTTGAAAAAATGTGTATTCTGTTGTTTTTAGATGGAATGTCCTGTAGATATCAATTCAGTTCAACTGTTCAATTGTGTAGTTTAAGACCACTGTTGCCTTATTGATTTTCTGTCTGGATTATCTATTCCTGATGTAAGTGGGGTGTTAAAGTCTGCCTCTGTTACTGTATTTTTGTCAATTTCTCTTTTTATGTCTGTTAATATTTGTTTTATATATTTAAGTGCTCCAGTATTAGGTGCATATATGTTAATAAAAGTTATATCCTTTTCTGGCATCGATCCCTTATCACTATATAATGTCCTTTTTTGTCTTTTCTTATAGACCTTGTTTTAAAGTCTACTTTGTCTGATATGAGTATTGTTACCACATTTCTTGTCATTTCCATTTGCATGAAATATTGTTTTCCATCCCCTCATTTTCAGTCTGTGTGTGTGTTTAGTTCTGAAGGGAGTCTCTTGTAAGCAGCACATACATGGGTCTTGTTTTTTAAATCCTATCAGCCACCCTACATCTTTTGATTAGGGCACTTACTCCACTGATATTTAAAGCAATTATTGTTAGCTATGTACTTATTGACATTTTATTATTTGTTTCTCATTGTTTTTGTAGTTATTCCATGTTATTTTCTTCTTCTTTTGTTTTTTCGCCTATGGTTTGATGATTTTCTCTAGTAGTATGCTAGTGTTCCTTTCTCTATTATTTTTGTGTATCTCTTGTAGCTTTTTGATTTGTTGTTACCATGGTGTTTATGTATGTTGACATGTAACTATATCTATTTGTTTTAGACAGGTAGTCCTTTAAGTTCAAATACAGTCTAAACAATCTACAATTTTTACTTCCCTCCCCCACATTTTGTTTTTGATATCATATTTTACATTGTCATGCTTTTCCTTTTACTGCTTGTTGTAGTTATAGTTGATTTTACATTTTTTGTGTTTTATTCTTCATACTAGTTTAATTAAGTGGTTGACCCTTAGCCATTATTATACATTTGCCTTTACTAGTGCTATTTTTCCTCTCTTATAAATACTTACTTTTTGTTAAAGCCTTTTCTTTTCCATTGAGAGAAGACCCTTTACCATTTCTTTTAGGATCAGTTTGGTATTGATAAACTATTTTAGTTTTTGCTTCTCTGAGAAGTTCTTCATCCCTCCTTCAATTCTAAATGATAATCTTGCTGGTTAGAGTATCTTGGGTTGCTGGTTTTTCCCATTCAGCAGTTCAAATATGTCATGCCACTCCCTTCTGGCCTGAAAATTTTCTACAGAAAAATCAGATTATACTTTTATGTTTGTTCCCTTGTCTATGACAGTTTGTTTTTCTCTTGCTGATTTTAGAATTTTCTCTTCATCTTTAACTTTGCATTTTTAATTGTGATATGTCTTGCAGTTGGTCTTGTTGGTTTCATCTTTTTGGGACCCTCTGTGCTTCTGTTTCTTTCTTCAGTTTGGGAAGGTTTCAGCCATAATTTCATTAATATGTTTTTGACACCTTCCCTTTTTCTTTTCCTTCTGGGACTACTAAATGCAAATGTTGGTATGCTTGATGTTATTCCAGAGATTCCCTGAACTTGATCTAATTTTTTAAAATTTATTTTTCTTTTGGCTGTTCCAATTGGGTGAGTCATTATTCTATCTTATTCATTCCATCTAGTGTGTTTTTCATTTTGATTATTGTATTCTTCAGTTCTGACTAGTTCTTTTTATATACTTTCTGGTTCCTTGTTAAAATTCTCACTATGTTCATCTATTCTTTTCCCTCATTCAGCTAGCATTCTTGTTACTAATGCTTTGAATTATTTATCTGGTAAATTGTCTATATCTGTTCTATTTGTTTTTTTTCCCAGGGATTTTCTCTTGCTCTTTCAATTTTGACTAATTACTCTGTCTTCTCATTTTACTTAACTTTTTCTATCTCTATGAAATTAGTGAAAGTTATCTATTGTGGTCTTTAAAGATAAGAGGTTTATAACCTTTATAAGAGGTTTCTTTATATGAGAATGTTACTGTATAGTCTGTGTGTGCCCAGTGGTTTTGGTGGGAGAGCTGTATTTGACATGACCACAATCATCTTTCCTAAGGGTCTGCTGGCAGCTATCACCTTAGTAGGAAGTCAGGTGGAGATGGAGGAGGTAGGGCCTTAGCCAGGTGTGAGCAGGAGATTCTCCTATGCTCAGTGGCTTTCATTGCACTATCTGGGGCAGAGTCTTGTCCCAAGTTCCTGGAGCAGAAGACCATAAGGTAGAGTCTGAGCCACCTCAGTTCCCTTCAAATGTGTGCTCACCCTATCCCAGCACCATCATCCTCACTCCAGAAGGGAGCAGCACTAGAGTAAGAGTGGCTGGAGTGGGTTCTCAGTGTAATCAGGCTTGGGCTGTGCTGGTCCAGCCACCATCAGAGATCCAGACTGCCTCTTATGTGCCACCTGTGTAAGTGCGAGTAGTGGCTGACACGCCCTGCTCAGATGCCCTTTTGGGTCTGAGCTGCCTCTATGTCTCACAGCCTAACCCTCACCCCAGTGTGGAGCTGCTTCATGAAGTAAGTGGGGTTGGAACATTTGCTCAGCCCATGCTGGGGTGCATGCTGTGGTGGTCACAAGTAAATGGCCAGCCTCTGGTGCAGTTTTCACCCTCCCTTTCTGCCTTGCTTTGGGAGCAATCCAGTTTGTATGTGTTCCTCATGAATGGAGACCAGGTTTCCCACAACCCTTCTGTTAGTACTACCAGCCCTCCAATCAGCCAGGGGCTCATCTTCCTTGTGTCAGTCCCCAGAACTTGGGCATCCAATGTGTGGCTCAAACTGCTTATGCCCCAAGGAGGATATCTACCTGTGTAATCTCCCTTTTCCTCTGAGTCACCACCCAAGAGCACAGGTCCAAAACTGATTGCTTCTCTTTCTTTCCTACCCAATTCCATGTGGATCTTTCTTACAATCTTGGTTGTATAAGAGTCATTCTGCCAGTCTCCAGTTAGTTTTCAGTAAGAATTGTTCCATATGTATATGTATTTTTGATGAGTTTGTGGGAGGAGGTGAGTTTTGCATCCCCCTACACCACCATCTTGATCTCCCTCTGATCATATGATTTTTCTTTCATTCAATTAATGTTGTGTATCACATTTATTGATTTTTGTATTTTGAACTATTCTTGCTTCCCAGGAATAAATCCCACTTGATCATAGTGTATGATTTTTTAAATATACCATTGAATTCAATTTGCTAGTGTTTTAGTTAAAACTTCTTGCATCTATATTCATCAGAGTCACTGGCCAGTCATTTTCTTTTCTTCTAGTGTTCTTATCTGGCACTAATTTAGGGTAATGCTGGCCTTGCATAATGAGTTTGGAAATGTTAGTCCTCTTTAATTTTTTGGAATAGTTTGAAAAGGATTGGCATTTATTCTTCTGTAATTTTTTTGTAGAATTCACCAGTAAAACCATCTGATCCTGGGCTTTTTGTTGGGAGGTTTCTGATTACAAATTTAGTCTCTTTAATTGCTATTGTTCTGCTCAAATTTTATATTTCTTCAAGATTCAGTACTGGGAGGTTGTACATTACTAGGAATTTGTTCGTTTATTCTAGGCTACCCAACTTGGTGCATTTTTTTTTTGTAATATTTTCTTACGGTATTTTGCATATATGTGATATTAATTGTAATGTTAAAAATTTAAATTCCTTTGGATAAATAGCAAGACAGTGATTTCTGGATTATATGCTAACAGTTTATTTTTTTAAACATCTTTATTGGAGTATAATTGCTTTACAATGCTGTGTTTGTTTCTGCTGTATAACAAAGTGAATCAGCTATAAGTACACATATATCCCCATACCCCTCCCTCTGGCATCTCTCTCCCACCCTCCTTAACCCACCCTTCTAGGTGGTCACAAAGCACTGAGCTGATCGCCCTGTGCTATGCAGCAGCTTCCCACAAGCTCTCTATTTTACATTTGGTAGTGTATATATGTCAATGTTACTCTCTCACTTCATCCCAGCTTACCCTTGCCCCTCCCTGTGTCCTCAAGTCCATTCTCTACGTCTGCATCTTTATTCCTGTCCTACCCCTAGGTTCATCAGAACCGTTTTTTGTTTTTAGATTCCATATATATGTGTTGGCATATAGCATTTGTTTTTCTCTTTCTGACATATTTCACTCTGTATAACAGACTCCAGATCCATCCACCTCACTACAAATAACTCAATTTCGTTTCTTTTTATCGCTGAGTAATATTCCATTGTATTTATGTGCCACATATTCTTTATCCATTCATCTGTCAGTGAGCACTTAGGTTGCTTCCATATCCCGGCTATTGTAAATAGTGCTGCAATGAACATTGTGGTACATGACCCTTTTTGAATTACGGTTTTCGCAAGTATATGCCCAGTAGTGGGATTGCTGGGTCATATGGTAGTCTTATTTCTAGTTTTTTAAGGAACGTCCATACTATTCTCCATAGTGGCTGTATCAATTTACATTCCCACCAACAGTGCAAGAGGGATCCCTTTTCTCCACACTCTCTCTAGCATTTATTGTTTGTAGACTTTTTGATGATGGCCATTCTGACTGGTGTGAGGTGATACGTCACTGTAGTTCTGATTTGCATTTCTCTAATGATTAATGATGTTGAGCATCCTTTCATGTGTTTTTTGGCTACCTGTATATCTTCTTTGGAGAAATGTCTATTTAGGTCTTCTGCCCATTTTTGGATTGGGTTGTTTGTTTTTTTGATATTGAGCTGCATGAGCTGCTTGTAAATTTTGGACATTAATCCTTTGTCAGTTGCTTCATTTGCAAATATTTTCTCCTATTCTGAGGGTTGTCTTTTCATCTTGTTTATGGTTTCCTTTGCTGTGCAGAAGCTTTTAAGTTCCATTAGGTCCAATTTGTTTAATTTTGTTTTTATTTCCATTCCTCTAGGGGGTGGGACAAAAAGCATCTTCCTGTGAATTTTGTCACAGAGTGTTCTGCATATGTTCTCCTCTAAGAGTTTGATAGTGTCTGGCCTTACATTTAAGTCTTTAATCCATTTTGACTTTATTTTTGTGTATGGTGTTAGGGGGTGTTCTATTTTCATTCTTTTATATGTAGCTGTCCAGTTTCCCAGCACCACTTATTGAAGAGGCTGTTTTTTCTCCATTGTATATTCTTTCCTCCTTTGTCAAAGATAAGGTGACCATATGTGCGTGGGTTTATCTCTGGGCTTTCTATCCTGTTCCATTCATCTATATTTCTGTTTTTGTGCCAGTACCATACTGTCTTGATTACAGTAGCTTTGTAGTATAGTCTGAAGTCAGGAAGCCTGATTCCTCCAGTTCCGTTTTTCTTTCTCAGGATTGCTTTGGCTATTTGGGACCTTTTGTGTTTCCATACAAATTGTGAAATTTTTTGTTCTAGTTCTGTGAAAAATGCCAGTGGTAGTTTGATAGGGATTGCATTGAATCTGTAGATTGCTTTGGGTAGTATAGTCATTTTCACAATGTTGATTCTTCCAATCCAAGGACATGGTATATCTCTTTATCTGTTTGTATCATCTTTAATTTCTTTCATCAGTGTCTTATAGTTTTTTGAACAGTCCTTTTGTTTCCTTAGGCAAGTTTATGCCTAGGTATTTTATTCTTTTTGTTGCAATGGTAAATGGGAGTGTTTCTTTAATTTCTCTTTCATATTTTTCCTCATTAGTGTGTAGGAATGCAAGAGATATCTGTGCATTCATTTTGTATCCTGCTACTTTACCAAATTCATTGATTAACTCTGGTAGTTTTCTGGTAGCATCTTAAGGATACTCTATGTATAGTATCATGTCATCTACAATCAGTGAAAATTTTACTTCTTCTTTTCCGATTTGGATTCCCTTTATTTCTTTTTCTTCTCTGATTGCAGTGGCTAAAACTTCCAAAACTATGTTGGATAATAGTAGTGGCAGTGGGCACCCTTGTCTTGTTCCTTAGTTTAGAGGAAATGGTTTCAATTTTTCACCATTCAGAATGATGTTGGCTCTGGATTTGTCATATATGGCCTTTATTATGTTGAGGTAAGTTCCCTCTATGCCTATTTTCTGGAGAGTTTTTATCATAAATGGTGTTGAATTTTGTTGAAAACTTTCTCTGCATCTATTGAGTTCATCAAATGGTTTTCATCCTTCAGTTTGTTTATATGGTGTATCACACTGATTGATTTGCATATAGTGAAAAATCCTTGCATTCCTGGGATAAACTCCACTTGATAATTGTGTGTGATTCTTTTAATGTGTTGTTGGATTCTTTTTGCTAGTATTTTGTTGAGAATTTTTGCATCTATGTTCATCAGTGATATTGGCCTGTAGATTTCTTTCTTTGTGACATCTTTGTCTGGTTTTGGTATCAGAGTGATGGTGGCCTCATAGAATGAGTTTGTGAGTGTTCCTCCCTCTGCTATACTTTGGAAGAGTTTGAGAAGCATAGGTGATAGCTCTTCTCTAAATGTGATAGAATTTGCCTGTGAAGACATCTGGTCTTGGGCTTATGATTGTTGGAAGATTTTTAATCACAGTTTCAATTTCAGTGCTTGTTATTAGTCTGTTTATATTTTCTATTTCTTCCTGCTTCAGTCTCATAAGTTTGTACTTTTCTAAGTATTTGTCCATTTCTTCCAGGTTGTCCATTGTGTTGGCATATAGTTGCTTGTAGTAATCCTTCATGATTCTTTGTATATCTGCAGTGTCATTTGTTACTTCTCCGTTTTCATTTCTAATTCTGTTGATCTGAGTCTTCTTCCTTTTTTTCTTGATAAGTCTGGCTAGTGGTTTATCAATTTTGTTTATCTTTTCAAAGAACCAGATTTTAGTTTTATTGATCTTTGCTATTGTTTCCTTCATTTCTTTTTCCTTTATTTCTGATCTGATCTTTATGATTTCTTTCCTTCTGCTAACTTTGGGGTTTTTTTTGTTCGTCTTTCTCTAATTACTTTAGGTGTAAGGTTAGGTTGTTTATTTGAGATGTTTCTTGTTTCTTGAGGTAGGATTGTATTGCTATCAATTTTCCTCTTAGAACTGCTTTTGTTGCATCCCATAGATTTGGGGTCATCATGTTTCCATTGTCATTTGTTTCTAGGTATTTTTTGATCTCCTCTTTGATTTCTTCAGTGATGTCTTGATATTTTAGTAGCGTACTGTTTAGCCTCTATGTGTTTGTATTTTTTACAGATTTTTTTTCCTGTAATTGATATGTAGTCTCATAGCGTTGTGGTCAGAAAGGATACTTGATGCAATTTCAATTTTCTTAAATTTTCCAAGGCTTGATTTGTGACCCAAGATACGATCTATCCTGGAGAATGTTCTATGAGCACTTGAGAAGAAAGTGTATTCTGTTGCTTTTTGATGGAATGTCCTATAAATATCAATGAAGTCCATCTTGTTTAGTATGTCATTTAAAACTTGTTTTTCCTTATTTATTTTCTTTTGGGATGATCTGTCCATTGGTGAAAGTGGGGTGTTAAGGTCCCTACTATGATTGTGTTACTGTCGATTTCCCCTTTTATGGCTGTTAGTGTTTGCCTTATGTATTGAGATGCTCCTATGTTGGGTGCATAAATATTTACAATTGTTATATTTTATTCTTGGATTGATCCATTGATCATTATGTAGTGTCCTTCTTTGTCTCTTGTAATAGTCTTCATTTTAAAGTCTATTTTGTCTCTTGTGAGAATTGTTACTCCAGCTTTCTTTTGATTTCCATTTGTTTGGAATAACTTTTTCCATCCCCTCACTTTCAGTCTGTATGTGTCCCTAGGTCTGAAGTGGGTCTCTTATAGACAGCATATATATGGGTCTTGTTTGTGAATACATTCAGCCAGTCTATTAATTTAAAATCCCAAATTAATTTAAGTAAACCTCACTTAGATCAGTTAGCTCTTTCTATTTGGTTTCATTGAAATTTATGTAGAACCCCTGGGTCTTTCACAAGACCCAAGCTTATGGTATCCATATCCGATTGGTATCTCCCACCTCAAGAATAATGCCTTGAACATAGCATGCAGATGGATAGGCCCAGCGTAGGTCAGTCAGACTCACTCTTTACTAAGCCTTGTAGATAACTGGCCACCTTTCCATAGATCTGTTATCTTTTCTCTTTAAACAGCTTTGTTGAGGTAGAATTTACATAACATAAAATTCACCCATTGACTGTGTATAGTTGTCTGTTTAAAAAATATATATATATATACATATATATATATGTGTATATATAAGTATATATATATATATTCTGTTTCTTTTGGGAACCTAACAGATTTTGGTACCAAGGTTGTTTTTACAGGAAAAAAATTTGAGGAAAAATTTTATAAATTTGTTCTGAGGTCTCTGGAATGGACTCTCTTATCTGATTAAATTTAAAGATGCAAACGCCTCTATTTCCAGTAGTAAAGAGAGCACTGATAGTTAATGGCATGAGTTGACAAGAGAGATATACAATATACCATCACTGGATATTCTTAATCAAATGTTTATATAAGAAAAGGAGCTGAGTGACTGTGTGTATGACACTTTGGACCATTTTTGTCAAACTGATGAGTATAATGAATTTGGCTGGTTGCTTCTAATATCATGGGAAAAAGTGGGAGAAAGTGAAGAGAGTTCAAAGATTCAAATTATTTTCTCAATAATCCCATAAAAGACCTGAAAGCTTCTATGTGTATCCTGAAGGAGTCCCTGATCCCCTGCACATGCATGGCTGAGATTGCTGAAAACCAAACCTAGAATCTCATCCTGCAAGCGGCTGAAATACAACACAAGTTGAACTCCCAGTCTCCAAGGGTGTCATTTGTTAAATTCAGGGCACTGAATGGGAAGGATTGCAATCCTGAAAGATGGAATGGATGCATTCCATACATTCATTATTCCCATTATTCATAATGAGAAGGCAGATTTTAATCTTATTAGTTTCCCTTCCTGATGAACCATTTTTCTCTTACTGCTTTAAAGATTTTCTCTTTATCTTTAGCTTTGAACATTTTCACTAGGTTGTGTTTGGGTGTAAACCTCTTAGTGTTTATCTTATTTGGAATTTAATGAGCTTCTTGATTAATGCTTTTAATCAAATTTGGGAAGTGTTTAACCATTAATTCTTCAAATATTGTTTTTGCTCCTTTTTCTCTCTCCTCTCCTTCTGGTCCTCTTATTAATGTATTTGGTGCACTTTATGGTGTCTCACATTTCTCTGAGACTTTATTTAAAAAATTTCTTTGTCTGTTCTTAAGATTACATTATCATGGGACTTCCCTGGTGACACAGTGGTTAAGAATCTGCCTGCCAATGCAGGGGACACAGATTTGAGCTCTGGTCCAGGAAGATCCCACATGCCGCAGAGCAATTAAGACCGTGCACCACAACTACTGAGCCTGTGCTCTAGAGCCCACGAGCCACAACTGCTGAGCCCACGTGCCACAACTACTGAAGCCCATGTGCCTAGAGCCCGTGATCTGCAACAAAGACAAGCCACCACAGTGAGAAGCCCGTGCACTGCAATGAAGAGTAGCCCCTGCTCACCGCAACTAGGGAAAGCCCGCAAGCAGGAACGAAGACCCAACACAGCCAAAAATTAATTAATTAATTAATTAATTTAGAAAAAGATTACATTATCACTATTGATCTCTTTTCTAGTTTGCTGATTATTTCTTCTGCCAGCTCAAATCTACTGGTGAATCACTTCAGTAAATTTTCATTTTGGTTATTATATTTTTCAACTCCAGAATATCTATTTATATATTTCTAATTCTATATTTCATATTATAATAATGTCTTCCTTAGTTCCTTCAACATGGTTTCCTATAGTTCTTTGAGTATATGTATAGTAGCTGTTTCTCAGTCCTATCCACTCAATCTAGAATAAGGGCCAGCTCAAAGAAAATTTCTACTATTTTCCTTTTTCCTGTGTATGGGTCATATTATTCTGTTTCTTTGCATGCCTTCTAATATTTTTTGATGACTGGGTTTTTTGGACAATATATTTTAGCTAGTCTGAATACTGATTGTAATGATTAGTTTACTTGACTAGCTAAAGAATGCCCAAATAGCTGATAAAATATTACTTTTGGGTATATCTGTGAAGGTGTTTCCACAAGAAATTAGCATTTGGATTAGTGAGCTGAATAAAGCAGATGGTCCTCTCCAATGAGGGTGGGCATCATCAGTCCACTGAGGACCTGAATAAAACAAAAAGGTGGAGGAAGGGCAAATTCACTCTCTGATTTAGCTAAAAGATATCCATCTTCTCCTGCCCTCTGACATCAGTGCTCTTGGTTTTCATGCTTTTGGATTCAGATCTGTATTTACAGTATCAGCCCCCTGATTCTCAGTCCTTTGGACTTGGACTGAATTGCACCACCAGCTTTCCTGGTTCTCTGGCTTGCAGGTGGCAGATTGCAAGGGACCTCTAGGCCTCCATAAACATATGGGAAAATACCTATAATAAATCTCTTAATCTATATCTTTCTATCTATCTCTCTATCTCTCTATCTATCTATCTATTCATCTTATTGGTTCTGTTTCTCTGGAGAACCTTGACTACTACACTGATTTATCTCCTCCCATGAAGCTTGGTGTTATTGTTTCAATTTGACTATTTGTTTAGAGATTGGCTGAAGTTAATCTCTAAATTATTTTTCCTCCTGAAGTGTCCAGCTTCTTATGTCCATGCTTATATTTTTTCCTTGTGATTTTCTTTTGGTCTTGGTACCTAAAGGTCTCCACTGGGTCAACATAAGTTACGTTTTGCTCAGAAGTTGTGCTTTAATATCTTTGCTAGTTAAATTCACCTTTACCATTGAATATGCCTGTGGTTTAAAGACTGCTTCAAGAGTTCAGAGAGTTTACAATTTTGTCCATTATTCAGCAGGGACTAGTGGCTTGGATGTTCCCTTTTGGATCACTCCTGGGAGTGTGCTTGCAAATAATCTATTAGTATTCCAGAAATAAGTGTGATTTATTTTAAATTTGAATTTCTATGAGTTTCCCCTGGGTCAGAGTAGCTTATTGTTCAGTGAATGATTTGTCAGAGCTTGTGTTTAAGGACTTTGAGCCAGTATTGCTTCTGGCTTCCACCCTTTGCTCATGAATCTATGTCTTGAGCAAAGCTTTAAAGTTTTCCCCATATCCCAGTTTGATTTCTTTGAGAGGGTGAAATATAGCATATGTGCATAGCCTTTCTGACCCCCAGATTTAAGTGTGAGCCCTAAAGAGCTCTTATAAGTTCTTTCTCTGGCTCTCTCCATTAAATTTCTGGTTGTTCTTCCATTTCAGTTGTTGTTACAGGTAAAAGAGTTATCAGCTCCCTCGTAATCGTTTTCCTTCAAAATTTCCACCTTTTTTGAAAAAAACTCTAAGGCATGAAATTCCCTTGCTATGTTCCAAATTAAAGTCAGGCAGAGCTTCAGTGCTCTCCATCATTAAGGCATAACCTTCCGCTTGAGCAGAGGCTTGTGCCACTGCACTGCATCTGTGGGCAGGGGCAGTTGCCCACTTCTCACAGAGTGACTCTCATGCTCTATGAGTGGACACTGGATAGGGTTTGTAGCCCTTGGTTTTCTTGGCCCCTTAGTCTTCCTGGCTTGTCCTTCCCAGTATGTATTCTCCACACTATGATTAAACTAGATTTAGGCAATCAAAACATCAGTATTCTTGGCTTGCTATGCCTGGGGTAAAGCTTTAGACCCACAAGTGGGAGTTAAGTGTGGGAAGAGAGGCCCTATACTTTTCACTGTGTCCACCAAGAATAGAGTTTTTACAATATGCAGCTGGAGAAATAACCAACTCTGGTGTGACTCTCCTCCCAGTGTGAAACTAGCCTTAGATTGAAATCTGGAGGAAGAGGAAAATCCTCTTTTTGGCTGCATCCACCATAAGTAGATCTCCTGGAGTAGAGCTTCCATCACAGGAATCTGGGGGCAGGGTTGGAAGTGGTTTCTGGCTTCAATGTCACAGATTCCTATTGTTCTTACAGAGATTAAATTTTCTTGAATAAATGTCTCACCATTTGATGTATGCCTTTATGACAATTTCCAGAGACTTTAAAAGTTGCTATTTATTTTTAAAATTTTCACCAAAGTATTGTTTCTCTAGGAGAAGTTCTGGTAGACTAGTCACACTGCTATTCTAGAAGTCCTATAGTTGTATCAGTTGAGTTATTAATGTGTGTAAGTTGTCACTTCATTAGAAGCACAGTGTTCTTCAAGTTAAATGCAGGCATTCTCTCATTATTAATCTGTAAGCAATTTATGGGATATGAGTTTCTTTGTTTCATTCCTGTTTACATGTATTGGCCTGACTTTAATAAGAGGAGTGAGGAAAATCAAGTCTCTTTATACTATAAGCAATGTACTGAGTCTGAGCCCATTGACATCAATTTCTTCTGAACTGATGGGACCTCTCTATCCAAGTTAAATCTCAGATGATACCCTTAGCTATGAAAAAAACAGAGCAAAGCAAAGTCACTATAAGCAGTTTCCTTTTCTCAGTTTTTAGATTGCCTCAAGATTCTGATCATGCCCTAATTTTAGCTGCTGACTTTTAAAAAAGTACTCATGCAAATCTGAGGAAAATGTTCTCCTGTCACCCTGTGAGCTGAGTTGTGGGACTCTACCTTGTCCTACCTGGGATTGGACTAACTAAATGGAGGACTCTGCCTTTTCAACTTTTGGAGCCCTTCCATGTCAGATAAGACAAATTTTATAAAAGTAGAAAGGGAAAAGAAGAAAGAGAAATCTGGGTTGTGGCTTTATAGATCTTCTGTTCCTCCACTGCAGTGCAGATGTAGTCTCTGAGATCAGACTATACCTATTTCAAGTTCTACACTTACTCTTGAACTTTCAGAGTAGATCAGACAGCAGAGAGGCTTCAGGGTGGCAAATTAATTTTGAGTGTGGAGAGAAATTTTTAGCCTGATTTTCTTCCACAGCTTTTGGAGTTTCTCTTTCAATCTGTACATATTCTTTTTGAACAATTCGTTTCTTAGAGACTGCAGGTGGATTTCCCCCCCCCCCCATGGAAAGTGAAGTTTTTCATTCAGTATGCAAGTTTATTGTCCCAATTTGTGCATTCTCTTCCCAGGGAAGGTGGTTATCTAGCACAACTAGTGGAATCTTCCCTTAGGCCGGAAATCTTCCCTCCCTCAGACAGGTGAATTCTCATTTCTGGTTGGTGGAAATCTCTGCCCCAATAGTCAACTCTCTCCCCAAACTGGTGGGGCTTCTCCCTAGGTACCTGGAGTTTCTTTTTCAGTAGTCGAATTCTCTGCACAGGTGTGGGGGCTGTTTTATTACGCTGGAAGACCCTGCATCTCTGCTATTTGTCCCTTTAACACCTGCCAGATGGCTAATAAGGAGAGCCAGACCCAAAAGTCAAAGGCTGCCAAATATTTTTCAAATAGATTGTGGGTAATAAATTCAAGTCCATAGCTACAGGTAGTGGACCTTCCTTTTGGTGTCTGAAAGCAGCTTGCCTTCCCACACTGGCTATGCTTCTTGCTTAGGAGGGGACTTATACTAAGGATAATTTTCCATATATGAAACCCTTAAAAGTTCAGATTAAAATGGGGTTTACTGCTTGTGTGAGCATATGTATGTATGCATTTATGTGTGAATGAAGGTAGAAGATTATTAGTCATGGGGGACTGATGTAAGCCTTTCTTATTTATAAGAACATTGATCTTTTAAGTATAAGATTATTGAAAATATAAGCTAAAGATAGCATTTCCTAGAGAGGGTTGTTTTTGATACTGCAATGAAAATATTCAAACCAAATTCTGATGATTTCTTAAACCACTTTCCAGAGTAATCTTGATCGTAATAATCATATCTTTACAACCAAAACATTACCATAATCATAATCAATCATAATAAATTTTAGTCAATAAAAATAAATGGTGATTATCATGACATTATTGATCATGATAATAACAACCCCTCAGATTTATATATCACTTTATCTTTTTCAGAGTAGCACTATATCACCTCATTACATCTTCACAACAGTCCTGAATATCCACGTGGGACTGAAGGGTATGTAAGGAAACCAAAGACTGCATGTTCTAGAGAGTGATTATTTTTTGTTATATAATTTAATTTGCAGTATTTAGGTAAAATCAAATAATATGAAGGTTGTGAAATGGTCAAAATAATGTATATCAATACAGAGTATTATAAGGATCACCAGACCTGATTCACTTGCATAAATATTACTTACAGAAATTGGAAGTTTTCCATGAGTAGGCATATGTATATATAACCAAAAATGTTAATGACAACATTAGTAATCAAATCCAACTTCATATACTAAAGCAATTCTCATTATAACAAAATGGGGAGTGGGGAGTAAGAAGAGCACTGGTAATCAGAATTAGCAGGGTAGGGACACAGGTATTTCTTTGGTTATTTAAAAATTATAAAATAATATTCTTACACTCCTGAGTCTACTACCATCAGCTTAGTAAATTCTTTCATATTCATTTCTTAGGCTATAGCTTGGCGCTCTTTGGAGGTATAATTTAATCTCTAAAATTTGAGCTGCACTTTTGAACACTAAATGGAACTCAGAGAAGTAGCTATATAGCAACACCAAGAAGAATTGGAGATATTTTTCTTTCTTTTTTACAGATTAAAGATAAGAAAACAGTTTGGATGATTAAAATATATTTTTTAAATCCCACAAACAAGAAAAATAGTATATTGACAAACAGGCTGCATTTAGAAACTATGCTTATGTTGTGGTCCCCATTCTTTGTTTTGAATTTTAAAAAGATTTTCTAGGGGATTTACTTATTTTATTGGTGATGATTTATTTTTTTATTATGAAGATGGCATAAGTTAAAAAAAAACAGGAGACAACTATATTGCAAGTATAACTGTTAGGTGCTGGTGTTTGGTTGCTGTCTCTCGTGTTTTCAGACATGTTAGAATTAGTAGGAGTTTGACAGGGCATGTAGAGTGTGTGTGTGTGTTTTAAGCTGTGGGCTTGTTTGGAGCAAGAAATAGGTTGTCATTAAAATTTTAGTGGTCTTCAAGAAATTCTGATACTCTGAGATTGGGGGCTCTTGCATAATGGTGTAAAGTCAAACCTAAGGATTCAATTCTTACATTAAGCACATGGATAATTAGCTAGAGGCATTTTAAGACCTCTCTCAATCCCGAGATTATATGAAGTCCCCCTTTCTCCTGAGTTAAGAGAGGCTTTGGATCAGTATGAAGACATTGAGCCTATTTGAAGATTTAACCCATAGTGCTGGCCTCCCAGTCATAGAGCTCAATTCAGTTTAGTATTAGAATCAGGAGAATTGGGTGTTTATCATAATTTTTACTGTTTGGCAACAGGCCACATATATTCTTTAGGATTTCAACTTCCTTGGCTGCCAAATGGTGTTTTCTGTCAAATTTTCCAGGAGTTATTATGAGGAGTATATGCTCATCACCATATAGCCCCTTGGTGGGAAGAAGGTGCATTCCCCACTGAAATGTTACTTCGTCATCCTGCCCTTCTTATTTCCTCACTTATCCAATGTGAAGTAGACACTCTTACCCATGCCCTCTATAGAGCCCTAAGAGACAAGCCAAAAACTAAGCTTTTGAATGCTAATGTTTCTTGCTTTGTCCAAGAATTATTAGGTCTAAGAAATAGCTTCCTCTGAGTTACTTTGTCTAGGGGGTTTGAGGTCTTATCTGTCATACTGAAGCAACAGATTGTTTTAGCATTTCACATAGCTTTGATATGCAGCAGGGTTCCTCCTCACTCCTCCTTTCTTTGGTTATATTACAGGAAAAGGTGAGGATTTTCACAGCAAGTAAAAAGGGCTGTCCTGGTCTTTATTGTCTTCAGAAAAAAAAATGTTAGAAGGGAGGTGTTTATGACCCATGGTGTTATACTGGAATAAACTCTACCAGTTCCTTTCCTTCATCAATTTGAGCCTGGCCTCCAGTGGATATATAATTGAGGAAGACTTACTACTTTTGGCAGAAGTGGACTCTCCTCCATTTTATCTGAAGAGCATAGAGAGGAAGGAGTGTGGATTAGCTGGGAGGAAGCCCTCAGATTAGTGAAGAAAAGAGTTGGATAGCAATGTTATCTACTATACTTTCACAACTTATCCCCACTTTTGTGCTTTGCTGAAACTAATGGAATATACCTGTTCAACTGAGTTTATGTAAGGAGTTTTCTGACTTTGCTTATCTGATTTAAAAGGTATGTATACAGCATTTAAAAATTGGGAGATGACTTTAGAGATTCAGGGGAAAGACCAGGGATTTTAGTTCAAAATCAAAAAGTGTTTCCTAGATCAAAAGGTTTGGTGGGGAAATCTAAAGAGTCAACATAGCACCCCCAGTGACTAAATAAACACTTTATAATCCCAGGGACGTAAAAACCCTGACAGTTCAGCTTCCTCACATAACACTTTTCTTGCACTGTCTTTAGTCAACTGAAAGGAAGTCACATATTAATGGTTTGGGAAGGGGAGGAAAGAAAGTAAAGTGATAGAAAGACTGTCACCTAATTTAGTGCAGGAGTTGATGATGCTTCAACTTTACAGTCATTTCTTTTAGCTTTCTCTATTATCTTTCATGTCTTCCATTGCTTACTTTTCCTTTGTTTCTTTTTATTCTGTCGCCTGTTTTGCCCTCATTTACTTCTATGTCAGGAATGTTGCTCAGTCTTCCTAAATTCCTACCTGTGCTTCGAGGAGAAAGGACTAGTCCAAACTCTGCCACCTGGGCAATTCCATTTTCCTCTAAATAACCTAGGTTCCTCATCTATAAAGCAAGGAAGTTGGACTTCAAGGGATGCTCCAGTTTAATACTCTCTGAACTTGTGATTCTGTTTAAAGTATGGGATTAACGAAGAAAATGAGAAACCAGGGGAAATAAAAATGGAATATCTTAGAAATGCAGCTACTTCTCCAAATAGATTGTCTGTATAAAATATCAGAGGCTAGAATTAGAGGAAGAATTTATATACAACAGGTACATTACTTGACCAAGAAAGGCTGAACTAGTAGTTATTGTTCTATGGCTTACTGAGAAGCAAGTAGAGTAAAAACAGGATTTATCTTTTAGTTTTATACTTGTCTTCAGCGAATTAGCAGAGGACAAATGTGGGAGGAGGAAGTTAATAGCAATCTTTAAATATGTGAAAAGTTACCATAGTAATATGAATAAACATTGAAATACAGTGTAAAATTTTCCTTAGAATTATTTAAAAAGAGGAGAATCTCACTTGGCTGGGAAATTTACATGTGCTGTGCTTTATGATAGGGATTTAAGGATTCTTTTAAAAAATTTTAATATTTATTGATGTAACATTGGTTTATAACATCAGGTAAGTTTCATGTGTACAGCATTATATTTCAACTTCTGTATATGCTACAGCATGCTTACCACCAAAAGTTTAGTTTCTGTACACCACCATACACTTGACCCTCTTTACCCATTTCACACCCCACTTCCCATCTGGTAACCACTACTCTGTTCTCTGTTTTTGTTTGGTTTGGCTTGTTCATTTATTTTGTTTTCAGTTAGTAAATTTGCTTTTATATTCCACATATGAATGAAATCATATGGTATTTGTCTTTTTCCATTTGGCATTTCACTTAGTATAATGTACTCAAGGTCCAACTATCTTGTTGCAAATGGCAAGATTTCATCTTTTTATGGCTGAGTAGTTAGTATTCCATTGTATATATATATATATCACATTTTCTTTATCCATTTATCTGCTGATGGGCACTTAGGTGTTTCCATAACTTGGGTATTGTAAATAATGCTGCTGTGAACTTAAGGGTGCATATATCTCTTTGAATTAGTGCTTTAGTATTCTTTGGATAAATATCCAGAAATAGAATGGCTGAATCACGTGGTAGTTCTAGTCTTAATTTTTTGAGGAATCTCCGTGCTCTTTTCCATAGTGGCTACACCAATTTGCATTCCCACCAACAATGTATGAGGGTTCCCTTTTCTTCACATCCTCAAAAACACTAGTTGTTTCTTGCCTTTTTGATAGTAGCCATTCTAACAAACATGAGGTGATATCTCATTGTGGTTTTGATCTGCATTTCTCTAATACTTAGTGATGTTGAACATCATTTCATGTGCCTCTTGGCCATCTGTATGTCTTCTTTGGGAAAACCGCTATTCATCTCCTCTGCCTTTTTTAAAAATTGCATTGCTTGTTTTATTGTTGTTGAGTTCTATGATATCTTTATATATTTTGGATGTTAACCCCTTATTGAATATATGATTTGAAAATATCTTCTCCCATTTGGTAGGTTGTGTTTCTGTTTTATTGATGGTTTCCTAGCTGTACAGAAGGTTTTTAGTTTGTTGTAGTCCCATTCATTTATTTTTGCTTTTGTTTCTCTTGCCTGAGGAGAGATATCAAGAAAGATATTGGTAAGAATGATGTCAAAGAGCGTACTGCCTATGTTTTCTTCTAGGGGTTTTGTGGTTTCATGTCTTACATTCATGTCTTTAATTCTTTTTGAATTGATTTTTGTGTATGGTGTGAGATAATTTCATTCTTTTACATGTGGCTGTCTGATATTCCCAACACCATTTATTGAATAGACTATCCTTTCTCCATTTGTAAGTTCTTTGCACCTTTGTTGAAATTAATTGTCTATATATGTATGGGTTTATTTCTGGGATCTCAATTCTGTTCCATTTATCTATGTGTCTGTTTCTGTGCAAGTACCATATTGTTTTGATTACTGTAGCTTTGTAGTATAGTCTGAAGTCAGGGACTATGATACCTGCAGCTTTGTTCTTTTTTCT
Organism: Eschrichtius robustus; assembly: GCF_028021215.1. Taxonomy (NCBI): domain Eukaryota; kingdom Metazoa; phylum Chordata; class Mammalia; order Artiodactyla; family Eschrichtiidae; genus Eschrichtius; species Eschrichtius robustus. Next base: position 64,739,395 of record NC_090845.1, on the reverse strand, counting down.
CAGGATTGCTTTGGCTATTCAGGGACTTTTGTGGTTCCACATAAATTTTAGGAATTTTTTGTTCTAGTTTTGTGAAAAATGTCATTGGGATTTTGATAACTTTCATTGAATCTGTAGGTTGCTTTAGGTAATATGGACATTTCAACAATGTTAATTCTTCCAATCCATAAGCATGGAGTCTTTTTTCATTTCTTTGTGTCTTCTTAAATTTCTTTCAACAATGTCATATAGTTTTCACTGTACAGGTCTTTCACCTCCTCAGTTAAATTTATTCCTAGGTATTTTACTGTTTTAGTTGCAATTGTAAATGGGATTGTTTTCTTAATTTCTCTTTCTGCTAGCTCTTATTAGTATATAGAAATGCAACATTTTTTTTGTATTGATTTTGTGTCCTGGGACTTTATTGTATTCGTTTATTATTTCTAACAAGTTTTGGGGGGAGTCTTTAGGGTTTTCGACATATCAAGTAATGTCACTCACAAGTAGTGACAGTTTTACTTCTCCCTTTACAATTTGAATACCTTTTATTTCTTTTTCTTACCTAATTGCTCTGGGTAGGACTTCCAATACTATGTTGCATAAGAGTCGCAGGAATGGGGATCTTGGCCTTGCTCCTGATCGTAGAGGATAGCTTTTAGTTTTACCATTGAGTATGAATTTAGCTGTGGGTTTGTCATATATATGCCTTCATTATATCAAAGTACGTTCCTTCTGTGCCCATTTTATTGAGAGTTTTTTAATTCACAAATGGGTATTGAATCTTGTCAAATGCTTTTTCTACATCAATTGAGGTGATTCATTTTGTTAGTGTGATGTGTCACGTTTATCGATTTGCAGATGTTGACCATCCTTGCATCCATGGAATAAATCACTTTTAATGTACTGTTGTATTCAATTTGCTAATATATTCTTGGGGATTTTTGCATCTATGTTCATCAGTGATATTGGCTTCTAATTTTCTTTTTTTTGTTTTGTCTTTGTCTGATTCTGGTATCAGGGTGACGTTGACCTCATAAAATGAGTTAGGAAGCATTCCCTCCTCTTCAGTTTTGGAATAGTTTGAGAAGGATAGGTATTAACTCTTCTTTGAATGTTTGGTGGAATTCAACTTTGAAGCTGCCTGGTCCTGAACTTTAGTCTTTTGGAAGCTTTTTGATTACTGTTTCAATCTCTGTACTAGTGATTGGTCTATTCATATTTTCTATTTCTTTGTGATTCAGTCTTGGAAAGTTGTATCATTATAAGAATTTGTTCATTTCTTCTAGATTGTCCAGTTTGTTAGTATATAGCTGCTCATAATATTCTCTTATAATCATTTGTATTTCTGTCGCCTCTGTTGTTACTTCTATTCGTTTCTTTCTGATTTTATCAGAGCCTTCTCTCTTTTTTTTCTTTGTGAGTCTATCTAAAGTTTTGTCAATTTAAAAAATCTTTCAAAGAACCAGCTCTTAGTTTCATTGAGATTTTCTGTTGTTTTTTTGTATCTATTTTATTTTTTTCCATTCTGATGTTTATTGTATACTTCCTTCTACCATCCTTGGGATTCGTTTGTTCTTTTTTTTTCTATATCCTTTATATGTAAAGTTAGATTGGTTATTTGAGAATCTTGTTTCTTGAATTAGACTTGTATTGCTATGAACTTCCCTCTTAGTACTGATTTTGCTGCATCCCATAGATTTTGGTTTGTTGTATTTTCATTTTCTTTTGTCTTTAGGTATTTTTTGATTTTTTCCTTTAATTTCTTCATTGACCCAATAGTTGCTCAGTAGTATGTTGTTCAGTCTCCACATATTTTGTGATTTTTCCACCTTTCTTCTTGTAGTTGATTTCTAGTTTCATGCCATTGTGTTTGGATAGATGCTCGATATGATTTCAATCCTAAATTTATTGAGAATTGTTTTGTGTCACTACATATGCTCTATCCTTGAAAAAGTACCAAGTGCATGAGAGAAGAATGTGTACTCTGCTGCATTTGGATGGAATGCTCTATACTAATTTATCAAATACATCTGGTCTAATGTTTCATTTAAGGCCACTGTTTTTGTGAATTTCTGGCTGGATGATTTATTCATTGATGTTAGTGGGGTAATAAAACCCCAGTATTATTTTGTTGCTGTCAATTTCTCCCTTTAGGTCTGTTAATAATTGCTTTGCATATTTTGGTGATCCAATGTTAGTTGCATATATACTAATATCTGTTATTTCTTCTTGATGAATTGTCCCCTTTCTCATTATATAATGTCCATCTTTGTCTTGTTATCTTTTTTACCTTAAGTCTATTTTGTCTGATATGAATATGGCTACATTCACTTTCTTTTGGGTGCCATTTACTTGGAGTAAAATCTTCCATCCCTTCACTTTGAGCCTATGTTTGAATTTAGAATTGAGGTGGGTCTCCTGGAGGCAGCATAGAGTTAGGTCTTATTTTTAATACATCCAGCCACTCTGGATGTTAGTTGCTGCTGTATAGCAAAGTGAATCTGTTATACATATACATATATCCACTCTTCTTTAGATTATTTTCCCATATAGATGATTACAGAGTACTGAGTAGAGTTCCCTGTGCTATACAGTAGGTTCTTATTAGTTATCTATTTTATATTTGGTAGTGTGTATATGTCAATTCCAATCTTCCAATTTATCCCTCCTCGCCCTTTCCCCCTTGATAACCATAAGTTTGATTTCTACATCTGTGACTCTATTTCTGTTTTGTAAATTAATTCAAATGTACTTTTTTTTTTTAGATTCCAGATATAAGCGATATCATATGATATTTGTCTTTCTGTATCTGACTTACTTCACTCAGTATGACGATCTCTAGGTCCATCCATGTTGCTGCAAATGACATTATTTTGTTCTTTTTTATGGCTGAGTAATATTCCATTGTATATATGTACCACATCTTCTTTATCCATTCATCTGTTGATGGACATTTAGGTTGTTTTCATGTCTTGGCTACTGTAAATAGTGCTGCAATGAACATTGGGTGCATGTATCTTTTCAAATTATGGTTTTCTCCAGACATATGCCCAGGAGTGGGATTGCTGGATCATATGGTAGCTCTATTTTTAGTTTTTAAAGGAATCTCCATACTGTTTCCATAGTGGCTGCACCAATTTGCATTCCTACAAACAGGAGGGTTCCTTTTTCTCAACACCCTTTCCAGCATTTATTATTTCTAGATTTTTTGATGATGGCCACTTGGACAAGTGTGAGGTGATACCTCATGGAAGTTTTGATTTGCATTTCTCCAATAATTAGTAATGTTGACCATCTTTTCATGTGCTTTTTTTTAAAATTAATTTTTATTGGAGTATAGTTGCTTTTCAATGATGTGTTAGCTTCTACTGCACAGCAAAATGAATCACCCATACATATACATATATCCCCTCCCTTTTGGATTTCCCTCCCTTTTAGGACACCACAGTGCATTAAGTAGGGTCCCCTGTGCTATACAGTATGTTCCCCTCTGCTGTGTATTTTATAAATAGTATCAAGAGTGTACATTGTCACTCCCAATCTCCCAGGTCCTCCCACCCCACCCCTTCCCTCTGGTAGCCATACATTTGTTCTCTACATCTCTATTTCTGCTTTGCAAATAAGGTCACATATACCATTTTTCTAGATTCCACATATATGCATTAATATACGATATTTATTTTTCTCTTTCTGACTTCACTCTGTATGACAGTCTCTAGGTCCATCCACATCTCTGTTGATGACAAAATTTCATTGCCTTTTATGGCTGAATAATATTCCATTGTATATGGATGACACATCTTCTTTATCCATTCCTCTGTTGATGGACATTTAGTTTGTTTCCATGTCAGGGCTATTGTAAATAGTGCTGTTATTAACATTGGGGTGCATGTGTCTTTTTGAATTACGGTTTTCTCTGGGTATATGCACAGTAGTGGGACTGCTGGATCATATGGTTATTCTATTTTTAGTTTTATTAGGAACCTCCATACTGTTTTCCAAAGTGGATTTATCAATTTGCATTCCCACCAACAGTGTAAGAGTGTTCCCTTTTCCCCACACCCTCTACAGCAATTATTGTTTGTAGATTTTTTTTCTGGTTTTAATTAATGAATTTGTTTGTTTGTTTATTTATTTTTTATTTTTTAACATCTTTATTGGAGTATAATTGCTTTATAATGTTGTGTTAATTTCTGCTGTATAACAAAGTGAATCAGCTATATGTATACATATATCCACATACACCCTACTTCTTGCGCCTCCCTCCCACCCTCCCTATCCCACCCCTCTAGGTGGTCACAAAGCATCAAGCTGATCTCCCTCTGCTATGCGGCTGCTTCCCACTAGCTATCTATTTTACATTTGGTAGTGTGTATATGTGAATGCTACTCTCTCACTTCGTCCCAGCTTATCCTTCCTCACCCTGTGACCTCAAGTCCATTTTCTACATCTGTGTCTTTATTCCTGTCCTGCCCTTAGGTTCATCAAAACCGTTTTTTTTTTAGATTCCATGTATATGTTTTAGCATACAGTATTTTTTTTTCTCTTTCTGACTTACTTCACTCCGTATGACAGACTCTAGGTCCATTCACCTCACTACAAATAACTCAATTTCGTTTCTTTTCATAGCTGAGTAATATTCCATTGTATATATGTGCCACGTCTTCTTTATCCATTCATCTGTCAATGGACACTTAGGTTGCTTCCATGTCCTGGCTATTGTAAATAGTGCTGCAATGAACATTGAGGTACATGTCTCTGAATTATTGTTTTCTCAGGGTATATGCCCAGTAATGGTATTGCTGGGTCATATGGTAGTTCTATTTTTAGCTTTCTAAGGAACCTCCATACTGTTCTCCATAGCGGTTGTATTAATTTACATTCCCACCAACAGTGCAAGGGGTTCCCTTTTCTCCACACCCTCTACAGCAAGTACTGTTTGTAGGTTTTTTGATGGTGGCCATTCTGACCAGTGTAAGTGATACCTCATTGTGGTTTTGATTTGCATTTCTCTAATAATTAGTGATGTTGAGCATTTTTCATGTGCTTTTTAGCCATCTGTATGACTTCTTTGGATAAATGTCTATTTATATCTTCTGCTTATTTTTTGATTGGGTTGTTTGTCTTTTTGATATTGAGCCACACGAGCTGTTTGTATATTTTCAAGATGATTAACCCCTTGTCAGTTGCTTTTTTTGCAAGTATTTCTCCCATTATGTAGGTTGTCTTTTTGTTTCGTTTATGGTCTCCTTTGTTGTGCAAAAGATTTTAAGTTCAACTAGGTCGCATTTGTTTATATTTGTTTTTATTTTCATTATTCTAGAAGGTGGGTCAAAAAAGATATTTCTGTGATTTATGTCAAAAAGTGTTTTGCCTATGTTTCCCTCTAAGACTTTTATACCATCCAGTCTTACAGTTACGTCTTTAACCCATTTTCACTTTATTTTTATGTATGGTGTTAGACAATGTTCTAATTTCATTCTTTTACATGTAGCTGTCCTGTTTTCCCAGCACCTCTAACTGAAGAGATTGTCTTTTCTCCATCATGTATTCTTGCCTCGTTTGTCAGAGATTTGGTGACCATAGGTGTGTGGGTTTATCTCTGGACTTTCTATGCTGGTCCATTGATCTATATTTCTGTTTTTGTGCCAGTACCATACTGTTTTGATGACTTTAGCTTTGTAGAAGTGTCTGAAGTCAGGTAGCCTGATTCCTCCAGCTCCATTTTTCTTTCTCAAGATTGTGTTGGCTACTTGGCGTCTTTGTGTTTTCATACAAATTGTAAATTTTTCTGTTCTAATTCTGTGAAAAATGTTATTGGTAATTTGCTAAGGATTGCATTGAAACTGTAGATTACTTTTTGACAATACTGATTTTCCAACCCAAGAACAGGTTATATCTCTCCAATCTGTTTGTGTCCTCTCTGATTTCTTTCATCAGTATCTTGTAGTTTTCTGAGTACAGATCTTTTGCTTCCATAGGTAGGTTTATTCCTAGGTATTTTATACTCTTTGCTGCAATGATAAATGGGATTCTTTCCTTGATTTCTCTTTCTGATCTTTCATTGTTAGCATATACGAATGCAAGAGATTTCTGTGTAATAATTTTGTATGCTGCAACTTTACCAAATTCACTGATGAGCTCCAGTAGTTTTCTGGTAGCATCTTTAGGGTTCTTTATGTATATTATCATGTCATCTGCCAACAGTGACAGTTTTATATCTTCTTTTCAAATTTGGACTCCTTTTATTTCTTTTTCTTCTCTGATTGCCGTGGCTAGGACTTCCAAAACTATGTTGAATAATAGTGGTGAGAGTGGGCAACCTTGTCTTCTTCCTGATCTTACTGGAAATACTGTCAGCTTTTCACTGTTGAGTATGGTGTTAGCTGTAGTATTGTCATATATGGCCTTTACTATGCTGAGGTATGTTCCCTCTATGCCCACATTCTGGAAGTTTTTTTATCATAAATGGGTACTGAATTTTGTCAAAAGCTTTTTCTACCTGTATTGAGATGATCATGTTTTATTTCTTCAGCTTGTTAATGTGGTGTATCACACTGATTGATTTGTGGATATTGAATAATCCTTGCATCCCTGGGATAAATCCTGCTTGATCATGGTGTATGATCCTTTTAATGTGTTGTTGGATTCAGTTTGCTAGTATTTTGTTGAGGATTTTTGCATTTGTGTTCATCAGTAATAGGCTTCCAAAACTATGTTGAATAATAGTGGTGAGAGTGGACATCCTTGTCTTGTTCTTGATCTTAGAGGAAATGGTTTCAGTTTTTCACAATTGAGAATGATGTTGGCTGTGGGTTTGTCATATATAGCCTTTATTATGTTGAGGTAAGTTCCTCTATGCCTACTTTCAGGAGGGTTTTTATCATAAATGGGTGTTGAATTTTGTTGAAAGATTTCTCTGCATCTATTGAGATGATCATATGCTTTTTCTCCTTCAATTTGTTAATATGGTATCACATTGATTGATTTGCATATATAGAAGAATCCTTGCATTCGTGGGATAAACCCCACTTGATCATGGTGTATGATCCTTTTAATGTGCTGTTGGATTCTGTTTGCTAGTATTTTATTGAGGTTTTTTGCGTCTATGTTCATCAGTGATATTGGCCTGTAGTTTCCTTTCTTTGTGACATCTTTGCCTGGTTTTGGTATCAGGGTGATGTTAGCCTCGTAGAATGAGTTTGAGAGTGTTCCTACTTCTGCTATATTTTGGAAGAGTTAGAGAAGGATAGGTGTTAGCTCTTCTCTAAAAGTTTGACAGAATTCGCCTGTGAAGCCATCTGGTCCTGGGCTTTTGTTGTTGGAAGATTTTTAATCACAGTTTCAAATTCAGTGCTTGTGATTGGTCTGTTGATATTTTCTATTTCTTCCTGGTTCAGTCTCAGAACGTTGTGTTTTTCTAAGAATTTGTCCATTTCTTCCAGGTTTCCATTTTATTGGCATATAGTTGCTTGTAGTAATCTCTCATGATCCTTTGTATTTCTGCAGTGTCACTTGTTACTTCTCATTTTACATTTCTAATTCTACTGATCTGAGTCTTCTCCTTTTTTCTTGATGAGTCTGGCTAATGTTTTATCAATTTTTTTTTGTTCTCCAAGAACCACCTTTTAGTTTTATTGATCTTTGCTATTGTTTCCTTCATTTCTTTTTCAATTATTTCTTTTATTTAACATCTTTATTGGAGTATAATTGCTTTACAATGGTGTGTTAGTTTCTGCTTTATAACAAAGTGAATCAGTTATACATATACATATGTTCCCATATCTCTTCCCTCTTGTGTCTCCCTCCCTCCCACCCTCCGTATCCCACCCCTCTAGGTGGTCACAAAGCACCGAGTTGATCACCCTGCGCTATGCGGCTGCTTCCCACTAGCTATCTATTTTACATTTGGTAGTATATATATGTCCATGCCACTCTCTCACCCTGTCACATCTTACCCCTCCCCCTCCCCATATCCTCAAGTCCATTCTCTCGTAGGGCTGTGTCTTTATTCCCGTCTTGCCACTAGGTTCTTCATGACTTTTTTTTCCCCTTAGATTCCATATATATGTGTTAGCATACTGTATTTGTTTTCCTCTTTCTGACTTACTTCACTCTGTATGACAGACTCTAACTCCATCCACCTCACTACAAATACCTCCATTTCATTTCTTTTTATGGCTGAGTAATATTCCATTGTATATATGTGCCAAATCTTCTTTATCCATTTATCTGTTGACGGACACTTATATTGCTTTCATGTCCTGGCTATTGTAAACAGAGCTGCAATGAACATTTTGGTACATGACTCTTTTTGAATTATAATTTTCTCAGGTATATGCCCAGTAGCGGGATTGCTGGGTCGTATGGTAGTTTTACTTTTAGTTTTTTAAGGAACATCCATGTTGTTCTCCATAGTGGATGTATCAATTTACATTCCCACCAACAATGCAGGAGTGTTCTCTTTTCTCCACACCCTCTCCAGCATTTATTCTTTGTAGATTTTTTGATGATGGCCATTCTGACCAGTGTGAGATGATATCTCACTGTATTTTTGATTTGCATTTCTCTAATGATTAATGACGTTGAGCATTCCTTCATGTGTCTGTTGGCAATCTGTATATCTTCTTTGGAGAAATGTCTATTTAGGTCTTCTGCCCATTTGTGGATTGGGTTGTTTTTTTTTTTGATATTGAGCTGCATGAACTGCTTGTAAACTTTGGAGATTAATGCTTTGTCAGTTGCTTCATTTGCAAATATTTTCTCCCATTCTGAGGGTTGTCTTTTGGTCTTGTTTATGGTTTCCTTTGCTGTGCAAAAGCTTTTAAGTTTCATTAGGTCCCATTTGTTTATTTGTGTTTTTATTTCCATTTCTCTAGGAGTTGGGTCAAAAAGGATCTTGCTGTGATTTATGTCATAGAGGGTTCTGCCTATGTTTTCCTCTAAGAGTTTGATAGTGTCTGGCCTTACATTTAGGTCTTTAATCCATTTTGAGTTTATTTTTGTGTATGGTGTTAGGGACTGTTCTAATTTCATACTTTTACATGTACCTGCCCAGATTTCCCAGCACCACTTATTGAACGGGCTGTCTTTTCTCCACTGTATATGCTTGCCTCCTTTACCAAAGATAAGGTGACCATATGTGCATGGGTTTACCTCTGGGCTTTCTATCCTATTCTATTGATCTATGTTTCTGTTTTTGTGCCAGTACCAAACTGTCTTGATTACTGTGGCTTTGTAATATAGTCTGAAGTCAGGGAGCCTGATTCCTCCAGCTCCATTTTTCGTTCTCAAGATTGCTTTGTCTATTCGGGGTCTTTTGTGTCTCCATACAAATTGTGAAATTTTTGGTTCTAGTTCTGTGAAAAATGCCAGTGGTAGTTTGATAGGGATTGCATTGAGTCTGTAGATTGCTTTGAGTAGTAGAGTCATTTTCACAATGTTGATTCTTCCAATCCAAGAAGATGGTATATCTCTCCATCTATTTGTATCATCTTTAATTTTTTTCACCAGTGTCTTATAATTTTCTGCATACAGGTCTTTTGTCTCCTTAGGTAGGTTTATTCCTAGATATTTTATTCTTATTGTTGCAATGGTAAACGGGAGTGTTTTCTTAATTTCACTTTCAGATTTTTCATCATTAGTGTATAGGAATGCAAGAGATTTCTGTGCATTTATTTTGTATCCTGCTACTTTACCAAATTCATTGACTAGCTCTAGTAGTTTTCTGGTGGCAGTTTTAGGATTCTCTATGTATAGTATCATGTTATCTGCAAACAGTGACAGCTTTACTTCTTCTTTTCCGATTTGGATTCCTTTTATTTCTTTTTCTTCTCTGATTGCTGTGGCTAACACTTCCAAAACTATGTTGAATAATAGTGGTGAGAATGGGCAATCTTGTCTTGTTCCTGATCTTAGTGGAAATGGTTTCAGGTTTTTACCTTTGAGAACAATGTTGGCTGTGGGTTTGTCATATATGGCCTTTATTATGTTGAGGAAAGTTCCCTCTATGCCTACTTTCTCCAGGGTTTTTATCATAAATGGGTGTTGAATTTTGTCGAAAGCTTTCTCTGCATCTATTGAGACGATCATATGGTTTTTTTCCTTCAATTTGTTAATATGATATATCACGTTGATTGATTTGCGTATATTGAAGAATCCTTGCATTACTGGAATAAACCCCACTTGATCATGGTGTATGATCCTTTTAATGTGCCGTTGGATTCTGTTTGCTAGTATTTTGTTGAGGATTTTTGCATCTATGTTCATCAGTGATATTGGCCTGTAGTTTTCTTTCTTTGTGACATCTTTGTCTGGTTTTGGTATCAGGGTGATGGTGGCCTCGTAGGATGAGTTGGGGAGTGTTCCTCCCTCTGCAATATTTTGGAAGAGTTTGCGAAGCATAGGTGTTATCTCTTCTCTAAAAGTTTGATAGAATTCACCTGTGAAGCCATCTGGTCCTGGGCTTTTCTTTGTTGGAAGATTTTTAATCACAGTTTCGATTTCATTGCTTGTGATTGGTCTGTTCATATTTTCTATTTCTTCCTGGTTCAGTCTCGGCAGGTTGTGCATTTCTAAGAATTTGTCCATTTCTTCCAGGTTGTCCATTTTATTGGCATATAGTTGCTTGTAATAATCTCTCATGATCATTTGTATTTCTGCAGTGTCAGTTGTTACTTCTCTTTTTTCATTTCTAATTCTATTGATTTGAGTCTTCTCCCTTTTTCTCTTGATGAGTCTGGCTAATGGTTTATCAATTTTGTTTATCTTCTCAAAGAACCAGCTTTTAGTTTTATTGATGTTTGCTATTGTCTCCTTCATTTCTTTTTCATTTATTTCTGATCTGATCTTTATGATTTCTTTCCTTCTGCTAGCTTTGGGTTTTTTTTGTGCTTCTTTCTCTAATTGCTTTACATGCAAGGTTATGTTGTTTATTCGAGTTGTTTCCTGTTTCTTGATGTAGGCTTGTATTGCTATAAACTTCCCTCTTAGAACTGCTTTTGCTGCATCCCATAGGTTTTGGGTCATAGTGTCTCCATTTTCATTTGTTTCTAGGTATTTTTTGATTTCCCCTTTGATTTCTTAAGTGATCACTTTGTTACTAAATAATGTATTGTGTAGCCTCCATGTGTTTGTATTTTTTACAGATCTTTTCCTGTAATTGATATCTAGTCTCATAGCATTGTGGTCTGAAAAGATACTTGATGCGATTTCAATTTTCTTAAATTTACCAAGGCTTGGTTTGTGACCCAAGATATGATCTATCCTGGAGAATGTTCCATGAGCACTTGAGAAAAATGTGTATTCTGTTGTTTTTGGGTGGAATATCCTATAAATATCAATTAAGTCCATCTTGTTTAATGTATCATTTAAAGCTTGTGTTTCCTTATTTATTTTCATTTTGGATGATCTGTCCATTGGTGAAAGTGGGGTGTTAAGGTCCCTACTATGATTGTGTTACTGTCGATTTCCCCTTTTATGGCTGTTAGTGTTTGCCTTATGTATTGAGATGCTCCTATGTTGGGTGCATAAATATTTACAATTGTTATATTTTATTCTTGGATCGATCCCTTGATCATTATATAGTGTCCTTCTTTGTCTCTTGTAATAGTCTTTATTTTAAAGTCTATCTTGTCTGATATGAGAATTGCTACTCCAGCTTTCCTTTGATTTCCATTTGCATGGAACATTTTTTCCATCCCTTCACTTTCAGTCTGTAAGTGTCCCTAGGTCTGAAGTGGGTCTCTTGTAGACAGCATATATATGGGTCTTGTTTTTGTATCCATTCAGCCAGTCTGTGTCTTTTGGTGGGAGCATTTAATCCATTTACATTTAAGGTAATTATCAATATGTATGTTTCTATTCCCATTTTCTTAAATGTTTTGGGTTTGTTATTGTAGGTGTTTTCCTTCTATTGTGTTTCTTGCCTAGAGAAGTTCCTTTAGCATTTGTTGTAAAGCTGGTTTGGGGCTGCTGAACTCTCTCAGCTTTTGCTTGTCTGTAAAGATTTTAATTTCTCCATCAAGTCCGAATGAGATCCTTGCTGGGTAGAGTAATCTCGGTTGTAAGTTTTTCTCCTTCATCACTTTAAGTATATCCTGCCACTCTCTTCTGGCTTGCAGAGTTTCTGCTGAAAGATCAGCTGTTAACCTTATGCGGATTCCCTTGTATGTTATTTGTTGTTCTTCCCTTGATGCTTTTAATATGTTTACTTCGTATCTATTTTTTGATAGTTTGCATAATATGTGTCTTGGTGTGTTTCTCCTTTGATTTATCTTTTATGGGACTCTCTGTGCTTCCTGGACTTGATTGAATATATTCTTTCCCATATTAGGGAAGTTTTCAACTATAATCTCTTCAAATATTTTCTCAGTCCCTTTCTTTTTCTCTTCTTCTTCTGGGACCCCTATAATTCGAATGTTGGTGCATTTAATGTTGTCCCAGAGTTCTATGAGACTGTCCTCAGTTCTTTTCATTCTTTTTTCTTTATTCTGCTCTGCAGTAGTTATTTCCACTATTTTATCTTCCAGGTCACTTCTCCGTTCTACTGCCTCAGTTATTCTGCTATTGATCCCTTCTAGAGTATTTTTAATTTCATTTATTGTGTTTTTCATCATTGCTTGGTTCCTCTTTAGTTCTTCTACATCCTTGTTAAATGTTTCTTGCATTTTGTCTATTCTATTTCCAAGATTTTGGACCATCTTTACTATCATTATTCTGAATTCTTTTTCAGGTAGACTGCCTATTTCCTCTTCATTTGTTAGGTCTGGTGTGTTTTGACCCTGCTCCTTCACCTGCTGTGTGTTTTTCTGTCTTCTCATTTTGCTTATCTTACTGTGTTTGGGGTCTCCTTTTCACAGGATGCAGGTTCGTAGTTCCCATTGTTTTTGGTATCTATCCCCAGTGGCTAAGGTTGGTTCAGTGGGTTGTGTAGGCTTCCTGGTGGAGGGAACTATTGCCTGTGTTCTGGTGTCTGAGGCTGGATCTTGTCTTTCTGGTGGGCACGTCCATGTCTGGTGGTGTGTTTTGGGGTGTCTGTGGCCTTATTATGATTTTAGGCAGCCTTTCTGCTAATGGATGGGGCTGTGTTCCTGTCTTGCTAGTTGTTTGGCATAGGGTGTCTATCACTGTAGCTTGCTGGTCGTTGAGTGGAGCTGGGTCTTGGCGTTGAGATGGAGATCTCTGGGAAATTTTCACCATTTGATATTACACGGAGCTGGGAGGTCTCTTTTAGACCAGTGTCCTGAACTTGGCTCTCCCATCTCAGTGGCACAGCCCTGATGCCTGGCTGGAGCACCAAGAGCCTTTCATCCACACGGCTCAGAATATAAGGGAGAAAAAATAGAAAGAAAGAAAGAAAGAGGATAAAATAAAATAAAATAAAGCTATTATAATAAAAAATATGAAAAAAATTATTAAGAAAAAATTTATTAAGAAAAAATTTTTTTTAATTTTTTAAAATAAATTTATTAATTGTTTATAATAAAAGTAAGAAAAAATTATTAAGAAAAAAGTATTAAGAAAAAAAATTTAATTTTTTAAAATAAAAAATAAGAAAAAAATTATTAAGAAAAAATTTTTAATGTTTTAAAATAAAAAGTAAGGAAAAAATTCTTAAGAAAAAATTTATTAAGAAAAAAATTTTTTATAGTAAAAACAAGCAAAAAAAAAAAAACGGACAGACCGAACCCTAGGACAAATGGTGAAAGCAAAGTTATACAGACAAAATCTCACCCAGAATCATACACATATACACTCACAAAAAAAGGAAAAGGGGAAAAATTAATATATCCTGCTCCCAAAGTCCACCTCCTGAATTTGGGATGATTCGTTGTCTATTCAGGTATTCAACAGATGCAGGTACATCAAGTTGTGTGTGGAGCTTTAATCCGCTGCTTCTGAGGCTGCTGGGAGAGATTTCCCTTTCTCTTCTTTGTTCGTACAGCTCCTGGGGTTCAGCTTTGCATTTGGGCCTGCCTCTGCGTGTAGGTCGCCTGAGGACATCTGTTCTTTGCTCACACAGGACGGGTTAAAGGAGCAGCTGCTTCAGGGGCTCTGGCTCCCTCAGTCCAGGGGAGGGAGGGGTACAGATGTGGGGCAAGCCTGCGGCGGCAGAGGCCAGTGTGACGTTGCAGCAGCCTGAGGCGCGCCGTGCATTCTCCCGGGGAAGTTGTCCCTGGATCACAGGAGCCTGGCAGTGGCGGGCTGCACAGGCTCCTGGGGGGGGGGGCGGTGTGGAGAGTGACCTGTGCTCGCACACAGGCTTCTTGGTGGTGGCCGCAGCAGACTTAGCGTCTCATGCCCGTCTCTGGGATCCGCGCTGATAGCCACGGCTCGCGCCCGTCTCTGGAGCTCGTTTAGGCGGCGCTCTGAATCCCCTCTCCTTGCGTACCGCAAAACAAAGAGGCAAGAAAAAGTCTCTTGCCTCTTCGGCAGCTGCAGACTTTTTCTCAGGCTCCCTCCCAGCTAGCTGTGGTGCGCTAACCCCTTCAGGCTGTGTTCACGCAGCCAACCCCAGTCCTCTCACTGGGATCTGACCTCTGAAGCCCGAGCCTCAGCTCCCAGCCCCCGCCCTCCCCAGCAGGTGAGCAGACATGCCTCTCGGGCTGATGAGTGCTGGTCGGCACCGATCCTCTGTGTGGGAATCTCTCCTCTTTGCCCTCCGCACCCCTGTTGCTGCGCTTTCCTCCGTGGCTTCGAAGCTTCCCCCCTCTGCCACCCGCAGTCTCCGCCGGTGAAGGGGCTTCCTAGTGTGTGGAAACCTTTCCTCCTTCACAGCTCCCTCCCACTGGTGCAGGTCTTGTCCCTATTCTCTTGTCTCTTTTATTTCTTTTTTCTTTTGCCCTACCCAGGTACGTGGGGAGTGTCTTGCCTTTTGGGAGGTCTGACGTCTTCTGCCAGCGTTCAGTGGGTGTTCTATAGGAGTAGTTCCACGTGTAGATGTATTTCAAATGTATCTGTGGGAAGGAAGGTGATCTCCGCGTCTTACTTTTCCGCCATCTTGCCCAGCTCTTTTTCATTTATTTCTGATCTGATCTTTATGATTTCTTCCCTTTTGCTAACTTTGGGGGTTTTTAAATTCTTCTTTCTCTCATTGCTTTAGGTGTAAGGTTAGGTTGTTTATTTGAGATTTTTCTTGTTTTTTCAGGTAGGATTGTATTGCTATAAACTTCCCTCTTAGAACTGCTTTTGTTGCATCCCATAGGCTTTGGGTCATCATGTTTTCATTGTCATTTGTTTCTAGGTATTTTTTGATTTCCTCTGATTTGTTCAGTGATGTCTTCGTTATTTAGTAGTGTATTGTTTAGCCTCTATGTGTTTGTATTTTTTACAGATTTTTTCCTGTAATTGATATCTAGTCTCATAGAGTTGTGGTTGGAAAATATACTTGATATGATTTCAATTTTCTTAAATTTACCAAGGCTTGATATCCAAGATATGATCTATCTTGGAGAATGTTCCATGAGCACTTGAGAAGAAAGTGTATTCTGTTGTGTTTGGATGGAATGTCCTATAAATATCAATTAAGTCCATCTTGTTTAATGTATCATTTAAAGCTTGTGTTTCCATATTTATTTTCATTTTGGATGATCTGTCCATTGGTGAAAGTGGGGTGTTAAAGCCCCCTACTATGACTCTGTTACTGTCAATTTCCCCTTTTATGGCTGTTAGCATTTTCCTTATGTATTGAGGTGCTCCTATGTTGGGTGCATAAATATTTACAATTGTTATATCTTCTTTTTGGATTGATCCATTGATCATTATGTAGTGTCCTTCTTTGTCTCATGTAATAGTCTGTATTTTAAAGTCTATATTGTCTGATATGAGAATTGTTACTCCAGCTTTATTTGATTTCCATTGGCATGGAATATCTTTTTGCATCCCCTCACTTTCAGTCTGTATGTGTTCTTAGGTCTGAAGTGGGTCTCTTGTAGACAGCGTATATATGGGTCTTGTTTTTGTATCCATTCAGCCAGTCTATGTCTTTTGCTTGGAGCATTTAATCCATTTACATTTAAGGTAGTTATCAATATGTATTATCCTACTACCATTTTCTCAATTGCTTTGGGTTTGTTACTGTAGATCTTTTTCTTCTCTTGTGTTTCATGCCTAGAGAAGTTCCTTTAGCATTTGTTGTAAAGCTGGTTTGGTGGTGCTGAATTCTCTTAGCTTTGGCTTGTCTGTAAATGTTTTAATTTCTCTGTCGAATCTGAATGAGACCCTTTCTGGTTAGAGTAATCTTGGTTGTAGTTTTTTCCCTTTCATCACTTTAAATATGTTCTGCAACTCCCTTCTGGCTTGCAGAGTTTCTGCTGAAAGATCAGCTGTTAACCTTATGGGGATTTCCTTGTATGTTATTTGTTGTTCTTCCCTTGATGCTTTTAATATTTTTTCTTTGTATTTAATTTTTGATAGTTTGATTAATATGTGTCTTGGCATGTTTCTCCTTGGATATATCCTGTATGGGACTCTCTGCCCTTCCTGGGTTTGATTGACTATTTCCTTTCCCATATTAGGGAAGTTTTCAATGATAATCTCTTCAAATATTTTCTCATTCCCTTTCTTTTTCTCTTCTTCTTCTAGGACGCCTATAATTCGAATGTTGGTGTGTTTAATGTTGTCCCAGAGGTCTCTGAGACTGTCCTCAATTCTTTTCATTCTTTTTTCTTTATTCTGCTCTGCAGTAGTTATTTCCATTATTTTATCTTCCAGGTCACTTACCCGTTCTTCTGCCTCAGTTATTCTGCTACTGATTCTTTCCAGAGAATTTTAAATTTCATTTATTGTGTTGCTCTTCATTGTTTGTTTGCTCTTTAGTTCTAGGTCCTTGTTAAACGTTTCTTTTATTTTTTCCATTCTATTTCCAAGATTTTGGATCATCTTTGCTATCATTACTCTGAATTCTTTCTCAGGTAGACTGCCTATTTTCTCTTCATTTGTTTGGTCCGGTGAGTTTTTACCTTGTTCCTTCCTCTGCTGTGTGTTTCTCTGTCTTCTCATTTTGCTTAACTTTCTGTGTTTGGGGTCTCCTTTTCACAGGCTGCAGGTTCATAGTTCCCGTTGTTTTTGGTGTCTGCCTCCAGTGGCTAAGTTCGGTTCCATGGGTTTTGTAGGCTTCCTGGTAGAGGGGAGTGGTGCCTGTGTTCTGGTTGATGAATCTGTATCTTGTCTTTCTGGTGGGCAGGACTGAGTCTGGTGGTGTGTTTTGGGGTTTCTGTGACCTTATTATGATTTTATGCAGACTCTCTGCTAATGGGTGGGGTTGTGCTCCTGTGTTGCTAGTTGTTTTGCATAGGATGTCCAGCACTGTAACTTGCTGGTCGTTGAGTGGAGTTGGGTCTTAGCGTTGAGATGGAGATCTCTGGGGAGCTTTCACTGTTTGATATTACATGGAACCAGGAGGTCTCTGGTGGACCAATGTCCTGAACTCGGCTCTTGCACCTCAGTGGCACAGGCCTGACCCCCGGCTGGAGCACCAAGACCCTGTCAGCCACATGGCAGGCTCTTTTTGGCCCTCATTTTCCTGTCCTCAAGCCACCACACGTCAGCCCCTTCTGCACCCTCAGAGTTCCCAGCAGTGCCCTCTCATTGACTTTTGACAATTTTAAAATAATGTGTGTTGTAGAAGGTCCTTTTGCATGGTGGTAATTAGGCGTTTTCTTAGTTTCATAGACTTGTATATCCAGTTCCTTCTCCAGGTTTCAGAAGTTCTCAGCTATTATTTCTTCAAATAAGCTCTCTACTCCTTTCTCTCTTTCTTCTCCTTCTGGGATATGCATTTTCCTAATGTTGTTCTTTCTCATAGGGTTGGATAGTTCTTGTAGAATTTCTTTTTTTAAGATCTCAATTCTTTCTCCTTTTATACCTGTATCACTTCTAGATTTCTAGCTTTCATATCACTAGCTTTCATTTCTAGCTTTCATATCACTCTTCCATAAATTCTACTCTATTTCCAATGTTTTTTAATGCATTCTTCATCTCATTTATCCAATTCTTCAGCTCCAGAATTTGTGGTTCTTTTTTAAGGTTTCAGTCTCTTTGGTAAGGCAATCTTCCTGTTTATTAATTTTTTTCCTGAACTCATTGAATTGACTTTCTGAGTTTTCTTTCTTTTTTTTAAACATCTTTATTGAAGTATAATTGCTTTACAATGGTGTGTTAGTTTCTGCTTTATAACAAAGTGAATCAGTTATACATATACATATGTTCCCATATCTCTTCCCTCTTGCATCTCCCTCCCTCCCACCCTCCCCGTCCCACCCCTCTAGGTAATCACAAAGCACAGAGCTGATCTCCCTGTGCTATGCGGCTGCTTCCCACTAGCTATCTATTTTACATTTGGTAGTGTATATATGTCCATGACACTCTCTCACCCTGTCACATCTCACCCCTCCCCCTCCCCATATCCTCAAGTCCATTCTCTAGTAGGTCTGTGTCTTTATTCCCGTCTTGCCGCTAGGTTCTTCATGGCCTTTTTAAATTTTTCCTTAGGTTCCATATATATGTGTTAGCATACTGTACTTGTTTTTCTCTTTCTGACTTACTTCACTCTTTATGACAGACTCTAACTCCATCCACCTCATTACAAATACCTCCATTTCATTTCTTTCTATGGCTGAGTAATATTCCATTGTATATATGTGCCACATCTTCTTTATCCATTCATCCGATGATGGACACTTATGTTACTTCCATGTCCTGGCTATTGTAAATAGAGCTGCAATGAACATTTTGGTACATGACTCTTTTTGAACTATGGTTTTCTCAGGGTATATGCCCAGTAGTGGGATTGCTGGGTTGTATGGTTTTCTTGTAGCTCACTGAGTTTCTTCATGACAGCTATTTTGAATTCTCTGTCAGTTAGACCACACCCCAGTCTAGGGGAGAGAGCTGCTAGTGAGGAGATCACCATTTTATAAAGAAATGGAAAAAAGTGAAATAAAAATGTGCTAAATCAGTTAGATCACAATATTCTGTGACTTTAAATTTGGTTTTTGGAGAATTGTTATTTTCTTTTTGTGATACAGTGCTGAATTGTGCTTGATATGTTGCTCCTATGTTGGCACATTTGAAGTAGTGAACAGTTTTCTTCTTCGGGTAAAGCTCTATTTTTTTCCCCACCTGATTCTAATAATTCGTTTAGACATTAGAGGTCTTTCTTTTGGTTTACAGTAGGTGGTGCTATAGCACACGATTTTGCTCTTTATCTGAGCTGCCTCCCATCATTATTTGAGAGTTTGCACTTTCCAATTTTCACTGCCTCTGTCAGAGGTTTCTCTGGTGCAAGGATCCTCACTGCTTATGCCTTCCGGGTCACTGGTGCCTTGCTGCTGCTCATGTCGCTGGTATTGCTTCCTGGGGCATTGGTATGGTGGATGCTACTGCCATGTCTGAAGTTTCCTGTGTCTCGGGCTCCACCGCTATTGGGAGAGAGGGAGGGTGGAGAGGGAGCTGGCATTGTGGGTGCCTCTGCCTTGTCTGGGGTTGTCAGGTTCATGGGTGCCACCGCTTCGGGCTGGGAGTGGGAGGCCAGAAATCATGGGCACCTTCAAGTCTGGAGAGAGAGGTCTCAGGTACCACTGCTACTGTTGCTCCTCCTTGGGGAGAGAGCAGTTGGAGCCACATATTGGGCACCCCAGCCCTGGTGTCCAACACCAGGAAGATGAGTCCCCTTGGCTGGTCGGAGGGCCGGTAGGAATAACAGGAGGGCAGTCAGAAGCCTGGATTCTCCTTGCTGGCTCCCAAAACAGGGCAAGAGGATGGATTTAAACTGCACAGGTCGCTGGCCACTTTCCTATGACCACCCCAGCGCATGCCCCAGCCTGAAACAAGCACTCACTCTGCCACGCTTGCTTCATGACAAAGCTCCACACTGGGGTGAGGGCTGTCATGACTGAGGGGAGAGCTTTGTTGTGAGGCACCAAGGTGTCTCAGACCTGGACCAGCCTCTGTGCAGGGTGTGAGCAGCCATTACTGGCACAAATGGAGGCAGTGCATCAGAAGTGGTCCAGATCTCTGACTGTAGCCAGACTGCCACAGTCTGTACCCCAACCTATGTCAAGCACCCATGACAGTCCCTCTTGCTCCAGCACTGCTCCTCTCTAGGGCGAAGGTGCTGGTGCTTGGAACAGGGACAGCACGCACTTGAAAGGAATGGAGCCAGCTTGGACCTGAACCTTAGGGTTTCTGCTCCAGGAACTTGGGACCTAACCCCACTCCCAATAGGGTGGTGATGGGCACTGAGCAGAGAAGACCAGGCTCAACCTGGCTCTGGCCCTAGCCCTCCATCTCTGGCCACACCTACTATCACACTGATAGCTGCCAGCACACAATGGGAAAAACAAAACTTATGTTCACATCAGATCCAGCTCTCCCACCAAAGCCACTGGGCACATGCAGACTGTATAGGGAAACTCCCAGACAAGGACACCCCTTCAAGACTGCAATGCACAACTCGTTCACCTAATTTCATAGAGACAGAGAAAGGTAATCAAAAATAAGACAGAGGAATTTGTTTCAATTGAAAGAGCAAGAGAAATTCCCTCAAAAAACTAATGAAACAAAAATAAACAATTTACAGATAAAGAGTTCAAAACATTAACAAAGGATTGCTACTGAGTTGGGGAAAAGAATAGATGAAGACTGTGAGAATTTCTATTTATTTATTATAAAATTTTCATACAATTTAATTAATTAATTAATTTTTTATTGGAGTATAGTTGCTTTACAATATTGTGTTAGTTTATACTGTACAACAAAGTGAATTAATACAATTTTAAAAGGTTACTTTAGATTTACAGTTATTACAAAATATTGACTATATTCCCCGTGTTGCACAATACATCCTTGAGCCTATCTTACACCCAATAGTTTGTGCATCCCACCCCCCCATCCCTATGTTGCCCCTCCTCCCCGCCACTGGTAACTACTAGTTTGTTCTCTATATCTGTGAGTCTGCTTCTTTTTTGTTATATTCACTAGTTTGTTGTAGATTTTAGATTCCACATATAAGTGACATCATACAGTATTTGTCTTTCTCTGTCTGACATTTATTTCACGTAACATAATGCCTTCCAAGTCTATCCATGTTGCTGCAAATGGCAAAACTTTTTTCATATATATATATATATATATATATGTATACCACATCTTCTTTATCCATTCATCTGTTGATGGACGTTTAGGTTGTTTCCATATCCTGGCAATTGTAAATAATGCTACTGTGAACGTTGGGATGAATGTATCTTTTCAAACCCATATTTTGGGGGTTTTGTTGGTTATATACCCAGGAGTGGAATTGCTAGGTCATATTGTAGCTCTATTTTTAGTTCTTGAGAAACCTCCATACTGTTTTCCACAGTGGCTTCACCAATTTACATTCCCACCAAAAGTGTACAAGGGTTCCCTTTTTTCCATATCCTTACCCAAAATTGCTATTTGTTGTCTTTTTGATAATAGCCATTCTGACAGGTATGAGGTGATATCTCATTGTGGTTTTGATTTGCATACCATTGATTAGTGATGTTAAGCATCTTTTCATGTGTCCATTGTCCATCTCTATGACTTCTTTGGAAAAATGTCTATTCAGGTCTTCTGCCAATTTTTAAAATCAGGTTGTTTGCTTTTTGGATGTTGAGTTGTATGAGTAGCTTACATATGTTGGATATTAATCCCTTATTGGTCATATTATTTGAAAATATCTTCTGCCATTCAGTAGGTTGTCTTTTTGTTTTTCAATGGTTTCCTTTGCTGTGCAAAAGCTTTTAAGTTTAATTAGGTCCCATTTGTTTATTTTTGCTTCTGTTTCCTTTGCTTTAGGAGACAGATCCAAAACAATATTGCTGCAATTTATGTCAAAAAGGGATCTGCCTATGTTTCCCTCTAGGACTTTTATAGTATCAGTCTTACATTTAGGTCTCTAATCCATTTTGAGTTTATTTTTGTATATGGTGTTAGACAATGTTCTAATTTCATTCTTTTACATGTAGCTGTCCAGTTTCCCTAGCACCTTTTATTGACTGCCTTTTCTCCATTGTATATTCTTGCCACCTGTGCAGTAGATTAATTTTCCGTAAGTGCGTGGGTTTATTTCTAGTCTGTCTATCCTGTTCCATTGATCGATGTGTCTGTTTTTGTGCCAGCACCATACTGTGCTGATTACTTTAGCTTTGATTACTTAATGTAGTCTGAAGTTGGGGGGATGATTCCTCCAGCTCTGTCCTTCTTTCTCAAGATTGTTTTGCCTATTCAGGGTCTTTTGTGTTTCCATACAAATCTTAAAATTACTTGTTCTAGTTTTGTGAAAAATGCCATTGGTATTTTGATAGGGATTACATTAAATCTGTATATTATCTCGGGTAGTATGGTCATTTTAACAATATTAGTTCTTCCAAACCAGGAATGTGGTGTATCTTTCCAACTGTTTTTGTCATCTTCCATTTCCTTCATCAGTGTCTTATAGTTTTAGGAGTACAGGTTTTTACCTCCTTAGGTAGGTTTATTCCTAGGTATTTTATTCTTTTTGATGTGATAGAAAATGGGATTATTGCCTTAATTTATCTTTCTGATTGTTCATTTTTAATGTAAAAAAATGCACCAGATTTCTTTCTGTTTTTTAACATCTTTATTGGAGTATAATTGCTTTAAAATGGTGTGTTAGTTTCTGCTTTATAACAAAGTGAATCAGCTATACATATACATATATCCTCATATCTCCTCCCTCTTGTGTCTCCCTCCCATGCTCCAATCCCACCCCTCTACGTGGTCACAAAGCACCGAGCTGATCTCCCTGTGCTATGCAGCTGCTTCCCACTAGCTATCTATTTTACATTTGGTAGTACATATAAGTACATGCCACTTTCTCACTTCGTCTCAGCTTACCCTTCCCCTTACCCGTGTCCTCAAGTCCATTCTCTACATCTGCGTCTTTATTCCTGTCCTGCCCCTAGGTTCTTCAGGATCATTTTTTTTTTTAGAGTCCATGTATATGTGTTAGCATATGGTATTTGTTTTTTCTCTTTCTGACTTATTCACTCTGTAGGACAGAATCAAGGTCCGTTCACCTCACTACAAATAACTCAATTTCGTTTCTTTTTATGGCTGAGTAATATTCCATTGTATATATGTGCCACATCTTCTTTATCCATTCATCTGTCGATGGACACTTAGGTTGCTTCCATATCCTGGCTATTGTAAATAGAGCTGCAATGAACATTGTGATACATGACTCTTTTTGAATTATGGTTTTCTCAAGGTATATGCCCAGTAGTTTGATTGCTGGGACGTATGGTAGTTCTATTTTTAGTTTTTTAAGGATCCTCCATACTGTTCTCCATAGTGGCTGTATCAATTTACATTCCCACCAACAGTGCAAGAGGGTTCCCTTTTCTCCACAGCCTCTCCAGCATTTATTGTTTGTAGATATTTTCATGATGGCCATTCTGACTGGTGTGAGGTGATACCTCATTGTAGTTTGGATTTGCATATCTCTAATGATTAGTGATGTTGAGCATCCTTTCATGTGTTTGTTGGCAATCTGTATACCTTCTTTGGAGAAATGTCTATTTAGGTCTTCTGCCCATTTTCGGATTAGGTTATTTGTTTTTTCATATTGAGGGGCTTGTAAATTTTGGGGATCAATCCTTTGTCAGTTGCTTCATTTGCAAATATTTTCTCCCATTCTGAGGGTTGTTTCTTCGTCTTGTTTATAGTTTCCTTTGCTGTGCAAAAGCTTTCAAGTTTCATTAGGTCCCATTTGTTTAATTTTGTTTTTATTTCCATTTCTCTAGGAGATGGGTCAAAAAGGATCTTGCTGTGATTTATGTCATAGAGTGTTCTGCCTATGATTTCCTCTAAGAGTTTTATAGTGGCTGGCCTTACACTTAGGTCCTAAATCCATTTTGAGTTTATTTTTGTGTATGGTGTTAGGGAGTGTTCTAATATCATTCTTTTACATGTAGCTGTCCAGTTTTCTCAGCATCACTTATTGAAGTGGCTGTCTTTTCTCCATTGTATATTCTTGCCTCCTTTATCAAAAATAAGGTGACCATATGTGCATGGGTTTATCTCTGGGCTTTCTATCCTGTTCCACTGATGTATATTTCTTTATTTATCTGCCAGTACCATACTCTCTTGATTACTGTAGCTTTGTAGTATAGTCTGAAGTCAGGGAGCCTGATTCCTCCATCTCCATATTTCGTTCTCAAGATTGCTTTGGCTATTCGGGGCCTTTTGTGTTTCCATACAAATTATGAAAAATTTTTTTCTAGTTCTCTGAAAAATGCCAGTGGTAGTTTGATAGGGATTGCATTGAATCTGTAGATTGCTTTGGGTAGTATAGTCATTTTCACAGCATTGATTCTTCCAATCCAAGAACATGGTATATCTCTCCATCTGTTTGTATCATGTTTAATTTCTTTCCTGAGTGTCTTATAGTTTTCTGCATACAGGTCTTTGTCTCCGTAGGTAGATTTATTCCTAGGTATTTTATTCTTTTTGTTGCAATGGTAAATGAGAGTGTTTTCTTAATTTCACTTTCATATTTTTCATCATTAGTGTATAGGAATCCAAGAGATTTCTGTGCATTAATTTTATATCCTGCTAGTTTACCAGATTCCCTGATTAGCACTAGTAGTTTTCTGGTAGAGTCTTTAGGATTCTCTATGTATAGTATCATGTCATCTGCAAACAGTGACAGCTTTACTTCTTCTTTTCTGATTTGGATTCCTTTTATTTCTTTTTCTTCTCTGATTGCTGTTGCTAAAACTACCAAAACTATGCTGAATAATAGCGGTGAGAGTGGGCAACCTTGTCTTGTTCCTCATCTTAGTGGAAATGGTTTCAGTTTTTCACCATTGAGAACGATGTTGGCTGTGGGTTTGTCATATATGGCTTTTATTATGTTGAGGTAAGTTCCCTCTGTGCCTACTTTCTGGAGGGTTTTTATCATAAATAGGTGTTGAATTTTGTCAAAAAGTTGTTTTACATCTATTGAGATGAACATGTGGTTTTTATCCTTCCATTTGTTAATGTGGTGTATCACATTGATTGATTTGCATATATTGAAGAATCTTTGCATTCCTGGGATAAACCCCACTTGATCATGGTGTATGATCCTTTTAATGTGCCGTTGGATTCTGTTTGCTAGTATTTTGTTGAGGATTTTTGCATCTATGTTCATCAGTGACATTGGCCTGTAGTTTTCTTTCTTTGTGACATCTTTGTCTGGTTTTGGTATCAGGGTGATGGTGGCCTCGTAGAATGAGTTTGGGAGTGTTCCTCCCTCTGCTATATTTTGGAACAGTTTGAGAAGGGTAGGTGTTAGCTCTTCTCTAAAAGTTTGATAGAATTCTCCTGTGAAGCCATCTGGTCCTGGGCTTTTGTTTGTTGGAAGATTTTTAATCACAGTTTCAATTTCAGTGCTTGTGATTGGTCTGTTGACATTTTCTATTTCTTCCTGGTTCAGTCTCAGAAGGTTGTGCTTTTCTAAGAATTTGTCCATTTCTTCCAGCTTGTCCATTTTATTGGCATATAGTTGCTTGTAGTAATGTATCATGCTCCTTTGTATTTCTGCAGTGCCAGTTGTTACTTCTCCTTTTTCCTTTCTAATTCTATTGATTTGAGTCTTCTCCCTTTTTTTCTTGATGAGTCTGGCTAATGGTTTATCAATATTCGTTTATATTCTCCAAGAACCAGCTTTTAGTTTTATTGATCTTTGCTATTGTTTTCTTCATTTCTTTTTCATTTATTTCTGATCTGATCTTTATGGTTTCTTTCCTTCTGCTAAGCTTGGGGATTTTTTGTTCTTCTTTCTCTAATTGCTTTACGTGGCAGGTTAGGTTGTTTGTTTGAGATGTTTCCTGTTCCTTGAGGTAGGATTGTATTGCTATACACTTCCCTCTTAGAACTGCTTTTGCTGCATTCCATAGATTTTGCTTTCATTTTCATTTGTCTCTAGGTATTTTTTGATTTCCTCTTTGATTTCTTCAGTGATCTCTTGGGTTTTTTTTTAATTTTTTTTCTCTTGGTTATTAAGTAGTGTATTGTTTAGCCTCTATGTGTTTGTATTTTTTACAGATATTTTCCTGTAATTGATATCTAGTCTCATAGCATTGTGGTCAGAAAAGATACTTGATATGATTTCAATTTTCTTAAATTTCCCAAGGCTTGATTTGTGATCCAAAATATGGTCTATCTTGGGGAATGTTCCATGGGCACTTGAGAAGAAAGTGTATTCTATTGTTTTTGGATGGAATGTCCTATAAATATCAATTAAGTCCATCTTGTTTAATGTATCATTTAAAACTTGTGTTTCTTTATTTATTTTCATTTTGGATGATCTCTCCATTGGTGAAAATGGGGTGTTAAAGTCCCCTACTATGATTGTGTTGCTGTCGACTTCCCCTTTTATGGCTGTTAGCATTTGCCTTATGTATTGAGGTTCTCCTATGTTGGGTACATAAACATTTACAATTGTTATATCTTCTTCTTGGATCGATCCCTTGATCATTATATAGTGTCCTTCTTTGTCTCTTGTAACAGTCTTTTTTTTAAAGTCTATTTTGTCTGGTATGAGTATTGCTACTCCAGCTTTCTTTTGATTTCCATTTGCGTGGGATACCTTCTTCCATCCCCTCACTTTCAGTCTGTATGTGTCCCTACGTTTGAGGTGGGTCTTTTGTAGACAGCATATATATGGGTCTTGTTTTTTTATTGACTCAGAGAGTCTATTTCTTTTGGTTTGCTCATTTAATCCATTTACCTTTAAGGTAATTATTGATTTGTATGTTACTATTTTCATTTTCTTAATTGTTTTGGGTTTGTTTTTGTAGGTCTTTTTCTTCTGTTGTGTTTCCAGCCTAGAGAAGTTCCTTTCGTATTTGTTGCAAAGCTGGTCAGGTGGTGCTGAATTCTCTAAGCTTTTGCTTGTCTTAAATACTTTGATTTCTCCATCAAATCTGAATGAGAGCCTTGCTTGTTAGAGTAGTCTTGGTTATAGTGTCTTCCCTTTCATCACTTTAAAAATATTTGCCACTCCCTTCTGGCTTGCAGAGTTTCTGCTGAGAAATCTGCTGATAACCTGATAGGAGTTCCCTTGTATGTTATTTGTCATTTTTCCCTTGTTGCTTTTAATAATTTCTCTTTTTCTTTAATTTTTGTCAATTCTATAACTATGTGTCTCAGCGTGTTACTCCTTGGCTTTATCCTGCCTGGGACTCTCTGCACTTCCTGGACTTGGTTGACTGCTTCCTTTCCCATGTTTGGGAAGTTTTCAACTATTATCTCTTCAAAATTTTTCTTGGGTCCTTTCTCTCTCTCTTCTTCTTCTGGGACCCCTATAATGCAAATGTTGGTATGTTTAATGTTGTCCCAGAGGTCTCTCATGTTGTCTTCATTTATTTTCAGTCTTCTTTCTTTATTCTGTTCCATGGCATTGATTTCTACCATTCTGTCTTCCAGGTCACTTTTCCGTTCTTCTGCCTCAGTTATTCTGCTATTGATTCCTTCCAGTGTATTTTTCATTTCACTTATTGTATTGTTCAGCTCTGTTTTTGTTCTTTAGTTCTTCTACGCCTTTGTTAAACATTTCTTGGATCATCTCAATCTTTGCCTCCATTCTTTTTCTGAGATCCTGGATCATCTTCACTATCATTATTCTGAAATATTTACTGGAAAGTTGCCTACCTCCACTTCATGTAATTGTTTTTCTGGGGTTTTATCTTATTCCTTCATTTGGGACAGAATCCTTTGTCTTTTCATTTTGTCTAACTTTCTGTGATTGTGGTTTTCCTTCTGCAGGCTGCAGGGTTGTAGTTCTTCTTGTTCTGCTCTCTGCCCTCTGGTGGATGACCCTATCCAAGAGGCTTGTGCAAGCTTCCTGATGGGAGGGACTGGTGGTGGGTAGAAACTTGTATTGCTCTGGTGGGCAGGGCTGTGCTCAGTAAAACTTTAATCCACTTGTCTGCTCAGGGGTGGGACTGTTTTCCCCCCCTGTTAGTTGTTTGGCCTGAGGTGGTCCAGCACTATAACCTACAGGCTATATGGTTGGGCTAGTGGCTGCCTCTGGGAGACTCACACCAATGGGTACTTCCCAGAACTGCTGCTGCCTGTGCCCTTGTCCCTGTAGTGAGCCACAGCCACTCCCTGCCTCTGCAGGAAACCCTCCAACAGTAGTAAGTATTTTTGGGTCAGTATCCTATGGGGTCACTGCTCCTTTCCCCAGGTCCTAGTGTGCACAAGACTTTGTGTGTGCCCTCCAAGAGTGGAGTGTCTGTTTCCCCCAGTCCTGTGGAAGTCCTGCAGTCAACATCAGATTCACTGGGGATTCTTAGTCCCGTTGCTGGACCCACAGGCTGGAGAGCCTGACATGGGTCTCAGAACCTTCACTCCAGTGGGAGAACTTCTGTGGTATATTTGTTCTCCAGTTTGTGGGTCACCCACCCAGCGGGTATGGGATTTGATTTTATCATGATTGAGCTCTTCCTATCATCTCACTGCAGCTTCTCCTTTGTCTTTGGATGTGGGGTATCTTTTTTTGTGGGTTCCATCTTCCTGTCAATGGTTGTTCAGCCATTAGTTGTGATTTTGGTGCTCTTGCAAGAGGAGGTGAGCTCACGTCCTTCTACTCTGCCATCTTGAACCAATCTCCTCCTGAATTCTTTATATATTTTTGATATAATCCCTTGTCAGATATATGGTTTGCAAATATTTTTTTCTCATTCCATAGGTTGCCTTTTCCCTTTTTATGGTTTCCTAGCTGTACAGATGCTTTTTAGTTTGATGAAGTCTCATTTGTTTATATTTGCTTTTGTTTCTCTTGCCTGAGGAGAGATATCCAGAAAGGTATTGCTAAGAATGATGTCAAAGAGTGTACTGCCTATGTTTTCTTCTAAGGGTTTTATGGTTTCATGTCTTACATTCAAGTCTTTAATTCATGTTAAGTTGATTTTTGTGTATGGTGTAAGATAGGAGTCCAATTTTTTTCTTTTGCATATGGATATCAGTATTCTTCAACACCATTTATTGAAGAGATTATTCTTTCCCTATTGTGTATTCTTTGTGCCTTTCTCAAAAGTTAATTGATTTCATATACACGTGTTTACCTTGTTCTTCTATTCTGTTCCATTGATCTATGTGTCTGTTTTTATGCCTACAGCACTGTTTTTATTAATGTAGCTTTGAAATATAGTTTAAATTCCAGAAGTGTGATGCCTTCAGCTTTGCGCATTTTGCTTCAAGATTTCTTTAGCTATTCAGTATCTTTTATGGTTTCATACGAATTTTATGATTGCTTTCTTCTATGTAGGTGAAAAATGCCATTGAATTTTAACATATATTGCATTGAATCTGTAGATCACTTTGGATAGTATGAACATTTTAACCATATTAATTCTAATTCTTCCAGTACATGAACACAGGATATCTTTCCATTTATTCGTGTTTTCTTCAATTTCTTTCATTAATATTTTATAGTTTTCAGCATGTAGACCTTTCATCTCCTTGGTTAAATGTATTCTTAATTAATTTATTTTTTGATGCTATTGTAAATGGGATTATTTTCTTAAATTCTCTTTCAAATAGTTAATCGTTAATGTATAGGAACAATGCTGATTTATGTATATTGATTTTGTATCCTGCAACTTTACTGAATTTATTAGTTGTAACAGTTTTGTTTTCTTTATTTTAGTGGAGTCTTTATTGTTTTCTATATGTATCATATCGTCTTGTAAACAGAGAAAGTTTTACTTTTTTTTCTGATTTGGTTACCTTTTGTACCTTTTTCTTGCTAATTTCTCTGTATAGGACTTCTAGTACTATGCTTAATAGAAGTGGTGAAAGTGGACATCCTTGTCTTGTTTGTGATCTTTGAGGAAAAACTTTCTGCTTTCCACCATGAATATGACATCAGCTGTGGGATTGTCATATATGATCTTTACTATGTTCCTTTATATTTTATTTTCTGAGAGTAAATAAGTAACATAAAAAATAAAAAAAATAAGGGACTTCCCTGGTGGTCCAGTGGTAATGAATCTGCTTCCAGTGCAGGAGACGTGGGTTTGATCCCTGGTCAGGGAACTAAGATCCCACGTGCTGTGGGGCGACTAAGCCCGTGCGCCACAACTACTGAGCTCATGCACCTCAATGAGAGAGCCCGTGTGCCACAAACTACAGAGCCCATGCTCTCTGGAGCCTGCGCACCACAACAAAGTGTCTGTGCCACACTGAAAGTCCCTGCACGCCTCAACGAAGACCAATGTGCTGCAACTAAGACCCTTTGAAGCCAAAAAAACAAGTGATTCAGTTATACATATATATATATATATATATATATATATATTCTTAAAATAAATAAATAAAAATACAGTAAATATTTATTTATTTATAATATTTGCTTTATTTTTATCACAAAAGAACGTTGAATTTTGTCAAATGCTTTTTCTGCATGTATTGAGGTGATCTTACTTTTTTATCCTTCAATTTTGTTTATGTGGTGGATCACATTTATTAATTTGTGTATGCTGAACCATCCCTGCATCCCAGGGATAAATACTGCTTGATTATGTTGTATGATATTTTTAATGTGCTGTTGAATTTGGTTTGTTAATTTGTTATTGAAGATTACATCTTTCTATGAATTGACCACATTTTCATTATGAAGTGACCTTCTTTGACTCTTAACATTTCTGACTTAAAGTCTCTTTTTTCTAACACAAGTATAGCTACCCTTGCTTGTTTTCTTTTTCCACTTGCATGGAATATTTTTTCTATCTCTTCATTTTGAGCTTATGCATCTTGTTGAAGCTGAAGTGAGTCTCTGATAGTCAGTATATTGTTAGGTTTTTTAAAAAAATCTATCTAGTCACTCCATGCCTTTTGATCAGTAAATTCAGTTCATTTACATTTAGAGTAATAATTGATAGGTAAGAACTTACTAATGCAACTTATTGTTTTCTGGCTGTTTTGTAGTTTCCTTGTTCCTTTCTGCTTCTCTTGCTGCCACTCTTATCTAATGTAAGCATTCAGTGCTATAAATTTGGTATTACTTTAGTCATTGCACAGAAGTTGATACGTAGTATTTTTTTTTCATTTAATACCACATGATTATAAATTTCCTTTGAGTATTCCTTTTAACTGTGATTATTTAGAACTGTGCTGTTTATTTCAAAAGTTGTTGAGGTTTTACTGTTATAATTGTTATTTATTTGTACATTTATTCCATTATTATCAGAAAACATACTATGTATGAGTTCAAAACTTTTAAATTTGTGGAAGTTAATTTTATGGCCTGATGCATTCTGTACAGTTATTTTTCCACTAACAAAATATTTTGCCACTTTCTTCTGGTATCCACAGTTTCAAGTTGGAAGTCCGCTACCTTTCTAATTGTTGTTTCCCTTTATGTAATGCATCATGTTTCTCTAGCTGTTTTCCAGAGATTTTTTTTGTCTTTAGTTTTTATAAATTTGGTTATTATGTGTCTTGGTGTTGCTTTCTTTGGATTTCTTCTATTTGGGGCTTGTTCATTTCCCTTAGTCAGTATGTTTATGCCTATCATCAAATTTGGGAAATATTCAGCCATTATTTCTTCAAATATTTTTCACCCTCACAATCTTCTTTCCTTGTGGGATTCTGACTACATGAATGTTATGTATTTTGTTATTTTTCCATGGTTCCTGGGTCTTTGTTTTTAGTTTATTTTTGGCATATTGTTCAGATTGGGTAATCTACTGATCTTTCTTTGAGCCTACTGATTTTTTCATCTGTTGTTTCCAACCTATTTTTTACTCCATTCATTGATTTTTAGTTTAAGTTACTGTATTTTTTCATTTATAGAATTCCCTTTGGTTCTTTTTGTATATTTTATTTCTTTGTTGAGATTTTCTATATTTTTATTTGTTTCAAAAATACTCATAACTGCTTGTTGAAACACTTATATTATGGCTGATTTAATGTACTTGTCAGAAAATTCCTTCATCTGAATGATCTAGTTTTGGTATCTGTTTATTTTCTTATCTTATGTAAATTGTGGGGTTTTTTGTTTTGTTTTGTTTTTTAGCATGCTGAGTCATTTTTTTATTGCATCCTGAACATTTTAAATTTTATTTTGTGTGACTCTGGTTTCTATTTAGTCTTCCTTTAAAATCATGAAATCACCTTGTTTTAGGTATGGAATACATGTCTAAATAGGGATGGATGTTCAACTCCGTGTTATGCCCCACTGACATCACTCTTGCAAATGCAGAGTACTGACTCACACACCACCTTTTTGCTGGTGAGTAAAAATAGAACTTCAGCTTTCTTCTGAGCTTTACTTACACCTCCTTGGAAACAATAGATCACTTACTGGAACTGCCTTATTGCAGCTTCATGGGAGTGGAGGTTTAACTCTCTGCTAGGCACCACTGACAACAGACTGGGAGAAAGTACTGTGTTGACTAGCACACCTTCTTACTGCCTTGCTTCAGCCATTGCTGTTGGGGGTGGAAAGGTATCTCCTCACTTGTCCTAGCTGACATAAGTGGAGAGGAAGATTAAGTGCCAACTAGTACCACCTCACACCATCTCCTTCTGTCTTGGTGCTGCTATGTGGAAGTGCAAAATCAGAGAAGGGGAAAGCAGCATGTTGTTTAACATTACCTTGTACTGCCTCATTCCACCTCTTTGTGGGCAGGTGGAGGTGGGTGTCATCTTCCTGCTGGTCCTTACTGACACCAGGGTTGTGGAAAAGCAAAGTGCCAAGCAGCTCCACATCATACCACCTTGTTGTTTCCATGTGAGGGTGGAAGTTGAACTTTCTACTGAGCTTCGCTGATACTACTCCTGTAAAGAAAGACATCAACACACAGTGCTTTACATTAGCTCATTTTGGCCTCCTTGTCACCTCATTACTACTAAGTCAGGGTGGAAATTCTGCTCCCCACTGGGCTCCACTGACATTGAAGTGGGCGTGTGGACTGCCAACTAGCACCACCTCACACCACCTGGTGTTCCATGGTAAGAGTAGCAATTTAGCTTTCTACTGTGCCCTGCTGAAACCAGGAGTTGGGAAAGCAGTGTGCCAATCAGTGCTCTGTTTGCTGTTGGTGGGAATGTAAGTTCAGCTCCTTGCTGGGACCTGCTGACACTATCTCTGCAATAGCAGAGTTCTAATTCACACTGCCTGTTGCTTCTGGGTGGAAACAAGAGTTTAGCTCCTTACTGGGCCCTGCTGACACCAGGGGTTGCAAAGCAATGTGTTGACTAGTAGCACTCCTTTGCTGTCTGGTGGGGTTGGAAGTTCAGCTTTCTACTGAGACCCACTGACACTACACTGGTGTGGAAAGGAAAGTACTGACTAGCCCTGACCTTCATTGTTCATTCTGTTTTATTGATGGTGGGTGGGCATGGAAACCCAGCTCCGTGCTTGGCCCCACTGATACCACCCAGGTGGGTGAGTCCAAGCATCCTTTACTATCGCCAAGAAGGGATTGAAAGTTCAGTTCCTTGTTGAGACCTACTAACACCATTTATTGTGTCTGTCGATAATTCTGAGTTGCAGTTTTCTCCAATGCCCCATTCAGTAAATGGAAGGCAAAATAAAGACGTAGGCAACTCACCAAGTTCCTAAAGTTTCAAGGTACCTAAACAATCTATTACCTTCTTTCCACATTTCAGGGCTATTTTATGTTCTATAATATCCATGCTTTTGAATTGTTAAGAGAGGGAACTAGAGAAGATAGGGGTTACTCCATTCTGGCTAGAGCCCAGTAGTATATTTTTCAATTGTGTTTACTTCTTACTGTTAGAATATAAAGATAAAATTAATTTTTGCACACTGAATGTGGTTCAAGGTTCTTCCTAAGTTGACATGAATTTGCATAATTATTTGGACTTTACATGTACACAATTTTGTCATCTGTGAAAAGTAACAGCTTTTTCCCATTTATAACAATCATACCATTTATTACCTTTCACTGCTTATTGCAGTGCCTAAGATCTCCATTGCAATAATGAATTAATGCAGTGATGATGGACATTTCTTATTTGTGCCAAAATCGAAAGGGAATTTATTAAATATTTCCCAATTAAATTTCTGTCATCTGTACGATTTTTGAATATGTTCTTCTATTAATGGAATCCTCTTCTATTCCAAATTTTCTGAGATTAAAAATTTATACATCTGTATTGAATTTTATGAAATATATTTTCTCTGTATTTTTTTCCTTCTATGTGATTTACAATGATTTTTGAAGATTAAAGAAATCTTGCATTTTTGGACTGAATACTAGTGAGTGTTGTAATATAGTATTTTTCATATATCCCTGCAAGTTATTAGCTTTTATTTTGTAGAATTTTGGGATCTTGCATCTATATAGGCTTGTAATATTCTTTTCTTGTAGTAACTGAGTCATGTCTTCATATCAGAGTTATGCTGGTTTTCTAAAACAAGCTGGGAACTGTTTGATATTACATATTCTCTGAAAGATTTTGTATAAGGTTATTAAATAAAAATCTTCTTCTTTAAATACTTGGAAGAATTAACTAGTTAAGCCATCTGTATTTGAAATAATTTTTATGAGATAAAGTACAAAAAAGAATTCAATTTTTTCAAAGAATGTTCAGATTACTATTTTTTTCAATAATGCCATTCATTTAATCTTAGATATATATATAGTTTCATACAGCTATTCATAATGTTTTATTTTCAATAAGAGTAGACTCGTAAGGTATTCATTTTTTCATATGTGATTTTGGTAATGTGTATTTACTTTTTCTTTCATCTATCTCTTCAATAAACAAAATTGGCTTTGCTTATTGTCTCTATTTTGTGTCTGTTTCTTTTTTTTATTTCTTTTATTCTAAATGTTTGGGTTTGTTTTGTTATTTTTTTTCCCCTAGCTTCTGAGATGAAAGTTTATGTGACAGGCAGAAAAATATCCTCATTAAAGATGTCCAAATCCTAATTCCAGGATCCTGTGAGTATGTTGTCTTACATGGCAAAAGATACTTTGCAAAAATTATAAAGTTAAAGATCTTGAGATGGTAATGTTAAGTTACATTATCCAGATGAGCCCAATGTAATCATAAAAGCACTTTTAAGATGGAGGAAGAGTGTCAGAGTCAGAAAAGATGAGAAAATAGAAGCAGAGATCAGAGTGATGCAATAGCTGGTTTTGAAGATAGAGGAAGGTGCCATAAGCTAAGGAATGCAGGCAGTATGTAGAAGATATAAGAGATAAGAAAACAAAGTCTCCGCTGAAGCACTCAGAAAGAATGCAATCCTGATGAGACCTTGACTTCAGCCCAGTGAAACCCATTTCAGATTTCTGATGACCAGAATAACAAAGATAATTTTGTCTTGTTTTAAGTCACTAATTTTGTGGTCATTTGCTATGATAGCAATGAAAAACTGATGTGATTTTAATACTATCAGTTTAATAGAAAGTAATATGTTTCTAAAAACTAAAACTAATGGTATATATTTTTAACAGAAAACTAATAATATTTTGGTACCAGGAAGAGAGGTGCTGCTGTAACAAATAATTACAAATGTAGAAGTGACTTTGGATTTAGAGTCTGGAAGAATTTTGAGAAGCATGTTTTAAAAAAAGTCTAGATTGCCTTGAATAGACTATTAGTAGAAATACAGATGTTAATGACTGCTAAAACTCAGAAAGAAGTGGGAGCATGGTACAGAAAAATATATCATCTTAGATATACCTGAATCATCATGAACAGACTGTTTCTAGAAATATGAACTTTAAGGCACTGCTGGTAAACACTCGGAGATGGGCAACATGTTATGGAAATTGGAGGCAAAGAATTTCATATTATATAGTGGCAGAAACTTATCTGAATTGTGTTCTGAAGCTATTCTTTTTGTAAAAAGAACTTGTAAATGATGATTTGGATTTTAGCTGGTGATATCTACAGGTAAAGTGATGAAATTGCAGCATGATTCTTCTTGCTGCTTACAGTAAGTGCAAGAAAAAAGAAATATACTGAGGGAAAAACTGTTAATTAAAAGAACAAGATGAAGTTAGGAACCAATAACAGGAAGAAAACTGGAAAATATACAAATATGTGGAAATAAACACTCTTAAAAAGCAATAGCCAAGAAAGAAATCAAAAGGGAAATTAGAAAACACAGTGACAAATGATTATAAGAACACAGCATATCAAAATTATGGGATGCAGCAAAAGCAGCTCTAAGAGGGAAATGTATAGCTGTACATGCTTAAATTTAAAAAGAAGAATGATTTCAAATAAATAACCTACGTTTTCTCCTCAAGGAACTAGAAAAAGAAGAACAAACAAAATCTAAAACTAGAAGAAGGAAGGAAATAATAAAGATTAGAACAGAGCTAAACAAAATAGAGAATATGAAAACAGAGAAAATCAAAGAAAGCAAAAGTTGATTCTTTGAAAATATCAATAATACTGACAAACTTTAAGCTAGACTGACAAAGAACAAAAGGAAGAAGATGCAAATAACTAAAATCAGAAATAAAAATGGGAAGGGATGATTCAAGATGGTGTTGATGAAAATATTCAAAAAACAATCTATAATAGGAATATAAAAGAGTTTTATTTGAGCCAAACTGAGGATTATAGCCCAGAAGACAGGGTCTCAGATAACTCTGAGGAACTGCTCTGGTGGAGCATGGTTTTAGGCACAGTTTTATATCTTGTCAGAACAAAGAACATTAAACAAGTCAAGAATACATTCCTTCAAGTTTTCAAAAAAAAAAACCCCAAAAAACACAAACCCACAACAGATCAGCACCTACACAATGAGTCAGTATGGCCTTGGCACCTGGGAAGGGAGTCTTATCATTGAAAGGGTAGCAGCATTGGCATCCCAGGAAGGGAAACATTTAATCTTCATTTTTAACATGGACATTCTTTACTTCTGGTCAATGTCCCCTTTTCTTTAATAATTAAAGCAGATGTACAATGTATGTTTGATAGGCCACACACAGGTTGTTTTAGTTAGCATGAAATTCAAGTTAACTCATATATAAGCCAAGATGACTTTCCCATACCTCAGTATGTGAAAAATTTTTTATCAGTGATGAAGTAGGAAGATCCTGAACTTGTCTCCTACCATGGACACAGTGAATCTACAGCTACATATGGAAAATTTTTCTCTGGAAAAGACCTAAAAACTAGCTGAGTAACTCCTTCACTTCAGACAAATGAGAAAAAAAAAGCCACATTAAAGTGGGTAAGAGAGGCTGAGACACAGTCTCACCATAAACTCCACCCCTGGTGTGGTGACCCATTATTGGGAGGGAACTATCAGATCCAGGGCTTCTCCCTGAGGCACAAGAAGTTTGTACCCACATCAGGCACCTCAAATTTTAAAACCTGCATCTGAGAAATAAGCCCCCAAAACATCTAGCTTTGAAAACCAATGGAGCTCATGTTCATGAGATATAAAGGGCTTTAGCAAGCTGAGAAATGGCTCTTAAAGGGCTTATGAGTGGACTCACCCCAGGACCCAGCACAAAAGCAGCCACTTGAAAAGTGCCCAGACTTTATGTGAAAGAGATTCATTTGCTTATCATAAAGCATCGGCTGAAGGGCAGGCGCCTACTGGGATACTCTCCAGGAACAGAGGCTTGTATGTGCCATTTTCATGCTCTCCCTCTGCCTTCCTAAAGTCAGTGGGCACCATCTTTTCTTTTCTTTCTTTCTTTCTTTCTTTTTTTAATTTATTTTTACTTTAGACCTTTTTTGTTGTTGTTCTCAGCAGGCACCATCTTTGTGTTCTCCCTCTATTGCACTTCAGAGCACCTGTAGCTCCCTGATGGGAGTTGTACACACATCTGGTACCCTGATTTTTATTGCTGGTGTCCAGGGAACACCACTTGATTGCAAGTCTTTGGAGGACAGGGGAGTTTGTGTTTCTGTTTCCCCTGGGACTGTAAGAATCAGAGAGAGAGTTCATCACAGACTACCACCCCCAGGACACTGCACAGATAGATGACTAAAAAGATTCCCTCGTCTTTCTGAAAAAGAGGTCTGTTTGCTTGACTAGGAGCTTTTGTCTGAAGGGCAGGCTTCTGGTCTGGCACTCTTCTAGGTGTCTATGGATGTACTCTCAGTGAATGGAGGTCAGTGGATGCAATCTTTGCCCTCTCCCTCTGCCTCACTTGAGCTCATTGGTATCTCCCCGAAAGGAGCTTATAACCTTGTCTGGCATCCCTATTTTTTCAGTTGCTACTAGGGGACACCTTTACATTACTTGGCTCTGGTGGCCAATGGAGATTATTCTCACGTGTCCCACAAGACTGCAACTAATGGAGAAAGAGTTCTTAAACAGCTACAAACCTCAGGGCACAGTAAGAGGAAACATCCAGGAGCTCAGTCTTTCTGTGAAAGAGGCTGTAGGTTTATAATCATAGCTGCATACAGAAGAGCAGGTTTCTATTTAAATACACATCTAAAGGCTGACTGTAAAACTCTCTAGAGACCTTGGAGTACAGATACTATCTTCACGCTCTTCCTCTGGTATGCCCCAGAGCACCAGTATCTCTCAGAGGGGAGTTCTTGCACATGTCTGGTGCACCAGTTTTTTATATCTGGTGCCCTGTTTTTTGCAGCTGCTGTCCTGGGGATGCCCTTGATCATATGGCTCTGGTGGGCAGGGGCCTTGCATTCCTGTGTCCCATGGGACTGTAACAATCAGAGAGACAGTAATTTGCAGGCTTCCACCCCCAAGCCATTTCACAGACAGCAGACTGAAGCATACCCAAACATACCCACAGTATTTCTTTGAGTGAGGCCTATTTGATTGTTCTAAGCTTGGGTCTGAGGGGCAGGCTTCAGCTTTGGCACACGACAGAGGCCTTTGAGTGCATGCATTTGGGAAACAAACAATGCATTTCAGAATTGAGATGACAAGATTTTGTTCATAAGCCAGGGGAGATCAAAAGGCTCTGGATCTCTATGATGAAGGATATTTTTCCATCATTGCTTAGGCTGTTCTATTTTATTATTTACCTATGATGGGCCCTTGCTGTGCAACTGAGTTTTAGTTTCTGTGTA
The DNA here is from genome assembly GCF_028021215.1 of Eschrichtius robustus. NCBI lineage: Eukaryota > Metazoa > Chordata > Mammalia > Artiodactyla > Eschrichtiidae > Eschrichtius > Eschrichtius robustus. The sequence goes on along the minus strand of NC_090845.1, from coordinate 64,700,383 downwards.
TATTTCTAAGAATTATAGAAAGGTAAACAAGTGCAAATTAAAATTTTGCACAGTATTCTCTATAACAAACTGAAATTTAAATATATTTGACGTCAATTGTGTGGGAATTATGGAAATTTTATTGCCAAGGAATGCTCCCAAGTGAAAGATAAGAGAAATATTTCTTTAGTCCCTAATTGCATGCTTATTGTATTTTGTTTTTCAGTCTCTTCTTCTCAAGGAGATCTTGATTATTCCCAAACTTTCCATTAAAAAAATCAACTGTCATTTTGCCCTTTATTGGTCCTCTCCTTTACTTCTTTCCGTTATCTTCTTTTTTTCTTGATGTTGATCTTGTATTTGAGCTAGAAATATCCCTATCACTTACAGATTTCTCAGGAAAGAATCTAGATTTTGTGGAACATAAAGCTTATATAATCTGGGATGAGGGAACTCTTTGAGAAAAATTCTATAAATTTATCATAACCAGACAGAGCTTTAGAAGGGACCTGTGCAAGTGAAGGGCCCTGAAGTTTGAGTTTGTGGTAAATCCTCCCATCATTATTAATCCATTCCAGACTTGTTCTTCCTTTCCATTGATTTCTCATTATAAATTTACTGGAGGACAAAATGTAACAGAGCTTTGGCTATTGTTATTCAATACCCTATTTTCACCAACTATGAGGCAGTCAATTGTGTAAAGAAGCAGCTGTGAACTTGGTAGAAACTCTCAGAGATAAAATTCTTATCAATGTACACCTGTCTCTGAACAAAATTGGCACTAGATGAGATTGGCACTACATGGCACTAGTGTGTATGTATGTATATATATATATATATATATATATATATATATATATATATATATATATATATATATATATATATATATATATATATATATATATATAATTTCCAGCCTTAAAAAGGAATGAAGTTTTGATACATACTACAACGTGGATGAAACTTGAACTCATTATGCTAAGTGAAATAAGCCACATACAAAAGGACAAATATTGTATGGTTCCACTTATACGAGATAACTTAGACAAATTCAAGGAGACACAAAGTGTAATAGAGGTTATCAGAGGCTGGGGGAAATGAGGAATGGAGAGTTAAACATAAGGGGTACAGAGTTTCAGTTTGGGATGATAAGGTTCTGGAAATGAATATTGATGATGGTTGTACAACATTGTGAATGTACTTAATGCAACTGAATTGTACACTTATAAAATGGTTAAAATTGTAAATTTTACGTTATATATATTTTAGCACAATAAAAATTCAATTACAGTAACTTTTACAATAAATTAATCATAAAAGAATATATAGGGTTACATTTAACAAAGGAAGTACAAGATTTGTTTACTGAAAATTACAAAACATTGCTGAGAGTAATTAAAGAAGTCAAATAAATGGAGAGAATTGCCCTGTTCATGGATTGGAAGACTCAGTCTTGTTAAGATACCAGTTCTTCCCAAATTGATCTATAGATTCAAGGCAATCCTTATCAGAATTCCAGGCTTTTATTTTTTTTTTTAGAAATTAACAAGCTGATACTAAAATTTATATGGAAATGCAAAAGACTCAGAATAGCCAAAACTCTTTTGGAAAAAGAAGAAAAACAATGGAGGACTTTCATTTCCGAATAAAGAAATTAATATAATGATACATAATCAAGACTGTGGTACTGGCATAAGGATAGACATATAGATTGATGAAACTGAATTGAAAATCCAGAAACAAATCCTTATATTCATGGTTGTGGTGAGTTTGAGGAGTTGGGGACTGATCAAGGAAAAGACAAGGAGACAAGGTGATGGTAGTATTGTACAACAAGCTTTATTGAGTGGTGTCTGGACCAGGGTTGCATGAGAGGGTAAGTTTCTCACAGCAGAAGACCTTATACAGACTCTTCAATGGGCCATAACCCAGAGGGTGAAGAGGGTAAGGGAATTCCTGGGAGAGAGGTAAATCAAAGAGGGGGCTTAAGTGTCTAGGCGCTGTCCTTCAGCAGAAAGGTGGGCAGTCTTTGGATCAGAGAGCTCCAAAGGGCAGCAGTTTAGGATCTTTTATAGCTACAGAGTTTATCTCTAGCTAGCAGATGTTGGGTGCAGTTTTGTAGGGTAACAGGCAAGCTCTAAATGACCAAAAATATGCTTATTTAGGTATAATTAAAGCAGTTAGATGTGTGAGAATTTGAGTTTGGTTCTGAAGGGCTTTGAGCTAAGGGTCCTAGCCTGCTATGATGAATAAACAATGTAGGGGCTGATATACAGGTGTCATCTTTGGCCCATTTATATAACAATGGTCAACTGATTTGTGATAAAAGTACCAAGGCAATTTATTGAGGAAAAGATAGCTTTTTAAACAAATGGTGCTGGGACAAATAGATATCCATATGCAGAAAGCTAAACCAGAGCCCTTGAACTCACACCATCTGCAAAAATTAACTCAAAATGGATCACAGACCTAAATACAAGAGCTAAAACTATAAAACCTTTAGAAGAAAATATAGGAGAAAATCTAGGACCTTGAGTTAGGCAGAGATTTTTTTAGTTATGACACCAAAACACAGTCCATTAAAAAATGACAAGTTGGATCTCATCAAAATTCAAAACTCTTGCTCTTCAAAAACACCATCTTAAGTAGGTGTAAAAACATGTGCAGCATACTGGTGGAAAATATTGCAAAACATGTATCAGATAAAGGACTTCTTTGGAGAATATGCATAGAACTCTTATACCTCAATAATAAAAAGATAATCATACCAATAAAAATGGGTAAAAGATTTGAAGATGTTATATCAAAATATATGTGAATGGCTAATATGCACATGAAAAAATAATCATTAGGGAAATGCAAATTAAACTACAGCAGGATACCTTTTCATACTCACCACAATGGCTAAAATAAAAAAAAAAGACTTGCACACAAATGTTCATGGTAGTATAATTCATAGCAGTCAAAGTTGGAAACAGCCTATATGTCTATCAATTGGTGAAAAAGTAAACATAGTGTGGTATATCCATGCACTTAATTCCTATTAAGCAATAAAAAGGAACCAACTATGGATATATGCTATGACATGAATCTCAAAATCTTTATTCTCAGTGTAAGAAGCCAGACACACAAGACTACATATTGTATGATTCCACTTATATGAAATATTCAGAAAGATAAAGCTATAAAGACAGAAAGTGTATTAACATTGCCTATAATGGAAGTAGGAAGTATAATGGAAATTAACAGTAAATGTTCATGAACTATCATATTGGGATGATAAACATGTTCTGAAATTGATCCATGGTGGTGGTTGTACAACTTGGTAAATTTAAGATCATTGAATTATGCACTTGAAAAGGGTGCATTACATGATATACAAAATATGACCCAATGGGGTTATTTTAAAAACAATGATGACATGAACATTTTTAATACCAATTTGTTGGTAGCAATATCTGAGAGTTCCAATTTCTCTACATACTTGTCAAAGTTTGGAATACTCAGTTTTTTAAAAATTATAGGCATTTCAATTCTCTTTATGTAGTAATCATTTATTTTGTATACATATATGTGTGTTATACATATTTTACCTATTTTTGCTTAGTGCTCATTTTACTTATTGTTTACGTTTTTGTTTGTTGGTTTGTTTTTTTCAGCATTTTATGGTAAAATATACATAACATAAAATTTACTATTTTAACCATTTTTAGTTATACAGTTCAGTGGCATTGAGTACATTCATGTTACTGTGCAACTATCATCACCATCCAGAATGTTTTCATTTTTCTGAACTAAAACTCTGTACCCATTAAATAAAAACGCCCATTTTCACCTGCCCCTAGGCTCTGGCAACCACCATTCTACCTTCTGTCTCTATGAATTTGACTAGTCTAGGTACCTCATATAAGTGGAATTATACAGTATTTGTCTTTTTGTGTCTGGATCATTTCACTTAGCATAATGTCTTCCAGATTAATAATCCATGTTGTAGCATATGTCAGAGTTTCATTCTTTTCAAAGGCTGAATAATATTCCATTGTATAAACATACTACATTTTGTTTATTCCTCTGTCAATGGACATGTAAATTGTTTCTAACTTTTGGCTATTGTGAAAAATGCTGCTACGAACATTGGTGGAAAACTATCTGAGACCCTGCTTTCAATTCTTTTGGGTATATACCCAGCAGTGGAATTGCTGGATCATATGGTAGTTCTGTATATTTTTTTTTGAGGATCCGACATACTGCATTCCACAGCTGCTGCACCATTTTATCTTCCTCAGCAATACACAGAGTTTCCAATTTCTCCAAATCTTTGCTGACACGTTATTTTTTGTTTTCATTATTTTATTATTTTCATAATAGCTAGCCTATTGGATGTGAGGTAGTATCTTATTGTTTTTTCAATTTGCATTTCCCTAATTAATGATGTTGAGCATTTTTTCATGTGCCATTTGTATCTCTTCTTTGTAGAAATGTCTATTCAAGTCCCTTGCCCATTTTTTAATTGAGTTATTTGGGTTTTTGTTGTTGTTGAGTTGTAGGACTCCTTAATATATTCTCTATGTTAATCCTCTATACGACTTGTAAATATTTTCCCCCATTCCCTGGGTTGCCTTTTAATTCTTTTGATAGTATCCTTTGATACACAAATGTTTCTAATTTGAAGTTCAATTTAATTTTTCTTTCATTGTCTATGCTTTTGGTTTCATATACTTTTGTTTCATGTAATGAAATCACACCATTCCCTTTGTGGTTTCTGTGGCTGCATGTATGACTATGAAGGACTCTTCAATCTTAAAATTAGATGAACATACTTTCTCTTTGCCCTTTAATAGTTTAGTTTACATAGTATATTTAAATAAGTGGATTTTCTTCTAAAATTACATTTTTAGAAACTAAGAACATTGGAATATGTTAATGAGAGGAAAAATTTATGAGTCTATCCCAGTTTTACTTTAAAAACACCTCCAGCCTAAACACAACACTTATATAAACAGGTCAGAAAGAAAAGGACCGAAATGTTCACATTAGTTCTCTCAGGGTTGTGAGATTAGTAGTGATTCCAGCTATGCTCTAAAAATTTCCTTATTTTCCAAAATTTAAAAAATAATCATATACTGTATTTATTATCAGAAAACTACAAGGAATGTTGCTACTACAGAACCAGAAAAAGAAAACCGGAAATGCAGGACTCTTAACTAGAACTACCCAGATTGATACATGAGCCTGAAAATTGAATTTTGTAAATAGTGTAATGATAAACAGTACAGAGAGATTAAGTAAAAAGAAAAATTTACCTACATACTGAAAGAATCTGTAAAGAAATACAACAATATGTAAACAGTGTTTATCTCTGTGATAGTAGTACGATAGAAATTAGTGTTCAAATCTGGAAAAGACAGTTAAAATTTTTTAATTGTTCAATTAATAAATAATCAGCATTGGAAATATGGACAAAGTAAACATCACCAATGATTCCTACCCAAAGGAAATTTTAAATGACTTCATAGTATTCCATCCTATGAACACTCTAACATATATCTAACCATGTCTTTAATGCTGAGATTTAGATTATTTTCGATAACATTTTTCAAGCAAATGTTAAGATTTAAAAATATATATATATTAATTTACATTTGAGCATTTCTTTTAAAAATTCCCAATGGCTTTAAACCCAGCATCAAGAAAGAGGAAGAGGCAAGTCACTATTAGGACTGGGTTACTGACTATAAGCCAGACAACTGGCTTATAGTCTTGTGTGTTCACTTGCCATATAGTGGGATACAGCATTTTGGCTCTTCATCACAGGCCCTCTTTAACCCAACCTCCATCTAACCATCTAAACTCCTCCTTCCTGTCCCCACTCCCTACCCCAGGAAATGTTAAGGAGGATTTTCCAATCTCAAATTATTGCTCACTTATCATACAGCTTGTGGAAAGTACAGGAAACCAGAATATAGAATATTTAGATCACTGGCAGTTACACCACCCTGAGACCAACATTTGCTAATTTTTTCCCTTCTAATCTCTTTTTATAAGTCGTCCCCCCCGCCCCCCCCACCTCTCTCCTTCCCAGAGCCCAGGGCTAAAATCAAAGGGACAGATTTAGGATGGGTGAATGCCTTGTCTGACATTTTAGTTACTACTTTCTCTTAACTCTTTCGAAATTATAAAAATATAATACCAGTTGAAAACTGAAAGGATAAACTAATAAAACCTGGTTTCTAGAAAACTTGGGTGGTGGTGTGGGACGAGTGGGAGGTGGATGAATCAGCCATATTAGAGAACCTGGAAAAGTGAGCAGAGTTAGAAACTTGATAAATCTATTAAGTTATTGGCTCTTAGTTTGTCAATCACGTCAGCCCAGCAAATGAAGTTAGAATAGAGTCGTGGGGGAGGGAGGGTGTGACGCAGCAAGCTATTTGCACCAAGAAAATCTAGCCGAGAGACAGCTGCGTAATCATATTGCGGCACCGTTTTTACTTGCAGCAGCTGCTGCTTGCGGAGGACATCAGCCGACTGCGGCTCTCTGCAGTCTCTGGCCCGCTCCTGCAGGACCGGTCACTGCGGCCATTGCTATTCTCTGCACCCCAGCCCGGCCACCGCTGCCTCTGTTCTGTTCTCACAGCCTCAGCACCGCCTTCATCCTGGCAGCAGCCTCGACCGTCGCTCCCAGCTCCCGTATCGCAGTCCGACCACTACCGCACGTTCTACCTCTGCCCCAGCCACCGCCGCTTCTGATATTCGGTGAGTCTTTCCTTGCGGAGGTCAGGCCTCCTGATCTTGGCGGTAGCCACCTTAGGCGTGTGAGGTCCTTTGAAAAATGGCCGAGTCAGCCGACCACAAGGAACTGTTAGAATCCAGTCAAGAAGAGGCTGGTGATAAGGTAATGATGGAGGGGCCCAGGGAACAGCCGGAGCGCGGTGAAGATGCCGCAGCTGGGCCTGGAGATGATGGGGAGCGCGGTGAAGAAGCCGCCGCGGGGCCTGGGGAAGAAGGGGAAAAAGGTGAAGAGGCTGCTGCTGGGTCCGGGGATGGCGGGGAAAAAGGTGAAGATGCTGATGAGGACTCAGACCCCGACCGTCCAAAGGGACTTATCGGTTATCTTTTAGATACAGACTTTGTTGAAAGTCTACCTGTGAAAGTTAAATACCGTGTGTTAGCCCTAAAAAAGCTTCAAACTAGAGTGGCCAATCTAGAATCCAAATTCCTAAGGGAATTTCATGGTATTGAAAGAAAGTTTGCTGAAATGTATCAACCTTTATTGGAAAAAAGACGTCAGATAATCAATGCAATCTATGAACCTACAAAAGAGGAATGTGAATATAAATCAGACTCTGAGGACTATGATGATGAGATGTATGATGAGGAAGAGATGTGTGGTATTGAGGAGGGTCTGCTACATGACTATATAGATGAGGATGACGGTTGTGAAGAAGATTATTATGATTATGCTATTGAAGAGGAGGATGATGATGATGACGACGACAATGATGACGACGACACCGAGGCAGCTGGAGATGAGAATAAAGAAGAGGATCCTAAAGGAATTCCTGATTTTTGGCTGACTGTCTTAAAAAACGTTGACACACTCACTCCTTTGATTAAGAAATATGATGAGCCTATTCTGAAGCTCCTGACAGATATTAAAGTGAAGCTTTCAGATCCTGGTGAACCTCTCAGTTTCACACTAGAATTTCACTTCAAACCAAATGAATATTTCAAAAATGAGCTGTTGACAAAGACCTATGTGCTGAAGTCAAGGCTAGCGTATTATGATCCCCATCCCTATAGGGGAACCGCGACTGAGTATTGCATAGGCTGTAAAATAGATTGGAATGAAGGAAAGAATGTCACTTTGAAAACAGTCAAGAAAAAGCAGAAACACCGGATCTGGGGAACAATTCGAACTGTGACTGAAGATTTCCCCAAGGATTCATTCTTCAATTTCTTTACTCCTCAAGGAATCAACTCAAAGGGAAAGGATGGAAATGATGATTTTCTACTTGGTCACAATTTACGTACTTACATAATCCCAAGATCAGTATTATTTTTCTCAGGTGATGCACTTGAATCTCAGCAGGAGGGGGTAGTTAGGGAAGTTAATGATGAAATTTATGACAAAATTATTTACGATAATTGGATGGCTGCAATTGAGGAAGTTAAAGCCTGTTGCAAAAATCTTGAAGCAATAGTAGAAGACATTGATCGCTAAAGCAGAGTGTACATGGCCCTGAAATTAATTGCCCTAGATCTAGTTACTCAAGTTATAAGAAGTTAATTACATTCTTGTGTTCTTAATTTTTCTTGTAGTGTCAGTTAAAATGTATGTCTCAGAAATATAAGAGAAGTTCAAATACTAATTCATTTGACCTTGCATTTTAGTAGTAGAATACCTTCAAGAAAGTATTTACTGTGGTAAATGATTTAAGACATATTAATATAATGTGTAGTTTAATCCTTCTGAAGTCCTTTTGTCATGTAGGTATTAATCTGTAGCTGTGAATATTATCAGAAATGCTAAATGATGTCAATATTTATTCCAAAAGAAAATCTTGGGGAACCAACCCAAGGTTCTTTTCCTGTTGTTTGTTTCTTGCATTTGTGTTTTCTTAGGACTTTAGCTAGTGGGTTTAATTTTATTGTGCCTGCTTCAATTTGCAATAAAAATGCAATAGAATTTAAAACTTGAATGCTTAAGAAAAAGCCTGTATATGGTTAAGAATTTCAGGCAAAACCACATTTATTGCTAATAACAGCTTGTTCATAGGCTCTTGTATTTTATGTGACCATGATAAATAATGAAACTTAGTCATATTGAGGTTATCAGTGAAGTGTTAATCACAGTATTCTCCAAAGATTGCCACATATTGCTCTGTGTAATTGTGTAAACTGTAATTACAGTGTATAATTTCTCTTTTCCTATAGTACTTAATCATTCATTGAAAGTGATCACTTTATTATTCTGAAAAGATTTTTCATGTTCCTTCACCACAAAATAAAATGAATAAAAATTTCAGTGTTTCATGTTATAAAAGTGATCTTTTTTTTTATTATAAAAGTAATATGTTTATTGGAGTACTGAAAACCATATACCCATTCCCCAAAGATAAGCATTGCTTATGTTTTGATTTATTTTCTACTCTTCTTTTTCTGCGTGTTTATATATGCCTGCAAATTTACTAAAACTCTGCTTAGACGGGCAAAGAAAGTGTATCTTTTTATTGTTTATAACTGATCTAGTCTTAATCATGAGTCCACCTCCACCTCCCAGGGCTGCAGGGAAACAAGAATCTCAATTTTAATCAATCTGGTAAATTCATTGCCATTTAATAATTAAAACACTCCAAAAATAACAGGCTTATGTGTGTTAGTCTATATTTCAGATTTACCTACTCTTCCACAATGTCATCTGGATGTATAGGGGCTTATATTGCTTTATGACATTGGTTGGGGGTGCACTGACTGGGGACAATGAGATGTGGTTGGTCAGAGAGCTGACTTTGTCCCAGAGCTGATTTTGCCTTCCTCAAGTGTGGAAACCCAGAAATTTGGCTGCCCCCTTTGGCAAACTCTGTGAAGGTCACATCTATCCCTCTGGGATAGCAGCAAACTTCTTAATCTCTTCCATGCCATGTGAGAGCTGAGAGTGGCTAGGAAGTGCTAACTCTATCTCGTTATTGCTGCCTATCCACTCTTCCGTCCCAGGTGGTTGTGATGTGATCCCACAGAATTATAAAATGAAAGTGGAACAAAAGCTCCTCTGCTCATGACTTATTCTTCCACTATTGAACATACCTCTTCCTTCGGATTTTGGCTCAAAGAGGTAAGTTTATAACATTGCCTGCATTTCTTACCACTGTCTCATCTCTACAATCAACTGGGGTGGAAGGTATGGGCTTTTTTCTCTCCTTTTCCTGTCTGGCCAGGACCCTCCTCTAATATCGTATCTTTCTCCCAGGATTAGGGGTAGATGCTCACTTGCTTTTGTCTGGGGTTGCAGTAGTTGACAGGATATTGGGAAACAGACAACTTACCATAATAGGGAAACCTAAATCAGGAAACATTTACAGTGTATACTTGATAAATGTAGACTTTTTTCACACTTTTCACCACTATTAATCTTGACCTCTATTAAATTCCTGACTCCCTCTAAACCCCTCCCACACACAAAAATTGGGCGACTTTTAATAGTGGTTGCTGTTAGTATGCATTAAAAAGTTAGGAACATGGGTGTATCTTTCTTGCTATTTCAGGGAGGAATATCAGACATTTTGAAGTCCCTCCTGTCCCTTTCTCTTGCCTCCATGAAATAGAGCAGTAAAGCTGCTTCTGGGCTTTCTGTAAGGGCAGGCCAGTCCCCTTTGCTGTATCTGTTATGTCAGTGGCCTCCAGCCAAAGACCACCAGGGACATACCAGTAGTTGAACAAGTTGGGTTTATTCATCATTGCTGTGACAGAGAACCATCGTATGTTATCAGTAAGTGGGTGTTAGGAAACATACTTCAGGATTTGGGCTTTGGTTGCATGATTTGGTGTATGGTCTAAGGAAGTGGGGGTATTGGTAGCTCAATAAATCTTATCTATAGGGAGGAGAAAATAGAACAAAGATAAAGCAGTAATTGATAAAGAGGTTTAGCTACTCATTTTAGCTAGAATGGCAGGGGTGTTTGTTTGGTATTTTGTGGATGTAAAAGTGACCTTGTTTTTGTCTGTGCTTAGACAAAATTAAGAGACCTTGCTTTGTCTAATTTTATTGTGGTCCCAGAGTAACCTTTTCTGAGGTTGGTATTCTATGAGTTGGTTTATCTACACTAGAATAACATGGCCTAGTTGTGAGTACCAGGCCAGCTTCCTGATGTCAGGGACTGCTTTTTATATTTCTTTCTCTTTCACCTCTTCTCAGGAATGCAATTTGATACTATAATCGCTCCCATAGCTTGTGGTGGGATGGCGGTTCATTTGATTTGGGTTTAGACTAGTGTAGAGGTCCTTTAGGCCTTGAGGGTAGGCCATCAGCTTTTGCCCACATGCCAGAGAGACCTGTATTAGGGTTTAGGGCTCAAGTGTGACTAAAAATAGAATTTTACCTTAATTCTTTTTGTAACTGTTCTTAAAAAGTATGTCATTAATATGGTCCTAGAGGGATTGTTGAGCTCACTGTTAGGCATTGTTAGAATTTTGGTATTCTGAGGGAAAATACTGAAATACATAAATACAACAAAATTTCATTTTGGGGTACATAATAATTTATAGTGTAAATCATAGTATTTAATATTATATATCATATGGCAGAGTGGTTAGTCTTTGAAGCCAGGCTGCTTGGATTCAAATTAGTTGTGTGACCTTGTGCAAGTTACTTTATGTGTCTCAGTTTTCATACCTGTAAAAATATGGTAATAATTGTACAATTACCTCATAGATTATTATGAAGATTTAACTGGTTTATGTAAAGTTCTTGAAATATACATGGCACATAATAAGTGCCATATAGGTGTGTCTATCTTTATTATTTTTATTATCAAGTTTATATCTAAAACACTCAAAGCTGTCTGGTATACAGTAAGGGTGCAGTAAATTCTTATTAAATTATTAATAATTGTCCCCCTAATATGTTTCTAACCTACAAAAAGTAAAATCATATACTTTGCATTTTAATAACAGAATCTCCAAGACTTCTGCAAGTATTAAGAAGGGCTAAGTGGCAAGTTTACCAGCAATACTTACGTTAGTGGCAAGCCTGGTTAATGAAGAAGAAAATAAAGTGACTCTGACTCTGGTGTTCCTCACTGCTGAGTGCATTTATAAGCCTTGTAGCTGTGTACACCAGGCTCAACACTCATCACAGGCCATTTTGTTCACTGGCCAATAAATACATCATTAAATTAAAATATTTGGAAAACAGAAATAAATACAGAAAATGAAAATCACATGAATTTATATATCATTCATAAGTATATAACAAATTTGATTTTTCAGTTACCACACAGCTATGTGCAGCATGTAGCTAACTATTTGAAAGCAGATGATCTTTTAAAAAGGAATATAAATTACAACTTTATATGGAACGCTTTAACATGTGTGAATGTGTCTTCACTTCCAGCCTCCTTCAAAGCTGCTTATGGCACCTGACCCCTGTGTGCCTCGGCCAGAATTGCCTTCCTTCTTACAGGCCACAGGTACTCTTACACATAGAATATGGTTTCATAAAGCACCGGAACCTGAACACTATTCATCCACTCCTTTTGACCAGTGTGCTTGCACAAAGGCCAAAGAGGAGACTTACACTAGGGGCCTCCATGATGATTCAACCCTATCTCTCCTCCCACCCTGCCATCCATGTATGCTCGTACATGCCCTAGGAAAGAAGTTTTATCCGGGCTGGGGTCCTTTATGACCCCTAGTTGTAATTCACTGCCTCTGTAAAATAGAGAATTCGTGCATTGATTTAGACCTCATACAAAAGGTTCTGCTTTCCAATGGAGTGTATCACTGGGCCATGAGAAAAAAGCTTTCCCAGTAGTCTTATTTGCTAAGATTGGTGCTGAAATAAAAATTTCACAAGGCAACTTCATGAAAATGGTAAAAAATGACTATTTTTATTAAATTTTCTATTTCACACTTAACATGCTCTCAGACTCTCTCTCTCTCTCTCTCTCTCTCACACACACACAAACACACACTGGATGATCCAGAATGAGAGGAAGCTCATGGTCAGAGAGATTGACAGCAGGTGGAACCAATATGGAGTGCTTTATCATTTGTTACTTCTCCATCAGCTATCAATGTGAAAGGAGGTAATAAAAATTGATATTGTGTGCATGCTCACATCTGTGCGTAAATATACATGTTTTAATGCAGAATATGCTAGTAACAAGTGGAACTGATACTTAGACAATAATCTTTGTTGTCCAAAATATCATGTAGTTTGTCAGGAATCCTATGGATAAGGAAAGAGCGAGTGGTTTGCAATGAGTTTTCCTCACTATGATGAGGTATGTTTCTCTTTACAACTTAGAGGAATTGAAAAGGTGCTTTTACTTGCTGAGACCCATATTATGCAATTTCAGACATTTACATTTCTTGGTCAAGTATTAAACTTACATACTCTTACTGTATGGTGTTTGTAGAACACTCCAGCATTAAAGTCCTCAGTAGTGTTTGGGTAAGAGTGGTTATCTCAGATTTTCAGATGAGAAATCTGAGATCTGATCTCATCGCTTGCGATCTTTTCATTGCATCATGCTGCCTTCAGTGAAACTGAATGATGCTGCTAGTTTACTTATGTTAAAATGTCTCTACCCATATTAAAGCTGCTTGGTACTAGTACTAGAATAGATATTAACCTAAGTTCCTTTGTCAGGTTTGTTACTTGATTGACTTAGAGTATATGGTAACAGCTAGGCTGAAGCTTTTTAAGAAAACTTCCTAATGCAGCTTAACAATGTAAAAGTATTACAGGAATTAAATCTCATTTCCTCTTAAATATTCTATAATTTACACTTTGGTAATGTGACCTAGTTCTCACTTAGTCATAGATTTAATTTAAATATATTGCTTTTTTGAAACCTCATTTTTAAAAAAAATCTGGGTTCTTGTCCCTATTGTGAAACTTGTGTATTATGTGACCTGGGTCAAACTAATAAACTCCACTTGTCAGCAGTTTCCTTATCTGTACAATGGAGATAATTAGTAGTGTCTAGGTCATAAGACTGTTTTGATAACTCATTGCGATAAAGACTGTCAAGTACTTAGCACAATGCCTGGCACATAACAAGCCCTAAAACATTAGGTGATTATTATTATCATCATCATCATCACTTCTTAGGATTCTTAGGATCACATTATAATATAATCGGCTTTGTACATAATAGGGACTTAAATTATAGCTACTCTTTTATAGCTTTATATCCCTGAGGTAATCACAAACAGAAGAGGATTTGAGGTGATTAAATGCCACTTTTTCTTTTTTTCTATTTTTATTTGAAATAATTATAGACTCACAGGCAGGTGCAAAACTAGAACATAAAATCATGTGAACCCTGTAAGCTTATGCTTTTTGCCAGATTTTGGGGTTTTTCAGCTTTTATTTACTTGAATATTTTTTCAGCACCACACTCCTGCTCCTTTCTTTCTGGGACCCAGATGACGTGCATGTTAGATCTTTTATTATTGTCACAGGTGTTGTGGTTTTGCTCATTTTTTTCAGTCTATTTTCTTTTTGTTCAGATTGGGTCAATTCTATTTGTCTGTGTTCAAGTTCACTGATTCTTTCCTGCCATTTGCATTCCGCAGCCAGTGAGTTTTTAATTTTGGTTGTTTTATTTTTTCAATGTTATTATTTCTATTTGATTCATTGTTATAACTTCTATTTCTTTGCTGAGATTTTCTATTATTCATTTGTTTCAGTAGTGTTCATAACTGCTTCTTGAAGCATTTAATGATGGCTGCTTTATTAAAATCCTTATCAGATAATTCCAACATCTGAGTGATGTTGGTGTTGGCATCTGTTGATTGGTTTTGCTCATTCGGGTTGTGATCTTCTGGTTCTTTATATGTTGAGTGATTTTTGATTATATCTTGGACATTGTTAGTATTATAAGACACTGGGGCCTATTTAAATCTTATATTTTAGCAGGCTGTCACCCTGGTTAGGTTTAATGTGCAAGTGTTTTTGTTTTTGATGACCTTGACAGTTTTGAGGAGAATCAGTCAGGTACTTTGTAGAATGCTCCTCAATTCAGATTTGTTTGATGTTTCTCTCATGCTTAGACTAGGTTTATGGATTTTGGAGAGGAAGACTAAAGAGGTGAAGTGCCTTTCTCATCACATCGTATTGATGAAAAGTGCCATCAAAATGATATAACTGATGATGTTAACCTTGATCACCTGATTAAGATAGTGTTTGCTAGGTTTCTCCACTGTGAAGTTACACTCCCTCTCCCCCTCCACTTTCCATAATGTTACTCTTTGGAAGCAAGTTAATAAACATAGTCTACACTTAAGTGTTGGGGATTTATGCTACATCAGGAGTATCTACATAAACTATTTAGAATTCTTCTTTGCAAGAGAATATCTCTTCTTCCATTTATGTATATATGTATGTATGTATGTTTTCATAGACATGTATTTTATGACTTGGGTTATAATCTAATAGTACATTATTTCCTTTGTTACACAGATTGTTCCAGCTTTGGCCATTCGTAACTCTTTGAGTTGGTTCCTATGTCTCTAGGCATACCCGCATCTTTGTATGTGCCTGGCATTACAAGATGCTACAGACTAATTTTGTATATTCCTATTTCAGTCCTAGAATCAGCCATTTCTCCAAGGATACCTTATTCCTTTTTTTGGAGAATGGTGTCAGAAATCAAGATCTGAGCACTTGGTGGGTTCAGTGCTACTAGGATGTCGTTGCTTCTACACCTTTTCAGTAAACAGAGCTAGGAAATTTACGTATATATGCTAACCTTTGTATACACACATCTCTATAATTATTTTTTTTTTCATTGTTAGTGTATAGGAATGCAAGAGATTTCTGTGCATTAATTTTGTATCCTGCTACTTTACCAAATTCATTGATTAGCTCTAGGAGTTTTCTGGTAGCATCTTTAGGTTTCTCTATGTATAGTATCATGTCATCTGCAAACAGTGACAGCTTTACTTCTTCATTGCTGATTTGCATTCCTTTTATTTCTTTTTCTTCTCTGATTGCTGTGGCTAAAACTTCCAAAACTATGTTGAATAATAGTGTTGAGAGTGGGCAACCTTGTCTTGTTCCTTATCTTAGTGGAAATGGTTTCAGTTTTTCACCATTGAGGATGATGTTGGCAGTGGGTTTGTCATATATGGCCTTTATTATGTTGAGGAAAGTTCCCTCTATGCCTCCTTTCTGCAGGGTTTTTATCATAAATGGGTGTTGAATTTTGTCAAAAGCTTTCTCTGCATCTATTGAGATGATCATATGTTTTTTCTCCTTCAATTTGTTAATGTGGTGTATCACGTTGATTGATTTGCGTATATTGAAGAATCCTTGCATTCCTGAAATAAACCCCACTTGATCATGGTGTATGATCCTTTTAATGTGCTGTTGGATTCTGTTTGCTAGTATTTTGTTGAGGATTTTTTGCATGTTGCAGATTCAGAACACCCCTCTGTGGGGCCATCAACTATGAAAATATCCTGGATGTTGGGTGGACCGTTTGGGTAACATAAAAATGCCCACAGAAGAGGGCTTATCATCTAATGGGACCTCCTAAAATTGAGCTATTGAATGACTCTTTATTTCTTACACGGAGACTAGTTGCATTTTTAAAAGAAACCACTTTATTGAGGTATGTTCGTATCACACACACAGAAATAATTGCATTCTTAACTTGTTATTAAAGTTGAAAGCTGCAAGTTGGAGTAGGGCATAGCACAGGACTGTGATTCCTCTACCTACTCATGACAGATTGGACATTTGACCCTTTAGTGGAGATGGTTGTGTCGACTGAAAAAATGCACAACCTAAAAGTTGAGAATTATGGGGTTTCTTTGGCAGACAAAACTGAGGACTTAAGCCCAGAAGACAGCCTCTCAGATAGCTCTGAGGGACTGCTCTGACGAGGTAAGGGAGGAGCCAGGATGTATAAGGGTTTTTGCAACAAAAACCAGGTAGTCGGAACATCAACAGATTACTGTTAATTAAAGAAAACCAGACATCTCAAGTTAATGAATTTAGTGCTCTTCTATGTATGGGAAGATGCAAGAGTTTGAGCTAATTGAAATCATTCCTTTGTTATGCATCTTAACTACCTAGGGCCAGTATCCTGCTTTTCTCCATCCTGAAGCCCCTCTGGGTATAGTAGGTGGCTGCAGTGCTGATGGCTTGATGGCTGCAACATCTTTTGTTTACTTATATGGTAGGCAACATTTTTAATCCACAGCTGGATGTTGATGGCTTGCAGTGTTTGACTTTCTGGATTAGTTGCACTTTGCAACAGTAGACTGGTAGCCTGACTCTACTTCTCTCACCTTTCTCTTGGTACTCACACCTTAGTAAAGTACTTTGTTTATTCAATACAGATGTCTCCAGAATGGCATTGCTCTTTTTGTGGCTTCTCACTGGATAAATGATCAGGACAAATTGATTAAACATTATATAAACACACTTTGAATTTTTTTGAAAATTAAGGATTTGGTCAGAACATGATCTGGTTAAGTCACATAAAATTGTTTTTCTGTGAAAATGTTTTTGTCCTTCTTTCATAAAACTCATCCAGGTGAATGGTCTGGATGAGACGAAAATATGGGAGAAATGTAAATTATGATTACTGAATAAGACACACTGATTTTATAATAACCCAGAAAAAAAATACAGGTACCCAGGGAAACATGAGAGTGGGGTTGGGGATGGGTGGATGGATAAGAAATTAGAGACCTTTGTTTTTCAGAGCTGTACCTGAAACCTTCCCTCCCCTCAATAAAAGCACCAATGTTATCTTCTCAGTTGCTCAGAGTGTTTTGAATTCAAACTGACTATGGAGCCTAAGTTCACACCTGACCATGCTGACTATCAGACAGCAGGGGGTATCCTGCTACATTTTCCATGCAGAGCACATCCAGATGTCCTTCACACTCACAAAGCAGATGATCTGGTGTCATGGACAAGCAAAACTGTTTGGAACTGATCACATTCAGACAGTCTTCTTAAAAAACCAAGGACTAAACTGAATTAATTGGACCAGACTGGGGCAGAAAGTCCCCTATGGAAGGCCACATTAGGGGCCTACATGACCAACCTCCAATAAAAACCTTGGTCACTCAGTCTCTAGTAAGCTTCCCAGCTCACTGCTGGAGAAATTCATTACTGGGGAAATTAAGTGCATATGGTGAGACATCCCTCAAAAAAGACTCTTGGAAGCTCTTGGTCTCCTCTAGCCTTTGACCCATAGGCCTATTGCCTTTGCTGATTTTGATTTGTATCCTTTACTATAATACATTTTGGCTGTCACTATGACTATATGCTGAGTCCTATGATCAGTAGCAAAATTCTGAGTTGTCTTGAACACCCTCATACAGTAGATGTTCAAAAGGATTTATTATAGGATTTGCATTTGTTTTAGGTGATTAGGGAGAAGATTTAAGCAAGCTAGGCTTTACTCTGGATTGGGTGATGTCAGGAAGTGGAGGCAATTCTATGACTTCATACTTTTAAAATGTGTTATCTAAAAATAAGGGCGATTAAAATGAGGCAAAAACTAATTGGTAAAGTAACATCATTTACTCATGTTGGCCAGGATAGGGGCATGTTCGGTCATTTTTGTGCTTTGGAAAATGTCCATGTATTTTTCTGTGTTCAGACACTATTACTAAGTGTGTCCTTTTTATCTCGGTTCATTATGGTCACAGAGTGGCATTCTCTTATGTTGGTGGTGTAAGATTATTTATATTCAACAGGAGAGCACCAAGAACTACTTGTGTGCCAGACCAGCTCCTGGTGTCAGTAGCTGCTTTTCTTTTCTCAGATTTATGCTATGTAGCAATTTTTCCTGTATTTGGAATTATTTTGATAAATTTTCCTAGATGATTTTTATAAATTTAACTTGTCTAAATAGAACATAGGAAGGGACTCAAGAGATCAGTGATTTATTTCCAGTATTACTACTGATTGACCTTATGACCCAAGGCATCATTTTCCAGGTGGAGAAGCTAGAGGAGAAAATATGCTGTGAAGATTTTACAATAAAATTCTCAAGCTCCAAACAAAACGGCATTTATAAAACACACTTTGAAAAAGATTGCGGGTGCTTTTGGAAAAATAAGTAGTTTCTATCTGTAAGTTAGAAATAAATGGTCTTTTATTTTCTAAAAGTTCATTTTGACTTTAAATGATAGTAAGGCCATAAAGGACAGGGAAGTTATAACATGAAAAATTAGCTAAATTTGTAAGTAATAGAGTTTTCATTTTTTATTCGTATGTGTTTAATAATAGGAACATCCATTAAACATAATCTATGTAAGATGTAAGACTGGTGTGACTTTGTCTGTGGAAACAAATGTCCATTTGTTTATTTTTTAGAGGATTTCATTGGGAGGTCAATTAGTGGGATAGTTGTTTTTGGTGGTGAGGTGGTATGAGTATACTGGGGATTTAAAAGCCCAGTGAAAGCACTTGACATCTATGCATAAAGAAGCCAAACCTAGGGCCTCATTGACTTTCCATTTCCTTCATTCTGTTATGCAGATTCCAAGGGGGACATATTTGTATCAGCTATGGTGTCATCAGAAGACAATTTAGTCAATTCACTGGAGATTTTGGTTTTTTTGGAAACCCATGGATTAATTTCTCTAAACTTAATATTTTGAAATAGATCCATGTGATTTAATTTGCCCCATGTTTGGAGTATCTACTTTCATGTGCCACACAGCTAAAGGGTGTGTCTAGATAGATAGATAGACAGACAGACATAGATAGATAAAAAATAAACTGCCAGAAAGTGTGCATCCAATACTTGTCAACCTGTTTTTCTGATTTTATTCCATTCTTTTAAAATTAGAAATATTATAGGGCTATGTAGGACTTTTATTGTCAGCTAATTAAAGTTCCATGATATTTATAAAAGAGGCATAATTTTCCATAGTTAAATGAAAGATAAGCTAAAGCAACCTGCACTGTTTGGAAATTGGTAATTTGTATTTGTCCTTATGGAAATTTAGGGGAAGAAACTTTTTCAAGGAAAGAGCAGTAGTTATTGAATTGTTACTTCATGCCAAATAAAAAACTTTTCTAACTACTTTGTGTATAATTATAATGTGCATAAGTCATGTTTTCATTTGGAACAGTATAGTCATTGCAACTAGAACTGTAAGTTTAAACAGAAACAGTTCAATAGTGTTATTTGTGTTTCCGTCATTGCATTTGGATATCATGAGAATATGTGTCTTAGCCATCTTAATTTTCTGAAAACAAGTTTCCTTTCTCAAAGTTGAAGCCAGCTGGTAACATTTCTAGGATGATAGACGTCCAAAAATTTTAGTCTACTTGTCATCTAGAAATTAGATGATGGGCAGCGAGTGTTTTGAAATCCTTAGGGTGTGCAAGATACTTAAGCCATATTTCCAAAGAAAAAGTGTAAGCTAACTGGGGCCTGCTATGGACAGAAGACACTGAAAGTAGCAGATTATTTTACTGTGGCCAAACTACCTGAATCTCTCTGGTGAGTTGAGCTCTTTCTGCAGGGAGATGAGTTGTTTACTATTGGAAAGACTTGGGCTTCTTCTTTATTCTCCTCTAATTCATTCATTTATTCATACATTTATTTATTCATGTCTCTAATTATGCAAATTGAATATGAATTGTGAAAATATATTTAGGAAATACTAATAAATGAATAGAAAAACAAAGCATTGAAATTACTCCAAATTCCACAACTCCAGGTCTATTGTGATAGGAATTAAGACTGTTACAATAGGGGAGAGAGATCTGGCTCAACTCCAAGTACAAGAACGAGTGAGGATTTATAGCCAAGGAGCAGGTTGGAGGGGTAAGTGGATGGAAAATTACTAACAGAAGACATCAAGGATAGGAGTAATTCTTGCTAAACTGATCTAAAAGGATTCTTGCTGAAGACAGGCCAGGGTGATCAGCTATCACCTGGGGGATGGTGGGGGGGTGAGGAATTTGATCAGATATCAAGGGTAGGAGGGTTCTCTCTAAACTGGCTTAGCAAGATTCTTACTAAAATCAAACCAGGTAAGCTTGAGGACAATTTTGAAAAGGCCTAGTCAAAAAGAGGGCTTAGAGGAAATTGTCTAAAGTTTGGTCAAAGAGACTTTGTCACCTTTTACACTTTGTCTATGCAAGTTAGAGGTGTGTGTGTGTGTGGTGTGTGTGTGTACATAGGAGAGATTAGGAAAAAGAAAACAAATTTGGATTCCTAGTATATATTGGATACTTCATGGCAATGTTTAATTTTGTGTAATGTAATCAGGTATTTCCCTTTTGGTTTGAAAACTTCTTATATGGCTATAAAGCGAAATTTGCAAACAAGTCACATGAATGATTCTATCTTTTATTTTTATTCATTTATTATTATTAAATTATTCAAATCACTTAAATATCAGTGAATAATCTTTAAAATGGTAATTCTGAAGACTATTTATTGACATGGGAAGATCCTTTTGATAGGAACCTAAATGGGGAAAAAAGGCAGGTATGGAAGAGTCAATACTATGTGATCTCAATTTTTCAAAATCTCTATTTGTTATTCACACCCAAAGAGGAAAAGAAGGGAAGGCATCAATATATTCACATTAGTTCTCTCAGAATGGTGAGATTGCTAGTGGTTTTATTACCTACTACAAGCTTCTTACTTTCTAAATTTTCTAAAATGAGCTTGTATTATATTTATCAGAAGAGGAAAAATAATTTTCTAATTATAGAATTAAAAACAGAAACAAGCAATGTAGGATTCATAATTATAGAACTATGGGACTGACACATGAGCCTGAAACTTCATATGTTATTTGAACCTTCTACCTTCAGTCCATTTTAAATGAAATATGTTTTAATCAAACACAGGCACACACAGACAAATTGTAGTGGTTAAATATTTACATAATATTTACTGAGGGAAGGAACATCTTTTCTTTACTTTCTACTTAAGCTCCTTGCTCCATCCTCTACACAAAGCACCTTCTGGGACCTTCCAATTTTTGTGACTCTCTACCATAGGTCTTTTAGCCCAATGAGAAGAATTTCTTCCCTGTTTTCTTTCTCCTCCTTCTACTCCCATTTCTTCTCCTCTTCCCGTCCTCTTCTTTTCCCTCATTATTATCAAGAAAGTTTTTTAAATGGAAATTTGGTTGTGTGGAAAGTAGCACAGGCACCACATCAACTATAAAACAACCAGTCACCCATCCTTAGAAACCTATCATCTAAAAGGGAGGTTGTGTGGTAGAGTGAGAAGAAGCACTGCAATAATACAGTGTTTACAGTTTTCTAAATTAAAACACACACACACACACACACACACACACACACACACACACACACATCTAAAAACCTGGAAAGAAATACACTAACACTCTATGATTATTTCTGTGATTATGACACAAAAAACGGTTAACTGTTAAATTTGGAATATAATAACAAACACTCTTTAAAAATCAAAATCTTTAAGTTATATGTGATCAGTATTGAAGTATGGACAAGAAAAAACTAGTTGGTTTCCCTACCGTAGGAAATTTATTCCATCTTGTTAATACATTATCATGTCTTTAACTTTTTCCCTAGTGCCAAGTCATTGAATATTTCCAATTTACTCAGAATTTCAAGGCAAATGTTTTGCTTTTAGGAATATTACTTCACATTTGAGTATCCTTTTGTTTTACCTCCAAGACAGCCAGCATGGAGGGAGGGTAATTTGCAATTCAGCAGCAGTATTCTGGGATATTGATAATTCAGGTGTTAAGTGTTAACTAGTCATACATATAACTGTGGGCACTGGTCACCATAGACCCTCCTTTACCCCCATTCCATCTCATCTCGCTCTTCCCTAGTAAATGTTATCAGAGTTGATACAACTTTAAAAGAATGTGCACTGTTCATAGAGATTCTGAAAATCCAAAATTAGAAAATAAAAGAAATCTCTGGGGAGTCAACATCGCTTAAAGATCTTCATTGTTAATATTTTAGTGTTTTACCTCCTTCTCTCTTCTTCGTGTATTTGAATATAAAAGACTCTCCCCCTCCCGCCCTGCACATGTGTCCTTACAGTAGGAGATAAAATAATGTAATAATCTCAATGGGCTAAAGACATTCCTATTGTTTGTTTGTTTTTGTAATCAGTTGACATTATAGCTGCAACCTTGAGCTCTTTTGGAATTTTTTTAACTGTAATACTCGTTAAACATGGGATAAAAAGAAAGCATATACGTTTTAGAAAAGATTATTGAACAACACTCAATTAGTGGTCATCCGTATTAGATCTATTAATTTTCCATATAAGAGAGACTTGGAAGTCACGTTTCAGGCCTCTAACAACTCCCCTAGCCTGTACTTTTTGCTCTTCTAAGATAAAGTTTTCTCAGGTTTACTAAAGATCTAGGTTAGTCTCAATCTGCTCCTCCTCTACTAGATTGTCCTCAACCCCTCCAGTCTAGAAATTTTGGAGCCTTGCCGCTGGGAAGGGGTGGGGCGCTGGAAGTGTGATGGATCTAATCATTCATTGGACAAGAGCTTGTCAATCACAGCTACCCAGCAAATAAGGTGAGCTTTGAAGCAAAAAGTTTAGAGGGTCATCCTCTGAGAAATCTGCTTGAGGCACCTCCTCCTTTTGCTTAGGCAGCTAGTGAGAAAGGTCATTTAGTGGGCTGCTCGGGCTGCAGCCTTAGGCTTGCTCCGGTATTGCACCCGCCTGCCCCTCTGCTGCTTCCTCCCCCTCAGTCCAGCTTCCGCAGCAGCCTCAACCGCTTCCGTTTCTGCCTCCATCTTAGCCCCCGCCGGTGCCCACGTCTCAACCAACTGCCGTCTACTCCACTTCGGTGAGTCTTTTCCTGTGAAAAAGCTAATGATGGAAGGGCTTGGGGAACAGGGTGCAGCCGGTGAAGAAGGCCCATTAATCGGCGCGGTGGCAGCCGAATCCTCTCCACAGGCCTTGATGGGGTACTCCTTAGATGAGGACTTTACTGAGAGCCTGCCTCTGGCAGTTAAGTACCGAGTGTACGCTCTCAAAAAGCTTCAGGCCAAATCCGCAGGCCTAGAA
This sequence comes from Eschrichtius robustus, assembly GCF_028021215.1. Lineage (NCBI taxonomy): Eukaryota > Metazoa > Chordata > Mammalia > Artiodactyla > Eschrichtiidae > Eschrichtius > Eschrichtius robustus. Next base: position 64,676,645 of record NC_090845.1, on the reverse strand, counting down.
GCCAAGTACCTGAGGGAATTTCATTCCATCGAGAGGAAATTTGCCGGCATCTATTGGCCCTTATTGGAAAAGGGACGCCAGATCATCAATGCGCTCTACGAGCCCACGAAAGAGGAGTGTGAGATGAAGTCCAAGGCCGAGGACTATGATTATAATGAGGTGGAAGATTATTCTAATGCTCAGATGCAGGGTCCGGAGGAGAATCCGGAGTATGAGGACTTGGAGGAGTATTGCGAGGAAGATTTCGAGGATGTGGAGGAGGTGTTTGGGGAGTATGGAGGAATCGAGGGACATAATGTGGACGAAGAGAAAGAGGAGCCTACAGGGATCCCCGATTTCTGGCTCACGGTTTTAAAGAACGTCGAGGAGATCTTCCCATTGATTCAGAAATATGACGAGCCCATTCTGAAACTCTTGCGAGACGTGAAAGTCAAGTTTTCAAAACCCGACGAGCCGCTCGCCTTCACTCTGGAATTTCACTTTGAACCCAACGACTACTTCATAAATGAGGTGCTGACCAAAACTTACACGCTCAAGTCTAAGCTGCATTACTCTGACCCCCACCCCTTTAGGGGATCTGCGGTGGAGCATTGCATAGGCTGCAAGATAGACTGGAAGGAGGGAAGGAACGTCACTGTGCAAACGGTCCTGAAGAAGCAGAGGCACAGGTTTTGGGGACTGATGCGCACAGTGACCCAGGAATTTCCCCAAGAGTCCTTCTTCAACTTCTTCAGTGCTCTCCGGTGGGGTCTGGATGCTGATGAAGGTGAGGAAGACGTCTTCATTGCTCACACTTTGCGCACCTTTGTCATCCCTAGAGCTGTGCTGTACTTCACAGGAGAAGCACTTGAGACCGAGCAAGAGGGGGTGATCAGGGAATGTAATGAGCTGGCTTATGACAAAGTCATTCATGAGAACGGGTTGGCTGCTGTTGAGGGTGCTAAAGGCCAAAGCCTGGACCCCCAGGCAGAAGATATTGATCGCTGAAGCAGGGAGGTTGGTGTATGTGGGCCCCCAGGTTAAGAGCCTGCCTGCGTTTACAGTAACCAAAACTTAACCATAAGTTGCTTACCGTCTTAAAGTGTTGTCTCTTCCTGGTACTCTCAGTATAAAACTATGTCCAAATATATTTAACAATGCATTCCATCTAGCACTCCAGTATTGTAAACTTTTTAAAGAAATGTAGAAGGCAGTGAATTCTCTAAGCATATGTAAACCTTGCTATTGTGAATTCATGGCTTTTGTCAGGTTGCTGTTAGTTTCTAGCCATGATAAATTACCAGAAATGATAACTGAGATATATCTGTTTGGAGATTTTTTTTTTTTCCTGGAAAAAGCAAAGTGAGATTGCCCCTGTTCCCCAGCCTTCTTGGTGAATGGGCTTTATTCTGTTTGCACTAACTGTGCCTTCAACTCTTTGTTATAGAAATGCAGCAAGTTATACTAAAATGCACTTGATTTGTAATTTGAGAAACTACTAGCATAAGAATAAATATTTGCAGCAAAATGACATTTATTGTTATTGACTGTTAACTTGTTTATAGGCTCCTGTATTTTATGTGATATAGTGATCTACTCAGAAACCCAGCTGTATTATTGTTTAACAGTGAGGTATAGTTAAAACTATTTTCCCTAAATCCATAAATTGTGCCATGTACTTCTGCAAAGTGGGGTTAAAGTATGCATTTTCTTTTCTGGAATGTTCCTCTCTTTTATGGAAATTACATGATTAGTTAAGCTTTTTCCTTATGTTTGTTCATTCTAAAATAAAGTTAATACAAATGTTAAACACTGTGTTTCTTCTGAGGGTATTGGAGTTAAGGATATGGCCTTGTCCCTTCAAGTACCAGGTGGAGGCTTTGGTTGGGAGTTATTAGCAGATCAGGTTTATCCTTTGGGTATAGTATGCACTGTTCCTAGGGCCCACTACACTTTTAAGAGTCTACAATGATGTTCTGATTTGTTTTAAAATCAGAAGAAAATGAATCTTATAATAATAACAATGTATATATAATAATCTGTCCTAGATTATTTTTGTCTTATACCAAAAGAGATATAAAATATTATTCGTTTATGTATATATGAATATCATAGAGAAAAAGGGACCAGGAAGGTAAAACTACCTAGACTCCATGAAAATCACAGTGAGGCCCTGGGTCCCACCATTAGAAATAAGTGAAGGAGGGAGGTCATGGAGTGGTTGAGAGGGGTGGTAATGTGACAAAGGAGAAGAAAAGAGGGAGGGGAAGAAGGAAAGAGAGGGACAAGCAGTGATGGGTTCTTCAAGGAAAGGGGAATAGAGGGCGTCCAGGCTCAAGGAGCAGTGAATGTCCTGACTAGCTGGAGGGGAGAGGGTTAACAGAATGCTGGAGAGGGAGAGGTGGGGCCAGAGCCCTGTTTGGACGAGGCCTGGGAGAAATTGGAGTGGGCTTGGCAAGGGAGAAGGAAAAGGACTGGAGAGGACAGAGGAGGGGGAAAGGAAGGTAAGGACAGTGAATGAGAGGTCTGGAGGACAGAGAAGCAGAGGATGAAAGGGTGAAGCTTATTAGAGATGAAAAAGCATTCCTTGCCATTAGGTTGCTGAAGTTCAGGTTTTATGGTTTTGGTGTATTTTGCAAAAACTTTAGTACCCTGTCCAAGAAGAGGGACCCGAAGGGGAACTAGAGGAACATCGGTCTATTGTAAGTAACCTTTAATCATGCTCTTTCGTTGCCAAAATACATACACATATGAATTCACTAATTTTTATTAAACACCTTATATTGTACTATTTCTGTGTGCCAGACACTGTTCTAAGCACTTTACAAGTATTATCCTCTGTAATATTTATTTTATAAATGAAAAAGTAGTAAATGTAGCAGAGAAGAATTAATTATAATACTAATTAATACTTTCTTCCAAACCCCACTTTAACTGTTAACAAGCATATAATTTTGTATGCTGCTTTAAAAAAAAAACTTACCATTATAGCATTAGTGTTTTCCTGAACTTTAATTTACATTTTAAAAGCTTAATTATTAATGATCATGCAGTATTCCAATGTATGAGAACACAATTTAACTATTATTTTAATGTTGGTTATTGGTTTCTAATTTACATAGTAAAGTAGGCAAACGTTCTATTTTCTAATATTAAGACATTTTATTCAAGTTTCTTTTTTTAATTTTGCCTTCTAAGGCTTTTGCAAACTGTCTGAGAGCTAAATGGCAAATCAGAAGCAGGAGTCAAATCAAATCATTGATTAGCCAGAAGTTCAATGAGAAATATAGTCACTAGACTGTAACTTGATCTTTCACATGTATAGTCACAAACCTTTCCTACTCAACATGTATAACAAATCCTTTTCCTGCTCCCTGCACCAAAAATTTTTCACACATTTTTTGAACATGCAAGAACTTGAGAAATAGAGTTCTCTTGAGCCTTTTTAGGAGAATGATAAACTTTAGCCCACCAAAAAAAATGAATGGAGGATCTAATGCAAAAGTACCAATGGTGAGCATTAAATCAACTTAACTATAGGACTAAGATTACGAACATATATGGTTAAACAGAAAACAATTTAAATTTTATGAGCACTATCAATGTGAACATAATATAACTAGCAAAAGTTGGGACTAGAAGGGGGATTTCTTCTTTTATAGCTGGGGATCAAAAAATCTGGCAAGGTAAGTAACAGACATAAGTATATATTTAAATAATGCCCTACGAAAAACAGTATAATCAACAAAAATTAGATACTGATTTTTTTCCTAGCATTGCTCATGATAACAAGTCAATAGATACTTTTTAAAGAAATCAGTAATTAAACATTAAATAAAATTGTGTTTATAAATGTAACAACTAGAAAAAAAGGCAAATTTTCCAAATTATCAAAAGGAGGGTTCAAAACTAAACTAAGAAAATAAGTACTGTATAATAAATAAGGAGAAAAAAGAAAAACAGAAAACCTAAAACAGATGTGGTTAGTGAAATAAGATATAACATTTGACTCTCCTTGTCTGGAAAATGCTTCCTTAGATATCCTCGTGAATATCTCTTACCTCTTTCAAATATCACTGTCTCAATAAGGCCTACCTTGACCACCCTACTTTAAATTGTATGTGCTTGCTACATATACTCACAATTTTCCCTTACCCAGCTTTGACTTTCCCCCATAGAAAATAGCACCTTCTAACTCACTATATGATTTACTTATTTGTTATTTATAGTGTTGATTGTCCTTTCACAGAATATAAGCCTTGTGAGAGCAAGGATTTTTGTTCATTGATGTTCATTGATTTTTGATCCTGGTTCATCGATGTATCCCAAGCACCTATAATGGTGCCTGGCACAAGGTAGCTGCTCAATAAACATTTGTTAAGTATATTAATCAATATCTGTCTTACTAAATGTGAATGGGATAACTCATCTAGGAATTTATCCTACAAATATACTTTTGCAAAAGTACATGCTCAAGGATATTTACTGTAGCACTGTTATAGTGAAATAATGGGAACATTTTCAAGTCCATTGGTAAGGTCTATTTACATAATTACAGTCCATCTCTACAGTAGACATTCTTAAACACTATGAGACAGCTATATACACCAATGAAGAATAACCTCTAAGGTAAAAAGTTAAGTGAAGATAGCAAGATGTTGAACACTATATTATACTATCATTTTTGTAAAATTTAAAAAATATATAAAAGGATTTGATCACATATTGATCATGTATTGATTCTGTACTCTTCTGCAAAGATACATGAGACCATAGTAATGGTGGTTGCCTTTGTGGAAGGGAATAAGAACATAATGGTGGGAGGGAGACTTCCTCTTAATCTATGCTTTTATCACATGTGTGTAGATCTCATGGGCATAAAAACTGGGCCTCTGGGAAGGCTTTGGAAGGAGAGCTTAATAAATAGGAGAGCTATTTAGAGAGCTTAATAAAATCCTCTTAATAAAGAGGATTGGATTATTCTACCTAAAATATTGGGAGGAATTTGTTTCTGCTCTAGTTGCTTTTATATAACTATTTGCATCTTTAATGGCTTGTTTGATTTCAAGAGAGAAATGAGAAATAAGGCCCATTAAAATGTAAAGAGACTGGAGCCTGAGGTAGCAGAAATGTATAAGGGACCTTTTTAAAATAGGAATGTGTGTTAATTTTAAGTTTTTATTACTGCAGTGTACACTTACCTCCCCCATCTCATATATTTGCCAAAATCTGTTATATATACAAAGAACTTATGTGTATGGTCCCAGATGTAAATCAAGTAAATGGGTTTTGTTCATATCTGAGTCCATATAGCTTGTAGAGATAATGGGATAGCAAGAGTGTCTACCAATCTAACTTATTCAGCAAAAAGTATACCTAGGAGCCATGAGTGAATGGATATTGCAAAAGCCATTTTCCTTCACAATTAGTTCTCTTTAAAATTGATTGATCTGGTCTGATTCTTTGATTCTCAAAGGATCTAATACACCAACTGGTATACTGGAGTATTGGAGTGTGTGTGTGTGTATTCCTTTAAAATCCAGTAGTAGATATATAATTTATTTAACTCCTTTTTCCCTGCCAGAATTCCATGAGTTTTACAGTGAGAAAACAACTGTGCTTGATTCTTACCTTACTCTATGACTTAGTAGTTGTGTGATTTATTTGGCAATGATTTAACTTACTAAGTTCTGATTTTCTCATGTGTAAAGTATCTATCCTTATGTATATATATTGTGTATTCCTAGGATATCTACCCCTTCTGGCAAATATCCCCTTCTTTTTGGAAAATTGCTCCTCTTCCCACTCCTAGAATTTTGGTTCTAGTGGAGGTTGTATCTCTGGCCACAGAAGTGCTCATGTGATTCAAGTCAGTTCCATCTGAGTCCATCCCTAGAATTTTTCCAATTGAATCTAAGGAAGACAATCTTTTTGTCTCAAGTGGCAGGGCTAGGATAAAATTAGTCCAAGCCATGCAGCTAACCACAGTTCCATCTTCGTGAAACCTGAAGTTCACATTCCTTTCCTGGTTTCTTCTTTCCTAGAGCTTTCAAATTCACCTGTTCAGCTCTTTCTTTGATTCAGTAAGTATTTTTTCAATATATATATTTTTTCCTACATAAAGCTTGCTTTCTATCATGGGTATGTAAATTACGTCTACCTCACTAAATTACATCTATGCTCACAAAGTTGTCAAATCCTAGTAAATGGTATGGTAAATGCTTATCCTAATGCACTACACGTAGACACTCAGTGATACTGTAGCACATATAAGAGGAACAAAGAAATAATTATTGCTACTTATAATCTCACACTACTCTCTAGGTGTGGAATTGGTAACCAGGGGGCCTTTTGTTTATTGGTAAAATTGAATATGCACATTTGAAGGAATTAGGACCTAAATTACTCTGCAAGCGAATAGAGGAGATAATTTAGAACCAGGGGAGGGCAAGGAAGAACTCTGGTTTAAGGTACAAGGCAGAAGAGATGCATTAAATGGGCAATATTATCTCCAAAGATAATTTCATGTGTGGACAAACTATAAAAATAAATACAATATATTCAAAATATTGACTTGATATATAGTTTACTAATTGATTATAATTAAATTAATTACAGTTTCTTACCTTAGAACTGTGAAAATTCATGACTTATACTTGGATCAGCAAAGTATGTTTGGGTATATGTGGGCAAAGTCTCATTTTACTGCGTTATAAAAGAGTGATATCTTACACAAGTCAGCTTATTTCATTTTTAATTACCTAAAATTAATAGTCAAGAAAACAAAGTTTCTAAAATTATTTTAAGGAGAAATGGATAAAAGATAAAGAAGACATAGAAAATTGTATCAAACATACTTTGTCCTACCATGAATAAAACTTTTTCAGTTCAACAATTTTTTTCTTAGTAATTGTTCTCATCTGCCTTTTCAGTGTTATTTCTACCTATTGTCAATATTTACATCAAGTTGTTTTAGCAGTTACCTGATTAACTCTAAAAAATGCATTTATATCTGTATTACTTGAATTATCGATATCAGTTCTGCTTATTCCACTGATTCTCCACTGTGAAAGATGAGCAATTTAGCTCCCATTCCCTGCTTTCATCTCCAAGTCTCAGTACCTTAAAATTTTTTTAATGCTCATATTAGTAACATTTATAACATTACATACACTTAGAGCTTTCTTTCTTTTTTTTTTAACACCTTTATTGGAGAATAATTTCTTTACAATGGTGTGTTAGTTTCTGCTTTATAACAAAGTGAATCAGCTATACATATACATATATCCCCATATCTCCTCCCTCTTGCGTCTCCCTCCCACCCTCCCTTTACCACCCCTGTAGGTGGTCACAAAGCACCTAGATGATCTACCTGTGCTATGCAGCTGCTTCCCACTAGCTATCTATTTTACATTTGGTAGTATATTATAAGTCCACGCCACTCTCTCACATCATCCCAGCCTACCTTTCCCCCTCCCCGTGTCCTCAAGTACATTCTCTATATCTGCGTCTTTATTCCTTTCCTGTCCTGCCCCTGAGTTCTTCAGAACCTTTTTTCTTTTTTCTTTTTTTAGATTCCATATATATGTGTTAGCATATGGTATTTATTTTTCTCTTTCTGACTTACTTCACTCTGTGTGACAGTCTTTAGGTCCGTCCATCTCACTACAAAACACTCAATTTCGTTTCTTTTTATGGCTGAGTAATATTCCATTGTATATATGTGCCACCTCTTCTTTATCCATTCATCTGTCAATGGACACTTAGGTTGCTTGATGTCCTGGCTATTGTAAACAGAGCTACAATGAACATTATGGTACCTGACTCTTTTTGAATTATGGTTTTCTCAGGGTATGTGCCGAATAGTGGGATTGCTGGATCATATGGTAGTTCTATTTTAGATTTTTAAGGAACCTCAATACTGTTCTCCATAGTGGCTGTATCAATTTACATTCCCACCAACAGTGCAAGAGGGTTCCCTTTTCTCCACACCTTTTCCAGCATTTTTGTTTGTAGATATTTTGATGATGGCCATTCTGACTGGTGTGAGGTGATACCTCATTATGGTTTGGATTTGCATATCACTAATGATTAGTGATGTTGAGCATCCTTTCATGTGTTTGTTGGCAATCTGTATACCTTCTTTGGAGAAATGTCTATTTAGCTCTTATGCCCATTTTTGGATTGGGTTGTTTGTTTTTTTCATATTGAGCTGCATGAGCTGCTTGTAAATTTTGGAGATTAATCCTTTGTCATTTGCTTCATTTGCAAATATTTCTCCCATTCTAAGGGTGGTCTTTTCGTCTTGTTTATGGTTTCCTTAGCTGTGCAAAAGCTTTTAAGTTTCATTAGGCACAATTTGTGTGTTTTCGTTTTTATTTCCATTTCTTTAGGAGGTGAGTCAAAAAGGATCTTGCTGTGATTTATGTCATAGAGTGTTCTGCCTATGTTTTCCTCTAAGAGTTTTATAGAGTCTGGCCTTACATTTAGGACTTTAATCCATTTTGAGTTTGTTTTTGTGTATGGTGTTAGGGAGTGTTCTAATTTCATTCTTTCACATGTAGCTGTCCAGTTCTCCCAGCACCACTTATTGAAGAGGCTGTCTTTTCTCCATTGTATATTAATGCATCCATTATCAAAAATAAGGTGTCCATACATGTGTGGGTTTATTTTTGGGCTTTCTATCCTGTTCCATTTATCTATATTTCTGTTTTTGTGCCAGTACCATACTGTCTTGGTTACTGTAGCTTTGTAGTATAGTCTGAAGTCAGGGAGCCTGAGTCTTCCAGCTCCGTTTTACTCTCTCAAGATTGCTTTGGCTATTCGGGGTCTTTTGTGTTTCCATACAAATTGTGAAATTTTTTGTTCTAGTTCTCTGAAAAATGCCATTGGTAGTTTGATAGGGATTGCATTGAATCTGTAAATTGCTTTTACTAGTATAGTCATTTTCACAATGTTGATTCTTCCAATCCAAGAACATGGTATATCTCTCCATCTGTTTGTATCATCTTTAGTTTCTTTCACCAGTGTCTCATAGTTTTCTGCATACAGGTCTTTTGTCTACTTAGGTAGGTTTATTCCTAGGTATATTATTCTTTTTGTTGCAGTGGTAAATGGGAGTGTTTCCATAATTTCTCTTTCAGATTTTCCATCCTTAGTGTATAGGAATGCAAGAGATTTCTATGCATTAATTTTGTATCCTGCTACTTTACCAAATTCATTGATTAGCTCTAGTAGGTTTCTGGTAGCGTCTTTAGGATTATCTATGTATAGCATCATGTCATCTGCATACAGGGACAGTTTTACTTCTTCTTTTCCAAATTTGATTCCTTTTATTTATTTTTCTTTTCTGACTGCTGTGGCTAAAACTTCCAAAACTATGTTAAGTAATAGTGGTGAGAGTGGACAACCTTGTCTTAATCCTGATCTTAGAGGAAATGTTTTCAGTTTTTCACCATTGAGAATGATGTTGGCTGTGGGTTTGCCATATATGGCCTTTATTATGTTGAGGTAAGTTCCCTCTATGCCTACTTTCTGGAGGATTTTTATCATATTGGGTGTTGAATTTTGTTGAGAGCTTTAACAGCATCTATTGAGATGATCATATGGTTTTTCTCCTTCAGTTTGTTAATGTGGTTTATCACGTTGATTGATTTGCGTATATTGAAGAATCCTTGCATTCCTGGAATAAACCCCACTTGATCATCGTGTATGCACCTTTTAATGTGCTGTTGGATTCTGTTTGCTAGTATTTTGTTAAGGATTTTTGCATCTATGTTCATCAGTGATATTGGCCCTTAGTTTTCTTTCTTTGTGACATCTTTTTATGGTTTTGGTATCAGGGTGATGGTGGCCTCGTAGAATGAGTTTGGGAGTTTTCCTCCCTCTGCTATATTTTGGAAGAGTTTGAGAAGGATAAGTGTTGGCTCTTCTCTTAATGTTTAATAGAATTCGCCTGTGAAGCCATCTGGTCCTGGGCTTTTGTTTGTTGGAAGATTTTTAATCATAGTCTCAATTTCAGTGCTTATGATTGGTGTCTTTATATTTTCAATTTCTTCCTGGTTCAGTCTCAGAAAGTTGTGCTTTTCTAAGAATTTCTCCATTTCTTCCAGGTTGTCCATTATATTGGCATATAGCTGCTTGTAGTAATCTCTCATGATCCTTTGTATTTCTGCTGTGCCAGTTGTTACTTCTCCCTTTTCATTTCTGATTCTATTGATTTGAGTCGTCTCCCTTTTTTTCTTGATGAGTCTGGCTAATGGTTTATCAATTTTGTTTATCTTCTCAAAGAACCAGCTTTTAGTTTTATTGATCTTTGCTATTGTTTCCTTCATTTCTTTTTCATTTATTTCTGATCTGATCTTCATTATTCCTTTCCTTCTGGTAACTTTGGGGTTTTTTTGTTCTTCTTTCTCTAATTGCTTTAGGTGTAAGGTTAGGTTGTTTATTTGAGAAGTTTCTTGTTTCTTGAGATAGGATTGTATTGCTATAAACTTCCCTTAGAACTGCTTTTGCTGCATCCCATAGGTTTTGGGTCATCGTGTTTTCATTGTCATTTGTTTCTAGGTATTTTTTGATTTCCTCCTAGATTTCTTCAGTGATCTCTTGGTTATTAAGTAGTGTATTGTTTAGCCTCCATGTGTTTGTATTTCTTACAGATTTTTTCTTGTAATTGATATCGAGTCTCATAGTGTTGTGCTTGGAAAAGATACTTGATACGATTTCAATTTTCTTAAATTTACCAAGGCTTGATTTGTGACCCAAGATATGATCTATCCTGCAGAATGTTCCATGAGCACTTGACAAGAATGTGTATTCTGTTGTTTTTGGATGCAATGTCCTATAAATATCAATTAAGTCCATCTTGTTTAATGTATCATTTAAAGCCTGTGTTTCCTTATTTATTTTCATTTTGGATGATCTGTCCATTGGTGAAAGTGGGTGTTAAAGTCCCCTACTATGATTGTGTTACTGTTGATTTCCCCTTTTATGGCTGCTTGTATTTGCCTTATGTATTGAGGTGCTCCTATGTTGGGTGCATAAATATTTACAATTGTTATATCTTCTTCGTGGATCAATCCCTTGATCATTATGTAGTGTCCTTCCTTATCTCTTGTAATACTCTTTGATTTAAAGTCTATTTGTCTGATATAAGAATTGCTACTCCAGCTTTCTTTTGGTTTCCATTTGCATGGAATATCTTTTTCCATCCCCTCACTTTCAGTCTGTTTGTGTCCCTAGGTCTGTAGTGGGTCTCTTGTAGACAGCATATATATGGGTCTTGTTTTTGTATCCATTCAGCCAGTCTATGTCTTTTGGTTGGAGCATTTAATCCATTTACATTTAAGGTAATTATCAATATGTATGTTCCTATTACCTTTTTCTTAATTGTTTTGGGTTTGTTATTGTAAGTCTTTTCCTTTTCTTATGTTTCCTGCCTAGAGAAGTTCCTTTATCATTTGTTGTAAAGCTGGCTTTGTGGTCCTAAATTCTCTTAGCGTTTGCTTGTCTGTAAAGGTTTTAATTTCTCCATCGAATCTGAATGAGATCCTTGCTGGGTAAAATAATCTTGGTTGTAGGTTTTTCCCTTTCATCACTTTAAATATGTCCTGCCACTCCCTTCTGACTTTCAAAATTTCTGCTGAAAGATCAGCTGTTAACCTTATGGTGATTCCCTTGTATGTTATTTGTTGTTTTCCCCTTGCTGCTTTTAATATTTTTTCTTCGTATTTATTTTTTGATAGTTTGCATAATATGAGTCTTGGTGTGTTTCTCCTTGGATTTATCTTTTATGGGACTCTCTGCACTTCCTGGACTTGATTGAATATTTTCTTTCCCATATTAGGGAAGTTTTCAACTATAATCTCTTCAAACATATTCTCAGTCCCTTTCTTTTTCTCTTCTTCTTCTGGGACCCCTATAATTCGAATGTTGGTGCATTTAATATTTTCCCAGAGGTCTCTCAGACTTTCCTGAATTCTGTTCATTCTGTTTTCTTTCTTCTGCTCTTTAGTAGTTATTTCCACTCTTTTATCTTCCAGGTCACTTATTCGTTCTTCTGCCTCAGTTATTCTGCTATTGATTCCTTCTAGAGAATTTTTAATTTCATTTTTGTGCTGTTCATCATTGTTTGTTTGCTTTTTAGTTCTGTGGGTTCTTGTTAAATGTTTCTTGTATTTTCTCCATTCTATTTCTAAGATTTTCAATCATCTTTACTATCATTACTCTGAATTGTTTTTCAGGTAGACTGCCTATTTCCTCTTCATTTGTTTGGTCTGGTGGCTCTTTACCTTGCTCTTTCATCTGCTGTGTGTTTCTCTGTCTTCTCGTTTTGCTTAACTTACTGTGTTTCGGGTCTCCTGTTCACAGGCTGCAGGTTTGTATTTCCCATTGTTTTTGGTGTTTGCCCACAGGGCTAAGGCTGGTTTAGCAGGTTGTGTAGGCTTCCTCATGGAGGGGACTCGTGCCTGTGTTCTGGTGGATGAGGCTGGATCTTGTATTTCTGTTTGGTAGGACTGTGTCCGGTGGTGTGTTTTGGGGTGTCTGTGATGTTATTATAATTTTAGGTAGCCTCTCTGCTAATGGGTGGAGTTGTGTTCCTGTCTTGCTAGTTGTTTGGCATAGGGTGTCCAGCACTCTAGCTTGCTGGTTTTTGAGTGGAGCTGTGTCTTAGTGTTGAAATTGAGATCTCTGGGAGAGTTTTTGCCATTTAATATTACATGGAGCTGGGAGGTCTCTGGTGGACCCATGTCCTGAACTGAGCTCTCCCACCTCAGAGGCACAGGCCTGACACCCGGCCAGAGCACCCTGTCAGCCACATGGCTCAGAAGAGAAGGGAGAAGAAAAGAAAGAAAAAATAATAATAACATAAAAAGAAATTTATTAAAATAAATTTTTTTAACTATTAAAAATAAGAAAATTTTAAAAATAATAATTAAAAAAAAAATAGGAAAGAAATAAGAGAGCCACCAAACCAAAAAACAAATCCACCAAGGGTAACAAGTGCTAAAAACAATATTAAAAAAAACAAAAAAGAAAATGGGCAGACAGAACCCTAGAACAAATGGTAGAAGCAAAGCTATACAGAGAAAATCACACAAAAAAGCATACACATACACACTCACCAAAAGATAAAAAAGAAATATATATATATTAAAAAAAGGAAGAGAGCAACCAAATCAATAAACAAGTATACCAATGATAATAAACTCTAAATACTAAACTAAGATAAACATAAAACCAGAAACCAGTCTGTCGCATACAGCAAACCCCAAGTCTACAGTTGCTCCCAAAGTCCACCACCTCAATTTTGGGATGATTCATTGTCTATTCAGGTATTCCACAGTTGCAGGGTACATCAAGTTGATTGTGGAGATTTAATCTGCTGCTCTTGAGGCTGCTGGGAGAGATTTCCCTTTCTCTTCTTTGTTTGCACAGCTCCTGGGGTTCACCTTTGGATTGGCCCTGCCTCTGAGTGTAGGTCGCCTGAGGGCGTCTGTTCCCGCCCAGATAGGACGGGGTTCAAGGAGTAGCTGATTAGGGGCTCTGGCTCACTCAGGCGGGGTGGAGGGAGGGGTACAGAATGAGGGGCGAGCCTGTGGTGGCAGAAGCCATTGCAACAGCCTGAGGCACGCCATGTGTTCTCCCGGGGAAATTGTCTCTGGATCACAGGACCCTGGCAGTGGCAGGCTGCACAGGCTCCTGGGAGGGGAGGTGTGGATAGTGACCTGTGCTTGCACACAGGCTTCTTGGTGGCTCCAGCAGCAGCCTTAGCGTTTCATGCCCGTCTCTCATGTCTGCGCTGATAGCCGCGGCTCGAGCCGTCTCTGGAGCTTGTTTAGGTGGTGCTCTGAATCCCCTCTCCTCACGCACCCTGAAACAATGGTCTCTTGCCTCTTAGGCTGGTCCAGACTTTATCCCAGACTCCCTCCTGGCTAGCTGTGGTGCACTAGCCCCCTTCAGGCTGTGTTCATGCAGCCAACCCCAGTCCTCTCACTGGGATGTGACCTCCGAAGAAGCCAGAGCCTCAGGTCCCAGCCCCCACCTGCTCTGGCGGGTGAGCAGACAAGCCTCTCGGGCTGGTGAGTGCTGGTTGGCAGTGATCCTCTGTGCAGGAATCTCTCCGCTTTGCCCTCTGCACCCCTGTTGCTGCGCTCTGCTCCGTGGTTCCAAAGTTTCGCCCCCCTGCCACCTCCACCCCCCGTCTCTGCCAGTGAAGTGGCTTCCTAGTGTGTGGAAACTTTTCCTCCTTCACAGCTCCCTCCCTGAGGTGCAGGTCCCATCCCTATTCTTTTTCCTCTGTTTTTTCTTTTTTCTTTTGCCCTACCCAGGTACGTCGGGAGTTTCTTGCCTTTTGGGAAGTCTCAGGTCTTCTGCCAGCGTTCAGTAGGTGTTCTGTAGGAGTTGTTCCACATGTAGATGTATTTCTAGAGCTTTATTTCTTGAATAATAACTTTAGACAGTATTTCTTGATTTCCCACTTCGTAAGATATAAGTTTTCTCTATTTCTTTCCATTTTACCTTTGAATTCCATGGACTATATAATACATTTTACATTTATAGTTACTGCAGTAACTTTCCACTTTGTATTCAGCAGTATGTTCAGATAAGTACAGAGTTATAGTAAAATATTGCATAATACTAGAGGACATTTGTCTGTATTTTTTTCAGAGAGATTCTATGTAATTAAACTTTCTGAGTCCTTGCTTATTTGAAAATATCGGTTTTCTTCACATGTGGTTGATACCTTAGTAGTGTAGAATTCTAACCCCTTCCTCTGAATCTGGACTTGCTCTACAGTAAAATGTCTATTCATGTTTTTGCACATTTTATAATTGGATTTTTTATTGGATAAAACATATATGACAGAAAATTTACCACTTTAACAATGTTAAGTGTAGAATTCAGTGGTATTAAGTATAGTACAGTGTTGTGCAACCTTTACCACTATCCTTTTTCAGAATTTTTTTCATTATCCCAAACAGAAACTCTGTACCCATTAAACAAGTCCCCATTACCTCTCTCTGCAGTCCCTGGAAACCTCTATTATACCTTTCATCTCTGTGAATTTGCCTATACTAGGTACCCCATATAAGTAGAATCATACAATATTTGTCTTTTTGTGTCTGGCTTATTTCACTTAGCATAATGTTTTCAAGGTTCATCCATGTTGTAGCATGTTTCAGAATTTAATCCCTATTTAAGACTGAATAATGTTCCTTTGTATGTATATACTACATATTGTTTATCCATTTATATATTGATGGACTCTTGGGTTGTTTTCACCTTTGACGATTGTGAATAATTCTGCTAAGAACATTAGTGTGCAAGCATCTGAGTCCATACCTTTAATTCTGTCAGGTATATAACTAGAAATGGAATTCTGTGTTTAATTTTTTATGGAATTGCCATGTTGTTTTCCACAATGACTGCACTGTATTACATTCTCACCAGCAATGCACCAGAGTTACAATTTTTTCACATCTTCACCAAAACTAATTTTCAATTTTTTAATAATAGCCACCTTAATGGGTGTGAAGTAGTACCTCATAGAGGCTTTGATTTTTCATTTTTCTAATGTGACTAGTGATAGTGAACTTTTTTCATGTGCTTTTTGGCCAGTTGTATATCTTCTTTGGAAAAGAGTCTATTCATATACTTTGCACATTTTTGAACTGTATTGTTTGATCTTTGGTTGTTGTTGAGTTGTACCAGTGTTTGAATGTTAAGGATACTAATCCTTTAACAGATATATTATTTGCAAATATTTTCTCCTATTCTGCAGGTTTTCTTCTCACTAGTTAGTGACCTTCGATGCATGAAAGTTTTTAATTTTCATGAAGCCCAATTTGTCTATTTTTTCCTTTTTTCACCTGTGCTTTTGGTGTCATCTAACAAATAATCATAAAATCTAAAAGCTATAAAGCCTTTCTCCTGTGTTTTCTTCTAAGAGTTTCATAGTTTCAGCATTTATGTTTAGGTCTTTAGTCTATTTTCAGTTAGTTTTTGTATATTACATAAAGGGTCCAACTTCATTTGTTCGCATGTGGATATTGAGTTTTCTCAGCACATGATGTTGAGAAGACTGTCCTTTCTACATTGAATGGTCTTGGCACCCTTTTCAAAAGTCAATGCAAAAGTCTATTTCCGGGCTTTCTGTTCGGTTCCATTGGTCTGTATGACTGTGTTTATGCCAGTACCATACTCTCTGATTACTGCAGCTTTGCAGTAAATTTTGAAATCAGAAAATGTGAGACCTCCAACTTTATTTTTCTTCTTCAAGATTGTTTTTCTTTTTCAAGATTTGGGTTCCCTTGAGGGTCTGTGTGAATTTTAGAATGGGTTTTTCTATTTCTAAAAAGAAATATTGTAAGGATTTTGATAAGGGTTGAATTGAATGTATAGATTGCTTTGGGTAGTATTGTTATTTTAAGAATTTTCAGGAGATAAGCTGTACCACCAAAAAAGTGTTATTCAAGATTTAGGAACCAAGATGGCGGAGTAGAAGGATGTGCTCTCACTCCCTCTTGCGAGAACACAAGAATCACAACTAGCTGCTGGACAATCATCGACAGGAAGACACTGGAACGCACCAAAAAAGATACCCCACATCCAAAGACAAAGGAGAAGCCACAATGAGATGGTAGGAGGGGCACATTCACAGTAAAATCAAATCCCATAACTGCTGGGCGGGTGACTCAAAGACTGGAGAACACTTATACCACAGAAGTCCACCCACTGCGGTGAAGGTTCTGAGCCCCACGTCAGACTTCCCAACCTGGGGGTCCGGCAACGGGAGGAGGAACTCCTAGAGAATCAGACTTTGAAGTCTACTGGGATTTGATTGGAGGACTTCAACAGAACTGAAGGAAACAGAGACTCCGCTCTTGGAGGGCACACACAAAGTAGTGTGTGCATTGGGACCCAGGAGAAGGAGCAGTGACCCCAGGGGAGACTAAACCAGACATACCTGCTAATGTTGGAGGGTATGGTGCAGAGGTGGGCGGTGGCTGTGGCTCACTGTGGGGACAAGGACACTGGCAGCAGAAGTTCTGGGAAGTACTCCTTGGCGTGAGCCATCCCAGAGTATGCCATTAGCCCCACCAAAGAGCCCAGGTAGGCTACAGTGTTGGGTTGCCTCAGGACAAACAACCAACAGGGAGGGAAGCCAGCCCCACCCATCAGCAGTCAAGCGGATTAAAGTTTTACTGAGCTCTGACCACCAGAGCAACAGTCAGCTCTACCCACCACCAGTCCCTACCATCAGGAAACTTGCACAAATCTCTCAGATAGCCTCATCCACCAGAAGGCAGACAGTAGAAGCAAGAAGAACTACAATCCTGCAGCCTGTGGAACAAAAGCCACATTCATAGAAAGATAATCAAGATGAAAAGGCAGAGGGCTATGTACAAGATGAAGGAGCAATATAAAACTCCAGAAGAACAACTAAATGAAGTGGAGATAGACAACCTTCCAGAAAAATAATTCAGAATAATGATAGTGGAGATGATCCAGGACCTCGGAAAAACAATGGAGGAAAAGACCGAGAAGATGCAAGAAATGTTTAACAAAGACATAGAAGAATTAAAGAACAAATAAACAGAGATGAGCAATACAATAACTGAAATGAAAACTACACTAGAAGGAATCAATAACAGAATAACTGAGGCAGAAGAACGGATAAGTGACCTGGAAGACAGAATGGTGGAATTCACTGCTGCAGAACAGACTAAAGAAAAAAGAATGAAAAGAAATGAAGACAGCCTAAGAGACCTCTGAGACAACATTAAATGCAACAACATTCGCATTATAACGGTCCCAGAAGGAGAAGAGAGAGAAAGGATGTGAGAAAATATTTGAAGAGATTATAGTCGAAAAGTTCCCTAACATGGGAAAGGAAATAGCCACCCAAGTCCAGGGAGCACAGAGTTTCCCATACAGGATAAACCCAAGGAGAAACACGCCGAGACACATAGTAGTCAAGCTGGCAAAAATTAAAGACAAAGAAAAATTATTGAAAGCAACAAGGGAAAAATGACAAATAACATACTAGGGAACTCCCATAAGGTTAGCAGCTGATTTCTCAGGAGAAATTCTACAAGACAGAAGGCAGTGGAATGATATACTTAAAGTGATGAAAAGGAAGATCCTAAAACCAAGATTACTGTACCCGGCAAGGATCTCATTCAGAGTCGATGGAGAAATCAAAAGCTTTACAGACAAGCAAAAGCTAAGAGAATTCAGCACCACCAAACCAGCTCTACAACAAATGCTAAAGGAACTTCTCTAAGTGGGAAACACAAGACAAGAAAAGGACCTACAAAAACAAACCCAAAATAATTAAGAAAATGGTCATAGGAACATACATATTGATAATTACCTTAAATGTGAATGGATTAAATGCTCCAACCAAAAGACACAGGCTTGCTGAACAGATACAAAAAGAAGACCAATCTATATGCTGTCTACAAGAGACCCACATTAGACCTAGGGACACATACAGACTGAAAGTGAGGGGATGGAAAAAGATATTCCATACAAATGGAAATCAAAAGAAAGCTGGAGTAGCAATACTCATATCAGATAAAATAGACTTTAAAATAAAGGATGTTACAAGAGACAAGGAAGGACACTACATAATGATCAAGGGATCAATCCAAGAAGAAGATATAACAATTATAAATATATATGCACCCAACATAGGAGCACCTCAATACATAAGGCAACTGCTAACTGCTATAAAAGAGGAAATCGACAGTAACACAATAATAGTGGGGGACTTTAACACCTCACATACACCAATGGACAGATCATCCAAAATGAAAATAAATAAGGAAACAGAAACTTTAAATGACACAATAGACCAGATAGATTTAGTTGATACTTATAGGACATTCCATCCAAAAACAGCAGATTACACGTTCTTCTCAAGTGTGCACTGAACATACTCCAGGATAGATCACATCTTACGTCACAAATCAAGCCACAGTAAATTTTAAAAAATTGAAATCATATCAAGCATCTTTTCTGACCACAACGCTATGAGATTAGAAATGAAATACAGGGAAAAAATCATAAAAAACACAAACACATGGAGGCTAAACAATACGATACTAAATAACCAAGAGATCACTGAAGAAATCAAACAAGAAATCAAAAGATACCTAGAGACAGATGACAATGAAAACACGACAATTCAAAACCTATGGGAGACAGCAAAAGCAGTTCTAAGAGGGAACTTTATAGCTATACAAGCCTACCTCAAGAAACAAGAAAAATCTCAAATAAACAATCTAATGTTACACCTAAAGGAACTAGAGAAAGAAGAACAAACAAAACCCAGTTTAGCAGAAGGAAAGTAATCATAAAGCTCAGAGCAGAAATAAATGAAATAGAAACAAAGAAAACAATAGCAAAGATCAATAAAACTAAAAGCTGGTTCTTTGAGAAGATAAATAAAATTGCTAAACCATTAGATAGATTCATCAAGAAAAAGAGGGAGAGGACTCAAATCAATAAAATGAGAAATGAAAAAGGAAAAGTTACAACAAACACCGCAGAAATAGAAAGCATCCTAACAGACTACTACAAGCAACTCTATGCCAATAAAATGGACAACCTGGAAGAAAT
Organism: Eschrichtius robustus; assembly: GCF_028021215.1. Taxonomy (NCBI): domain Eukaryota; kingdom Metazoa; phylum Chordata; class Mammalia; order Artiodactyla; family Eschrichtiidae; genus Eschrichtius; species Eschrichtius robustus. The sequence goes on along the minus strand of NC_090845.1, from coordinate 64,657,037 downwards.
GGACAAATTCTTAGAAAGGTATAACCTTCCAAGACTGAACCAGGAAGAAATAGAAAATATGAACAGACCAATCACAAGTAATGAAATTGAAACTGTGATTAAAAATCTTCCAACAAACAAAAGTCCAGGACCAGATGGCTTCACAGGTGAATTGTATCAAACATTTAGAGAAAAGCTAACACCCATCCTTCTCAAACTCTTCCAAAAAATTGCAGAGGAAGGAAAACTCCCAAACTCATTCTATGATGCTGCCATCACCCTGATACCAAAACCAGACAAAGACACTACAAAAAAAGAAAATTGCAGACCAATATCACAGATGAATATAGATGCAAAAATCCTCAACAAAATATTAGCAAACAAAATCCAACAACACTTTAAAAAGATCATGCACCATGATCAAGTGGGATTTATCCCAGGGATGCAAGGATTCTTCAATACACGTAAATCAATCAATGTGATACACCATATTAACAAATTGAAGAATAAAAACTATATGGTCATCTCAATAGATGCAGAAAAAGCTTTTGACAAAATTCAACACCCATTTATGATAAAAACTCTCTAGAAAGTGGGCATAGACGGAACCTAGCTCAACATAATAAAAGCCATATACGACAAACCCACAGCAAACATCATTCTCAATGGTGAAAAACTGAAAGCATTTCCTTGAAGATCAGGAATGAGACAAGGATGTCCACTCTCACCACTATTATTCAACATAGTTTTGGAAGTCCTAGCCATGGCAATCAGAGAAGAAAAAGTAATAAAAAGGAGTACAAATTGGAAAAGAAGAAGTAAAACTGTCACTGTTTGCAGGTGACATGGTACTATACATAGGGAATCCTAAAGATGTCACCAGAGAACTACTAGAGCTAATCAATTAATTTGGTAAAGTTGCAGGATACTAAATTAATGCACAGAAATCTCTTGCATTCCTATACACTAATGATGAAAAATCTGAAAGAGAAATTAAGGAAACACTCTCATTTACCATTGCAACAAAAAGAATAAAACACCTAGGAATAAACCTACCTAGGGAGACAAAAGACCAGTATGCAGAAAACTATAAGACACTGATGAAAGAATTTAAAGATGATAGCAACAGATGGAGAGATATACCATGTTCTTGGGTTGGAAGAATCAATATTGTGAAAACGACTACACTACCAAAGCAATCTACAGATTCAATGCAATCCATATCAAATTACCAATGGCATTTGTTACAGAACTAGAACAAAATATCTTAAAATTTGTATGGAGACACAAAAGACCCAGAATAGCCAAAGCAGTCTCGAGGGAAAAATAAGGAGCTGGAGGAATCAGACTCCCTGACTTCAGACTATACTACAAAGCTACAGTAATCAAGACAATATGGTACTGGCAAAAAAACAGAAACATAGATCAATGGAACAAGATAGAAATCCCAGAGATAAACCCATGCACCTATGGTCAACTAATCTGTGACAAGGGAGGCAAGGATATACAATGGAGAAAAGACAGTCTCTTCAATAAGTGGTGCTGGGAAAACTGGACAGCTACATGTAAAAGAATGAAATTAGAACACTCCCTAACACCATACACAAAAATAAACTCAAAATGGATTAGAGACCTGAATGTAAGACCAGACAATATAAAACTCTTAGAGGAAAACATAGGAAGGACACTCTATGACATAAATCACAGCAACATGTTTTTTGATCCACCTCCTAGAGTAATGGAAATAAAAACAAAAATAAACAAATGGGACCTAATGAAACTTAAAAGCTTTTGCACAGCAAAGGAAACCATAAACAAGACGAAAAGACAACCCTCAGAACGGGAGAAAATATTTGCAAGTGAATCAACGGACAAAGGATTAATCTCCAAAATATATATACAGCTCATGCAGCTCAATATTAAAAAAACAAAGAACCCAATCCAAAAATGAGCAGAAGACCTAAATAGACATTTCTCCACAGAGGACATACAGATGGCCAAGAAGGACATGAAAAGCTGCTCAACACCACTAATTATTAGAGAAATGCAAATCAAAACTACAATGAGGTATCACCTCACACCAGTTAAAATTGGCATCATCAGAAAATGTACAAACAACAAATGCTGGAGAGGGTGTGGAGAAAAGGGAGCCCTCTTGTATTGTTGGTGGGAATGTAAATTGATACAGTCACTATGGAGAACAGTATAGAGGTTCCTTAAAAAACTTAAAATAGAATTACCATATGATCCAGCAATCCCACTCCTGGGCATATACTCTGAGAAAACCATAATTCAAAAAGAGTCATGTACCACAGTGTTCATTGCAGCACTATTTACAATAGCCAGGTCTTGGAAGCATCCTAAATGCCCATCAACAGACGAATGGCTAAAGAAGATGTGGTACATATATACAATGGAATATTACTCAGCCATAAAAAGGAACGACACTGGGTCATTTGTAGAGACGTGGATGGACTTAGAGACTGTCATACAGCGTGAAGTAAGTCAGAAAGAGAAAAACAAATATGGTATATTAACACATATATGTGGAACCTAGAAAAATGGTACAGATGAACCGGTTTGCAGGGCAGAAATCGAGACACTGATGTAGAGAACAAACGTATGGACACCAAGGGTGGAAAACGGCAGGGTGGTGGTGGTGGTGGTGTGATGAATTGGGCGATTGGGATTGACATGTATACACTGATGCGTATAAAATTGATGACTAATAAGGATGTGCTGTATTAAAAAAATAAATTAAATTAAATTAAAAAATTTTAAAAAAGAAAAAAAGAAAAGTGTTAATCAAGTACACTAGTGAAACCCGAACTCTGTAGGGTGGTCCTGCAGCCATGCATTTTTAATTAAAAAAATAAAAAGAATTTTCAGTATTCCAGTCTGTGAACAAGTGATGCATTTCCATTTATTTATGTCTTTTAAAATTTGTTTCAGCAATGTTTTGTAAGTTTCACTGTACAAGGTGTTTTTTTTTTTGCCTCCTTAATTAAATTTATTCCCATTTTCATGTGATGCCATTGTAAATGGAATTGTTTTCTTAACTTTCTTTTGTGGTCATTCATTTTAGGAGAAAGAAAAAACTGATTTTTGTGTGTTGATTTTGTATCCTGCAATAATTGCTGAATTCATTTATTATCTCTAAGAGTTCTTTCATGGAGTATCTAGAATTTGCTACATATAGTATAAGTCATCTGTCAACAGGATAATTTTATTTCTTTAATTCTAGTTTTGATATCTTGTTTATTTTTCTTGCTGAGTATGTCCGTCTAGAATGTCTATCACTATGTTCAGTAGAAGTGGCAAAAACAGACATCCTTGTCTTGTTCGTGTCTTAGGGGACTTTTTTATTGTCTCCATAGTTTTGCTTTTTCTAGTTGCAATATTATAGTATATAGCCTTCTCAACTGGGCTTCTTTCAGTTAGTAATATGCATTTAATGTTCCTCTGTGTATTCATGGCTTCATAGCTCAATTTATTTTAGCACTGAATAATATTCCATTGTCTGGATATACTCCACCATTTCTATCCATTTAACTACTGAAGGACAATTTGGTTGCTTTCAAGTTTTAGCAAATATAAATTAAGCTGCTATAAACATCTATGTTCAGGTTTTTGCATGGACATAACTTTTCAAATCCTTTGGCTAAATACCAAGGATTGTGATTCCTTGATCTATGGTAAGAGTATGTTTAGTTTTGTAAGAAACTGCTAAACTGTTTCAATGTGGCTGTACCATTTTACATTCCCACTTGATTGAATGAGAGTTCTTATTGCACTACATAGTCACCAGCATTTGGTGTCGTCAATGTTCCAAATATTGGACATTCTAATAGATGTATAATGGTATCTGACCATTGTTTAGTTTGCATATTTATGATGACATATGATTTGGAGCATCTAAATTTCCCAAATCAAGAGAGATAAATGAACATCCAGAACTATGAAGCCCCCTAAAACCCAAATAAACTAAATATAAAGAGATCTTCACCAAGACATTATGATCAAATTGTCAAAAGTCAAAGACAGAGATTTTTGAAAGCAGCAAGAGAAAAAAATTATCTCATACAAAGGAACTCCTATAAGACTGTTATGGGATTACTCAGCAGAAACCTTGTAGGCTAGGAGAGACGGAAATGATATATTCAAAGTGTTGAAAGGAAAAAAAAAAACTGTCATCCAGGAACACTGTACCTGGAAAAGATATCCTTCAGAAATAGAGAGATAATGACTTTCCCAGACAAGCAAAAGATGGGGAAGTACATCACCACTAAACCTGCTTTACAAGAAATGCTAAAGGGAGTTCTTCAAGTTGAAACAAACAGATGCTAAAAACTTGAAATTGTATGAAAGTATAAATTCACTGTAAAGGTGAGAGTTTAGTAAAATTCAGAATATTCTGATACTGTAATAATGGTGTATAAATCATTTTAAACTCTAGTATAAAAATTAATACACACACGTATTAAAAATAATTATAACTACAATAATACCTAACCTAACCTAACTTAACCAAGAAAGTAAGAGACCTGTACTGGTAAAATTATAAGATATTTTTAAAAGAAATTGAATATCACACAAACAAATGAAAAGATATACCATGCTCATGAATTGCAAGAATTAATATTGTTAAAATGACCATATTACTCAAGGTAATCTACAGATGAATGCAATCCCTATAATAATACCAATGGCATTTATCACAGAATGAGAATAAATAATTTAAAATATTATATGGAAATGCAAAAGACCCTGAATAGCCAAAACAGTCTTGAGAAAGAACAGTGAAGATGGAGGTATTACTTTCTCTAATTTAAAAGTATACTACAAAGATACAATAATCAAAACAGAATGGTAAGAGGCAGCTTCAAGATGGCGGAGGAGTGAGACGTGGAGATAACCTTACTCCCACAAATACATCAAAAATACATCTACATGTGGAACAACTCCTACAGAACACCTACTGAACATTGGCGGAAGACCTCAGACTTCCCAAAAGGCAAGAAACTCCCCATGTACCTGGGTAGGGCAAAAGAAAAAAGAAAAAAACAAAAGACAAAAAGAATACGGACGGGACCTGCACCTCAGGGAGGGAGCTGTGAAGGATGAATAGCTTCCACACACTAGGAAGCCCCTTCACTGGTGGAGACGGGGGTGGGTGGATGGGTGGGGGGAAGCTTCGGAGACATGGAGGAGAGCCCAAGAACAGGGGTGCAGAGGACAAAGTGGAGAGATTCCCGAACAGAGGATCGGTGCCGACCAGCACTCACCAGCCTGAGAGGCTTGTTTGCTCACCTGCCGGGGCGGGTGGGGGCTGGGAGCTGTGGCTCCAGCTTTGGAGGTCAGATCCCAGGGAGAGCACTGGGGTTGGCTGTGTGAACACAGCCTGAAGGGAGCTAATGGCCACAGCAAGCTGGGAGGGAGTCTGGGATAAAGTCTGGACCTGCCTAAGAGGCAAGAGACCATTGTTTCAGGGTGTGCGAAGAGAGGGGATTCAGAGCACTGCCTAAGCAAGCTCCAGAGACGGGCATGAGCTGCGGATATCAGTGTGGACATGAGAGATGGGCATGAATCGCTAAGGCTGCTGCTGCAGCCACCAAGAAGCCTGAGTGCAAGCACAGGTTACTATCCACACATCCCCTCCTGGGAGCCTGTGCAGCTTGTCACTGCCAGGGTCCCGTGATCCAGGGACAACTTCCCCAGGAGAACACATGGTGCGCCTCACGCTGTTGCAACGTCATGCTGGCCTCTGCAACCACAGGCTCACCCCGCATTCTGTACCCCTCCCTCCCCCTGGCCTGAGTGAGCCAGAGTCCCCTAATCAGCTGCTCCTTTAACCCCGTCCTGTCTGAGCGAATAACAGACGCCCTCAGGTGACCTACGCACAGAGGCGGGGCCAAATCCACAGCTGAACCTCAGGAACTGTGTGAACAAAGAAGAGAAAGGGAAATCTCTCCCAGCAGCCTCAGGAGCAGTGGATTAAATCTCCACAATCAACTTGATGTACCTTGCATATGCGGAATACCTGAATAGACAATGAATTATCCCAAAATTGAGGTGGCGGACATTGGGAGCAACGATATATATATATTTTTCCTTTTTCTCTTTTTGTGAGTGTGTATGTGTATGCTTCTTGGTGTGATTTGTCTGTGTAGCTTAGTTTTTACCATTTGTTCTAGGGTTCTGTCTGTCTGATTTTTGTTTTTGTTTTTTAGTATAGTTTTTAGTGCTTGTTATCATTGGTGGATTTCTTTTTTGGTTTGCTGCTCTCTTCTTTCTTTTTTTTCTTTTTTTATTACTTTTTAATTTTTTTATTTTTAATAATAATTTTTTATTATTTAATTTAATAAATTTATTTATTTATTTATTTATTTATTTATTTATTTTTCCTTCCTTTTCCTCTGAGCTGTGTGGCTGACAGGGTCTTGGTGCTCCAGCCTGGTATCAGGCCTGTGCATCTGAGGTGGGAGAGCCAAGTTCAATACATTGGTCCACCAGGACGTCTGGGCCCCACATAATATCAACTGGCAAAAACAATGCCAGAGATTTCCATCTCAAGGCTAAGACTCATCTCCACTCAACGACCAGCAAGCTCCAGTCCTCGACACCCTATGCCAAACAACTAGCAAGACAGGAACACAACCCCACCCATTAGCAGAGAGGTTGCCTAAAATCATAATAACGTCACAGACACCCCAAAACACACCACTGCACGCAGTCTTGCCCACCAGAAAGAAAAGATCCAGCCTCATCCTCCAGAACACAGTCTCCTCCACCAGAAAGCTTATACAACCCACGGAACCAACATTAGCCACTGGGGGCAGACACCAAAAACAATGGGAACTATGAACGTGCAGCCTGTGAAAATGAAATCCTAAACACAGTAAGTTAAGCAAAATGAGAAGACAGAGAAACACACAGCAGATGAAAGAGCAAGGTAAATACCCACCAGATGAAACAAATGAAGAGGAAACAGGCAGTCTACCTGAAAATGAATTTAGAGTAATGATAGTAAAGATGATCCAAAAACTTTGAAATTGAATGCAGAAAATACAAGAAACGTTTAACAAGGACCTAGAAGAACCAAAGAGCAAACAAACAATGATGAACAACACAAAAAATGAAATTAAAAATTCTCTTGAAGGCATCAGTAGCAGAATAACTGAGGCTGAAGAACGGATAAGTGACCTGGAAGACAAAAGAGTGGAAATAAATACTGCAGAGCAGAATAAAGAAAAAAGAATGAACAGAATTCAGGACAGTCTTAGAGACATCTGGGACAACATTCAACGCACCAACATTCGAAATATAGGGGTCCCAGAAAAAGAAGAGAAAAAGAAAGAGACTGAGAATACATTTGCAGAGATTATAGTTGAAAACTTCCCTAATATGGGAAAGGAAATAGTCAATCAAGTCCAGGATAAATAAAATATAAATAAAAGATAAATCCAAGGAGAAACATGCCAAGACACATATTACACACACTATCAAAAAATAAATACAAAGAAAAAAATTAAAATCAGCAAGGGAAAAACAACAAGTAACATACAAGGGAATCACCATAAGGTTAACAGCTGATCTTTCAGCAGAAACTCTGCAAGCCAGAAGGGAGTGGCAGGACATATTTAAAGTGATGAAAGGGAAAAACCTACAACCAAGATTATTCTACCCAGCAAGGATCTCATTAAGATTCGACAGGGAAACTAAAACCTTTACAGACAAGCAAATGCTGAGAGAGTTCAGCACCACCATGCCAGCCTTACAACAAATGATAAAGAAACTTCTCTAGGCAGGAAACACTGGAGAAGGAAAAGACCTACAATAACAAACCCAAAACAATTAAGAAAATGGTATTAGGAACATACATATCGATAATTACCTTAAATGTAAATGGACTAAATACTCTCACCAAAAGACATAGACTGGCTGAATGGATACAAAAACAAGAAATGTATGTATGCTGTCTACAAAAGACCCACTTCAGACCTAGGGGACATACAGACTGAAAGTGAGGGGATGGAAAAAGATATTCCATGCAAATGGAAATCAAAAGAAAGATGGAGTAGCAATTCTCATATCAGACAAAATAGACTTAAACACTATAACAAGAGACAAAGAGGGACACTACATAATGATCAAGGGATCAATCCAAGAAGAAGATATAACAATTGTAAATATTTATGCACCCAACATAAGAGCACCTAAATACATAAGGCAAATGCTAACAGCCATAAAAGGGGAAATCGAAAGTACCACAATCATAGTAGGGGACTTTAACACCCCACTTTCACAAGTGGACAGATCATCCAAAATGAAAATAGATAAGGAAAAACAAGCTTTAAATGATACATTAAACAAGGTGGGCTTAATTGATATTTATAGGACATTCCATCCAAACACAACAGAATGCACTTTCTTCTCAAGTGCTCTTGGAACATTCTCCAGGAAAGCTCATATCTTGGGTCACAAATCAAGCCTTGGAAAATTTAAGAAAATTGAAATCGTATCAAGTATCTTTTCCGACCACAATGCTATGAGACTACATATCAATTACAGAAAAGTCTGTAAAATATACAAACACATGGAGGCTAAACAATACACTACTAAATAACCAAGAGATCAGTGAAGAAATCAAAGAGCGAATCAAAAAATACCTAGAAACAAATGACAATGAAAACAGGACAACCCAAAACCTATGGGATGCAGCAAAAGCAGTTCGAAGGAAAGTTGATAGCAATACAATCCTACCTCAGGGAAGAAGAAACATCTCAAATAAACAACCTAACCTTACACCTAAAGCAATTAGAGAAAAAAGAACAATAAAACCCCAAAGTTAGCAGAAGGAAAGAAATCATAAAGATCAGATCAGAAATAAGTGAAGAAGAAATGAAGGAAACAATAGCAAAGATAATAAAACTAAAAGCTGGTTCTTTGAGAAGATAAACAAAATTGATAAACCATTAGCCAAACTCATCAAGAAAAAAAGAGAGAAGACTCAAAACAATAGAATTAGAAATGAAAAAGGAGAAGTAACAACTGACACTGCAGAAATACAAAGGATCATGAGAGATTACTACAAGCAACTATATGCCAATAAAATGAACAACCTGGAAGAAATGGACAAATTCTTAGAAAAGCACAACCTTCCGAGACTGAACTAGGAAGAAATAGAAAATATGAACAGACCAATCACAAGCACTGAAATTGAAACTGTGATTAAAAAATTTCCACCAAACATAGCCCAGGACCAAATCGTTTCACAGGCGAATTCTATCAAAAATTTAGAGAAGAGCTAAGAGTTATCCTTCTCAAACTCTTTCAAAATATAGCAGAGAGAGGAACACTCCCAAACTCATTCTATGAGGCCACCATCACTCTGATACCAAAACCACACAAAAATGTCACAAAGAAAGAAAACTAAGGGCCAATATCACTGATGAACATAGATGCAAAAATCCTCAACAAAATACTAGCACACAGAATCCAACAGCACATTAAAAGGTGCATACACGATGATCAAGTGGGGTTTATTCCAGGAATGCAAGGATTCTTCAATATATGCAAATCAATCAACGTGATAAACCACATTAACAAATTGAAGGAGGAAAATCATATGATCATCTCAATAAATGCAGAAAAAGCTTTCAACAAAATTCAACCCCCAATTATGATAAAAACCCTCCAGAAAGTAGGCATAGAGGGAACTTACCTCTACATAACAAATCCCAGATATGTCAAACCCACAGCCAACATCGTTCTCAATGGTGAAAAATTGAAACCATTTCCACTAAGATCAGGAAAAAGACAAGGTTGCCCACACTCACCGCTATTATTCCACATAGTTTTGGAAGTTTTAGCCACAGCAATCAGAGAAGAAAAAGAAATAAAAGGAATCCAAATCGGAAAAGAAGTAAAGCTGTCACTGTTTGCAGATGACATGATGCTATACATAGAGAATCCTAAAGATGCCACCAGAAACCTACTAGAGCTAATCAATGAATTTGGTAAAGTAGCAGGATACAAAATTAATGCACAGAAATCTCTTGCATTCCTATACACTAAGGATGGAAAATCTGAAAGAGAAATTAAGGAAACACTCCTATTTAGCATTGCAACAGAAAGAACACCTAGCAATAAACCTACCTAAGGAGACAAAAGACCTGTATGCAGAAAACTTTAAGACACTGATGAAAGAAATTAAAGATGATACAAACAGATGGAGAGATATACCATGTTCTTGGTTTGGAACAATCAACATTAAGAAAATGACTCTACTACACAAAGCAATCTACAGATTCAATGTAATCCCTATGAAACTACCAATGACATTTTTCACAGAACTAGAACAAAATTTTTCACAATTTGTATGGAAACACAAAAAGGCCCTGGATAGCCAAAGCAATCCTGAGAAAGAAAAATGGAGCTGTAAGAATCAGGCTCCCTGACTTCAGACTATACTACAAAGCTACAGTAATCAAGACAGTATGATACTGGCACAAAAACAGAAACATAGATCAATGGAACAGGATAGAAAGCCCAGAGATAAACCCACGCACATATGGTCACCTTATTTTTAATAAAGGAGGCACGAATATACAATGGAGAAAAGATGGCCTCTTCAATAAGTGGTGCTGGGAAGACTGGACAGCTACATGTAAAAGAATGAAATTAGACCACTCCCTAACACCATACACAAAAATAAACTCAAAATGGATTAAAGCCCTAAATGTAAGGCCAGACACTATAAAACTGTTAGAGGAAAACATAGGCAGAACACTCTATGACATAAGTCACAGCAAGATCTTTTTTGACCCACCTCTTAGAGAAATGGAAATAAAAACAAAAATAAACAAATGGGACCTAATGAAACTTAAAAGCTTTTGCACAGCAAAGGAAACCATAAACAAGACCAAAAGACAACCCTCAGAATGGAAGAAAATATTTGCAAATGAAGCAACTGACAAAGCATTAATCTCCAAAATTTACAAGCAGCTCATGCAGCTCAATATTAAAACAACAAAAACCCAATCCAAATATAGGCTGAAGACCTAAATAGACATTTCTCCAAAGAAGATGAACACATAGCCAACAAACACATGAAAGGATGCTCAACATCAGTAATCATTAGAGAAATGCAAATGCATACTACAATGAGATATCACCTCACACCATTCAGAATGGCCATTATCAAATATTTACAAACAATAAATGATGAATAGGTTGTGGAGATAAGGGAAAACTCTTGCACTGCTGGTGGGAATGTAAATTGATACAGCCACTATAGAGAACAGTATGGAGGTTCCTTAAAAGACTAAAAATAGAACTACCATACGACCCAGTAATCCCACTACTGGGCATATACCCAGAGAAAACCATAATTCAGAAAGAGTCATTTACCACAATGTTCTTTGAAGCTGTATTTACAATAGCCAGGACATGGCAGCAACCTAAGTGTCCATCGATAGATGAATGGATAAAGAAGATGTGGCACATATATACAATGGAATATTACTCAGCCATAAAAATAAATGAAATTGAGTTATTTGTAGTGAGGTGGATGGACCTAGAGTCTGTCATACAGAGTGAAGTAAGTCAGAAGGGCTAGATAAATACCGTATGCTAACACATATATATGGAATCTAAAAAAAACAAAAAAGGTAATGAAGAACCTAGGGGCAGGGCAGGAATAAAGACGCAGATGTAGAGAATGGACTTGAAGACACGTGGAAGGGGACGGTTAAGCTGGGACGAAGTGAGAGAGTGGCATGGACTTATAAATACTACTAAATGTAAAATAGATAGCTAGTGGGAAGCAGCCCCATAGAACAAGGAGATCAGCTCGGTGCTTTGTGACCACCTGGAGGGGCAGGATAGCGAGGGTGTGAGGGAGACACAAGAGGGAGCAGATATGGGGATATATGTATATGTATAACTGATTCACTTTGTTATAAAGCAGAAACTAACACACCATTGTAAATCAATTATACTCCAATAAAGATGTTAAAAAAAAACAGAATGGTAATGGCAAAAACCAAAACAAACAAAAAAACAGGCACATAGTTAAGTTGAACAGAATAGAGAGCCCAGAAATAAACCTGCAGTTATATGGTCAATTAATCTACAGCAACTGGGGCAAGAATATACAGTGGGGAAAAGACAGCCTCTTTAATAAATGGTGTTGCCAAAACTGGACAGCTGCATGCAAAACAATCAAACTGGGTTACTTTCTCACACCATATTTAACTGAAGCTCAATGTTGATTAAATACTTAAATGTAAGTCCTGAACCCATAAAAGTTCTAGAAGAAAGCATAGACAGTGTGTTCTTTGATATAGGTCTAAGCAATATTTTTTTGGATATGTCTCTTCTGGCAAGGGAAACAGACGCAAAAATAAGCAAATGGGACTACATCAAACTAAAAAGCTTTTGTAGAAGGAAGGAAACTATCAACTCAATGAAAAGGCAGCCGAGCATGGGAAAAGATATTTGCAAACAACATATCTGATAGGGATTAATATCCGAAATATGCAAAGAACTCATACAACTCAACAACAAAAAATCAACCCAATTTAAAAATGACAGAAGACCTGAATAGGCAACTTTCCAAAGAAGACATTCAGATGGCCAACAGGCTCATGAAAAAATGCTCAACATCACTAATCATCAGGGAAATGCAAATCAAAACCATAATGGGACAGCACCTCATAGTTGTTGGAATGGCTACATCAAAAGATAACAAATAACATGTGTTGGCAAGGATTTGGAGGAGAACACTCATGCACTGTTCCTGAGATTGTAAATTAGTGAAGCTACTATGGAAAACTGTATGGAAGTTAGTAAAAAATTTAAAAATAGAACTGCCATATGATCCAGCAATTTCATGTCTTTGTATTTACCTGAGGAAAACAATAATTTAAAAAGATATATGCACTCCAATGTTCATTGCAGCATTATTTACAATAGCCAAGATATGGAAGCATTCTGTTTCTATTAATAGACAAATGGATAAAGAAGATATGGTATGTATGTATGATGGAATGTCACTGAGCCGTTAAAAAAATGAAATCTTGCCATTTCCAGCAACATAAACATGGTCCAAGAGTGTATTATGTTAAGTGAAATAAGTCAGGCAGATAAAGACAAATATTGCATAATATCACTTATATGTGGATTCTAAAAAACAAAACAACAAAACAAAACCAAAAGATACTTATAGGTACAGAGAATAAACAGGTGGTGGCCAGGGGGTGGCGGATGGGGAGTTGGCAAAATAGGTATAGGGGATAAAGAGGTATAATCCACTAGTTATGTAATAAATGTCATGGGGATGCAATATGCTGCATAAGGTATATAGTCAATAATATTTTAATAACTTTGTATGGGGACAGATGATTACTGGACTTATCATGGTAATTATTTCATAATGTATACAAATATTAGATCATTATGTTGTACACCTGATGCTAACATAATATTGTACATCGACTATATTTCAATAAAAATAAGCATCCAATTCAGAAAGTAAGTTGCCTCTATTTGTATGTACATACATAACAGTTCTTATATATTGAAAATCCTAAAGATGTCACCAAACTTATAACTAGTAAATGAATTTTAAAAAGTTGCAGGATACAAAATAAACATACAAAATCTTTTGTGCTTTTATATACTTAAAACAAAATATTTGAAATGTAAATTAAGCAAATAATCCCATTTACAATAGCATCAAAAAAAATGCTTAGGAACAAATTTAACCGAGGTGGTGAAATATCTGTACATTGAAAACTGTAAAACACTGATAATAGAAAATGAACACACAAGCAAATGGAAAGAAATCCTTTGTTCATGGAATGGAAGAGTTAACATTGTTAAAATGCTCATACTACCCAAGCAATCTATGGATTTAATGCAATCTCTATCAAAATTCCAATGAGATTTTTTCACAGAAATAGAAAAAAATCTTAATATGTACACAGAAACACAGAAGACCCAGAATAGCCAAATCAATCTTGAGCAAGAAGTACACAGCTGGCTGCATCACACTACCAGATTTCAAATTATACTACAAAGCTGGTAATTGAAACAGGTGGTACTGGCCTAAAATCAGTCATATAGAACAATGGAATAGGATAGACGACCAGAAATAAATCCATGAATTTACATTTAATTGATAAAGGTTTCAAGAGCATGCTTAACCAAAATTTCAGAAATGGAGACCTGATTGAAATAAAAAGGTATTTATTTGGGGTTTCTTAGTACTGCAGCCCAGGAGACACATGTTGCTCTAATGAGGCAACTCTGGATGGCTCCTGTATGGAGGCTGATTACCAGAAAGACCAAGCCATTATTATAAGCTTGGAATTTTCAGCCTCAATCCCCACTTCTCCAGAGAGGGGAGAGGGGCTGGAAATGAAGTTAATAATTGATCATGCCTATGTGAGGAAGCCTCCATAGAATCCCAACAGTGTGGGGTTTGAAGAACTGCCAGGTTGGCAAATACATCCATACCTGGAGGGTGATACCCCCACCCCCAACTCCACAGGGACAGAAGCTCCTGCGTTCAGGACTTTCCGAGACCTCACCCTATGTTTCTCCTCATCTGGCTGTTCATCTCTAACCTTTATTATATCCTTTAATAAACTGGTAGAGGTAAGTGTTTTTCTGAGTTCTGTGAGCCTCTCTAGCAAATTAATCAAACCAAAAGAGTGGGTCATTGGGACCTCCTATCTATAGCTGCTTGACCAGAGCATAGGTAATAACCTGGGATATGGCATCTGAAGATTGTGTGTGTGTGTGTGTGTATGTGTGTGTGTGTGTGTGTGTGTGTGTGCAGTATTGTGGGACTGAGCCCTTAACCTGTGGGATCTGTGGGATCTGATACTATCTCTGGATAGATAGTGTCAGAGTGGAGTTAAATTGTAGGATACCCAACTGGTGTCAGAGCCTTGCTTGTTTTTGTGAGGCAAACCCCCACACATTTGGTGACCAGAAGTATCATAAGTGAAGTGTCTTGTGTGAGTAGTAAAAGAAACACGCAGGAGATAGACTGAACTGAGGTTTTCCCCTACAACGGGAGGGAAAGACTGAGTTTTTCCTGTTTTATATGTGTAATCCAATAAAGTTAAACTCATAGAAACAGAGAGTAGAATGATGATTGCCCGGGAAGAGGGGTGGGAAAAATGAGAAGATGTGGTCAAAAGTTACAAAGGTTCAGTTATGCTGGATGAATAAGCTCTGGAGATCTAATGTACAGTATGGTGCCTATAGTTAATAATACTGTATGGTATGCTTGAGAATTGCTAAAAGAGTAGATCTGAAACATTTTCACCACACCAAAGAAAAAAAAATGGTATCTATGTGAGATGATGTATATGTTAATTAGCTTAATTATTTCACAATGTATATCTATATCAATACATGTTGTGCACGTTAAATATATATTTAAAAATTTTCAGTTATACTTCACTAAGCTTGAAAAAATTTAAATAAATTAACATGAATTTTAAAAATCTCAAACGAATACTATTTCACATAACTAGGATCATTATAATTTGAAAAAAAGAAAATATTTTGTAATGGATTTGGAGAAATTGGAACTCCATGTTGGTGGAAATGTAATATAGTGCAGCCACTGTAAAAAAGTTTGGTAGTTCCTCAAAAGTTATGCATTGAATTTTCATGTGACCAAGCATTTCCACTCCTGAGTATGTAAACTAAAACATGGAAAAGTTAGTCAATCAACATGTGTAAATGAACATTCACAGCAGCACTATTCACAATAGCAAAGAGGTGGAAACAACCCAAATGCCCATTAACAATGAATGAGTAAAAATGTGGTATATCCATGCACTGGAATATTATTCACCCAAAAATAGGGTGAAATACTGATAATGCTACAATGTGGATGAGTCAGGAAAACATTATGCTAAATGAAAGTAGCCAGACACAAAAAGTCATATATTGTACGATTCCATTTATATGAAATATCCATAATAGACAAACCCATAGAGACAGAAAGCAACTTTGTGTTTGTCAGGGACTGGAGACAGGAGGAAATGGAGAGTTACTGCTTGGTCTTTGGGTGTGAGGAAAATGTTTTGAAAGTAGATAAAGGGGATAGTTGTGAAACAATGAATACATTAAATGCCGTTTAATTTTACTTGTCATTTTTTTCCAGCTTTATTGAGATATATTTGACTGTAACATTGTATAAGTTTAACATATACAACATGTTTATTTAAAATAATTTTATGTTGCAAAATGATTACAACACTAGCATTAGTTAACACCTCTATCACTTCACTTCCTTTTTGTGATGAGAACATTGAAATCTATTCTCTTAGCAATTTTAAAGTATGTAATACAGTATTGTTAACTATAATCACCATGCTGTACATCAGCTCCTCAGAACTTATTTATCTTGTAATTGGAAATTTGTACCTTTTGACCAGCATCTCCCCATGTCTCCGATCCCCAGCCCCTGCCAACACCATTCTGCTCTCTGTTTCTGTGAGTTCAATGTTTTTAGATTCCACATATAGGTGATATCATACAGTATTTATCTTTCTCTGGCTGATTTATTTTACTTAGTATAATGCCCTCAAGTTCCACTCATGTTGTCACAAATGGTAGGATTTCTTTCTTTCTCCTGGTTGAATAATATTCATATATCACTTCTCTCTAGATGAGCACTTACGTTGTTTCCATATTATGGTGGTGCAGATATTTCTTCAGGGTTCTGATATACACCTGGAGGTGGGATGGCTGAATCATATGGTAGTTCTATTTTTAATTTTTTGAGAAACCTTCATACTGGTTTCCATTGTGACTGTACCAATTTACATTCACACCAACAGTGCACAAGGGATCCCTTTTCTTCACATCCTAGCCAACATTTATCTCTTGTTTTGTTTGGTTTTGCTGATAATAGCCATTCTAATAAGTGTCAGGTGATATCTCACTGTGGTTTTAATTTGCATTTCCCTGATAATGAGAGACATTGAGCCATTTGTATATTTCCTTTGGAGAAATGTCTATTTAAGCCCTTTGCACATTTAAAATATCAGATTGTGTGTTTTTTAAATTATGTGAGTTCCTTATTATTTGATTATTAATCTCTTATCCAATATATGATTTGCAAGTATTTTCTTCCATTCCATAGGTTTCCTTTTTATTTGATGATAGTTTCTTTTGCTGTGCAGAAGCTATTTAGTTTGATGTAGTCCCATTTATTTTGGCTTTCATTGCTATGCTTTTGGTGTTATATTAAAAAAAATCATTGACAAGACCAATGTGAAGGAGCTTTTACCCTGTGTTTTCTTCTAGTAGTTTTAGGGTTCCAGGTCTTAAAATTTAAATGTTTAATCCATTTTGAATTAATTTTTGAGAACAGTGTAAGATAGGGGTTCAATTTCATTCTTCTGCATGTGATTTTCCAGTTTTCCCAATGCCATTTGTTGAAGAGACTATCATTTCCCTATTGAGTATTCTTGGCTCCCTCATCAAATATAAGTTGAACATGCATGCGAGGGTTTATATGTGGGCTCTTGATTTTGTTCCACTGGTTATGTGTCTATATTTATGCCAGCACCATACTGTTCTGATTGCTATAGCTTTGTAGTAAAGTTTGAAATCAGCAAGTGTGATGCCTCCAGCTTTGTTCCTTTCTCCCAGGATTGCTTTGAGTATCTGAGGTCTCTTTTGGTTCCATACTATTTTAGGATTTTTTTTTCTATTTCTGTGAAAAATGCCATCATAATTTTGATGGACATTGCATTGAAACCCTGGCTTTGGGCAGTATGGACATTTTACCAATATTCTTCCAAATAGAATGTCTCTCCATTTATTTGTGTCTTGAATTTTTTACATCAAAGTCATAATTTTCAGTGTACAGATCTTTTACCCCTTGATTAAATTTATTTTAAGTATTTTATTGTTTTCAATGCTATTGTAAGTGGGATTGTTTTCTTTATTTCTTTTAAATATATCTGATTGTTAGCATATAGAAACACAACTCTATTCCATATGTTGCATTTGTATCCTGCTACTTTAGTGAATTGTTTGTTCTGACAGGATTTTAATGGAGTCTTTAGGATCTTCTATATATAAGATCATTTTAACTGCAAACGAAGACAATTTTACTTTTTCCTTCCCAGTTTTGATGCCTTTTATTTAATTTCTTTCAAACTAGCTCTGGCTAGGACTTTCAATACTGTGTTGAATAGGATTGTTGAGTGGGGGCTCCCTTGTCTTGTTTCTGATCTTAGAGGAAAAACTTTTATCCTTTCACAATTAAGTATGATGTTAGCTATGGGCTTGTCATATCTATCCTTTATCATGTTGAGATACATTCCTTCTATACCCATTTTGGTGAGAAATTTTTTTATCATGAAAAAATATTATATTTTGTCAAATGTTTTCTCTGTATCTATTGACATGATCATATAATTTTTCTCTTTCATTCTATTAGTGTGGTGTATTGAATTTTTTGATTTGGGTATATTGAATCATCCTTGCATCCCAGGGGTAAATCCTGGTTTATCATGGTGTATAATCCATTTAATGTGCTGTACAATTTGGTTTGCTCACTATATTTTGAGAAAATTTGCATCTATATTCATTAGGGACATTGCCTGTAGTTTTATTTTCTTGTAATGTTTTTAATCTGGCTTTTCTATAAGGGTAATAATGGCCTCATTAAATGTATTTGGGAGTGTTCCCTCTCTCCTCTTCAATTTTTAAGAAGAGTTTTGGAAGGATTGGTGTTAATTCTTTAAATACGTTCTAGAATTCACCAGGGAAACCATGTGGTCCTGAGCTTTTCTTTGTTGGGAGAATTTAGATTAATGCTTCAATTTCCTTACTCATTATTGGTCTGTTCAAATTTCCTATTTCTTCATAATTCAGTCTTGGTAGATTTTATGTTTCTAGGAATGTATCCATTTCTTCTAGTTTATCCAATTCGTTTGCATGATTGTTCATTGTAATCTCTTATGAACCTTTTTATATCTGTAACATTAATGATTCATTTTTCATTTCTGACTTTATTTCAGTCTTCTCTCTTTTTTCCTTAGTCTAACATAATTTTTTTCAATTTTGTTCATCTTTTCAAGAAAATCTCTTAGTTTTGTTGATCTTTCCTATTGTTTTTATGGTCTGTAATTCATCTTTTTCCATTCTGATTTTTATTATTTCCTTTCTTCTGCTAACTTTGGGCTTAGTTTGTTCTTCTTATTCTAGTTCTTTAAGGTGTAGTGGTAAGTTTTATTTAAGACCTTTCTTTTTTTTAAATGTACGTGTTTATCGCTACAAATTTCCCTCTCAATATTGTTTTTGCAGCATCTCATAGATTTTGATATGTTGTGTATCCATTTTCTTTTGTTTCAAGACTTTTTTTCCTTTTCAATTTCTTCTTTGACCCATTGGTTGTTCAATATTTGTTGTTTAATTTTCACATATTTGTGACTTTTCAAGCTTTCCTCCTGTTATTTATTTCTAATTTTATATCATTGTGGTCAGAAAAGATACTTGGTATGATTTCAGTTTTCCTAAATTTACTAAGACTTGTTTTGCGAGCTATCACATGATTTATTCTGGGGAATGTTCCATGTGCACTAGAGAAGAATATGTATTCTGCTGCTGATGAATGGTTCTTCCATAAATATCTGTTAGGTCTAATTCATCTAAATAGTTCAAGTCCAATGTTTTCTTATTGATTTTCTGTCTGGATGATCTCTCCATTGTTGAAAGTGAAGTATTGAAGTCCGCTACTATTATCATATTGCTGTCTATGTTTCCCTTCAGATCTGTTAATATTTGGTTATTATATTTAGGTGATTTGATATTGGGTGCATATATATTTATGATTGTTATATATTCTAGATGAATTGACCCCTTCATCATTTTATTATTACCTTCTTTGTCTCTAATTTCTGTTATTAAGTTAACATCTTTATTTTTTTTTTTTTCTGATATAAGTAAAGCTACCCTGATCTCGTTTAGCTTTTACTTGCATGGAATATCTTTTTCCATTGTTTTACTTTGAGCCTATATGAATTCTTAAGGTTGAAATGCATCTCTTGCACGTAACATATTTGGGTCTTGTTTTTTAAAATCCATACATTACAACCTTTGACTGGAGAACTTAATCCATTTGCATTTAGAGTAATTATTTATAAGTAAATACTTACTAATTCCATCTTACTGGTTTTCGGCTGTTTTGTAGTTCCCTTGTTCCTTGCTTCCTCTCTTGCTGCCTCCTTTTGTGAATTGATGATTTTCCATAGTGGCATGCTTTGATTCTCTTCTCTTTATTTTTTGTGAATCTTTGGTAAGTTTTTGCTTTGTGGTTTCCATGAGGCTTACATAAAACATCTTATAGATATAACAGTCTATTTTTCACTGAAATTATTTAACTTGGATCACATATTCCCCTCTTTTTTGTTTTTGATGCCACAGCGTACCTTTTTTATATTGTGTTTTCATTAACAAATTATTGTAGCTATAGTTTTTAAAAGTACTTTTGTCCTTTAACCATTATACTAAAGTGATTAGTAGAGCACCTTATGACAGTATTAGTGTATTCTGTATTTAACTATACTTACCATTCCAATATGTTGTATTTTTTCATGTGCTTTCATGTTACTAATTATAATCCTTCCATTTCAGCTTGCAGGTTCCTTGTAGCATTTCTTGTAAGGCAGGTCTAATAGTGATGAACTCCCTTGGCTTTTTTTTGCCTGGAAGTCTTTATCTCTCATTCATTTATGAAATACAATTTTGCCAGACAGAGTACCCTTGGTAGTTAATTGTTTTTCTTTCAGCACTTTAAATATATCAGGAAGATGTATTAACAAAACTTTTAATTTTAATTTTGGAGGAGTGAGGTCAGTGGCGCACTGGCAAATGTTCAAAAACCAGCTCCCAGGAAAAATATTAGGTATATCTATATCTATGTATATAAGTTTACTATAAACTTTAATGAAATAAAGAATATTTAGTGCACAATTTAAAAGTAATAATAAAATATAAAATGTTTTTTAGCTTAAAAAATGGCAGTTCCTGAAGATGGTGAAATGTGATGTAAACGGATTCCTCATACATTGTTTCTGGGTATGTAAAATGGTAGTCACTCTGGAAACTAGCTTGGCAGTTTCTTACAAAACTTATACACTTAACATATGACCCAGACATTGCACTCTGGGTATACATCCCGGAGAATTGAAAGCTTATATCTATACAAAACTTCTTATACATGAATATTCATAGCCATTTTACTCACAAAAGCCAAACACCAGAAACAACTCAAATGTCCTTTAATGGGTGAATGGATAACAAACTGGTACATCTATACCTTAGAATACTATTCAGCCATTAAATGGATGAACTACTGATACAACAATTAGCAGGACTTCAAGGGCATTTGTATGAGTGGGGAAAAAAGGAAATATCAAAAGTCATTTACTGTATGATTCCATTTATGTAGCCTTCTCAGAATGACAGAATCATAAAGATGGAGAATAGATTAGTGATTACCAGGATGTAGAGATGGTGGAAGACAGGTGAGACGAGTAGCACAAGAGATCTTTGTGGTAATGAAATAAAATAAGTCTGTCTTGATTGTGGTGGTGGTTACATGAATTTACATATGTGATAAGATTGCATTATAGTACACAGACTCTTTGCTAGTATCAATTTCCTGCTCTCATAGTGTCCTATAATAATTTAAGATATAACCATTGGGGGAAATTAGGTGAAGGGTACAAGGGATCACTCTGTACAATTTTTCCAACTTCTTTTAAGGCTATAATTATTTCAAAATAGACCTTAGAAAGCACATTATTTGTATCTATCTACGGGTATGTAACTGTTAAAAAATAAAGTGAATAATTGTTGGCTGTGGTAATTAGTGTGTTACACCAAACACTAGTGGACTTCCCCTGTCCCTATTGACCTTATGTACAAATGGTAAGTGTGCCCTCTTGAGGTTAAATATGGTCATGTGACTTACTTTGGACAGTAAAATATTAATAGAAGTACAGAAATTTAACAACCAGTGCACAAGCCACCATGTTCTTTGCTTCTAGTTGTGGTGATAGGTGATGTTGCACATGGTAGATAGGCCATCAGCCTGGGCTCTGGAGTGGAGAACTGGATCAGAGACCCTAGCAAAATGTGGATAGACACAGAGTGAGATGAAGAATAAAACTTGCTTTTGGAAACCACTAAGATTTAAGCTTGGCTAGTGGGAAGCAGCTGCACCGCATGGGGAGATCAGTTCGGTGCTTTGGAAGGAGACGCAAGAGGGAAGGAATATGGGGATATATGTATACATATAGCTGATTCAGTTTGTTACACAGCAGAAACTAACACAACATTGTGAAGCAGTTATACTCCAATAAAGATGTTTTAAAAAAAAAGATTTAAGCTTGGTTGTTACCATGTCATAGATTGGCTTATTCTGACACAATATAAATTGAAATGAAGAGTGTTACATGGGCATAGATTTAGTTGTTAAGGAGAAAACAAACCCAAATTTACTTAGTGTATTAGTTTCCTATTGTTGCTATAACAATATAACACAAATTTAGTGGCTTAAAATACACAAATTTATTCTCTTACACTTTTAAAGATCACAAGTCTGTAATTAGTTTCAATAGGCTAAAGTCAAGGTGTCACCAGTACTTGTTCCTTCTGGGATTCGTTTTTAGCTTCTAGTGTCTGTCTGTATTCCTTGGCTTGTGGTTCCTTCAAAGCACATTACTCCTCTCTGTTTTCATCATCACATCAACTTTTGCTCTGCCTCACTCTCCTTCATCTCTCTTGTTAAGACCCTTGTGATTACATTGGGCACATTTGGATAATGCAGGATAATCTCCCCATCACAAGATATTTAACTTAATCACATCTGAAAAGTGCCTTTTCCACATAAGGTAACATTCACAGGTTCTGGGTTCAGAATATGGATGTCTTTGTGGGGGCTATTATTTATTCCCCCACAGATTGTTTATTACTTACACAGACATCAAAAGCAAGATCAGCACAGTGTCAGCTCCCTGAAATACTTGTTCTTAGAATGACACTGAACCAAAGGGGTCAGATGGGAGCAGTGGATCACTCTGTTATTTAGGAGCCAACTCCAGACTGTATGTAAACTGTTTTAGAGTCTATAGCTGTACCTTACCTGGGGGCAAGGTGGAAAGTCCCATGACTCAGTGTAACCATGAAGACAGCTGAGAAACTCATGGCAGCCTCCCATAAGATAGGAAACTTTCTGCAAGATAGGGAGGTGGATTAGAAACAGCCATTTAACAACTCTTCACAAAACTGCCTGTATTTCCATGTTCCAGGAGGATCACAGGGCATTCTGCAAAGCCTTAGGTCCTACTGCAGTTATGCCTTGCCTATTTGGCCTATGAGAATACATGCAAGGTCATTGGGGGACCATCATGAAGCTGTTCCCATACAGAGAGATGTATGGAATATGTCAAGTGAAAAAAAAGTTTTGCAAGAGTAGGTATATTAATATCTTGTGTTCATTGATTGGTGGTGGTGGGGTGAACTTGCCTGAGGGAGAAGACATTGGCACAGGCAAGAACAATAACAAGTATTTGTTAGCCACCATTTTTCTACTGAATACTGTTCTAGCTAGGCATTATCTCATTTGATTATCCCACAACCACTAACAGAAACAGTACACATGGCACAGTGGTTAAGAGGGTGAGCTTTGGTGCATGACAGACATGGGTTGAAGTCCCAGGTCCACCACTCCCTTGGAGGAGTTACTTAACCCCTCTAACCACCAGTTTCCCAACGTATAAAATGGGGATATATTATAATCTGCCTCATTGGGTAGTTGTGGGGATGATGTTCACAACTACTGACATATGGTAGATGTATGTATCTTTAGCGATTTCTATTATGAAGAAAGCATTACCATTACCCTCATTTTCGGAATGAGGATACCTACAATCAAGGAGATATGTGATTGGCTTGAGGTCACCTGACCAGTAGGGGTAGAGAGAGGTTTCAGCATATGCCATTTCTATCTAACCAAGGCAACTTGTTTCCTCCCCCACTTCCAGCCACTGTTGTTTGTGACCAAGTATTCTTTCCTTAGTACATAGGGTAGCAGAAAGCAATCACTTCTGCAGCTGTAAACCTCTCTAAGGATTTCGTCTGGATTATTAAAAGATGTCTTCGATTTGAGCTGATTCTATAGAGTCCTGGCCTTCTCCGAGAAAATAGAGACAAGACTACAAAGAAAAGAGGAGTAGAAAACAAGTTGAACTGCATTTCAATCAATTGTTAGGTCATAAAGTCAGGGCACAAGGCAAAAGTCATGTATACAAAAATGATCCTTAAGTGAAGCCTACTGAATTACCCTTAATATATAGTATTTGAAATTTTGTGTGTACAATTCTGTGGTAAGGAAGCTGACATTTCAAAACTCTCATCCTTGTTATGGGACAAACAATCAGAGAAGAGACTGGCAGACAATTATGCTTTGTCTATTTATATGTTCAAATCTCTCCCTCTCTCTCTCTCTCCTTCTCTCTCAACAAAGGAAATTAAATAAGGTAAGTTAAGGGTGTTAATAGTGTGACTCCATTGTACTTCCCATTAGTTCAAAAATGGTCAAGCACAGTGTTCCAGGAATGAGATTTATAGTTGTCAACCATATATGCTAGAAATTCCCTTGGATTTTATCAGTTAGTCCAAACATTTTATTTTAGAGATGGAGAAACCAGCTGAGAGAGAGAATAAGAAATTCTTAATCTTTCAATCAAATCCCCAGGTAGTAATGGGGAAACAGAGAGGAGGGGGAGACAAAAAAAAGAAGGGCAATGTGTTGCAGGGAAGGCAGGAAAGCTCTGGGATGCTGCTATAACAAAAGCACTGCTAGACTTTGATCAGGGCACAGGGAGCCATGTGGACTCCTTTGGCTCACAGTAAACAGGACTAAATGGAGTGACTTCATTCTCTTCAGCCTTGTTCTGATTATTCCAAGGATTTCAAGAGGGGTTGGAAGAGGGTGGAGGAGACGAGATTACCTCTTATGGAGTTGGGAGAGGCCATGAGCTCTGATCCCCAGTCCCAAACTTGCCTCAGGAAAGGATGGGTCACCAAAGAGCCTTGACAGCATTGGAGCTTCTAGGTTTGCTCACACTCTTACTATTGAGACTGATTCCACCCCTAGAAAACAGGAACCAATTAGTGCCATCGACTTTGTGTAGCACTTCTCTTCCTTTGGATGGAGTAAAATTAAATGTCTTAACCCATACTTGAAGGAGGAAATCAGAACATGGAGTAAGAAAGTAGTATTACAATTTCCTTTTACTAGAAGACAATAGTCACCTGTGAAACCCTCAGGGTACTCCCTTCATCTCCAAGATGAATGCAGAATACTGTACAACATTACACTAAGTCCTCTGACCTCAGGCACCTGAATATCTCTCCAAACTCTTCTCCTTGGGTCTTGTTCTTCAGTCACATGAAACTGACTGCACACAACATGCTGTGGTTCAAGGTATCTAGAAGAACTTTCTCCCTCTCCTTGCTAAACTAACCCCAACATATCCAGGAAAACCCTAAATCAGCAATCACTACTCCAAGGAATTCTTTGTTGAAGTTCAAGAGAGAGATTACGCCTTTTTCTGCCCTCCTAGGCAGAAACTTAAGAATAGCATCCCTCTCAAAGACCCCAATGATGGTTGTTGGTGTGTGCGCATGCACACGTGCGCAAATATATAACAGCAGAAAGTATGCTGGAACTAACAAAAGTTCATCAATCAGCTACATTACATTAAAAAAGAATAATTTTATTTTAGAATATTTTTTAGATTTACAGAAAAGCCACAATTATAGTAGAGAGTTCCATTTACCCTGCACTCAGTTTTCCCTGTTATTAACATCTATGGTACATTTGACACAACTGATGAAACAATATTGATATACTATTATTAACTAAAGTCCATACTTTATAGGGATTTCATTAGGTTTTACCTGATGTCTTTTTTCGTTGTTGTTATTCCAGAAGCCCATCCAGGACATCGCATTACATTTAGCCCCCATGCTTCCTTAGGCTCTTCTTGGCTGTGATAAATTCTCACACTTGTTTTTAATGAACTTGACAGTTGTGAGGAGGACTGGTCAGCTATTTTGTAGATCATTATTCAGTTTTGATTTTTCTGATGTTTTTCTCATGATTAGACTGGGGTTATGAGTTCTGGGGAGTAAGACCACAAAGGCAAAGTACCATTTTTATCACATCATAACAACCTATCACTGATTATGTTACCCTTCATCACCTGTTTGTCAAGTTTCTCCATTGTAAAGTTACTCACCCCACCCTTTTCAAATCTGCATTCTTAGGAAGTCACTATGAGCAGTCCACACCTAAGGAATGGGGAGTTAAATTCCACTTGCTTGAGGGGGGTGGTATCTACATACATTATTTGGAATTTTTATGCATTATAGATCTGTCTATTTTCCCTATTTATTTATTTACATAAATATGGACTCATGGATAATATTACTTTAGGCTATAATCCAAAACTGTGTTGTTTGTTCTCTGGCTCATATTGTTTCAGCTTTGACCATTGGGAACTCATTCAATTGGCTCCTGTCTCTCATTGATATACTGCTGTTATTTTGTTTTTGTGCACTTCCTTTCTTTCTGGCACTACAAGATGCTCCAAGCTCATCTTGTGTATGTTCTGCCCCATCCATAGAATCAGCCAATTTTCTAGAAGCCTTGTTTCCTTTTATTGGACAGTGGTATTAGAAACCAAGATCTGAGTGCTAGATTTGCTTGTTCCTACTGTGGTATTTTTTAAATTCTAAGTCCTTTCAGCAGGCAAAGGTAGGAAATATATGTGTGTAAATTAAACTGTGTATACACACAGCTTATCTATTATCTATCTATCTATCTATCTATCTATCTATCTATCTATCTATCTATCTATCTATCATCTATCTATCTATCTATCATCTATCTAATCACCTACCTATCTCCCTACTACCTATCATCTATCATTTATCTACCGATCTATATCTATGTTCAGATCTTTTGCCCATTTAAAATTTAGGTTATTTTTTTCTTATTGTTGAGTTTTAAGAGCCCTTTGTATATTCTGGATTCATGTCCTTTATCAGATATATGATTTGCAAATATTTTCTCCCAGTCTGTGGCTTGTCTGTTCATTCTCTAGTGTATTTTATATGTAAATATTTTAAATTTTAATCAAGTACACCTTATCAGCTTTTTCTTTCATAAATCTTGTTATTGGTGTTGTATCTACAACCTCGTCATCGAACCCAAAGTCATATAGATTTTCCCCTATGTTTTCTTCCTGTAAGTTTTATAGTTTTCCATTTTACATTTAGGTCTATAATCCATTTTGAGTTATTGTTTTGTGTAAGGTGTGAAGTCTATTTCTAAGCACCATTTCTTAACTACAGTAAAATCAAAGCCTCTTGTCTCTCTCTTTACTCAAACCATTTTGTATCAGCTTATGTGCCTACCCTCCTCTCCCCAGAAAGTCCCGTCATACTAGTAATAAGTGTCCTCATACCTTCTTGGTGCATGTGTGTCTTAGTCTCAACATTTAAACGAATTTTAGATGGATGGGTGTTGGTTTCACCCTCTGTGCAGCAATCACAACAAAATCACATGAACAGGACTGTCTAGGTGATTACCACCACCACATGGGGGGAGGGCGTGTCTTTCTTCTCCAGATTTTGTCTTGTTAACTGTCTTGCCTGCTAGTGAGCAAGCCCTTTGAGCTATGCTGCACAGTGTTTTATTTGCTAAGTTCTAACATGTCTCTATTATAGATTTAACCTAAGTCAGAAGTCTTGATAATCCATGTTTAAGGGCAGGAGTATGGAATTTAGGTACTCCTTAAAGTGACTCTGGATTGGGGTTCATTTTTAGGTTTGATAGTGTTTTTGATTTATTTAGGGGGGATATTAGTTGTGTTTGGCTATACGACGGCTATGGCCACTGAGCAGTATCTTGAGGTTTGGGTTTCTAATAAGACTGTTTTGGGGGCGTTTCTTTCAGGGTTGATAATAGAGTTTTTGATGGTATATATTTTAAAGGATGAGGAGGTGGAAGTTGTGTTTAAGTTCAATGGGTTGGGAGAATGAGTTATTTATGATACTGGTGATTCTGGCTTTTTTAATGAGGAGGTCATGGGGGTTGTGGCGTTATATAGCTATGGTACCTGGTTGGTGATTGTTACTGGCTGGTTGCTGTTTATTGGTGTTGTGGTTGTTATGGAAATTACTCATGATAATTAAATAAAAACATGCTGTGTCTTGAATTGAATCATGTCTCAAATCCAGCATTAACCATGACTTACAGTACTTTCAGAGGAACAACTCTTATTCTGTGACTATTGGTTGTGTGTCTCCACCAGCTATTGGCTCCCATTCTATAGAGCACTCAGTGGAAAGGCTAAACTGGCCCATTGGGTGACTGTACATGTGAGGAAGGGTAGTCATCATGTGGCATGCTGAGGCTCACACTCCTAAAAGCAAACAGCTCACTAGGACCCTACAATGCCTTAAATGTTGCTATTATTGCTGTCTATGCCCTGTCCCAACAAAAATTCTG
Organism: Eschrichtius robustus; assembly: GCF_028021215.1. NCBI lineage: Eukaryota > Metazoa > Chordata > Mammalia > Artiodactyla > Eschrichtiidae > Eschrichtius > Eschrichtius robustus. The sequence goes on along the minus strand of NC_090845.1, from coordinate 64,628,422 downwards.
ATCCTCAGGATTACAGGGGAGAAACACCCATAGCACCCTGTGGCCAGACCCTTATGAAAGTGGGCGTGAATGTTTTATCCCTGCCCTTCTCAAAGGATAGAGGGATACTATCATCCTGTTGCACAGCTGTAAAATGAACCAACAGAAATACTGATTTCTACTGTGTGTCATGATTTATTATCAAGACAAAGGGTTAATTCAAACCAACTCAATCCTGAGGTTCTTAAACCCAATAAAATAACACTTGCCATGGGAAGACCCCTACCCCTGATGGTACTGAATTGAGAATCTCTGGAGAAAGAAGTCTATATGATCAAAAAAGTGAGGACACTCTTCAAAGCATATCCAGTAAAAATTAAAAAAACAAAACACCAACCAACAAACAATAAAAACCTTGTTCATGGGGGGAGAAACAAAAACTGAAACAAAGGTCTATTATTTGACACAATTGAATATCCAAAATTTACTAAAAGAATATATGCAATAAAAAGATTAAAAAGGGTACTGATTACCTTTTGTGCCTCTAGAATATAGGTTTTGAATTAACTTTAACATATAAAGAGATGGACTGATTGGCAAGTTTTCATGGCCTTAATGAATATTGGGATTTAAATTACTGTTATACATGGGGATCCCACTAAACTTAATTAAGGTACCTCCCACACTCTTAGAGGAGATTCCAAACATAAAATATAAGACAAACAAACAGGTATGCCTTATCTTAACAACTGAAACAATTGCCTTGCCTATATTCCTTATATTATCCATTGACCTAGAAAGCATGTCTGAGCCAAAGAATAATAAATTAAAATAAAATTAAGTCTTTGCCACTTAGAAAAAGCTTGAACAAATGGGACCCCATAATCCTTACCTCTGGGTTAAAATAATTAATATGTCTCAACGTAGATTAAGACAAGTCATATAGGAATTAAAACACATTATGTAACACTTACTTAAGGAAGAAGTCACAATTTCTACTGTCTTCTCCTTTAATACCCCAATTTAACCAATACCCAAAACTGATTTAAAAAAAACAATGACACTGAACAGAAGATTATCACAACCTTAATGCTATTGTACTCCTGATTAAAGCCCCTCATATACAGTATTATTAAAATTATTGCCTCCTGCAAATCAAAAACTTGAAAACATATTTCTTTTGTAGATTTGATTAATATGTTCTTTTAACACATTTATTGAGGTATAATTGCTTTACAGTGGTGTGTTACTTTCTGCTTTATAACAAAGTGAATCAGCTATACATATACATATATCCCCATATCTGCTCCCTCTTGAGTCTCCCTCTTCAGTGCTTATTTCAATAGCCTCTCAGTCACAGTTTGCCTTCACCTTTAAAGGGACACAATACACATTTACTCAAGTATCCATGAGGAATCCCAACAGACCTGCCATCCCACACAGTATTTTCAGGCAATATATTAACCTCATCCAAATTTTTCCAGGATCACAGATAAGATAGTTTATTAGTGACATCCTCCTCTGAGAAAATTCATTTGACGCACATATTCAAAACATACCAACATTCATAAAGGAGCCCATAGAAAAGGGTGAGTCACAGCCCAACATAAAATATAAAGCTCTATCACTTCAGTAAAATTTCTTGGCAATATTTGGACAGTTGAGGGGTGCTCCAACCCCAAAACTGTCAAGAAATGACTACTGACTCACAGCATAACACAAGTCAAAAAAATTTTTAGGCCTTTTTGGTTTCTGGAAGCAACATTTTCCTCGTGTACAAGTTTTACTTAAGCCCTTTTATGCTGTTGCTCACAAATCAGCCCACTTTGATTAATGGGGAACCCTACAACAAAAGACTCTAGACTCAGTCCAAACTGTAATACAACTGGAACTTCCATTAGTGCCCACAGAGGCTCTTTCACTCTAGAGGCTTTAACAATCTCTTGTCATGCCTCTTGTAGTCTCTGGACTGCCAATGATGGCCACAAGTTACCCATGGGCTTCTGTTGCAAAAAAAACTTATATCCTTGTCCCTGTACTATACACCATTAACTTAACAACTGCTGGCTTCATATTGACCACTTCTGGAAAATGACTTTCATAAGCCTGCACGTAAAACTCCCTTCACTTAGCTGCCCATTATGACTTGAATCATGGACTTGTGACTTGGCACAGTTACAGAGCCCCATGTATTGAAATAAAGTGATACTTAAATGAAAGAGCCAAACCTGGACTCACTACAATATCACACCTACAGAAGGAAGTAGCTTACCCTATCCTTAATTCTTTGCCAATGCGATGGTGTCAGAGGAGATCACACCTCTCTCAGATCCACTGGCAACCTGGGATCCCCTTGAGAAAAATTTGGTGATTAGAAAAGCGAGTCCATGTACTTTACAGATGGTATCACTACCATTACATGTGATGGTGCCTGCTGGAGAGCTGCTGCTATTCATCCCATAAGTGGGACATCAGTGATCAAGTACAGGAACCAAGGCTCAGCACAACTGGTCAAACTTTAGGCAATTATATTAGCACTAGAGGATGCCTTGGTCAACAATAAGCCCTACCTGTTCATTATTAGGAGATTCTTCAGCCATTGTCAATTGTTGACCCATCTGGCTTGAGCAATGACAACAAGAAAAATTTCTCGTCCAAAGTTTCCCACTTGGAGGTAAAGAACTCTGCAAATTTCTTGCATCACAGATACCCAAAATATAATTCAGGGTCACATATTCTCTCTTTCCCTCTGTCTATATATATATATGGAAGTTGGCCCAGGCTTCCATAACAAAATACTACAGGCTAGGTGGCTTAAACAATAGATATTTACTTTTTTACAGTTCTGGAGACTTGAAGTCCAAGATCAAGGTGCCATCAAGTTTGGTTTTTGAGGAAGACTCTCTCCTTGGTGTGCAAATGTCTACCTTCTCACTGTGTCATCACATGCCCTTTTCTTTACTTTTTAAAACATAACTATCACTTCATGTAGTTAACATTTTTGTATGTTTGGTGAAAACAGTAGCCAAGATATGGAAACAACCCAAGTATCTCTATCTCTTCAAAGATGAGTGGATAAAGAAAATGTAGTAGGTATATATATATATATATATATACATATATATATATATATATAGTAGTAGGTGTGTGTATATATATATATATATATTTAAATACTATACAATTAAATATTATTCAGCCTTACAAGAAGGAAATCACATGGCCTTTTCTCTTGTATGTGTGTACTTCTGGCGTATTTTCCTCTTCTTATAAGGACAAACGACCTATGTGATTAGGGCCCCACCCATATGAGCTCTTCTAACTTTAAATACTGTATCATTAAAGGACTTATCTCCAAATTCAGTCACTGTGTTGACTGTATTTGTATGTGTGTTGATTAGGCTTCAACATAAGAATTTGGGGGGGCACATAATTCAGTCCCTAAATACTATACTAAAGCCACTACACAAGGTTATACCAAATATCTTCTTATCCCCTTTGACATTCCACACATTATTGATAAAGACCATGACACTCATTTCTCTTCTCAAAATACACAACACTAGGTTCTTGAACAAGGCATCCAATAGAACTTCCATCTTCCTTATTGGCTTCAGGCCACAAGCCCTGTAGAGTGCCATAAATAAATAAATTCAATTAAATAGAACATGACACATTTTGGTCAACAGTAAAATATCAAAGGTATACTGTAATAAGAAATATGACTACACTTTTTAATGTTTGACTACTGAGAACTTTCAGGCTCCAGACCTCACCATTCACCTCTTGCCTCACATCTGGACAAGCAGATAAAAAAGCCTGATTGTTCTGTGCCTTGGTGCCTATGGGAAAGCTCAAACCATGCAAATTCCTGGCCTATATGTGGAAACCCTCATTTGGTCCCCACCCCCTAAATTCAATAAAAACAATAGTTGCCCCTCCCTTCACTGAAGCCATTCTAGACCAGATTGGGTGTCTTTCATGCTCTCCTCAGAAAGGCCAGTTGTATGAGTAATAAACCTATTTGTACCTGCTTGGTGTGTTTATTATGTTATCAATGTTGATATTCAAACCAATTTTAGGTGGCTGGAGGTTGACTCCACTATTACAGGCCACCACAAAAGAGTAACTTGGATCTGTGTAAATAAAAGATGAACATCAGTGAAGGAACAAATGAAGGAAAAATGAAATCTTTAATTTTTTCTTATTTTTAATCTAAAAGAAAACTTTTTTAAAAATTAATAATAACAATGTATGGGTGATTATAGTAAATGGAAAAATAAAATGAATGACAACAATATCACAGAGGACAATAGAGAGAATGGGAATACTCTGTGGTAAAGTTACTGTATCCTATGTGAAGAGGTATATATACTGTTATTTGAAGGTGGATTTAAGTTGTTAAAACTATTTATTGTAAACGCTAATGCAACCACTAAACATGTTTTTAAAAGAAGTATAAATGACACACAAAATAAGATACAATAGAATCATATAAAATGTTCAATTAAAAGCAGATAAGGCAGAGAAAAAAACAAAGAATAAATGCGATGAATAAAATAAACAGATACAACATGGTTAGTTTTATCCTAACATTGTCAATAATCACTTTAAATTTGAATGGTCTAAACAAACTATTTAAAAGACAGAGACTGTCAACTTGAACAAAAAAGAAAAAGAATCAACTATATTGTGTCTCAAAGAAATCCATTTTAAAGACAAAGACTCAGGTAGGTTAAAAGTAAAGGGATGAGAGATTGGTTCAAGATTGGTGGAGTAGAAGGAAGTGTGCTCACTCCCTCTTGTGAGAGCACCAGAATCACAACTAACTGCTGAACAATCATCAACAGGAAGACACTGGAACTCACCAAAAAAGATACCCCACATCCAAAGACAAAGGTGAAGCTGCAATGAGATGGTAGGAAGGGAGCAATCACAATAAAATCAAATCCCATAACTGGTGGGTGGGTGACTCACAAATTGGAGAACAATTATACCACAGACGTTCGCTCACTGGAGTGAAGGTTCTGATCCCCACATCAGGCTTTCCAACCTGGGGGTCCAGCAATGGGAGGAGGAATTCCCAGAGAATCAGACTTTGAAAGCTAGCAGGATTTGATTGCAGGGCTTCAACAGGACTGGGGAAACACAGACTCCACTTTTGGAGGGCACACACAAAGTAGTGTGTGCATCAGGACCCAGGGGAAAAGAGCAGGGACCTCATAGGAGACTGAACCACACCTACCTGCTAGTGTTAGAGGGTCTCCTGCAGAGGCAGGGGGTGGCTGTGGCACACCATGGGGACAAGGACACTGGCAGCAGAAGTTCTGGGAAGCACTCCTTGGCATGAGCCCTCCTGGAGTCTGCCATTAGCCCCACCAAAAAGCCTGCAGCCTCCAGTGCTGGGTTGCCTCAAGCCAAACAACCAACAGGGAGGAAACTCAGCCCCACACATCAGCAGAGAAGTGGACTAAAGTTTTACTGAGCTCTGCCCACCAGAGCAACACCCAGCTCTACCCACCACCAGTCCTTCCCATCAGGAAGCTTGCACAAGCCTCTTAGAGAGCCTCATCCACTAGAGGACAGACAGCAGAAGCAAGAAGAACTACAATCCTGCAGCCTGTGGAATGAAAACCACATTCTCAGAAAGAGAGACAAAATGAAAAAGCAGCAGACTATGTACCAGATGAAAGAACAAGATAAAACCCCAGAAAAACAACTGAATGAAGTGGAGATAGGCAAGCTTCCAGAAAACAAATTCAGAATAATGATAGTGAGGATGATCCAAGACCTCGGAAAAAGAATGGAGTCAAAGATCGAGAGGATGCAAGAAATGTTTAACAAAGACCTAGAAGAATTAAAGGACAAACACCTAGAAGAATTAAAGAAAAAACAGAGATGAAAAATACAATAACTGAAATGGAAAACACACTAGAAGGAATCAATAGCAGAATAACTGAGGCAGAAAAACGGGTAAGTGATCTGGAAGGCAGAATGGTGAAACTCACTGCCACAGAACAGAATAAAGAAAAAAGAATAAGATATGAAGACAATCCTAACAGACCTCTGGGACAACATTAAACACACCAACATTCACATTAGAGGGTCCCAGAAAAAGAAGAGAGAGAGAAAGGACCTAAAAAAATACTTGAAGAGATTATAGTCGAAAATTTCCCTGCAATGGGAAAGGAAATAGCCACCAAAGTCCAGGAAGTGCAGAGAGTCCCAGGGAGGATAAACCCAAGGAGAAACATGCCAAGACACATACTAATCAAATTGATAAAAATTAAAGGCAAAGAAAAGTTATTAAAAGCAACAAGGGAAAAATGACAAATAACATACAAGGGAACTCCCATAAGCTTAACAGCTGATTTCTCAGCAGAAACTTTACAAGCCAGAAGGGAGTGTCATGATATATTTAAAGTGATGAAAGGGAAGAACCTACAACCAAGATTACTCTACCCAGCAAGGATCTCATTCAGATTTGACAGAGAAATCAAAAGCTTACAGATAAGAAAAGCTAAGAGAATTCAACACCACCAAACCAGCTCTACAACAAATGTAAAGGAACTTCTCTAAGTGGGAAACACAAGAGAAGAAAAGGACCTACAAAATCAAACCCTAAACAATTAACAAAATTGTAACAGTAACATACATATCAATAACTACGTTAAATGTGGATGGATTAAACACTCCAACAAACAAAAGACACAGACTGGCTGAATGGACACAACAACAAGATCCATATATATGCTGTCTACAAGAGACACACTTCTGACCTAGGGACATATACAGGCTGAAAGACAGGCGATGGAAAAAATTATTCCACACGAAAGGAAAACAAAAAGCTGGAGTAGCAATTCTCATATCAGACAAAATATACTTTAACATAAAGACTATTAAAAGAGACAAGGAAGGACACTACATAATGATCAAGGGATCAATTCAAGAAAAAGATATAACAATAGTAAATATTTATGCACCCAAGATAGGAGCCCCTCAATAAATAAGACATGTGCTAACAGCCATAAAAGGGGAAATCAACAGTACCACAATAATAGTGGGGGACTTTAACACTCTACTTACACCAATGGATATATCATCCAGACAGAAAATTACTAAGAAAACACAAGCCTTAGTTGACACGTTAGACCAGAGAGACTTAATTGATATTTATAGGACATTACATCTGAAAACAGCAGATTACATTTTCTTTTCAAATGAACAATGGAGCATTCTCCAGGATAGATCACATCTTGGGTCACAAAGCAAGCCTTGGTAAATTTAAGAAAATTGAAATCATATCAATCATCTTTTCCGACCACAATGCTATGAGATTAGAAATAAATCACAGGGGAAAAAAAGTAAAAAACACAAACACATGGAGGCTAAACACTGCGTTACTAAATAACCAAGAGATCACTGAAGAAATCAAAGAGGAAATCAAAAAATACCTAGAGGCAAATACAATGAAAACACGATGATCCAAGACTTATGGGGTGTAGCAAAAGCAGTTCTAAGAGGGAAGTTTAGAACAATAAAATCGTAGTTCAAGAAACAAGAAAAATCTCAAATAAACAATCTAACCTTCCACCTAAAGGAACTAGAGAAGAAGAACAAACAAAACCCAAAGTTCGTAGAAGGAAAAAAATCATAAAGTTCAGAGCAGAAATAAATGAAATAGAGACAAAGAAAACAATAGCAAAGATCCAAAAAACTGAAAGCTGGTTCTTTGAGAAGATAAACAAAATCAATAAAGTTAGAAATGAAAAAGGAGAAGTTACAATGGACACCACAGAAATACAAAGCATCATAAGAGACTACTACAAGCAACTCTATACCAATAAAATGGACAACCTGGAACAAATGGACAAATTCTTAGAAAGGTATAACCTTCCAAGACTGAGGCAGGAAGAAATAGAAAATATGAACAGACAAATCACAAGTAATGAAATTGAAACTTTGATTAAAAATCTTCCCACAAACAAAAGCCCAGGACCAGATGGCTCAACAGGTGAATTGTATCAAGCATTTAGAGAAAAGTGAACACACATCCTTCTCAATCTCTTCCAAAAAATTGCAGAGGGAGGAACACTCCCAAACTTATTCTACGAGGCCGCCATCACCCGGATGCCAAAACCATACAAAGATACTACAAAAATAGAAAATTATAGACCAATATCACTGATGAATATAGATGCAAAAAACCTCAACAAAATACTAGCAAACAGAATCCAACAACACATTAAGAGGATTATACACCATGGTCAAGTGGCATTTATCCCAGGGATGCAAGGATTCTTCAATATATGCAAATTGATCAATGTGATAAACCATATTAACAAATTGAAGAATACAGTCCCTATGATCATCTCAATAGATGCAGAAAAAACTTTTGACAAAATTCCACAACTACTTATGATAAAAACTCTCCAAAAAGCGGGTGTAGAGGGAACCTACTACAACATAATAAAGACCATATATAACAAACCCACTGCAAACATCATTCTCAATGGTGAAAAACTGAAAGCACTTCCTCTAAGATCAGGAACGAGACAAGGATGTCCACTCTCACCACTATTATTCAACATAGTTTTGGAAGTCCTAACCGCGGCAGTCAGAGAAGAAAAAGAAATAAAAGGAATAGAAATTGGAAAAGAAGAGTAAAACTGTCACTGTTTGCAGATGACATGATACTATACATAGATAATCGTACAGAAAACTACTAGAGCTAATAAACGAATTTGGTAAAGTTGCAGTATACAAAATTAATGCATAGAAATCTCTTGCATTCCTATACACTAACAACAAAAGATCAGATAAAGAGATTAAGGAAACCCCGTTCACCCCTGCAACAAAAAGAATAAAATACTTAGGAGTAAACCTACCTAAGGAGGTAAAAGACCTGTACTCAGAAAACTATAAGACACTGATGAAAGAAATCAAAGATGACATAAACAGATGGAGAGATATACCATGTTCTTGGATTGGAAGAATCAATATTGTGAAAATGACTGTACTACCCAAAGCAATCTACAGATTCAATGCAATCCCCATCAAATTGCCAATGGCATTTTTCACAGAACTAGAACAAAAAATCTTAAAATTTGTGTGGAGACACCAAAGACCCCGAATAGCCAAAGCAATCTTGAGGGGAAAAAATGGAGCTGGAGGAATCAGACACTTTGATTTCAGACTACACTACAAAGCTACAGTAATCAAGACAATATGGTACTGGCACAAAAACAGAAATATAGATCAATGGAACAGGATAGAAAGCCCAGAGATAAAACCATGCACCTATGGTCAACTAATCTACGACAAAGTTGGCAAGGATATACAATGGAGAAAAGACCGGCTCTTCAATAAGTGGTGCTGTGAAAACTGGACAGCTACATTTAAAAGAATGAAATTAGCACACTTCCTAATACCATACACAAAAGTAAACTCAAAATGGATTAAAGACCTAAGTGTAAGACCAGACACTATAAAACTCTTAGAGGAAAACATAGGAAGAACATTCTTTGACATAAATCACAGCAAGATCTTTTTTGACTCACCTCCTAGAGTAATGGAAATAAAAAGAAAAATTAAAAAAATGGGACCTAATGAAACTTAAAAGCTTTTGCACAGCAAAGGAAACCATAAACAAGATGAAGAGACAACCACAGAATGGGAGAAAATATTTACAAATGAATCAATGGACAAAGGAATAATCTCCAAAATATATAAACAGCTCATTCAGCTCAATATTAAAAAAACAAAAAACCCAATCAAAAAATGAGCAGAGGACCTAAATAGACATTTCTCCAAAGAAGAGATACAGATGGCCAAGAGGCACATGAAAAGCTGCTCAATGTCACTAGTTATTAAAGAAATGCAAATCAAAATTACAATGAGGTATCACTTCACACCAGTTAGAATGGGCATCATCAGAAAATCTGTAAACAACAAATGCTGGAGAGGGTGTGGAGAAAAGGGAACCCTCTTGCACTCTTGGTGGCAATGTAAATTGTTACAGTCACTATGGAGAACAGTATGGAAGTTCCTTAAAAGCTAAAAATAGAATTACCATATTACCCAGCATCCCACTACTGGGTATATACCTTGAGAAAACCATAATTCAAAAGACACATGCACCCCAATGTTCATTGCAGCACTATTTACAATAGCGAGGTCATGGAAGCAACCTAAATGCCCATCAACAGACGAATGGCTAAAGAAGATGTGGTACATATATACAATGGAATATTACTCATCCATAAAAGGAACGAAATTGTTTCATTTGTAGAGACATGGATGCACCTAGAGACTGTCATACAGAGTGAAGTAAGTCAGAAAGAGAAAAACAAATATCGTATATTAACTCATATGTAGATTCTAGAAAAATGGTACAGATGAACCGGTTTGCAGGGCAGAAATAGAGACACAGATGTAGAGAACAAACGTATGGGCACCAAGCAGGGAAAGAGAGGGGGTAGTTGTGGTGGGATGAATTGGGAGATTGGGATTGACATACATACACTAATATGTATAAAATAGATAGCTAATTAGAACATGTTGTATAAAAATAAATAAAATTCGAAAAAAATGAGAACCTGCTCTATAAAAAAATAAGATAAAATAATTTAAAACCTAAAAAAGAAAAAAAAAGTTCTGGAATGGAATAAAGGCACTGAAAGTGTAAAGGAAGAAGTAAATTTTTCTTAGTCTGCAGATGATATGATCGTGTATGTAGAAAATCTTAAGGATTCCACAAGAAACCTATTAAAACTCAGCAAAGTCATAGAATACAAAGTCAACACACAGAAAATCAGCTGCATTTCTATACTCTAACAACCTAAAAATGAAATTATGAAAACCTTTCCATTCACAATCACATCAAAAAGAATAAAATACTTATTAATTAACCAAGGAGGTGAAAGACTTGTTTAAATATTTAAATATAAAACATTACTGAAAGGAATTAAAGAAGACACAAATAAGTGGAAGGACTTTCTAAGTTCATGGATTGGAAGATTTAATATTGTTAAGATATCAGTACTACCCAAAGCAATCTACAAATTAAATGCAATCCCTAACAAAATCCCAACAATGGCTTTTTGCAGAAATAAAGAAATACACCCTAAAATTCATAGGAAATCTCAAGGTACCCTGAATAGACCAAAAACAAAAAGTCTTTAAAAAGAAGAACAAAGCTGGAGGGTTCACACTTCCTGATTTCAAAAAGTACTGCAAAGCTATAGTAATCAAAACACTGTGGTACTGGTATAAAGACAGATATATAGACCAATGGAATACAATAAAAAGCCCCAAATAAGCCCTTATATATAGGGTGAAATGATTTTTGGCAAAGGTATCAAGACTATTCAATGGGTAAAGGGGCATTCTTCAACAAATGGTGCTGGGAAAACTGGATATCCATATGCAGAAGAATTCAATTGGACACTTACCTGACACCATTTACCAAAATTTAACTCAAAATGAATCAAAGACCTAAACGTATGAACTAAAACTATAAAACTCTTAGAAGAAAACATAGACAAAAGATTTAAGACGTTGGATTTGGTAATGATTTCTTAGATATGGCACCAAAAGCACTGGCAATAAAAGAAAAAAAAATAGAAAACTTGGACTTCATAAAAGTTTTTTGAAAAATTGTGCATCAAAAGAGAGTATAAACAAAATAAAAAGACAACCAACTAAATGGGAGAATATATTTGCAAATCATATATCTTAAAATGGACTAATAATAGAGAATATACAGAGAGCTCCTAAAACTAAAGAACAGCAACAACATAAACAACAACAATAGCAAAAGCAACCCAATTCAAAAAATTGAGAAAGGACTTGAATAGACATACTTCTAAAGAAGATGTATGAATAGCCAATAAGCACATGAAAAGATTCTCAACATCACTAATCATAAGGGAAATGCAAATCTAAATTACAATAAGATACTGCCACACACTCATTATTATGGCTACTATAAAGAACAAAAAACAGAAAACAAGAAGTATTGGTGAGAATGTAGAGAAACTGGAACACTTATACACCGTGGGAATGTAAAATGGTACAGCTTCTACTCAAAACAGTATGGCAATTCCTCCAAAAAGTAAAAAATAAAACAATTACCATAGGATCTAAACATTCTTCTTCTGGGTATATGCCCACAAACAATTGAAAGCAGGCTCTTGAAGATATATTTGTACACTCAGGTTTATAACAGCATTATTCACAATAACTAAAATGTGGAAGTAACCTAAGTGTCCATCAATGGAAGAATGGATAAACAAAATGTGGTATATTCATACAATGGACTATTATTTAGTAACCTAAAAAAAGGAGGAGATTCTGACATGCTAAAACATGGATAAATCTTGAAAACATTACACTCAGTGAAATAAATCTGTCACAAAAAGACAAATACTGTATGATTCCACTTATATGAGGTAGTTAGAGTAGTCAAAATCATAGAGACAAAAATGGAAAGTATTATGGTGGTTGTCAGGGACTAAGGGAGGGAAGAATGGGGAGTTATAGTTTAATGAGTATAGTTTCGGTTTTATAAAATGAAAAGAGTTGTGGAGATGGATGGTGGTGATGGTTGTACAACATTATTAATGTATTTAATATCAACACCACTAAGCTGTCTTAAAAATGGCTAAGATAGTAAATTATATATGATGTTTTACCACAATTTAATCAATTGGGAAGGGATGGGAAAAGTTACTCCATGCTATTACTACTCCAAAAGAAGCTGTAATAACTATATTAATTTCAAAGAAAGCAAACTTCAGAACAAGGAAGATTATCAGGGAGAAAGAGGGACATTGCATAATGATAAAGGGGTAATTCTCCAAGAAGACATGACAACCCTAAACGTGTATTCATCTAACAAGGGAGCATTAAAAAAACGAGGCAAAAACTCATAGGACTGACAAAAGAATTAGCCAAGCATACTATTACTGCTGGAGATTTCAGCATCATTCTGTTAGTAATTGATAAATCAAGATAATCTGTTAGTAAATCTGTTAGTAATTGATAAATCAAGATAATCAAGAAGGATACGGTGATCTGAAGAGCACTATCAATCAATTTGACCTGTTTAATGTGTAGAGAATACTTCATCGAGCAACAACAGAATACAGATTTTTCTTCCAAATACATGGAATATTCCCCAAATTAGATCCCTTTCTGGGCCACCAAACACACTTTCAGAAATTTTAAAGGATAGAAATTATATAATGTATATTCTTGGATGGCAACAGAAAGACAGCTGGAAAATACCCAAATATCAGAAATTAAATAAGATACTTCTAAATGGAGGACATCAGCATAATGGTGTAGCGAGATGCTCCCTTTGTCTTTCCCCTTCAATCTGTAACCAGTAAAACATCCATGACTCAACAAAGGTGCCCCTGTCCAACACAGCAGGATGACAGAGGATTTCACACATCTGTACATTTAAAGATGAGCGGACTGGAACACATAGAGGAGGCAGAACCAAGGGAATAGCAGAGGTGGTGCCTGTGATCCTGGACCCCTGGCCATGGCAGTTGAGCCCACAGACTCAGAGATCCATGTAGCATCAGGAAAGGTAACACACACAATTCCAGCCTACCAGTCACAGCGGCACTTGAAACAGGCAGCAGTGTCAGTCGGGCCTGTGAGCTCTACTGTCCAGTCATGGAGGTGCTCACGACTCTGCCCTCTCCCATCTGCAGCAGAGGTGCCTGCAAACCTGACAACCCCAGACACAACAGAGGTGCCCATGACCTTGGCTCCCCCTCAACCATCCCCCTCTCCCAAAAGCTGCTGTGCCTGAAACCCAGGAGACCCTGGCAACAATGAAAGAGCTTGGCATCCTGATGCCCAAGGCCATGATGCCAGTAACACCAGCAGCAGCAAGACATCAATGACCCCAGAGCCACAAGCAGCAACAACAAGGGCACCGGACAACACCTCTGACATAGATGGTGGAGAGTAGAAAGGGCCAATCTCAAATATAACCAGAGGTAGCACAGGTGAGCAAAACCAAAAACTTGTGCTATAGCACCATCTACTGGAAAACAAAAGAAAGGCCTCTAATTACTAACCTGTTGAATCTTTAGAATCAAGTAAAAAAAAAAACAAAAAATCAAGTAAAAAAAAAAACAAAACCGGGCTTCCCTGGTGGCGCAGTGGTTGAGAATCTGCCTGCCAATGCAGAGGACACGGGTTTGAGCCCTGGTCTGGGAAGATCCCACATGCCGTGGAGCAACTGGGCCCATGAGCCATAATTACTGAGCCTGCGCGTCTGGAGCCTGTGCTCCACAACAAGAGAGGCCGCGACAGTGAGAGGCCCGTGCACTGCGATGAAGAGTGGCCCCCGCTTACCACAACTAGAGAAAGCCCTCGCACAGAAACGAAGACCCAACACAGCCAAAAATAAATAAATAAATAAATTTTAAAAATGCATTGGAAAGCATTGGAATTAGAGCAGACCACATGGAAGAGAGAACTAGTAAACGCAAAGATAAATATCTAGAAATAATACACCTAAAAGAAGAGAGAGAATTAATATCTAAAAAAGAATAAGTTGTATGAGAACTATCTGACTCTATTAGGAAGGGCAACATTGAAATAAAGGGTATCCCAGAAAGAGAAGAGTGAAAGAAGGGAGCAGACAGTTGATTTAAAGAAATAAATGCAGAGAATGTCCCAAGCCTAAGGAAGAAAGTGGATATACCAGTCCATGAAGCCAAGAGAACACCTGACTACTGCAATTCAAACAGGCCTTCTCCAAGCCATATTATATTGAAACCATCAAAAGTAGATGACAAGAAAAAAAATTACAGGCGGCTAAAGAAAAAAGGATGGTAATTTAAAACGAATCTTCTTTGGGCTATCAGCAGAAATTCTACAGGCCAGAAGAGAGTGGAATGACATACTCAAAATTTGGAAAGATAAAAAAATTCAGCTCAGAATACGCTATCCAGCAGTTATTCAGATATGAAGGAGAAATAAAGGCTTTCCCAGACAAACAAAAGTCTTGATGAACTCATCAACACTAGAGCTGCCTTGCAAGAAATGTTGAAAGAAACACTTCTACATGAAAAGAAAAAAGGCAAAATACACAAAAATTTGAGTAAGGGGATAAATAAACGGACAGAATCAAAAATTGCAATTCAGGGCTTCCCTGGTGGCGCAGTGGTTGAGAATCTGCCTGCCAATGCAGAGGACACGGGTTCGAGCCCTGGTCTGGGAAGATCCCACATGCCATGGAGCAACTGGGCCCGTGAGCCACAACTACTGAGCCTGCGCGTCTGGAGCTTGTGCTCCGTAACAAGAGAGGCCGCGATGGTGAGAGGCCCGCGCACCGCGATGAAGAGTGGCCCCCGCTTGCCACAACTAGAGAAAGCCCTCACACAGAAACGAAGACCCAACACAGCCATAAATAAATAAATAAATAAAAGCTTTATTTAAAAAAATTGCAATTCTACATCACAATAGGTTGTTAAACACTTAATTATAGCACAAAGTTAAAAGGGAAAAAAAGCAGTAAAAATAGCTGGACCTACTTCAATTTGGAAATGAACTCACTACATAAAAAGGGATAATTTGAGACAAAAAAACATGAAAAGGGAAGAGGAAAAGGATGTGACCCATATAGGCAAATGAATGTAAGATGCTATCAGAAGAAAAAGGACTATTTAAATTTTTTTTTATTGGGGTATAATTGCTTTACAATGGTGTGTTAGTTTCTGCTTTATAGCAAAGTGAATCAGCTATACATACACATATATCCCCATATCTCCTCCCTCTTGCGTCTCCCTCCCATCCTCCCTATCCACCCCTCTAGGTGGTCACAAAGCACTGAGCTGCTCTCCCTGTGCTATGCAGCGGCTTCCCACTAGCTATCTCTTTACATTTGGTAGTGTATATGTGAAAAAGGACTATTTTATCTGTGAGATGTTTTATACAAACCTCATGGTAACCACAAGACATAAATGTAGAGCAGGAACATGAAACATAAAAAAGAGGAAATTGAGAAAACGTCATAAAAATCCACCAAACCAAAATGGCAGAAAGAAATACAAGGAAAAAGAAACAATGGATATACCAAGCAACCAGAAAGCAGAAGATAAAATGGCAGTACGAAATCCTCAGTTATCAATAATCACCTTAAATTTAAAGGGTTGAGTTCCCCAATCAAAAGACACAGCATGACTGGACAGATTGAAAAACAAGACCCAACTGTAAGCTGCTTCCTGGAGACTCATCTCAGTTCTAAAGACAAACCTACATTCAAAGTGAAGGGATGGAAGTTGATACTCCAAGCAAATGGCAGCTAAAGAAAATGGGTATAGCCCTACTCACATCAGACAAAATAGACTTCAAATCAATAAAAGTAACAAGGCACAAAAATGGACATTATATAATAATAAAGGGAACAATTTATCAAGAAGATGTAACAGTTATTAATATATATGCACCTAACATAGGAGCATCAAAA
Source organism: Eschrichtius robustus (assembly GCF_028021215.1). Classification (NCBI taxonomy): domain Eukaryota; kingdom Metazoa; phylum Chordata; class Mammalia; order Artiodactyla; family Eschrichtiidae; genus Eschrichtius; species Eschrichtius robustus. Next base: position 64,611,945 of record NC_090845.1, on the reverse strand, counting down.
TATACAAAGCAATTATTAATAGACCCAAAGGGAGAAATTGATGGCAACACGATAATAGTAGCGGACTTTGCCACCCCACTTACGTCAATTGATAGATCATCCAGGCAGAAAGTCTGCCTAGAAACAGTGACCTTTAATGAAATATTTGATCAGATGGACTTGATGGATTTATACAAAACTTTCCATCCAAATGCAGAAGAATACGTGTTCTTCTCAAGTAGACATGGAACATTCACAATAAATGTTGGGACACAAAATATCTCAATAAATTGAAGAAGGTTGAAATCATACCAAACGTATTTTCTGATCACAATGGTATAAAACTAGAAATCAACTGCAAGAAGAAAGCTGGAAAAATCACATATATATGGAGACTAAAAAAGATGATATTGAATAAAAATGGGTCATTAAAGAAATAAAAGGAGAAATACAAAAGTACTTGAAGACAAATGAAAATGAAAATATGACACACCAAAATCTATGGGATGCAGCAAAATTGGTACTAAGAGGGAAGTTTATAACAATACAGACCTACCTCAAGAAACAAGAAAAACCTCAAACAATCTAAGCTTATACCTAAAGGAACTAGAAAAAAAAGAGCAAAAGAAGCCTAAAGTCAGTAGAAGAAAGGAAATAATAAAGAATAGAGCAGAAAAGAGCATGTTATTTCTTTTGTGGGTGATGAAAATGTTGTAAAATTGATTGCAGTGATGGTTGTACAGTTCAGAATATGCTAAAAACCACTGAACTATACATTTTAAATAGGTAACTATGTTATGTGAATTATATCTCAATAAAACTGTTATAATAAAAATAAAAAAAGAACAGAGCAGAAATAAATGAAATAGTCTAAAAAGACAACAGAAAAGATCAATAAGTTAAGACCTGGTTCTTTGAAAAGATGAAAAAGTTGACAAACCTTTAGCTAGACTCACAAAGAAAAATAGAAGGTTCTGACAAATAAAATCAGAAATGAAAGAAGAGAAATAACAATGGATACCACAGAAATAGATAGGATTATAAAAGAATATTATGAACAGCTATATACCAACAAATTAGACAACCTAGAAAAAAAATGGACAAATTCTAAGAATCATACAACATTCTAAGACTAAATAATGAAGGAATAGAAAACATGAATAGACTTATTACTGGTAAAGAGATTGAAACACTAATCACAAACCTCCCCAAAACCAAAAGTCCAGGACGTTACAGGTGAATTCTATGAAACATTCAAGGATTTAATACATAGATGTCTCAAACTCTTCCAAAAAGCTGAAGAGGAGGGAACACTTCCTAACTCATTTTATGAGGCCAACATTACAATCATACCAAAACCACAGAAGGACAACACAACAAAAGAAATTACAATGCAAAATCTCTGATGAACATAGATGCAAAAATCCTCAAAAAATATTAGCAGACTGAATTTAAAAATGCATTAAAAAAATCATACACCACTATCAAGTGGAATCTATTCCAAGTATGCAAGAATGGCTCAACATCTACAAATCATCAACGTGATATACCACATTAACAAAATGAAGGATAAAAATCATATGATCATCTCAATAGATGTATAAAAATCATTTGACAAGATTCAAGAACCATTCATGATAAAAACGTTCAAAAATGTGTATACAAGGAACATATCTCAACATAATAAAGGCCACATATGACATATCCACAGCTAACATCATACTCAATGATGAAAAATAAAAAGCTACCCCTGTAAGACTAGAAACAAGACAAAAATGTCTACTCTTGCTACACTTATTCAACATAGTATTGGAAATCCTAACCATAGCAATTAGACAAGAAAAAGAAATGAAAGACATTCAAATTTGAAAAAAAGAAATAAAACTGTCATTACTTGTGGATGACAAAATTTTTAACAGAAAAACTTAAACACTCCACAAAAAAGCTGTTAGAACTATTAAATGAATTCTGTAAAGTTTCAGGATACAATATCAATACAAAAAAATCTGTTCATTTCTATACACTGATGACAAACTAGCAGAAAAAGAAATTAAGAAAACAATCCCATTTACAATCACAACAAAAAGAATAAAATACATAGGAATAAATTTAACCACAGATGTGAGAGACCTGTACATGGAAAACTGTAAGACGTTGTTGAAAGAAATTGAGAAAGACACTAAGAAATGGAAAGAAACTCCATGTTCATATATTAGAAAAATTAATAATGTTAAAATGCCCATGTCAGAGTAGGCAAATTCATAGAGACAGAAACTAGAGTAGAAGTTATGAGGGGATGAGGTGAGGGGCGAAAGGGGAGGTATTGTTTAATGGATACAGAGTTTCTGTTTAGGATGATGAAAAAGATCTGGAAATGTGTAGTGGGGATGGTTGCACAATATTATGAAAGTGTTAATGCCACTGAATTGTACACTTAAAAATGCTTACAAGGGGCTTCCCTGGTGGCGCAGTGGTTGAGAATCTGCCTGCCAGTGCAGGGGACACGGGTTCAAGCCCTGGTCTGGGAAGATCCCACATGCCGCGGAGCAACTAGGCCCGTGAGCCGCAATTACTGAGCCTGTGCGTCTGGAGCCTGTGCTCCGCAACAAGAGAGGCCGCGATAGTGAGAGGCCCGCGCACCGCGATGAAGAGTGGCCCCCGCTTGCCACAACTAGAGAAAGCCCTCGCATAGAAACGAAGACCCAACACAGCCGAAAAAAAAAAATGCTTACAAGGGTATTTTTAATGTTTTGTATAAATGACCACAATTTAAAAGTCATCTGAGTGATATTAACGACCTTAACCTGTTGTCTTATTTGTTGAGCTATTTGAGTAACTTTGCCTGTGTTGTTTATCCACATGCAGCAAGTAGTACCACTGAGAAAACAAACACCCCATTGTTTGGCCAGTAGAGAGTCCCAGGCTAGGTGATTATCAACAACCATATCCGCCAAAGAGCCTTGGCCTGCAATTAGGACTTTGAGGACCATGGCACTTTGAATCACATGTTTGGATATTGTTTTGAACATTTTGTAATTGGCATCCATTATTTAATTGTGTTGTAGAATACTGTGGGCTCCTGAGGTGGGACCAGTGATTCCCAATGTAGTCAGCAGATTTAGCTCAGTTGGTAAGAATATAGCATGCTTCATGCATGGCGACAAGATTGATTCAGTTTGTTTAGGGGCACGACCCTAAAAGAGCACATTTGGCTCCAAATTACAGATGGTGTAAGTCAAATTAAGAGGAGAAGTTTGAGGTGGAAGGATAAGTAAAAGCAGAAGCAAAAAGTATTTAGGACAATGAAACCAATAAACCTCAGAGGCTAAATCTTAGATTTAGCGTATTGCACAAGCAACCAAGAATTAATGTGCTGCCAGTAAGCATTTTGATCACGGCAACATAGGGAGCCATTTTGAATAGCTGCAGTTAGTACTTTAAAGGGAAGTCCAGGAGAACTGTTACCGTTTAGGTTTGGAGATGTGGCCGGGCATTTTGTCTGATAAAGGATGGAATGTGCTGTTGTGAAGGTTTCCTTAAGATCAGCTGGACAGATTGCAATATGGCCAGGCAGTTGAGAGGTGCCTTTATGGCATGCCCAACAATTGGTATGCTTTAAGACATGGGCTGTTTGCTCATTGAGGCTTAAATAAAAATTACTTGCAGATAATGGTATATTAGGGGGTGTGAATAGAAAAGCAGAAGGGAGAGTAGCTTGTGGTGGTTGGGGCTGAACTGGGGAAGAATGAAAGTTGGGAAGAGCCACAAGAGGTATGAGGGGTGCAGGAGATGTTTGATAGGAGGTGGGATGAGGGCGTGGGGTCATGGAAGATTCGATCTGGGATGAGTCCAAGAGTCGGATGGGGAATGAGTCCATTTGTGGGCTGAGGTAATAAGTGGGGATGAGTCCACCAGCTGAGCTGAGGTCATCTGATGATCCATTAGGCCATCAGGGAGTTGGTTGAGGGCAAGGTCATAACCCTCACTTGGGTTTGTAATAATGTTGGGCCAAATTTAAGACATTAAGGCATAAAATGTTGTTGGTCACAGAGTCACAGAAATGTATGAATGTACTGGGATAACGAGGCACACAATGAACAACAAAAGAGATCACTATCTTGGCATCATATTGGGGATATAACAACCTCCAAGGAGCCTGTTTCATATGTCCCCACATGAGGCTTGTATTTTGACATGTATTTTGAGAGGTGAGGGCTTGGCATTAATTCAAGAAGCTTAAGAGTATGGCATGCCACAAATATGTAGGCTTCCTCCTGTGTGTATGACTCCTTTTGAGTTTTGAACAGCCTGTAGAGGCTGCTTTAAACATTGTAGAAAATGTTGTCAGTGAGGTGGGGATGAAATGTTGTTCCATCTAGTGATTGGCTATGGCAGTGATATTGAAGAGGTCAAGTAAGTGTGGAAGTCAGCATGGCTGTAATTCAGTCCAATGGCTGTATCTCCTGTCTCCAGGTGGAGTCGTCTCAATGGCCTGTGGAACCCCAGGCCCAGAATGTTACCCAAAGTAGGCATAGCTAGGCTGTGAAAAGCCAGAAGGCCAAATAATAGCATATGAGCCATGTGGATGCTACAACCTGAGGCACGTGGGGCCGCTGAACCAGGATGGGCACAGTGTGGATCGCTTGATGTCCCCATTCTTGGTCTGTATGGTTAGGGATAGCCTGCATTCCTTGGCAGAGGGTGCTCTTGAGTAACAACGATTTTAATCTTTCTTGACGCTCTCTGCTATTCACACTCTTGTGGATGTGGGTCCTGGAGTGATGATCTCTACTTCCTGAGTGAGATCATCATGTCATTATTAATAAAATATGCTTGGTAGCCAGAAAACGTTGACAAAGCTTGTGCCTTAGGTATATCATCAATATCATTATCAGGGTGCCAGATTATTTGTCGCAGATGCCGGAGGGCATTCAGTACTCTGTGGATCAGAACTAACAATCCATCCTTGGTGGAGCTGTCATCTGACTTGGGATGCAGGCGAGAAAGAAAAAGGGGTAGATGAAAGGAGAAGAGAGACAAAGAGCAATGCCTACCCCAATATGAACTTTGCAAACCCTGATATGCCAAGTGTCACCACAGAGAGCAAGGAAAGGCAACTGATGTGTTTTCAGTGCATTTTGACATGGAGTAGCAGACCCCAAGGCTGGTCATTTAGTATAATGAGGGCCAATGGAAGGAGAAAGACCCATTTAGATCATCACATTTCTTCTTCTTTCCGTAAGGTGTAAGCACAGGATTGTGACAGTCTATAAGAGTGACTGCCTTGGGCCAACAGAGAAGGTGAAAGTTCCATAGAACGCCTTGTTCAAGAGTTTGTATTTTTGTTGTGTATTCTTAAAATTAAAGTGAGCGCATTGAACACTGTCGGTAACATCTGGAACTCCAAAGGGAATGAGGAGTCTTTTTGTGAGGCCCTGTTCACTTCAACAGTAGCATGTCTAGTGGGGTGGGTGAGTAAGATGTCAGTATATATATTCACCATGATCAAGACATAATGAGCAGCACCCGTGATGGGGGTGTGGGGGGGAGTGGCCCAATAAAACCTACTTGTCAACAATGATACTGGAAGGTTCCCCATGGGGTGGCACTGCAGGGATTATATTGCTAATGTTAGGTTTTCCTGTAGAGAGTGAATTAGCTTGTCATCCTGTGGGCCATTGCAGAGGAGAGGGGTAAACCCTTTGCATTCAGCCCAAGCTTCAAGGGCAGAGAATCCTCTATGACCTGTCTCATGGGCCCATTGGGTCAAATTTAAGAAAATGGTATTTGCAGTGTCATCTAAGGAAGTCTGACCCTAGTCTCTAAAATTTGTACTAATCTATGAGATTGGGCATTAGTTTGGGCATCAGTAGAATAACCCTTGGTGTGGGCAGAGATATCCATCACCCTAATATATATCTTTTCTATCTGAAAGGCAGGGAATTTACAATATTATTTACCTCAAAGGGGGTACCCTTGAATGGGAAATTGTTGTTGTTGCCAGTGGTCAGACCAAATCATTAGACCTTTGGCAGTGACCCAGGAGTCTGTAAAGATGTGTACTTGAGACCAGTTGTTGGTCAGCGTATCCTCCAAAACCAATACAACTTCGAGGAGTTTGGTCAATTGTGTCAATTGTGGGTGCCATCCTTTGTCAGGGATGTTCTGGTTAAGAGATTAAAAAGCAGCATACCTCCAACAAGTTCCATCACATTTGGTGATGGCGCTGATGTCATAAAGTATATGAACTTCCTTTGCTGTTCACTCAGTTGATCTCAAGGGGATCCTCAGGTAGCCAGGGGTTTTGAGAGAGAGGTGACCTCCTCCAGCACCGTGGCATCTGGCAAAGAAATGGTAATAGGGGAGACCACCTCTTCTTGCAAGGTAGAGGGCCAGGCATAGCTCTACTCTGTATGTACTAATTCCATTTCAGCAAGAAGGCCTTGGTTGCAATGCAAAGCTTGTGTGGTGCTGCTTCCATGAGCCAGGGTATAATGGGCAGCTGGGTGCAGAGGGTCACAAGTTCAAGTCCTGTGAGAGCCTCCATTTCCAGGAGGGCTTAATATGCAAGCAGAAGTTGCTCTAATGATATGTAATGTGGGGCCAAAAGGGGCAGTCTATTGCACCAGAAATTTGTGGTGGCTATCATGTGTGATTCATAAACTCCAAGAATCACAGGAGGTGGTTGCCAGAGCTTCCACCATAAAAGAGTCTCCAAAGAGCACTAAATGAAGTACACTGATTCTAGAGACTTCTGTTTTAAAGGGCCCCACTCACAGTGGGCCAGCTTGTGAGAGGTTGAGTGAATAGGCTATAATAGTGTTTGTAAATGGGGCCTATGTGGCCTCCAGGAGCTGGAGACCTAATAGTGCTGGGCCTTCATGAGAGTAGTTGAGAATAACAAAGCTAAGAGTTGCTTTTTAACTACATCAGGAATGGAGCAACCCTCAGCAGTCTAAGGGATGCCTAAGGATTTAGCTGAGGTGCCCAGCCCTTGAAACAAATGCCAGCCCATTTCCTCTCAGTAACTGCCGTGGTGACTATCTTGTTATGAGAGTCTGTACTGATTTTCCTTGCAGGAGATGTCAGCATTGTAGTTCCAGATCTGGGTATCTGGGGACAAGTGGATTGGGTTAAGGTATTGCCATCAGAGGTTGTATGCTATGGCTGAGCTATTGAAGTACCCCATGGACAACTGACTAAAGGTGTATTGTGTCACTTCAAGGATGAGTGTGACCTGAGGCTTAGAAGGTGTTACAGTAGGCCTTGAAAATAGAGCATATCAGCCAGGTCTATAACAGCAAATATCTGTCAGTTGAAGATTGAATGGCCTCGGTCATATCAATGGTGTTAGATGTAGGGTCCTTAATGGGTGAGACGGTGGCATTAAGTTTGCAATAATCCACTGTGAGGCACCAAATCCACTGTGAGGCACCATTTATTTTTTTCAGGTTAATCAACAGGCAAAATTGGACAGTGAAACATAAACAGTGGGGATAATTATCCCCCCGCTTTATACATCTTGTGTAATGGGCCCCAATCCTTGAAAGCACTATTTCAATTTATATTGGGCCATATTAACAATTGTAAGGAGTTGGGATAGATCTACAGGGTCCTATTTGGTGAGGCTAACCGTATGGACTTAAGTGTTAATGTTATTCCAGGAGGCCACTGAGCTAGTTAGAACATCCGTCCCATAAGGGGAAATCCAAGGGGGGTGGGAGCTGTGACCACTGAAAAATTAGTCAAATTATTGTGCAAATGGTTGATGTAAGGCAGACTTCTTTACTTTCCTTCTTATGTCTGGCAATGCCCTGGAAAACTTAGAGAGTTCTTCCTTTAAATTCAGTGGGGTTTCTGGGGATCACCAATGTAATTTGGGAACCAGTATCAATCAAGGCCATAAAAGGTATTGTATGACAACTAATGGACTAGCACTGGAGAGTTTCCTCAGGAAGTCACTGGGCACCTGGGGACATGCCTTATGTTACGGAATAGGGCAGTTGGCCCTGTACCATGGGGATGTGTTCAAGAGAGAAGGAGATTGGATATTTTGTGCAGCTTGTCATAGAAGAGCTGGAGCTCCTCAGGGATAGTACCCAGAATCAGATAGGTGGGGAAGCCCAGGTCACAGACTCACCAATAACAAGTCTTTCGGTGAGGGCTCCACAGTGGTGGGAGGTGGCCCAGGAAAAACCTGAAATGGGGTCTCACCTCAGTAGTAGTTACCGTGGCAAGTGAAGAGCTAGATCTCAGGACCCTCGTCATGAGCAGTCAATTGATTCTAGGCCATCTAGGCCACCTAATAGCCACTTGAATAATCAAAGGCAGTGGGGAAGCCCTATAATTTGGAGGTGCTCCCATGAGAAATAACTGCCAGGTGTTGGTTTCAAAAGGAGCCTGCTCAGGACTGGCTTTGGTTTCCTGCCCATTGGAGTGCTTAGAATAATGATATACTGAATGAACTATAGCAATTTTCCTTAATAATCGTCCCCCTCGATGTACTCTAGTTCATGAAGGCATGCTCGTTTTCTACTGAAACGGTAGAGTGAGTTACTTTATATGCTATGGACACCCAATGGAGCAAGGAAAAGGCCACGAGCCATGCCCATGAATGTTCAGGTGAATGGACACCGTGCACCTATTTCCATAAGTTTAGTGGAACCCGTAATAAATTATTAAGGAACACAAATATGACAGACAATTGGCTCATCTTGGCAGAACTTAAAGTTAATTCAAAGATAGCATTATATAGGCACAGAAGCCAATCAGCACCCTTTTCATTGGATACTTGCTTAAATCTTTTAATGAAATTTGATTTTCCAGTCAAATCAAACCTAGACCCCTGTTTTTGTTTCCTCTCCCTTGTATTTTTTTATTTTGCAGTGGTTATAACATACGCTTCAGGGGATCGTCTCTACCCAACTCATGTTGGTAAGCTTCTATATTAGTTTCCTGAGGCTGCTGTAACAAATGACCACAAACCTAATGGCTTAGCACAACAGACATTTGTTTTCTCTGAGTTCTGGAGGCAAGAAGTCTGAAATCAGTTTCACTGGGCCACAATCAAGGTGTCTGCAGGGTTGTTGTGCTCCTTTCAAGAGGCTCTACCAGACTATCTCTTCTTGCTTCTTCCAGCTTCTCGTGGCTACTGGCATTCCCTGGTTTGTGGCCACATCACTCCGATCTCTGCCTCTGTGATCACACTGCCTTCTCTTCTTCTGTCTCAAATATCCCTAAGCCCCCTCTTATGAGGTCGCTTGTGGTTGCACTTACCCAAGGTCCCACTTCGGTAATCTGACACAGTTTCCAAATCTCAAGATCCTTAACTTAATTGCCTCTGCAAAGTCTTTGCCATATAAGGTGATATTCAAATGCTCAGCAATGGGATGTGTATATCTTGGGTGGCCATTATTCAGTCTACAGCAGCATCCCCCTCCAGGGAGTTCCAATCAGTATCATTAGGATTAGGAAAATCCTCTGTGGTTGCCGCACAATTAGCTTTAGAGACCTTGGGCTTAAGCGGAGAGCAGAGTGCAGAGGAGCCCTCTGGCTTGTTGATATGCTTCAGTGCTTAAGAGGACCCACATTCACTGCTTGTTTTACAATTAAGCAGTAAGATCATTGTGCCCTCTGGCCTATTAGGAGGTTCTGAGATAAGGCATTCAGTGCCACTTTTCATAAACATTTGTGCCATAGGACAACATGGGTGTTTTCTCCTACAATGTACAAGCCTGAGGATCAGGATATGTGTGAAAGAAACCTGAGCAGCAGCATCAGAGGGATTTAAGAGTCCTAGTGAGCTGTCTGCACTTATAAATGTAGAGCTCAGCATGGCTGCTTTTTAGACTCGTTTCTGTCTTTTTTTTTTTTTTTTAATCCTCTAATTACTGCTTTTTCATGAGCAACCACCTGATGGGCCTGTATATAGCACAGGGTATAAGTCTTTCCCTTGAGAGCTCTACAGAACAGAGGGTAAAGGCTTGTTAGACACACAACCAACTGGTCACAGGGTTAGGGTCTTTCCCCTGAGCCTAGCGTCAGTCACAATTTATGCATTTAAAGACACACAGAGACAGGGGATTTAAAACAACTATGATGAAGATATTAAGTGACCTAATGGGAGAAATAGACGGCATGCAAGAACAGATGGGTACTGTAAGCAGAAGGATGGAAACTCTAAGAAAGAATCAAAAGTAAATGTTGAAAATTTAAAATGCCTACAGATATGAAGAATACCTTTGATGTGTACTGCAACTGACAAAGTAATCAGTGAGCTTAAATATATGGTCATAGACACTTTGTAAACTGAAATACAAAGAGAAAAATATGGAAAAAATAACACCATTGAAATAGTGTAGGAGAAGTTTAAAAGGTACAAAAGAAGCATAATTGGAACGCCAGGAGGAAAAGAAAGAGAGAATGAAGCAGAATAAATATTTGATGTAATAATGGCTGAAAATATTCCAAAATTAATGACAGACACCAAAACATGGATCTAAGAAGCTCAGAAAGCACCAAGCAGTATAAATACCGAAAAAACTAGAATATCATATTCAAGCTGCAGAAGAACAGACAATGAATGAAATCTTGAAAGAAGCCATGGGAAGCAGGGAAATGCCATAACTATAGAGGAACAATGATAAGAATCATATCAGACTCCTGGTCAGGAACCACACACACAAGAAGAGAGTGGAGTGAAACAGTTAAAATGTTGAAAGAAAAATCCACCAACCAAGCAATCTATATCCGGTGAAATTATCCTTTGAAAATGAAGGCAAAGTAAAGACTTTCTCAGACAAAGCCAAGCTGAGGGAATTCATTGCCAGCAGACCTGCTGTGCACAAAATACTAAAAGAAGTTCCTCAGAGAGAAGGAAAATGATAAAGGTCAAAAACTCAGATCTACGTAGGGAAAGGAAGAACAGAGAAGAAGGAATCAATGAAAGTAAAATAAAACCACTTACTGTTCTTATTCTTAGCTGATCTACAAGATATACAGATTGCCAACAAACACATGAAAGAATGCTCAACATCATTAATCATTGGAGAAATGAAAATCAAAACTACAATGAGATATCATCTCACACCGGTCAGAATGGCCATCATCAAAAAATCTAGAAACAATAAATGCTGGAGAGGGTGTGGAGAAAAGGGAACACTCTTGCACTGTTGGTGGGAATGTAAATCGATACAGCCACTATGGAGAACAGTATGGAGGTTCCTTAAAAAACTAAAAATAGAACTACCATACGACCCAGCAATCCCACTACTGGGCATATACCCTGAGAAAACCATAATTCAAAAAGAGTCATGTACCAAAATGTTCATTGCAGCTCTATTTACAATAGCCAGGACATGGAAGCAACCTAAGTGTCCATCATCGGATGAATGGATAAAGACGATGTGGCACATATATAATGGAATATTACTCAGCCATAAAAAGAAACGAAATTGAGATATTTGTAGTGAGGTGGATGGACCTAGAGACTGTCATACAGGGTGAAGTAAGTCAGAAAGAGAAAAAGAAATACCGTATGCTAACACATATATATGGAATCTAAGAAAAAAAAAAAGGTCATGAAGAACTTGGGGTAAGATGGGAATAAAGACACAGACTTACTAGAGAATGGACTTTAGGATATGGGGAAGGGGGAGGGTAAGCTGGGACAAAGTGAGACAGTGGCATGGACATATATACACTACCAAACGAAAAGTGGATAGCTAGTGGGCAGCAGCCGCATAGCACAGGGAGATCAGCTCAGTGGTTTGTGAACATTTAGAGGGGTGGGATAGGGAGGGTGGGAGGGAGGGAGACGCAAGGGGGAAGAGATATGGGAACATATGTATATGTATAACTGATTCACTTTGTTATAAAGCAGAAACTAACACACCATTGTAAAGCAATTATACTCCAATAAAGATGTTAAAAATAAATAAATAAAATAAAAGATAACTGCTTGTTTAAAGTAATAATGGTAACAACGTATTGAATAACTATATCACACTGATAAGTGAAATGAATGACAGTATTGCCATTAGGAACAGGAGGAAGGAATGGGGAAGACTCTGATATAAGGTACCTGTAGTACACATGAAGCAGTGTAGTGCTATTTGAAGGTGGACTTTGATTAGCTATAAATGTATATTGCAGACTCTAGGTTAACCACTTAAATTTGTTTAAAATCATAATCAATATGCTAAAGGAGAAGATAAAATGGAATCATATGCAATGCTCAACTGAACCCAGAGAAGGCAGAAAAAGAGGGGAAGAAAGAACCAAGAACAAGTGTAATGAATAGGAAACAGTTACAAATATAGTAGATGTTAATTCATCTACGTCAATAATGACTTTAAATGTGAATGGTCTAAATATACAAATTCAAAGACATATTGTCAGGGTGGATTGAAAAAACAAACCCCAGAAACCAGTAGCATAAAAATCTTAAAAACGCAAGAAAAACTAGAGTGGGAGATTTTAAAATACCTTTCAAATTTGGACAGATAGGTTAAGTAATAAAATATAATAAACATATACAGAAAATGCCATTAATCTTAAAACTTTCAAAATTCAATATCCATCAAAGACTTAGAAAGACTATCACACAAAAAAATCAAACCCCAGAAATACTCTTGCAAATGTCTGCAAGAAATAGTCTTTATATATAAAGAAAAGAAGAAATGTCTCAAATAAGTGAACTCAGATGTCATTTTAAGAAAGGAGGGAGAATTCAAGCCAAAGTAAGGCCATATTCAAGCCAAAGTAAAGAAGAAAGGAAATAGTAAGGATCCGAGCAGACATCAGTAAAACAGAAAGAGGAAGACAATAGGGTAAATGAATGAAACAAAAGCTATTTCCTTGGAGAAGATCAATGTACCTGATAAACCTATAGGTTAACAGTTCAGGAAAAAGAGAGAGAAGACACAAATTGCCAACTTCACAATGAGGCAGGTGGCATCATGGCAGAGCATGTAGATATTAAAATGATAACAAAGAAATACCGTGAACAACTCTATGCCAATAAATCTGACGACTTAGATGAAATGGACATGTTTCTTGAAATAGACAAACTACCAAAGTTCATTCAGTAAGAAATAGATAACCTGAAGAGTCTGATATCTACCAAGGAAATTGAATTCATAAGTAAAAATTTTCCCCTGAAGAAAACTCCATATAGCTCTACTGGTGAAAAGTACCAAACACTCAAGGAAGAAATAATACCATTTTAACATAAGCTCTTTCAGAAAACGTCACATTAATTTTAATTTAATTTTCATACTCATTTGGTGATGCCAACATCACTCTGACACCAAAACCAGAAAAAGACATTACAAGAAAGGAAAAGTGTAGACCAACATCACTCATGAACAAGATGGAAAATTACTAAACGATATTTCAGCAAGTCAAATCCAAAATATATTTTAAAATTAATACATCATTATCACTTGGGGTTTGGAATACAAGGTTCACCGGCTTTTCAAAAATCAGAGAGTAATTCACCATGCTGACAAACCAAATCCAGGAAAAAAAAAAAACCCATATCATCATCTTCACAAAGCATTTAAAAAATCCAACACCATTTCATGCTAAAAGCTCTCACCAAACTGGCAAGAGAAGGCAACTTACTCAGCCAGATATAATGTGCACTGACAAATATCTAACAGCTAACACCATACTTAATGGTGAACCACTGAATGATTTCCCCCACCCGCCCCCCAAGATCAAGGTATGGATGTCCACACTCACCACTTTTATGGAGGGTCAAGCCAAGGCAAATAAGACAAAAAAAGAAATAAAAGTCACCCAGATTGGAAAGTAATAAGTAAAATGATCTTTCTTTGAAGATGTCATGGTCTTCTATACAGAAAATCATAAGGAATCCACAGAAAAAAGGAACTGGACTCATAAGCCAGTTTAACCAGGTTGCAGGATATAATACAATATCAATATAGAAAACTTAATTGTATTTGTATGTACTCGTACCAGGCAGTGAGAAATTAAAATAAATTTATAACCCCATCAGAAAATATGAGATACTTAGGGATAATACCTTCAAGCTATATGCCGTGAAACTGCTGTTGAGAGAAATCAAAGGAGACTTAAATAAATGGAGAGATATTCCATGCTCATTGTTCAGAAGATTCAACATAGTTACATGTCAGTTCTTCCCAAATTGACTCAACACAAACCCACTGAAAATTCCAGAAGGGATTTTTTTATTTTGGTAGAGATTTTAAATTTCAAGAATATTTTAAATTTCACATGGGATTACAAAGGACCAGGAACAGCCAATATAACCTTAAGAAAGATGAACAAATTTGGAGAGTTAACACTACCTTATTTCAAGACTTACTGTAAAGCGATAGTCATCATGACACTGTGATTTTGGCATGAACATGGACAAATGGACCATTGGAACAGAATAGATAATGCAGCAATAAACCCACCCACATAAGGACAACTCATTTTTGACATAGTTAGAAAGGCAGTTCAGTGGAGAAAGGATCGTCTTTTCAAGAAGTGGTGCTAGCAACATTGGATATTCCTATCCCTCAAATATGAGCATTAATATCTCTTACTATATATCAGCAAAAATGGACTCAAAATGGATGACAGACCTAAAGGTAAGCTTTAGAAGAAAACCTGTTCTGACCTTGTGTTGGGCCAAGTATTCTCAGAAAGAACATAAATAAATCTGATCAAGGGCAGTTATCCGAACATGTAGAGAGAACTTTCAAAACTCAATATTAAGAATACAAACAACCGAGTTAAAAGTGGACAAAAGACTAGAACAGATACTTCACCATTCATCCATGGATGGGAAATAAGCACATGAACACATGTTCAACATCCCTGGTCATTAGAGAGTTACAACTAAAAATCACAATTTGATAGCACTACACAACTCTTAGAATGGCTAAGATTTAAAAAGACTCTCCATAGCAAGTATGAGCTAGGATTCGAAGGAACTGGAACCATCGTATACCACTGATGGAAATGTAAAATGCACAACCACTTTGGAAAGCTATTTTTGTAGTTCATTGAAAAGTTAAATACATACCTACCATATTGCACAGCCTTTCCATTCCTAGGTATTTACCAAAGCCAAATGAAACCACACATCCACACAAAACTTCTACATGGATGTTCATGGCAGCTTTATATGCAATAACCAAAAATTAGAAACATCACAAAAGTCTGTCGGCAGGTGAAGGCATAAATAAACGGCTGTACATCTACAAAATGGAACACTAGTTTGCAATAAATTGTAATGAACTACTGATGCATGGGTGAATCTGAAAATAATTATTCTGATTGAAAGAAGCCAGACCAAGAAAAGTTCATGTCATGATGTATGTGCATGTGTGCATGCATGCATTCCTGGATGCATGTGTGTGTGTGTGTGTGTTTGTGTGTGACAATCATAAGTTGCACACAATTCTAGAAAACGGAAAGTAATCTAATAATGTTTTTTCCTGGTGATGGGGAAGGAAGTGTCAGGGAGAATCGGGGGGAGGGGTTGCAAGGGGCACGAGGAAATGTTTCTTAATTGTGGAGATAATTTCATGGGTCATGTGTCAAACATATCAAATTGTTTACTTTAAACATGTGCATTTTCTTGTATGTCAGTTATACCTCAATAAAGCATTTAAAAATCAGACAAAGAAAAACAGAAAGAGCCTCGTTGACCTGTGGGACAACATCAAGTCACCAAACCTACATGTAATTGTTGTCATTGAAGAAAAAAGAGGAAATGAGGAAGGGGCAGAAAAATATTTGAGCATTTAATGGTAGAAAATGTTCCAAATATGAGGCAAAACTATTAACTCACAGCTCCAAGAAGGCCTATAAATTCCAAGCAGGATACAGAATAAAAGTCTCACTAAGGAGATAGCTTCAAGATGGCGGAGGAGTAGGACATGGAGATCACCTTCCTCCCCACAAGTATATCACAAATACATCTACATGTGGAACGGCTCCTACAGAACACCTACTGAATGCTGGCAGAAGAACTCAGACTTCCCAAAAGGCAAGAAACTCCACACGTACCTGGGTAGGGGAAAAGAAAAAAGAAAAAACAGAGACAAAAGAATAGGGATGTGACCTGCACCTCTGGGAGGGAGCTGTGAAGGAGGAAAAGTTTCCACACGCTAGGAAGCCCCATCACTGGCAGAGACGGTGGGTGCGTGGAGGGGATGCTTCAGAGCCACGGAGGAGAGCTCAGCAAGAGGGGTGCAGAGGGCAAAGCAGTGACATGCCCACACAGAGGATTGGTGCCGACCAGCATGCACCAGCCTGAGAGGTTTGTCAGCCCACATACCGGGGCGGGCGGAGGCTGGGAGCTGAGGCTTGGGCTTCAGAGGTCAGATCCCAGGGAGAGGACTGGGGTTGGCCTAGTGAACACAGCCTGAAGGGGGCTAGTGTGCCACAGCTGCCAGGGAGGGAGTCCGGGAAAATGTCTGGAGCTGCCAAAGAGGCAAGAGACTTTTTCTTGTCTCTTAGTTTCATGATGTGCGAGGAGAGGGGATTCAGAGCACCGCCTAAATGAGTTCCAGAGATGTGTGTGAGCCGCACCTATCAGGGTGCACACCAGAGATGGGCATGAGACACTAAGGCGGCTGCTGCAGCCACCAAGAAGCCTGTGTGCAAGCACAGGTCACTATCCACACCTCCCCTCCCGGGAGCCTGTGCAGCACGCCACTGCCAGTGTCTCATGATCCAGGGAAAACTTCCCCAGGAGAACACACGTTGTGCCTCAGGCTGCTGCAACGTCATGCTGGCCTCTGCCGCCACAGGCTCACCCTGCATTCCGTACCCCTCCCTCCCCCTGGCCTGAATGAAGCAGAGACCCTTAATCAGCTGCTAATTTATCCCCATCCTGTCTGGATGGGGAACAAACGCCCTCAGGCCACCTACAAGCAGAGGCAGGGACAAATCAAAAGCTGAACTCCAGGAGCTGGGCAAACAAAGAAGAGAAACGGAAATCTCTCGCAGCAGCCTCAGGAGCAGGGGTTTAAATCTCCACAATCAAATTGATGTACCCTGCATCTGTGGAATACCTGAATAGACAATGAATCATCCCAAAATTGATGTGGTGGACTTTGGGAGCAACTGTAAACTTGGAGTTGGCTTTCTGCATCTAATTTGTTTCTGGTTTTATGTTTATCTTAGTTGAGTATTTTGAGCTTATTATCACTGGTACATTTCTTGTTTGATTTGGTTGCTGTGTTCCTTTTTTTCTCATATATATATATATATATATATATATATATATATATATATATATATACACACACACATATATTTCCTTTTTCTCCTTTTATGAGTGTGTATGTGTATGCTTCTTTGTGTGATTTTGTCTGCATAACTTTGTTTATACCATTTGTCCTAGGGTTCTGTCTGTCTTTATTTTATTTTATTTTTAAGTATAGTTTTTAGTGCTTGTGATCATTGGTGGATTTGGTTTTTGGTTTGGTTGCTCCCTTCTTTCTTTCTTTTTTTAATTACCTTTTAATTTTTTTATTTTTAATAATATTTTTTACTTTAATAAATTTATTTTATTGTTCTTTCCTTCTTTTTATTTTTTTCTCCCTTTTCTTCTAAGCGGTGTGGCTGACAGGGTCTTGGTGCTCTGGCCGGGTGTCAGGCCTGAGCCTCTGAGGTGGGAGAGCTGAGTTCAGGACATTAGTCCACCAGAGACCTCCCAGCCCAACATAATATCAAATGGCAAAAGCTCTCTCAGAGATCTCCATCTCAGTGCAAAGATCCAGCTAGACTCAATGACCATAAAGCTACAGTGATGGACACCTTATGCCAAACAACTAGCAAGACAGGAACACAACCCCACCCATTAGCAGAGAGGCTGTCTTAAATCATAATAACGTCACAGACACCCCAAAACACATCACTGGACGTGGTCCTGCCCAACAGAAACACAAGATCCAGCCTCATTCACCAGAACACAGGCAACAATCCCCTCCACCAGGAAGCGTCCACAACCAACTGAACCAACCTTAGCCACTGAGGGCAGACACGAAAAACAACGGGGACCACGAACCCACAGCCTGTGAAAAGTAGACCCCAAACACAGTAAGTTAAGTGAAATGAGAAGACAGAGAAGTACACAGCAGATGAAGGAGCAAGGTAAAAACCCATTAGACCAAACAAATGAAGAGGAAATAGGCAGTCTACCTGAAAAAGAATTCAGAGTAGTGATAGTAAAGATGATCCAAATCTTGTAAATAGAATGGAGAAAATACAAAAAACGTCTAACAAGGACCTAGAAAAACTAAAGAGCAAACAAACAATGATGAACAACACAATAAATGAAATTTAAAATTCTCTGGAAGGTAATGATAGCAGAATAACTGAGGCAGAAGAACGGATAAGTGACCTGGAAGATAAAATAGTGGAAACAACTACCACAGAGCAGACTAAAGAAAAAAGAATGAAAAGAATTGAGGACAGTCTCAGAGACCGCTGGGAGAACATTAAATGCACCAACACTCGAATTATAGGGGTACCAGAAGAAGAAAAGAAAAAGAAAGGGACTGAGAAAATATTTGAAGAGATTAAAGTTGAAAATTACCCTAATAAGGGAAAGGAAGTAGTGAATCAAGTCCAGGAAGCACAGAGAGTCCCTACAGGATAAATCCAAGGAGAAACATGCCAAGACACATATTAATCAAACTATCAAAAATTAAATACAAAGAAAACATATTAAAAGCAGCAAGGGAAAAGCAACAAATAACATACAAGGGAATCCCCATAAGGTTAACAGCTGATCTTTCAGCAGAAACTCTGCAAGCCAGAAGGGAGTGGCAGGACATATTTAAAGTGATGAAAGAGAAAAACCTACAACCAAGATTGCTCTACCCAGCAAGAATCTCCTTCAGATTCAGTGGAGAAATTAAAAACTTTAGAGACAAGCAAAAGCTAAGAGAATTCAGCACCACCAAACCAGCTTTAAAACAAATCCTAAAGGAACTTCTATAGGCAGGAAACACAAGACAAGCAAAAGACCTACAGTAACAAATGCAAAACAATTAAGAAAATGGTAATAGGAAAATACATATTGATAAATACCTTAAATGTAAATGGATTAAATGCCCCAACCAAAAGACATAGATTGAATGAATGTCTACAAGAGACGCACTTCAGATCAAGGGACACATACAGACTGAAAGTGCAAGGATGGAAAAAGATATTCCATGCAAATGGAAATCAAAAGAAAGCTGGAGTAGCAATTCTCATATCAGACAAAATAGACTTTAAAATAAAGACTATTACAAGAGATAAGGAAGGACACTACAAAATGATCAAGGGATCGATCCAAGAAAAAGATATAACAATTGTAAATATTTATGCACCCAACATAGGAGCACCTCACTACATAAGGCAAATGCTAACAGCCATAAAAAGGGGAAATTGACAGTAACACAATCATAGTGGGGGGTTTTAACACTCCACTTCCTCAGATGGACAGATCATGCAGACAGAAAATTAATAAGGAAACACAGGCTTTAAATGATAGATTAAACAAGATGAACTTAATTGATATTTATAGGATATTCCATCCAAAAACAACAGAATACACATTCTTGTCAAGTGCTCATGGAACATTCTCCAGGATAGATCATATCTTGGGTCAGAAATCAAGCCTCGGTAAATTTAAGAAAATTGAAATCGTTTCAAGTATCTTTTCTGACCACAACACTATGAGATTAGAGATCAATTACAGGAAAAAATATGTAAAAAATACAAACATATGGAGGCTAAACAATACACTATTAAATAACCAAGAGATCACTGAAGAAATCAAAGAGGAAATCAAAAAATACTTAATAACAAATGACCATGAAAACACGATGACCCAAAACCTATGGGATGCAGCAAAAGCAGTTCTAAGAGGGAAGTTTATAGCAGTACTATCCTACCTCAAGAAACAAGAAATATGTCAAATAAACAATCTAATCTTACAGCCAAAGCAATTAGAGAAAAAATAACAAAAGACCCCAACGTTAGCAGAAGGAAAGAAATCATAAAGATCAGATCAGAAATAAATGAAAAAGAAATGAAGGAAACAATAGATAAGATCAATAAAACAAAAAGCTTCCTCTTTGAGAAGATAAACAAAATTGATAAACCACTAGCCAGAGTCAACAAGATAAAATGGGAGAAGACTCAAATCAACAGAATTAGAAATGAAAAGGGAGAAGTAACAGCTGAAACTGCAGAAATACAAAGGATCATGAGAGATTACTACAAGCAACTATATGTCAGTAAAATGGACAACCTGGAAGAAATAGACAAATTCTTAGAAAAGCACAACCTCCCGAGCCTGAAGCAGGAAGAAATAGAAAATATTAACAGACCAATCACAAGCACTGAAATTGAGACTGTGATTAAAATTCTTCCAACAAACAAAAGCCCAGGACCAGATGCCTTCACAGGCGAATTCTGTCAAACATTTAGTGAAGAGCTAACACCTCTCCTTCTCAAACTCTTCCAAAATATAGCAGAGGGAGGAACACTCCCAAACTCACTCTACGAGGCCACGATCACCCTGATACCAAAACCAGACAAAGATGTCACAAAAAAAGAAAACTAGAGACCAATATCACTGAGGAGCATAGATGAAAAATCCTCAACAAAATACTAGCCAACAGAATCCAACAGCACATTCAAAGGATCACCCACCAACATCAAATGGGGTTTACCCCAGGAATGCAGGGATTCTTCAATATACGCAAATCAATCAATGTGATAAACCATATTGACAAATTGAAGGAGGAAAACCATATGATCATCTCAATAGATGCAGAAAAAGCTTTTGGCAAAATTCAACACCCATTTATGATAAAAACCCTCCAGAAAGTAGGCATAGAAGGAACTTACCTCAACATAATAAAGGCCATATATGACAAACCCACAACCAACATCGTTCTCAATGGTGAAAAACTGAAACCATTTCCACTAAGATCAGGAACAAGACAAGGTTGCCCACTCTCACCACTATTATTCAACATAGTTTTGGAAGTGTTAGCCACAGCAATCAGAGAAGAAAAAGAAATCAATGGAATCCAAATCAGAAAAGAAGAAATTAAACTGTCACTCTTTGCAGATGGCATGATGTTATACATAGAGAATCCCAAATATGCTACCAGAAAACTCCTAGAGCTAATCAATGAATTTGGTAAAGTAGCAGGATATAAAATTAATGCACAGGAAGCTCTTGCATTCCTGTACATTAATGATGAAAAATCTGAAAGAGAAATTAAGGAAACACTCCCATTTACCACTGCAACAAAAAGAATAAAATACGTAGGAATAAACCTACCTAAGGAGACAGAAAACCTGTATGCAAAATACTATAAGACACTGATGAAATAAATTATACATGATACAAACAGATGGAGAGATATACCATGTTCTTTGACTGGAAGAATCAACACTGTAAAAATGACTATACTACCAAAAGCAATCTGCAGATTCAATGCAATCCCTATCAAACTACCAATGGCATTTTTCACAGAACTAGAAACAAGACAAAAAGGCCACCCACAGAATGGGAGAAAATATTTGCAAACGGAGCAACTGACAAAGGATTAGTCTCCAAAATATACATGCAGCTCATGCAGCTCAATATCAAAAAAACAAAGAACCCAATCCAAAAATGGGCAGATGACCTAAGTAGACATTTCTCCAAAGAAGATATACAGATTACCAAAAAATACATGAAAAGATGCTCAGCATCACTAATCATTAGAGAAACGCAAATCAAAATTACAATGTGGTATCGCCTCACACCAGTCAGAATGGCCATCATCGAAAAATCTACAAACAGTAAATCCTGGAGAAGATGTGGAGAAAAAGGAACCCTCTTGCACTGTTGGTGGGAATGTAAACTGACACAGCCACTATGGAGAACAGTATGGAGGTTCCTTAAAAAACTAAAAATAGTACTACCATACGACCCAGCAAACCCACTACTGGACATATACACTGAGAAAACCATAATTCAAAAAGGTCATGTATCACAATGTTCATTTCAGCTCTATTTACAATAGCCAGGACGTGGAAGCAACCTAAGTGTCCATCGACAGATGAATGGTTAGAGAAGATGTGGAACATGTATACAATGGAGTATTACTCAGCCATAGAAAGAAACGAAATTGAATTATTTGTAGTGAGGTGGATGGACATAGAGTCTGTCATACAGAATGAATTAAGTCAGAAAGAGAAAAACAGATACCGTATGCTAACACATATATACGGAATCTAGTAAAAAAAAAAAAAAAAGGTTCTGAAGAACCTAGGACCAGGACAAGAATAAAGACAGATACCTAGAGAATGGACTTGAGGACACGGGGAGGGGGAGGGTAAGCTGGGATGAAGTGAGAGAGTGCTATGGACATATATACACTTAGAAATGTAAAATAGATAGCTAGTAGGAAGCTGCCACGTAGCATAGGAAAATCAGCTCTGTGCTTTGTGTCCACCTAGAGGGGTGGGAGGGAGACGTAAGAGGGAGGAGATTTGGGGATATATGTTTATGTATAGCTGATTCACTTTGTTATACAGCAGAAACTAACACACGATTGTAAAGCAATTATACTCCAATAAAGATTTTTTTTAAAAAAATCTCACTAATGCACACCATTAATTAATTGCTTTAAAAACAAAAACACGTTTAAATACTTAAAAGCAGGCTGAGAATAAAAAGATGCACTACGGAAAGGGGAGTAAAGGTAACAATGACTTTTTTCTTCCTGTCGAAAAAATTTAAAATAAAACACTTGAAACAATCAGGGCATTGTTGCATAAATTCCAGCTTTTCCCCTAGTGCAGATTTTAATAAAACAAAATTAATTTAATCTACGTGTGTTAACCTGCTCTGTGAATGTAGAAAGTCACAGAAAATTGTAATCTTTTTTTGACAAAATAAAAGAATATCTCCTCAGGTTAAGGTCAGTCTGTTTTTATAGATTTCTATGAACCTGAGGAAAGTGTAAAAAAAAAAAATCAAATAGGTAATTTTGTTCTCTGTAACCTCTGATGTCTGGGATTGGTGGGGGTTTTGAAAGTAGCGTGATTGATGGTCAACCATTATCCATACATCTGTGAGCTGTTCCACCTGTTTAAACAGCATGGGTTAATTTGGCAATAGTTACAGATTCTGATAAACTGAAAGAGAGAAGCTCATTGTAGAATAACATGGTGGTCACCAGGACCAGTTCTGGAACAAGACTGCCTTTCTTTGAATCAATTCCAGGCTCTACCACTTACACTATATGAGACCTTGCCTGTTATTTAGCTCCTTGCTACCAAATTTCCCCAGGTGTAAAATAGAGATTATAAGGACACACATTTTATAAATTGTTATAAGATTAAGTGGTTTAATGATCAATTGCCTGGCAACCATTTAATTGTGTGGTTGTTTGTGTGTGTGTGTGTGTGTGTGTGTGTGTGTGTGAGAGAGAGAGAGAGAGAGAGAGAAGGAGAGAGAGAAAGAGTGTTTGATGCATAGATCCCATATAAGTCAAACTCAAATGTGGCAGACCTTTCAGAAATTACTGGAATAAAGATATAGAGAGGATTTGGACTTGACACCAGGATTTAATCCCCTTCTCTGGTCCAACCTACACTCAGTGAAGAAATGTGGACTTATGATCAAAATTATTAGAGATCCATTAAAAAGTAAAAGACTTGTATTTCTTTTCAAAGCAGAAAATGTTTTTTAGGTTTCCAAAAATGGATGTAAATGATAATGAACCTGGTAAGAAGAGGATGTGGAAATGAGGAAGAGAAGTTGAAGGAAGGGAAGGATAGAAGTGGTAATATCCTCATTTTATAGAAGAAAAAAGAAAAGAAAAGTTAAAGTGACTAAGGTGTATGCAAGGAACTGAGGGTTAAGTACATTATTTAAAGTTACTAGAGTCATCAATAGAGAAACTAAAAATCAAAAGTATAAAATCTGAGAGAAAGAAAGTGAGGGCAGAATGAAGACACAGTGAATGAGTTAAATTCTCTTCTGTAGGAAGAATGTGGTCACTTGATGACGGCAAAAGTTGATGAATCATGTGAAATAGCAGATTAAGCACTTTATTTAGATGTAATACGGTAACTGCCAAAACAGTGCAAGCAGGAATTATTGAAATGATCTACCCTGGGAAGCACAGCTGGGGAGTGGGAAGTGATGGGGTCTCAGAACTTTGCCTTTTATCACAAGCTTATTTGTACTTTCTGGTCACCACTATTTTATTTACCATGTGCGTGACTTCCTTTTAGTAAGAGCAATTTTTATTTTTGAGCATGGTTTCTAAAAGATGGTGTGTATGGAAGGAGGTCCCAAAGCTAATCATCATGACTTTACCAAGGCTTTACCACATGGAAGGAGATTTCATCTTACATCTATTATACACAGTGAAAACTTAAATTGCTCAGCAACTCATGGTAATGAAGATCAGCCACTCTTATGCCAATAACCCATGAAAGTGTCTTAGCACAATCATGAATGTTGGTAGGAGCGTTCCAGAGACATCATGAACACATGAAAACGCATTCAGTGTCCTATAGGAAAGAATTTGAAGGAACGTATTGCCTCATAATAATTTATCTCCAAAATGGTCCCAAAAAAGGGTGCTCAAAGGGATGAATAGCAGCTGAGGGAAAATTCAACACCTGACTCAACACCCCATTCTATGAGACAGTATTATCAACTCTTCTAGGGGGTTTTCTTGAGTACAGAAAATGGCATTCTTTCATGTGTTGACTTGCAAGGTCCTTGGATCTCAGGGAAGATAAATAAATGGGTCATAAAAAGGTCCTAAGGTCAGGAGAACGAAGGAAAACCTGAATGCGAGTGTAAGTTAGGTGAGTTCAGGCCAGAGAATCAGGCACTTGCCTAGAGTAAAATCCAGCCATAACCTGGGCTATAACCCAGAGGATCAGACTCCCTCTGAACTGATACCTTGCTCTTGGTTAGAGAGAAAGTGCCAAGCTTCCTTGGACACCAGAAAGGAGAGACACTGGGCCTTCAAAAACCAGCTGAACAAGGATATCCTCAGGACAGAGGGAACCGACATTAATAAGGAGTCCCTTGTGTTGGGCACTGAATGCATGCCAGGCACTGTGAAAAGCATTTTCCAAACATTATCACGTCTTTTTGTCCTTACAAATATGCATCCCTTTGCACAGATGAGGACTCCAAAGCTAAAGAAACAAACAAAAAAGGCAAAGCAACTTGACCAAGGTAAGCATAGCTAGTAAGTCATGGACTGGGGATATACCTACAGGTATATTTTTATAAGGTCATGCCTGTAAACTGCCTAAGATTATGACAAAGAAGGTCATTAAAGTTTTAAGCATACATTGGGAGGAGAATTGGTTCCCAGAGAGAAAAGTATCTGAAATCTATGTAAAAACCATCAGTCAGCCATTTGTTCTTGGTTCCTAAGTAGGGTTGGGCAAAACTACTTGTTATTTTAAAAATTCCTAAGAACCTTAATTACAGTTTCTGAAATTCAAACTCAAAGCACAAACTGAGGCTCAGAGCGGTTAAGTGTTTTGCTCTGGAACTCTGCCTACGAGAGAGTCCATTTGACTCCAAGGCCCATGTTCTTTGAGGAATTTAAGCCCAGGAATTCAGCAACATACAAGGACTGCTAGGAGTATAGGCTTCTTCATTTCTCACGACCATCCTGAGCCCAAATGTCACCAATCATGTTCCCTTTTGTGGACCCTGTCTGTTTCTGAGAGACAAACAGCAAAGGGTCAGAGAAATTCTCATGAAAGGAGTAAGGGAAAAGAGGCAGAGAGAGAAAAAGAAATTAGAGAGAGAAACTGAGGACTTAACTTGTATCCTGCCTTTAATCACACCCAGAAGTAGCCAAGGTTTGTGCCCTATGGGGGGTGGCAAGGAGAATGGGATTGGGGGGGGGGGCTCCAAAAGGGATGGTAGCTGTATTTTGTATTTTTTTATTATCCTAAAAATCTAACCATCTGATACAAAAATAGGACAAATGTTTTATATTTTTCAGTTTGAGTGATGTGTACTTGGGGGCATGTTCTGTGACCCACTATAATTTTTTTGTATGTTTAAAAACCTGTTAATGATTTTAAAAAGATGGAGAAAGACAGTTTGAGGTAGGTGGAAGCCCTCAGGAAGGATGGAGATTGGATCATGGAGTAGTCAGAGTATTCTAAGAAGGCCCACAATGACCAGGATAGAGAAAGGTGAGAATGGGGAGGTTGGCAAGGGCCAGGTCATGCAGCTCATTATACTTAAAGTCATGTTGAGGAGTTTGCCTTTCAGTCCAAGTGAAGTGGGAAGCGTTCTGGGGTTTTGAGTAGGGGAGGCAAAAGGCGCTATTCATTTTTCTGAAAGATCAGTCTGGCTACTGGATGGACAAGGAAGTTTGGTGGAAGTGGGAGAACAGTTAGGAGGCTTGGCAGGATCCCATAAGAGGCTTAATGGTGGACTCCAGTGAAGTTGGAGAGGTTCAAGTGGTGTTTGGGAGGTAGAGGTGATAGGAATGGCTGAAGGATGAGACAGGGGCCAGACGAAGATGTGGGAGTGGGAGAGGAAGGAAATAAGGGTGCCTCTCCATTTTTATTTCACTTGAATACCCAAGTGCATGGTGATGCCATTTAAGGATGAAATGCCTATGAGACATCCAGGTGGAGATGTCAAGTAGGCATACAAATAAATATGGGATCACAACCTCTTATCTTCCCTCCCGTGCCCTGACCCCCAACATGCAAATGAGACCGTATACTGTCCCCTCTCTGCAATTTGCTTTCCTCACTTAATAATAGCATATTTTGAAGGTCCCCCTAAATCAGACCCTATAGACATAACTCGTGCTTGGTAATGATTGCATAATAATCCATGGAATGGCTGTGCCACAATGTCTCCAGTCATTCCCCAGTTGATGAGTGCTTGCTTTGTATCCTAGTTTGCCTAGTGTGAGTCCTTAGGTGATAAATATGCTCGTGTGTGTATGTCCTGATGTCCTGGGGCTCTTATGTCTATTGACTCAATTCTCATTCCTTCCCTGCCCTACATCTCTGCCTCCCTTAACTCTTCACCTTATAAGGATCCAAAGGACCATTTGCTAAATGTGCTGTATTTATTCAAGACAATTTAATAATCATTGTTCTTATTTGTTAAATAACAGGGGCACACACCCAAACACTTTCCAATTCTTCCTAAATAAAAGTCTAAGGCTGCTATTTTTGCTGGCCTGTATGTCAAGATTATTTTCATTCGGGGGAGTTTGGGGGCAGTGTGAATTGACAAAATCAATTTCCCTACTACAAAATACATGTATGTTTTCATTCTCTATTCCCCTGAGCATCCTTCCTAAAGCTATGTCAACGAGAAATTCATAGGAAGAGACTTCTTTTATATATATATATATATATATATATATATATATATATATATATATATATTTTATTCTTGGCTGTGTTGGGTCTTCATTTCTGTGCAAGGGCCTTCTCCAGTTGCGGAGAGCGGGGGTCACTCTTCATCGCGGTACGCAGGCGGGCCTCTTCACTATCGCGGCCTCTCTTGTTGCGGAGCACAGGCTCCAGACGCGCAGGCTCAGTAATTGTGGCTCACGGGCCTAGTTGCTCCGTGGCATGTGGGATCCTCCCAGACCAGGGCTCGAACCCGTGTCCCCTGCATTAGCAGGCAGATTCTCAACCACTGTGCCACCAGGGAAGCCCGAGACTTCTTTATGTAGATCCCTGTTTTCAGTGTTTTCATTCATTTTTTACATATAGAGCTGATCTGTCCCTCTCCCCACTGGTACCCACCCCCATCCCCTACCTTCTTCCATTATTTTCTATTCTTTTCTCCTGCTCTCTGAACCGCATCCCCGTTCCTTTCTATTACTCCCTCCTGATAGGAAGAAGGAGGTGGGCCATATGAAATGGGAAGAGCAGGGCCGGCTCCAAACACTCTTTGAATGTCTCTGTATCTGAACCTATCTCTTTAAAGCTCCACCTTGAAATGAACAGAAAGAGAAATCTAAACCCTAGCACACAAAGTTCTTGTTGTCCTCCCGTTTTAAACCAAGTCCCATGCACATACAGCCAGGAGCACTGAAAGCAGGACCTGAGTGAGGACACTGAGGCTGGACCCTGCCCGGCCCTGGAGAGGAGTCAGGTTTAGGGCCAGCCCGTTCACCGTCCAGTCCTTCTCAATCTCTTCTGCTGGCTTGTTATCCTCAACCCAACTTCTACATGTTGGCATGTCTCAGGGAATAGCCCTGCACTTTTCTTCTCCTGACAGTACTCTCTCTAGGCGATTCTGCCCAGTCTTGTGGCTTTAAATACTATCTGTGTCCTGTTGTCTTGATAATTCTGTTTCTGCAGCCTACATGGAGAGCGGACTTTTCCAGACTTCAGACACGTAACATGTGCAAATTGAAACTCTTGACACACATCCCCAACTGTCTTTCTCCCTTGTCTAAATCTATCACATCCACTCTCCGTATTGTCTGTGACTATACATAACACCTCCATGACCAAGACTTGCAAGAAAAGACTCTCATAGCAATCATTCATTTCTTAAGTTTGTTCACCAACTGCCTTCAATCCACCAGCAAGTGCTGTCTGTTCTCTTTCCAAAATATCACGTGAACCCATGCACTATTCTCTAAATTGGTGCTGCCAGTCTGGGCCAACCCACTGCCATCTCCCAACTGGGCTACTGCAAGAGGGTCCGAATTGGTCTCCCTGCTTTGCTTTGTGCCCTGCCCACTTGCAGATTTTTCCACAGAGAGCAGCCAGAGAGAAATTACTGAGTATAATTAGATCATGGCACTCCCTTGATTCAATTCTCTCTCTGGCTCCCCAGAGCTCTTTGAGTGAAAACCAAACTCCATCATGGCTCCTTCCCACCACTACACTGTCCTTTGTTCCCTCCATCCCCTCTCTCACTGGGCTCCAGCTACACCGGCATCTCTTCTGCGCCTCCAGTGCCCCTCTTTTTTGTCACAAGGCCAGAGGAATTGCAGTTCTCCCTGCTAGGCAGGTTTTCCCCCTGTTTTCCAGCAGGACTGGCCACATATCACTGTCCTCAGAAAGGCCATCCCTGACCTTTGCCACTTCTCTTGGGTTCTAGGTAAGACGTACCAAATCATCTCGTTTATTTCCCTGAGGGCATTTGCAGCAACCTTTAAGTGCTTTTACATTTTCTGCCATGTTTATTGTCTGTCTTCCCCACTAGAAAATAAGTTCCTTGGATGCAGGGGCTCTCTGCCTAGAAGAATGCCTGGTACGAGGTAGCCCTCCATAAATACTTGTTGAATCATCGAGTGAATGAAATGAGTAACACTTCCTCCCACAAGAAAGGGACCTCTCCCTCCCTCCACTGACACTCCACAGGACTCTTCACTTTTGCCTCAATCATAGCAACCAGTAGTCAGGACACCTTTGATTGCAGATGTGACCAGGAACTGAAAAAAAGGAGACAGGAACCCCAGAGAAGCCTCTGTGAGAAAGGACTTGGAGAGCATTCCCCAGCTGCTCTCCTTGTCACTGTAGTAGCCTTCTTCCTGTTGCTGGAGGGTCAAGGGCCTGGGGATTGTCTTCTGGTTTGACAGGTTTGTGGATTCACTGGCCACAGCATGACTTTGCTGAACCTCTTTCTCCTACCGATTTCTGTTGCTCTGTGGGCTGGAAGTCAAAGCCAGAGAAAGAGATCTTGTTGACTCCTGGTCCTTTAATTGGTCCCTCTTGTCACTCCTGTCTCCAAACAATGGGCCGAGAAGCTCTTCTCGTCATCCCCACATCCCCTACCTCCCAGCAATCATGGCTTCCCCCTTGGCCGCTGCCTCCTCAGGTCCGTCTTGGTGACCACCTGGAATGGTGAGGCAAAGCTCATCTGCCTCCTGCCTACAAGCAACCTAGACCCTCAGGAGATGGCTCCTAAGAGTGGTGACAGTGACCACCTTGTTCAAGGCACCAGCTGCACAGCAGGCTTTTCCTAAGTCTCTGTCCCTGCCCTTTGCTGGCACCCTGTCTAGGAGCAGAGGGCTAGACTTTGCAAGCTGGCGAGACACATGTCTGTATGTCTGCTTCTCAGCCATCTTGGGAGGCTTTCCAGCCAGCGATGAGAAAGTTCTCACTGCCTCACACCCCATGGTGACCCAGTCAGTTCTGAAGGTTCAGGGTTGTTCTATCATGTGCAATTGCCCAGGTCCAGCCAACGCTGCCACCACAGAAAACAGCTTTATTTACCCAAGGAAGGTGGATGGGTGGGAGTGAGGGGGAGGTGAGAATATGTGCTGGGCAGATGAAACTCCATGGCCACCATAGTCCAATCACATAGCACATATAGCCCTCTGCTGGCATTTCTCTTATTTGTATGGGCAGCCGGAGCTTTAGTGGAGTGAGGAAAGGCACTATGGTTTCATCATTTTTTATATCTGACCCCGAAGTCCACAGTTCAATGCCTGGCTCACGGTAAATGTGAAACCCCTATTTATGGAAGGAAAGGAGGGACGGAGGGAATGGTTGTTCTGACTCTTTTGGAACTGGTCACAACTGACTGTCTTCTTTTTGTTCTATCAGCTCTGTCTCAGGGGCGCGCACGCGCGCATGTGTGTGTGTGTATGTGTGCATGCATTTGCATGTGTATTGATGGGTTTCTCTCCAGTTTCATTGAGATATAATTGACATATAACACCGTATAAGTTTAAGGTGTACAACATAATGATTTGATATAGGTACACATCGCTAAGTGATTACCACAAGAAGTTTAATAAACATCCATCACCTCAGTTAGTTACCCTTTGTCTTCCCCTTGTAATGAGAACTTTTAAGATCTACTCTCTTAACCACTTTCTGTGTTGATGTTTAGTTTGTACTCTTTCTAAAGATCTGATCATACCGAGTCCCTCCTTGAATGTACTGAGTGGGCCCCGTGAGCTTGGGTATAGAGTCCAAGCACCTTAGCTTGCTTTTCAGGGCCCCCACACTTTCCAGCGCCAACTGCTGCCATATACTCTTGGAGATCATGAGCTCTGTCCACACCAGATTATTAGGCATGACCAGAAGTGACCATGCATGTGCTAGCATGCTATAGAGCCTTGGACACGGACTGATGCCTCTGTCTGGAGTGCCTTCCCTTCTGCCTCGATGTGGTGGACTGCTACTCATCTTTCAGAGCTCGCCTTGGGGGTTTTGTCTTCTGTGCAGCCTTGCTTGATTCCTACCAGGAATGGTTAGTGGCTGGGTCCTCCTTTCTGGAAGAAGTGGGACTCTAGCCTCTGTTGTCCTCTACTCTAATGGTTGCTCGCTTGCCTATCCCCTCAACTTTTGGTCTTGTGTGGCCTCTCTGCTCCCACAATACACTCTGCTCACCTTTCCTCACCTTGCCCCACACCTCCAACACATCAACATTCACTGCTCACTTACCACATTGCCTGTCTCTGAGCCCCCAGTGCCAAATACTGGATAAGGCTTCCATAAATACTAGCTGGTGAACTGGGATGAGACACCTCATTCTAGAGAGATTTCAGGTTTTGTTTTTGTTTTGAACATGGATGTGCCTTTCTTGGTTCACGTTGGGAACCTCAGCACCTTGAGGGCAGAGACAAGAGCAAACTAGTGCCTGGCTCTGGACCAGGCCCTGTCCCCAGCTCTTGATTTGGCTTACCTCACCTATCATGGAGGACAGCAGTAAGGACAGGGTGTTCTTGATTCCCCCGCTTCCACGCTGCATGAATTGAGACTGGATGGGTGGGAGGAGTTGGTGGGGGGGGGGGCTGAAGAACACCAGGTCCCTAGTTCTCCCATAGTCTGGAGCAGGGACAGGGTTTCTAGCCCAGACTGTCCACTCCCAACGTCAACCTTGGGAGTTGACCCGTCTATTTCCTCTTGCCTCCCGGACCCCTGTATATCCCTAGGGACCAGCAACGGCTCCATAAATATTTGTGGCATGGCATTATGGATGAATGAATGTGTTCTTGTGTTCTTTATTTCCTCTTCTGCAAGTGTTGCAGAGGAGGGAAAGAGCCGGAAAAGGGGGAGGAATCTCTGAGAAAATGGGTCAGCAGGCTGCAGTGGGAGCTTGCCCCACTTGCCCCAGCTCCAGCTCCGAGTAAGAGTTGCTGCCTTGGTGGCGGTGATGTTGGAGAGCGTGTGTGCCTTGAGGTGGGGAGAACCCCTGAACGTGAGAAAACCATTTTTCTTGGCTTTGTTTAGGCCGGGCAAGTGTATTCTCAACGCCACCCACCTTCTCTAGCAAGGTGCTTGATTTAATCATTTAAATGTTCTATGGGGAGAGGAAGGATAAAACAAAACTCCCTAAATCTAACCCAGATTCCCTCGGTCCACATGGAGCCCTTTCCCTGGCTTCCTCTTCAAACACATCCAGCCGATCCGACAGGCTGAGGACTCACACTCCCGCCCCCCAACCTCAAGCCTCCCGCTCCCGCCCCCTCCCACCGTCCGCGGCCCCGCAGCCCCGCAGCAGCCACAGGGGGAACCAAAGAGACAGAAGCCTTCCCAGCTGCCCGGACCACAGACGCCAACACCCCCCGCCCCCCACCACACGCCGCCCGCCCGCGCCCCGCACGCTAGCCCACGACCGAGCGGCGGCGGCAGCAGCAGTGGGCTGCAGGCTGCTGCGACTCGCACCGGTGCGCTCCTGGCAGCACTCGCCATACCAGGTGACTGGGACTCGCCAGATCGGCTGGCCCGGGGTCCCCCGCCCCAGCTCGCGCTCGCGCCCCCGGCCCGGGTTCCGGCGCCCACCCGCCCTCCTGCCCTCTCCCGCCTCTCCGCCCCCCAGCTCGCGGGAAGGGAGGTCGCGGCAGCGGCCCGGGGGCACCGGCGACCGTGGCGACAGCGGCGACAGTGGCGGCGGCGGTGGCGGCGGCGGCTGCGGCGGCGGCGGAGGCTGCGGCGGCGACCGTGGCAGAAGCGGTGGCGGAGGCCTCCGTGGCGGAGGCGGAAGCAGAGGTGGAGGCTGAGTTGGAGGCCGAGGCCTCAGTAGAGGAGGCAGTGGCGGAGGCCACCCTGGGGGAGGCAGCGGCAGCCCTAGCGGGGGAGGAGGCGGAGGCCTCCCTGGCGGCAGCGGCAGTGGCCGTGGTGGAGGCCAGTGCGGCCGAAGCCGCCGCCGCGGCAGAGGCTGCGACGCCCCCCTTGGGGGAGGCGGAGGCGGATGCGGATGCGGATGCAGATGCGGAGGTGGCGGCGGCGGTAGCGGCGGCGGCGGCGGCCGCCGCGGATGCTGATGCGGAGACGGGCGGGGGCTCCGGGGGGAATCCGGACTTTCCTATGGCTTCGCTGTACGTGGGCGACCTGCACCCTGAGGTGACGGAGGCAATGCTGTACGAGAAGTTCAGCCCGGCCGGGCCCATCCTCTCCATCCGCATTTGCAGGGACAAGATCACCCGCCGCTCGTTGGGCTATGCGTATGTCAACTACCAGCAACCGGTGGACGCCAAGCGGGCCCTGGAGACCCTGAACTTTGATGTCATCAAGGGCAGGCCAGTGCGCATCATGTGGTCCCAGCGGGACCCCTCGCTCCGCAAGAGCGGGGTGGGCAACGTCTTCATCAAGAACCTGGGCAAAACCATCGACAACAAGGCGCTGTACAACATCTTCTCGGCGTTCGGCAACATCCTCTCCTGCAAAGTGGCCTGCGACGAAAAGGGGCCCAAGGGCTACGGGTTCGTGCACTTCCAGAAGCAGGAGTCCGCCGAGCGGGCCATCGATGCAATGAATGGCATGTTCCTGAACTACCGCAAAATTTTCGTTGGGAGATTCAAGTCGCATAAGGAACGAGAGGCCGAAAGGGGAGCCTGGGCCAGGCAGTCCACCAGTGCTGACGTCAAGGATTTCGAGGAAGACACCGACGAGGAGGCCACCTTGCGATGAAGACATCCCAGGAGCGAGCCAGCCAGCAGAGCCAAACCTTGGCTCCCACCCGGTTTACAACCCCACCCTTTGCCCCCCTAACCCACCAGCAGTGTATTGTATTGGGAGTGCAGGTCTCTCTCTCTCACAGCCGCCCCCCCACCACTTCCTTCCCTCCATCTCTCCCTCCCTCGGTCTGTCTCAGTCCCTCTCACTCTGTCTCTCTCTGACTTTCTCTCCCCTCCCCTCTCGTCCCTACCCCTCCTCTCCCCTCCCTTCTCCTCCCTTCCCCTCCCTTCCCCCAACACCCACCTTGGGTGTTGTGAATAATCTTGCTAATCTGTGCCACTTGACAGGTTAAAGGCTGTCTTCTCCTTGTGGTTTGGTTTAAAAAGCACTTTCTCTCTTTGTTTATTGCACAGGTGATACAATTTCATGGTAGAAACATCAGGAAGGAGAAGGAAATCAGATGAGGGAAACCCAAGGGAGTAATTGCTCCCCAATGACCCTACTACCCGGAGACAACCACTTTTACCGTTTCCGTGTGCTGTTTTCCAGGCTCTCTCCTCTCCTTCTCTCTCCCTCCCTTCCTCACCTCCACCCCACCTTCCCTTTTAACACACTGTTATAGAATGGTTCATGTATGTGGTGTTTCTTAATCTGCTTTTTCAAAAACTAAAACCAAACAAAAATCAACCCATTGAACTTCTTTCCATGTTATTCAACAGGCTTCAGAAACGTCATCTTCAGTGCCTGCAGAGTGTATCGATGGACCCTAACATTTCTGTAGTCATTCCTGCATTGTTGGACATTCAGGTGGTGCCTAGTTCTTTCCCTGTGTTTAAACCCAGCACTGTGTATACTCCAATGAGTGAATTCTCCCTTGTCAAGCCAAATCTTCGCTAGCATACCTGATGATCTTAATTGTGGACTTGCAGGATCCACATATGGACATTTTAAAGACTTGTCCTGTGTGTTGCCAAATGGCCCCTTCATAAGCATTGTACCGATTTGCATTCATGCCAGCCAGCTCAGCTAGTAAAAAGAGTATGCCCATTTCCCCTGCATAGTCTCCTGGTCACTGTAATTGATGTGTGTGTGTGTGTGTGTGTGTGTGTGTGTGTGTGTGTGTGTATGTGTGTGTGTGTGTCTTGGCCAGCTTGATGGGCTGCAAATGGTATTTCACTGTCCTTGGTTGTTTTGCTGAATTTAAATACTGTTTTTCACCTCCTTCCCCTGTGCCCACTTCCTGCCCTTTTCCCCATTCTCAGAAAAATAATTCAGCTTCATTGCAGGAAACAAATCACAAAGCGGACAAGTTAACAGAAGGAAATTAATGTCACCTGTAATCAATCCTAATGACCACCCACACCTCCCTGAATCATTTTCATCTGCACCTGTCTAATATTTTCTAAGAACTACCTGAAACATTTTTGGTTGTACCTCTCTAGTATTTTTCTGATTCATATGTCATGTATGTATATAATAATGTACATATTGTTTTTATACCTGCTTTTTCACACATAAATGTGTGTGTGTATATTTATACACACACATACTCTTGAACTTCATTTCATGTCATTAAAGATAATTTAAAAATATTTTCACTGGCTGTTAATATTTCATTGAATTGATGACTTAATAGGTGGATATATATGTGTACACTTCCTGCCCTTTTTCCCATTTTCAGAATAATAATTCAGCTTCATTGAAGGAAAAAATTACAAAGCAGACAACTTATCGATGTCTATATCTCTGTGTTTGTGTGTATATGTATTTTAGCTACTTCCTCATTGTTGAACACGTAGGTTGTTGCTCATTTTTCTTTATACAAACAGAGCTGTCAAGTGCATCATAGTGCACAAATCTAGCTGACTTTCCAGATCATTTTCTAAACAAATATTGCAGATAGGAAAATTTAAGTATCAAAGGATATGGGCAGTTTGGTGGCGAAGTGCATTAATAAATGGCCATCTATAAAGATAGTATCCGTTTACATTTGCAAGGTGCACCAATATTGTAAGGGGACCTGGATTACGTGTATAATTTTCTGTACTTGGTATTGCAATCGTCTCTGCATTTTCTCAGTATTTTATCAGGAGCTTTCTTGTTTTTATTTATTTTAAACATTTTATACAGTCTGTACATGATTATAATAGAAAATATTTGTAACTGTTAATATAGCAAAAGAATTATCACTCCTAATACCAGTACTTGACAAAATACACTTTTAGTAAATATCTACATACCTTTATATTTATAATAAAATATGCATTGTTTCATTGAAGTGTATTTTCACTATAATAGTTCTCTGGGATCATATTTCTAAATAATTAAATATTCTCCTTTAG
This sequence comes from Eschrichtius robustus, assembly GCF_028021215.1. Classification (NCBI taxonomy): domain Eukaryota; kingdom Metazoa; phylum Chordata; class Mammalia; order Artiodactyla; family Eschrichtiidae; genus Eschrichtius; species Eschrichtius robustus. Next base: position 64,575,733 of record NC_090845.1, on the reverse strand, counting down.
CTCTGTTGTTACATAATAAGCCATCACAGGGATGAGCTGTAATTTCTACAACAAAGCTTCTTTGGGCTATGTTTAAAATAGTTCTGAACTTTTACTTGTAAGATCAATTCTATGATGAACACCTGTGTACCTGAATGTCTTGGAATATTTTATTGTCTTCTATTCCTTACTATTGGAATTGTGGTTTGATATATATGGACATGTCAAATATTTTTCTTGGTCTTTTGCCACATGTTTCTCCCTTAAAGGCTATATCAACTGGTAGTGCACATACCCCTTAATTTGGCCAAAGTATTTTTTTTTTAAGTTTTGGGAAATTGAAATGGTTTGTACATTTTTTATCACGTCAGTTAAAAGTGCATTTAAAAATGAGATCAAATACATTAAAATATACATAAGAACCACTTCAGACATATTATTTTCTATATATTTACAAGCTTTCACGATCCACCCATAAGCATTATTTTTAACAATTATGGACATATTTTATCACATAATTTGCTTTTCAGTATATTGTGAAGATACCTAAGACATCTATGGCTCTTCAGTTTTTTCTACAATTCACCATCATTTTATAGGACTGGAAATTTTTCTGAAGTATAGTTGACTTGCAACATTATATTAGTTTCAGGTATATAGCATAGTACATAGTACGTAGTAACTTGATATTTTTATAGATTATGCACCATAGAAAGTTATAAAATATTGACTATATTTGCTGTGTTGTACATTACAACCTTGTAACTTATTTATTTTATACCTAGTAGTTTGCACCTCTCAATCCCCTTCACCTATTTTGCTCCTCCCCTACCCTGTTCCCTCTGGTAACCACTAGTTCGTCATCTGTATCTGTGAGGTTGTTTCTATGTTGTGATATTTATTCATTTGTGTTATTTTTTAGATTCACATATAAACAAAAACATATAGTATTTATCTTTGTCTGACATATCACTGAGGATAATACCCTCTAGGTCCATCTATGTTGTTGAAAATGGCAAATTTTCATTCTTTTTCATGGCCTAGTAATATTCCATCACATATATATATATATATATATATATATATATATATATATATATATATATATACACACACCACATCTTTAGCCAGTCATCTGTTGATGGACACGTAGGTTGCTACCATATCTTGGCTACTGTAGATATACTGTAAATAATGCTGCTATGAACATTGGGGTACACATATCTTTTTGAATTGTTTTCTTTGGATAAATGCCCAGGGGTACAATTGCTGGATCATATGGTAGTTCTGTCTCTAAATTTTTCAGGAAACTCCATACTGTTTTCCATTGTAGCTACACCAATTTATATTCCCACCAGCAGTGCATGAAGGTTCTCTTTTATCCATATCCTTGCCAACACTTGTTATTTCTTGTCTATTTGACTGTAGACATTCTGACAGGTGTGAGGTGATATCTCATTATGGTTTTGCATTTCCCTGATTATTTTTGAGATTTGTTTTGTGGCCTAGCTTGTGATCTATCCTGGAGAAAGTTCCATGTACAGAACTGGAATATTTTTAAAAGTGTCCTCATTTTGGATATTGAAGTAGTTCCTATGTTTTCCCCATTAAGTCCAACTCTATGGTGACTAATTTTACACTTGAATTGTTTTTCCTCCCCAGGAAAAGGCATTTGGTATTCCTTTGCTTAGCACAGGCTGTGAGTTAAGACTTAAAAATGAAGACAAGGTTCAGAAATGTTGATTTTAAAGGAAGAAACAGAATCGTATTTAAGGAATAATTTAGAATTAAGACATTTTTTGCACACTTTATAAAGGCAAGGAAAGAAAGCCCCTGCCTTGGTAGAAGAAATAAGCTTACTTATGCTATTTAATTATAACATACAGACTCTCCTTCTAGGTCAAGGTAGCTTTGAAAATTTGGCAAGGACTGAGGGACAAAGAAACCCTTGCTTTTAGGATTTATGCTTACAGGATATGGATTGCTGCTATTTGTTCATAAAAATGATATTTTAGAATTTTTTATATTTGCATATCCCATTATATAAGGGGTTCAGAAATACCCCCCCACCCAGTGCACTGGAATGGATATCTATTGATAGTCCATGTTCAGTACAAGGAGGGATCTGGCTTCTGCTTTGATCTAATCAATATAAAATCTCTCATTGTTGCTGAGAAAATAAGCTGAAAGCAATGAGGTGGGCAAGGGGCAGAGGAGAGAAGAGAGGAGAGGGGAAAAAGAGAGAGGGAGAGAGAGCTAAATAACTACCAGGGAAAACCATTGCCAGAGTGGTAATGTAGTAATGTATGGAAAAATTCACTTAACAACTATCACTGTAGGAATCCAACTAACTATAAATATAGTGAAGATTCTCTTAAGATATGTAATAAGAACAATTTCAGGTTAAATGGAAAAAATGTTATATTATTACAAGAAATATTATCCCTGTAATTAAGAACAGAGTGTATAAAATACCATGGTATAAACAGAATTAAAATATAAACTAAGATTTTTTAAGCACCCACATGTAGAACAATTACATATATTATGTTCTTAAATTCTTGCAGAAGTAGGTATTATTTTCTATCAATCCTCACATAAGTTAAGCACGAAATCTTGTTGGTTTTACCTCCATAATATCATGAGAATGTCCCCCCTTCTCTCCATTCCCACTTCTATGTTTCTAGTTCAGGCCTCCATCATCTCTCACTCAGAATATTACAGTATGTTCTAACTGAATTCTGTCCATGGTCTTGATCACTCCTAATTCATTCTGTACACTGAAACTAGAAAAAGCATCTAAAACTTTGTATCTTTTCATGAAATAACAATGCTTAAAAATTTTCAGTGTAATTTTTTTACCTTCAGTATGGAGAAGACAGTTTATGGCATGGAATCCAGGACCTTTCCTTATTGAGCACTTGATTACCTTTCCAGCCTTATTTCCAATCCTATAGTCCATTCCAGACCCACAGTTCCACATGCCATTGTTGCCAAGTCACCTACAGTTCTTGCAAAGCCCTAAGCTCTTTCTCCTCTGAACCTTTGCCTATTTGCAGCTACAGTTTGCCTAGATAATTCCTACTTATCATTCTGAACAAAACTTAGATTTCTCCTCCTCTAGGAAGTCTTCATGATGACTCCCAGTTTGGATTTGTTATTTACTAGAGTCATAATTCTATCCCGTTCAATTACTTGAAACACATCAGTATTACAATGGTCTTGTACTATGAGTCACTGAAGTCATGAACATAACTGAATGATTAGGAATGAGGAGGACACTGAGGACCCAAAGATGTATTAAAAGTACACACAAAGACAATTTTCCAGATGAAGGCTATCTCTGCTCGCATTAGCTTTTTACAACAGCTTTTAAAAATATAATTTGAATACCATAAGTTCATCTATTTAAAGTATACAATTAAATGTTTTTAGTATATTCACAGAGTTGTGCAATCATCTCCTCAATTTTAGAATATTTCATCACCCCATAAATGAACTGTATATCCATTAGAAGTCACTCTTCATTTCTCCCCCACCCACTCAGCCCTATGCAACTACTAATATATTTTTGATCTCTATAGGTCTGCCAGTGATGAACATCTATATGAAGGGGCTTATACAATATGTGGTCTTTTGTTACTGGCTTTTTAAACTTTGCATATTTTCAAGATCCATCTATGCTGTAGCATGCACCAATAATTCATTACTTTTTTTAGGTTTTCATATCATTTGTTTTCTTTTATTGAGATATAGTTAATGTACCATATTATATAAGTTTCAGGTGTACAGCATAGTAGTTCACAATTTTTTAAAGTTATATTCCATTTATAGTTATTTTAAAATATTGGCTATATTCTCTGTGTTGTATAATATATCTTTTTAGCTTATTTATTTTGTACATAGTAGTTTGTACCTCTTAATCCTTTACCCATATCTTGCCCCTCTCCCTTCTCTCTCCCCCCTGGTAACCACTAGTTGATCTATATCTGTGAGTCTGTTTCTTTTTTGTTATATTCACGTTTGTTTTAGTTTTACATTCAACATATAAGTGATAGCATACAGTATTTGTTTATCTCTGTCTGACTTATTTCACTTAGCATAATACCCTCCAAGTCTATTCATGTTGTTGCAAAGAGCAAAAATATATTCTTTTTATGGCTGAGTGGTATTCCATTGTGTATATCACATCTTTCTTTGCCTGTTCACCTGTTGATGGACACTTATGTTGCTATTGTTTGGTGGAGTGTTCTCCAGGAGTCTGTTAGATCTAGTTGGTTTATAATGTTCAAGTTTTCTATTTTAATATTAATCTCTGCCGGGTAGTTCTATCCATTATTGAAAATGATTCATTGAAGACTCCCACTGTTATTGTTAAATTGTGTATTTCTCTATTTCTGTTACTTTTTCCTTCATTTACTTTAGGGCTCTGTCATTAGTTACATATATGTTTATAATTTTTATTTTTTTCCTGAGGGATTAAAACTTTTATCATTTAACAAACATCATCACTACCTTAGCATCCCTCTTTATCGATAGCAACTTTTTAAATTTAAAGTCTATTTTGTACAATATTAGTGTAGCCACTTCACCCCTCTTATGCTTTCTTTAAACCTATTTGGATCCTTGAACCTAAAGTGTTAGTCCAGTAGAGAATGTATCTAGCTTTTTCATCCAGTCTGACAGTCTCTGCCTTTTGATTGGATTGTTCAATCCATTCATGTTTAATATTATTATTGATAGAGGTGGATTCACATCTGCCATTTTACTTTTTTTCAATGTATTTCATGTCTTTTTTTTGTTCCTTTATCCATCCTTTACTGCTGTCTTTTGTATTATGTGAGTATTTTCTAGTGTAACATTTTAATTCACTTAATGAATTTTTTTTGCTGTATTTTTTAGTAATTTTCTTATTGTTTGCTCTGGGGCTTACCATATATATCTTATCAGAAAGGTCTTCAGATTTATGCTAACAATTCCTATGAGATATAGAAATGTTACTCCCATGTAACTTTATTCCCTTTTCCTCCTTTGGTGCTATTATTCCTATACATATTACATCCATTTATGTTAAAAACCCAATATTACATCATTATAATTATTAGCTTATATAGTTCTATGTCTTTTGAAGAACGTGAGAGAAGAAAAGAGAACAAGTATAAATTTATTGAGTTTATTATATTGACTTTCTTTTTTAGCATTTTGGGTTCTCTTTCTTTCTGTCTGTGGATTTAAGTTACCATCTGGTGTCACTTCCAATACAGCTATACTTTCAGCTATACAGCTATACTGCCTTTTTTGTGCTGCTACTGTCAACTATATTACATTTCTATGTTATAGAACCTACAATACAATTATATCCACGTTGTTCTATAAAAATTTACTTTTTAAATCAATTAAGAGAAAAAAGGAGGTAAAATATACATTTATACTACATTTTATAATTAAATAATTACCTTTACTTGTGTTCTCGTTTTTTCATATGTATTTGAATTGCTGTCTGGTGTCACTTCCTTTCAGCTTGAAAAACTTCATTATTCCTTGCATGGATTGTATGTTAGTAATAAATTCTGTTTTTGTTTACTTTGGAAGGTCTTTGTTTCACCTACATTTTTCCAATTTTATTGAGAAATAATTGACATGAATCACTGTATAAGTTTAAGGCATATAGCATGAGAATTTGATTTACATATATTGTGAAGTGATTACTAAAATTGGTTCAGCTAACATCCATCTTCTCATATAGATACAATATAAAAAAAGAAAGAAGAAAGAGAAAATAAAGTTTTTTTCACCTTGTGATCAGAACTGATAGGACTTATTCTTTTAACAACTTTCCTATATATCATACGTCAGTGTTAGCTATAGTCATCATGTTGTATATTACATAACTAGTATTTATTTATCGTATAACTGGAAGTTTGTATCTTTTGACCAAGTTCCTCCAATCTCCCCTATCGCTCCCCACTCCTCTGGTAACCACAGTCTGATTTCTTTTCCTTTGAGTTTTGTTTTGTTTTCTTTTGTTTTGTTTTAGATTCCACATATAAGTAAGATCATATCGTATTTGTCTTTCTCTTAGCATAATGCCTTCAAGGTCCACCAATGTCGTCACAAATGGTAAGATTTCCTCATTTTTATGGATGAATTATGTTCCATTGTATATATATATACACCAAAATTTCTTTATCCATTCATCCATCGATTGACATTTAGGTTGCTTTCATGTCTTCACTATTGTAAATAATGCTGCTCTGAACATGAAACTGAGAATATCTTTTCGAGTTAGTGATTTTGTTTCCTTTGAACATATTCCCAGAAGTGGAACTGCAGTATTATATGGTAATTCTATTTTTAATTTTTAAAGTATCCTCCATATTGTTTGCCATAGTGGTTGTACCAATTTACAATCACACCAACAGTGCAAAGTGTTCTCTTTTCTCCACATCTATGCCAGCATTTGTTATCTCTTGTCTTTGTAATGATGGCCATTCTAACAGATGTGAGGTGATATCTCATTGTGGTTTTGATTTGCATTTCCCTAATGACTAGTGATGTTGAGCATATTTTCATCCACTTGTTGGCCATTTCTATGTCTTGTTTGGAAAAATGTCTATTAAGGTCTTCTGCCCATTTTTAAATTAGACAATTATTTTTGCTATAGAGTTTGTATGAGTTCTTTGTGTATTTTGGACATTGACTTCTTTTCAGATATATGGTTTGCATTTTTTTCCCCATTTTGTAAGATGTCTTTGCACTTTGTTGATTATTTCTTTTGTTGTACAGAAGCTTTCTAGTTTGATGTAGTCCCACTTCTTTTTTTTAATTGTGTTGCTTGTGGTTTGGGTATCATATCCAAAAACTCATTACTAAGACCCATGTCAAGGAGCTTTTTTCCTATGTTTCCTTCCAGGAGTTTCATGTTTTCAGTTCTTACATTTGAGTCTTTAAACAATTTTGAGTTAATTTTTGTAAGTGATGTAAGTTATGGGTCTGGTTTTATTTTTTTGCATGTGAATATCCAATTATCCCAGCACCATTGATTGAAAAGACTGTCTTTCTCCATTGAGTATTCTTGGTTCCTTTGTCAAATTATTAGTTGACCATATATTTTTGGGTTTATTTCTGGACTCTCAAATCTGTTCCATTGGTGTATGTGTCTGTTTTTATGCCAGTTTTGAAGTGTGATGCCTCTTGCTTTGTTCTTATTTCTCAAGATTTTTTTTGGTTATTCAGGGTCTTTTGCAGTTCCATACAAATTTCAGTTGTGCTTTTTCCTACGTCTGTAAAAAATACCTTTGGAATCTTGATAAGAATTGCATTGAATCTATGGCTGGCTTTTGGTAGTATTGACATTTTAACAATATTAATTCTTCCAATCCATGAACATGGAATTCCTTTCCATTTATTTGTGTCTTCTTCAATTTCTTTCAGTGTCTTGGAGTTTTCAGAGTAGAGATCTTTCACCTCCTTAGTTAAATTTATTCCTAAGTATTTTATTGTTTGATGCTATTGTAAATGGGATCAAGTTCTTTATTTTAAAAAAAAAATTGTTCTTAGAGTAAATAAATTCTACTGATTTTTGTAGGTTAATTTTGTATCTTGCAACTTTTCTTTTGGCTGAGTATTTAGGATTTTCTATATATATAAGCATGTTATCTGCAAATACAGACAATTTTACTTCTTTATTTCCCATTCTGATACACTTATGTTTTTCTTGCTTGATTGCTCTAGCTAAGATTTCCAGTACTATGTTGAATAGGAGTGGTGAGAGTGGGCACACTTGTCTTGCTCCTGATCTTAGAGGAACAGTTTCCAACCTTTCACCATTGAGTATATAGTGTTAGCTGTGGGCTTCTCATAAATAGCCTTTATTATGTTGAGATATATTCCTCCTATGCTTAATTTTCAAGAGTTTTTATCATGAATGGATGTTGAATTTTGTCAAATGCTTTTTGTCTATTGAGATGATTATATGATTCTTTTCTTTCATTCTATTAATGTGATGTATCACATTGATTGATTTATATATGTTCAACCATTCTTTTCTTTTTTTTATTTAGTCAGCAATTTCCTTTATTTCTCATCTTCATTACAACAAAATGTATTAACATTGAGTGACAACAACCATTCTTGCATCCCAGGGATAAATCCCACTTGATCATGGTGAGTGATCCTCTTAATGTACTGCTAAATTTGGTTTACTAGTATTTTATTGAGGCATTTTGCATCTATATTCATCAGGGATATTGGCCTGTAGTTTTTTTCTAGTAGTGTCTTTTTCTGATTTTGGTAGCAGAATAATGCTGGCCTCATAAAATTATTTTGGGAGTGTTCCCTCTTTCTCAATTTTTGAAAGAGTTTGAGAAGAATTGTTGTTAAATCTTCTTTAAATGTTTTGCAAAATTCACCAGTGAAGTCATCTGGTCCTGAGCTTCTGGTTCTTCATTGGAAGATTTTTGATTACTGATTCAATCTCTGTACTAGTAATTCATCTATTCAGGTTTTCTATTTCTTTCTGATTCACTCTTGGTACGTTGTGTGCTTTTAAGAATTTTTCCATTTTCTTCTAGGTTGTCTAGTTCCTTGTTGTATAGTTGTTCATACTAGAGTTTTTGAAAGACAGTTTTTTCTGGATATCTGATTATTGGTTTACTAAGTTTTCTTTTTTTTCTTTCAGCACTTTGAATATATCATCCCACTGTCTTCTGACTTTCATTGTTTCTAATAAGTCAGGTCTCATCTTGTTAGGTTTCCCTTGTAGGTAACAAGTAATTTTTCTTTTCCTGATTCCAGTATTTTTTCTTTGTTTTTCTCTTTTCAATATTTTAAATATGTTGTGCCTAAGTGGAGATCTGGAATGGTCAGTATTATGTGTCAAGTTTGCTAGGTGACAGTAACAAGTTATTTAATCAATAGTAATCTAGGTGTTGCCATGAAGATATTTTGTCATTGTGATTAAGGTCAATATCAGTTGATTTTAAGTAAGGGAAAGTATCCTAGATGGTCTGAGTTGACGTGATTCAATGAGTTGAAAGGCCTTAAGAGCAGAGCTGAAAGTTCCCTGAAGAAGAAATTCCATCTGTGGGTAGCATCTTTACCTTATACCTGAGATGTCCAGTTTGCCTTTCTAATGGCATGCTCTGTGGATTTTGGACTTGCCTAGCCAACTCTACAGTCGTGTAAGCCAATTATTTACAATACATTTATTAATATATCTCTTATTGCTTCTGTTTTTCTGGTTATTGCTGGCTGATATATATTTTACTACTGAAGTAGTTCTAGAGGAACAGAATGTTAAAGATATGTTTTCTGAATTGGTTCTGGATTTTCTGGAATTGATTCTCTAATCTGATTAGATTCAAAGTTATTAATGACTCTCCTTCCAGTAAAGAGGCTACTTGTAACCCATGGCATGATGTGGCCATAGAGATATGCAAAATATTGCCACTAGATACTCTGAATAAAATACCTATAGACTGTGATGTCTGAGTAACCACATATTTATTACTTTAAAACATTGCCAAACCAAGAAATATAATGGGGCTGACTTTTTGCTCCTAACTGTACTGGAGAAAGTGGGGAAATAAAAGGATGAACAAGGGCTTCAAATTCCCTGCTCAAACTTTGCATAAATGGCCTAAAAGATTTTGTATATACCCTGTCAGAAACCCTTATCCCCTGTATCCACAGTCAAGATTTAACCAAACCCAGAGTCTCATTCTGGGAGTGACTGAATTACAATATAAATTGAAATCACAACTTCTCATGGTGTCTTCTGTTAAGATGATGCATTGATTAGGAAGGAAATGGAACAGGAATGTATGGGTACTTCTTGGTGATATTGGAGACATTAAATTCTACGGGTTCTTTTGTGCCAGTAGAAACCGCCATTTCACCTTTGCTTAAGGATGTTGGCTTTCTTTTACCTGAAAAACTTGTAATGGTTTCTTCTAAGGTAGTTACTTAGCAAAGTACAGATTATTCTCCTCAGTACCTATACCTGCCACTCCTCTTTATTTTGAGACCTATAACTAGTTTCAAGTCCCAGCAGGCTCCAAAGAGTGAGATACGAAGTGTGACCTATAAGGACCTGCACTACATACCAAAAGAACTACATGATTTTTCCAGTTATTACAGACAGAAATCCAAGGAATAAGATTTGAAATGGATTTTAATGTTGTGGGATTATAGTGGAAGGAATATAAAGTTATATAAGGAAACATTTATTGATATGGCCCTTTAAGTAAAACACTGAATTAAGTGTTTCACTTAAGAGACTAGAAAAGTCTCTAGTAGCATGTTTGGTTGGTAGGATAAACCATGGTCCCAAATGTGCCTATATTAAATAAACTTGAAATGCCAGAACTGCCTTGGAATATTATAGAGAAAGGTATCAAAGGGCTTAGGAAGATTGGAATGTTAGAGTGGATTGATTATGTAAGACCTGCTCACTCACCCTTGGTGAGTCCAGATGGAGGACTGATAAATAAATTTGCCAGGGGAATTCCAGTATCCTTGAAAAGCTCTGTGGTGACTCTTCTCTCCAGGTCAGAAATTGCAGCTTGAACAGTTATGATTGAACTGGAATCCTTAAATGCAATGAGGATAAATGAGATATCAGGATAGCAGGTCCATGTGGTAGCACTTAGTTGCTAAATACAAGGTAGGTATGGTTAGTGTAAAGGACACTGGAGCCAAAACAGTAATCAGAATATCATGACGCACAAAGACCTATGGCACTGACTAGTTGATGATGGTGTCCACAGAAGAGAAACAGATGAGCATACTTCTAAATTCTTACTTGATTTGCATAAATGGAAGATCTCTAGGTCAAGTTAACAGAAGTCTAAAGTGAATCACAAAAATGAGAGTCAAAACTCCTCAATCAATTTCCAGACAAATCGGTTTACAGATTCAGAATCCCTTGAATTAAGGGGAAGCCATGCCCCTTAAGGAAGGACCCAGCTACTTTGCCAAAATTTTATACTGTTAATCTTTCTCCAAGCCTTCCCCCAAAAGACCTATAGCTTTTTACCATGGTGGCTATACATTGGGGAAAAATAATTTGATTTTCTGATTATTACGGTACATTGACATTTCAAGATACCCAAAATGTCACTGTTCCACCAGTCAGAATAGGGGCTTATGGAGGTAAGGTGATCAATGGAGCTTTAAGCTCAGATACTTTTCACAGTGGACCTAGTGGGCATAAAAAACTATCTTGGAGTTATTTCTCCAGTTCTGGAATGCATAAGTAGAATAGACATACTCAGGAACTGGTAGAATCTCCACATTGGTCCCCCTACCTGCAGAATGAGGACTTTCATGGTAAGGATAGGCCAAATTCAAGCCACTACCTAGGAAAATAGTAAACTGAAAATCGACATCACATTCCTGGAAGGATTTTAGAGAATAATACACCATCAAGGATTTGAAAAATGTAGGAACAGTGATTTCCATCATATCCCCATTCAATTTGACTATTTGGCCTGTGCAGAAAACATAGGGATCTTAGTGAATGACAGTGGATTAACATAAACTTAACTAGGTGGTGACTCCAATTGAAGCTGCTGTTTCAGATGTGGTTTCATTGTTTGAGTAAATTGACACATCCCCTGGTAATTGGTCTAGAGCTAATAATATGGCAAATGATTTTTTCTCAATAGCTGCTAGTAAAGACTACCAGAAGAAGTTTGCTTTCACCTGACAAGGCCAGCAATACACCTTAATTGTTCTACTTCAGGATATATCAACTCTTTAGCCTTATGTCATAGTTTAGTCTGCATGGACTTTGATAGCCTTTCTCTTTTAGAAGATATCACACTGGTCCATTGCATTGATGATATTATGTTGATTGGACCTAATGAGCAAGAAGTAGGAGCTACTATAGACTTATTGGTAAGACTTTTGCATGTTAGAGAGTGTAAAATAAATACAGCAAAAACTCAGGAGCCTTCCATCTCAGCAAAGTTTCTAGGTGTCCAGTGGTGTGGGGCATATTGAGATATCCCTTGTAAGTTAAAGGATAAGTTACATCTAACACCTCCTATTTTAAAAACAGAGGAATAATGCCTACTTGGACTCTACATTTCAGAGGACACATATTCCTCATTTGGGTGTGCTACTCTTGCCTTTTTACTGAGTGACCTATAAAGCTGCTAGTTTTCAGTGAGACCCAGAAAAGGAGAAGGCTCTGCAGCAGGACCAAGCTGCCATGATTACTCTGCCACTTGAGCTAAATGATCCAACAGATCTCATGGTGCTTGAAGTATCAGTGGTAGATAGGGATGTTGTTTGGAACCTTTGGCAGGCCCCTAAAAGTTATTCATATCACATACTGTTAAGATGTTGGAGCAAAGCTCTGCCATCTTCTACAGATAACAACTCTCAGTTTGAGAAAGAACTTTTAGCTTTCTGCTGGATCTTATTAGAGATTGAACAATTCATTATAAGCCATTAAGTTACCATATCACCTGAGCTTTCCATTGTGACTTGGTGTTGTCTGATCCACCAAGCCATAAAGTTGAGTGTGCACAGCAGTACTTCATCATCAAATGGAAGTGGTGTATATGAGATCAGAATTGAGAAGTCCTTGAAAGCACAAGTAAGTCATATGAAGATGTAGCTCAAATGTCCATTGCCTTCATTCATTCTACATTACTTTCTTTCTCTCAGCTCACATCTATGGCCTCGTGAGTAGTTCCTTGTGATCAACTGACTGAAGAAGATAAATCTCAAGCCTGTATTACAAATGGCTCTATATGTTATGCAGACACCATCTAAAAGTGGAGAGCTGCAGAACTACAGTCCATATCTGGGATATCCTTGAAGAAAAGTGGTGAAGAGAAATTCTTTCAGTAGAAAAAAACTTCAAGCCATGTGCCTACTTGTTTATTTTGCTTCAAAGAAGAAAAGGTTAAAGATCCGAGTCTATACCTATTCATGGGCTATGGCAAATGGTATGGCTGGATGGTCAAGTGTCAGAAGGAACACAATGAGAAAATTGGTGACAAGGAAGTCTAGGGGAAAAGTATGTGGCTAGACTTCATGAAATGGGCAAAAACTCTGAAAATATTTGTGTCCCATGTGAATGCTCACCAAAGGATGACCTCCACAAAGAAGGATTTTAATAATCAAGTGGATAGGAAGACCCATTCTGTGGATACCAGTCAGTTTTTCTCCAGCCACCCTTATCATTTCCTGATGGATTCATGAACAAAATGTCCATGCTGGCAGGGATGGAGGTTATGCATGGGCTCAGCAGCATGGACTTCCACTCACCAAGGTTGAACACCAGACTAGATCAAGTGGAAGAAAGTTAATTCAAAGACAGGGCAGTGGAAGAAAGTGAATTCAAAGACAGGGCAGTGGAATTCATCCAATCAGAGGAACAAAAAGAAAAAATAATGAAAAATAATAGTGAAGATAGCTTAAGGGACTTATGGAAAGCTATCAAGAGGACCAATATATACATTATAGGGATCCCAGAAGGGAAAGAGAAGGATAAAGGGGCAGAAAGATTATTCAAAGAAATAATGGCTGAAAACTTCCCTATCATTGGGAAAGAAACAGACATCCACATCCAGAAATTCCAGAGATTTCAAATAAGATAAATCCAAAGAGACACACACCAAGACAAAAAGTTAAAGACAAGGATAATATCTTAAAATCAGCAAGAGAAAAACAACTTGTGTGAAAGGGAACCCCCATAAGACTATCATTAAATTTTTCATCATGCATAACACTCACAGATTTATATCTTAAAAATCATAAACAAGACCCTTCAACATGCTACCTACAAGAGACTCAGGTCAAAGATAAAGACACACATAGACTGAAAGTGAGGGTATGGAAAAAGATATTTCATGAAAACAAAAATGATAAAAAAGCAGGAGTTACAATACTCATATAAGAAAAAAATAGACTTTAAAACAAAGTCTATAACAAAAGACAAAGAAGGGCATTATATAAGATAAAGGGATCAATACAAGAAGAGGATATGACACTCATTAACATATAAGTACCCAATATAAGAGTACCTAAATATACAAAACAAATATTAACAGACATAAAGGAATAAATTGACAATAATACAAAAATAGTAGAAGACTTTAACACAATGAGTAGACCATCCAGACAGAAAATCAATAAGGCAACAGAGATCTTAAAAGACACAATAGAATAGTTGAACTTAATTGACATCTACAGGGCACTATATCCGAAAAACCAGAATACACATTCTTTTCCAGCACATATGGAACATTCCCTAGGATAGACCACACACTAAGTCACAAAACAAGCCTGAACAACTATAAGAGGATAGAAATTATTTAAAGCACCTTTTCTGACCACAACAGTATGAAACTAGAAATCAACCACAAAAAGAAAAATGGGAAAAGCACAAACACATGGAGACAAAACAACATGCTACTAGAAAAACCAATGGGTCAATGATGAAATCAAAGAGGAAATCAGAAAATACCTTGATACAAATGAAAATGGAAACACAGATTTCCAAAAGCTATGGGATGCAGTAAAACCAGTTCTAAGAAGGAAGTTTATAACAATACAGGCCTTGCTCAAGCAACAAGAAAACTCTCAAATAAACAACCTAACCTACCACCTAAAACAAATGGAAAAAGAACAAACAAAGCCCAAAGTCAGCAGAAGGAAGGAAATAATAATCAGAGAGAAAATAAATAAAAGAGATTGAAAAAACAATAGAAAAGATCAATGAAACCAAGAGCTGTTTTTTTTGAAAAGATAAACAAAATTGATAAAGCTTAAGTCATGCTCACCAAGAATAAAAGAGAGAGAACACAAACAAAATAAAAAATAAAAGGGGAGCAAAGCTTCTTCACCTGGGCAGCAGGAGTGCTTTCCTGCAATGGCCAGTTGTATCCAGTTTATAGTCTTTTCAACTCAAAGAACCAACATCGTCTTGCACCTCAGAGATGCCACAAGAGCCAAGAGCACCCCTTCCTCACAGAGAGGACCTTCAAGATGGTGGAGGAGTAAGACATGGAGATCACCTTCCTCCCAACAAATACATCAAAAATACATCTACATGTGGAACAGCTCCTACAGAACACCTACTGAATGCTGGCAGAAGACCTCAGACTCCCAAAAAGGCAAGAAAATCCCCATGTACCAGGGTAGGGCAAAAAAAAAAAAAAGAGACAAAGGAATTGGGACAGAACCTGTACCTCTGAGAGGGAGCTGTGAAGGAGGAAAAGTTTCCAAACACTAGAAAGCTCCCTCACTGGGGGTGGGGAGGGGAGCTTCGGAGCCTCAGAGGAGAGTGCAGTAACAGGTGTGTGGAGGGAAAAGCAGAGAGATTCCTGCACAGAGGATAGGTGCTGACCAGCACTCACCAGCCTGAGACATTTGTCTGCTCACCGGCCAGGTCAGGTTGGGGCTGGGAGCTGAGGCTGGGGCTTTGGAGGTCAGATCCCATGGAGAGGACTGGGGTTGGTTGCGTGAAGACAGGCTGAAGGGGGTTAGTGTGACACAGCTGGCCGGGAGGAAGTAAGGGAAAAAGTCTGGACCTGAAGGAGAGGTAAGAGACCATTGTTTCCACAGATGCACAGATGCAGGGTACACCTGCATCTGAGGAAAGGGCGTGAGGAAAGGGCCTCCTTGCTCCGTGTGCCCACATACAGCAGAGCACTGCTTAAGTGAGCTCAAGAGATGGGCAGAGCACTGCCTAAGTGAGCTCAAGAGATGGACATGAGCCACGGCTAACTTCCTGAACCCCAGAGGCAGACACAGACTGCTACCACTGCCACCAAAGGTCCTGTGTGCAAGTGCAGGTCACTACCCACCTCCTCCCAGGAGCCTGTGAAGCATGCCACTTCCAGGGTCCCATGACCCAGGGCCAACTTTCCCGGGAGAACACATGGCATGCCTCAGGCTGTTGCAATGTCACATTGCCCTCTGTCACCACAAGCACTCCCCACATCCTCTGCCACTGCAGGCTCACACCGCATTCCAATTATAACTACTGTACCCCTCCATCTCCCCAGTCTGAGTGAGCAAGAAAGCCCTAATCAGCTGCTGTCTTAAACCCCTCTTGTCTGGGCAGGGAACAGATGCCTGAGGGCAGCCTACATGCAGAGGAGGGGCCAAAACCAAAGCTGAACCCCAGGAGTTGTGTGAACAAAGAAGAGGAAGGGAAATCTCTCCATGCAGCCTCAGGAGCACTGGATTAAATCCCTGCAACTGGCTTGGAAAACCCTGCATCTGTGGAATACCTGAATAGACAATGAGGGTTCCCAAAATTGAAGCTGTGGACTTTGGGGGTAACTGTGGACTTGGGGTTTGCTTTCTGTGTTTGATTTGTTTTTGATTTTAGGTTTATCTTAGTTTAGTTTTTAGTGTTTGTTTTCATTTGTGGTGGTTTATTGGTTTGGTTGCTCTCCTCCTTTTTTTTGTGAGTGTGTGTGCATGTTTATTTGTGTGATTTTGTCTGTTTAGTTTTGCTTTTACCATTTGTCTTGGGGCTCTGTCTGTTCATTTGTTTTTTTATTTTTCCCCGCCATGCAGCTGGCAGGGTCTTGGTGTTCTGGCCGGATGTAGGGCCAGAGCATCTGAGGTGGGAGAGCCAAGTTCAGGATGTAAGACCACCAGAGACCTCTCAGCCCCATATAATATTAATTGGCTAGTGCTCTCCCAGAGATCTCTAACAACACTAAGACCCAGCTCCACCCAACGGCCAGCAAGCTCCAGTGCTGGACACCCCATGCCAGGCAACCAGCAAGACAGGAACACAACCACACCCATTAGCAGACAGGCTGCATAAACTCATACTAAGTTAACAGACACCCCAAAACACACCACCGGATGTGGCCCTGCCCACCAGCAGGACAAGATCCAGCCCCACCGACCAGACCACAGGCACCAGTCTCCCGCACCAGGAAGCTTACAGAAGCCACTTCACCAATGGGGGAGGACAACAGAAGTAAGAGGAACTACAAACTTGCAGTGTGAAAAGGAGACCCCAAACAGAGTAAGTTAAACAAAATGAGAAGACAGAGAAATATGCAGCAGATGAAGGAGCAATGTAAAAACCCACCAGACCAAACAAATGAAGAGGAAATAGGCAGTCTACCTGAAAAAGAATTCAGAGTAATGCTAGTAAAGATGATCCAAAATCTCCAAAATAGAATGTAGAAAATACAAGAAACATTTAACAAGGACCTAGAAGAACTAAAGAGCAAACAAACAATGATGAAAAACACAGTAAATGAAATTAAAAAATTCTCTAGAAAGAATCAATAGCAGCATAACTGAGGCAGAAGAATGGATAAGTGACCTGGAAGATAGAATACTGGAAATAATTGCCATAGAGCAGAATAAAGAAAAAAGAATGAAAAAATTGAGGACAGTCTCAGAGACTTCTGCGCCAACATTAAATGCACCAACATTAGAATTACAGGGGTCCCAGAAGAAGAAGAGAAAAAGAAAGGGTCTGAGAAAATATTTGAAGAGATTATAATCGAAAACTTCCCTAACACAGGAAAGGAAATAGTCAATCAAGTCCAGGAAGCACAGAGAGTCCCATCCAGGATAAACCCAAGGAAAAACATGCCAAGACACATGTTAAACCAACTGTCAAAAATAAAATGAAAGGAAAAATAATTAAAAGCAGCAAGGGAAAAGCAACAAATAACATACAAGGGAATCCCCAAAAGGTTAACAGCTTATCTTACAGCAGAAACTCTGAAAAACAGAAGGGAGTTGCAGGACATATTTAAAGTGATGAAAGGGAAAAAACTACAACCAAGATTACTCTACCCAGCAAGGATCTCATTCATATTCAACAGAGAAATTAAAATCTATACAGACAAGCAAAAGTTAAGAGAAGTCAGCACCACCAAACCAGCTTTACAACAAATGCTAAAGTAACTTCTCTGGGAGGGAAACACAAGAGAAGGAAAAGACCTACAAAAACAAACACAAAACAACTAAGAAAATGGTAATGGGAACATACATATTGATAATTTCCTTAAATGTAAATGGATTAAATTCTCCAACCAAAAGACACAGACTGGCTGAATGGATACAAAAACAAGGCCTGTATATATGCTGTCTACAAGAGACCCACTTCAGACCTAGATATATATACAGACTGAAAGTGAGGGAATAGAAAAACATATTCCATGAAAATGGAAATCAAAAGAAAGCTGGAGTAGCAAGACTCTTATCAGACAAAATAGACTTTAAAATAAAAACTATTACAAGAGACAAGGACATTACATAATGATCAAGGGATCAAACCAAGAAGAAGATATAACACTTGTAGAGATTAATACATCCAACATAAGAGCACCTCAATACATAAGGCAAATGCTAACAGCCATAAGGAGGAAATCGACAGCAACACAATAATAGTACGGGACTTTAACACCCCACTTACACCAATAGACAGATCATCCAGACAGAAAATAAATAAGAAAGCACAAGCTTTAAATGACACATCAGACGAGATAGACTTAAATAATATTGAAAAGGCATTCCATCCAAAAACAGCAGAATACACTTTCTTCTCAAGTGCACATGAAATATTCTCCAAGATAGATCATATCTTGGGTCACAAATCAAGCCTTGGTAAATTTAAGAAAATTGAAATCGTATCAAGTATCACCACTATTAATTGACATATTCATGGAAGTTTCAGCCACAACAATCAGAGAAGAAAAAGAAATAACAGAAATACAAATTGGAAAAGAAGAAGTAAAACTGTCACTGTTTGCAGATGACATGGCACTATACATAGAGAATCCTAAAGATGCCACCAGAAAACTACTAGAGCTAATCAATGAATGTGGTAAAGTTGCAGGATACAAAATTAATGCACAGAAATCTCTTGTATTCCTATACACTAACAACAAAAAATTAGAAAGAGAAATTAAGGAAACACTCCCATTTACCATTGCAATATAAAGAATAAAATACCTAGGAATAAACCTACCTAAGAACGCAAAAGACCTGTATGCAGAAAATTATAAGACACTGATGAAAGAAATCAAAGATGATACAAACAGAAGGAGAGATGTACCATGTTTTTGGATTGGAAGAACTAATATTGCCAAAATGTCTGTACTATGCAAAGCAATCTACAGGTTCATTGCAATCCTTATGAAACTACCAATGGCATTTTCCACAGAACTAGAACAAAAAATTTTACAATTTGTATGGAAACACAAAAGACCACGAATAGCCAAAGCAATCTTGAGAAAGAAAAACGGAGCTCAAGGAATCAAGCACGCTGATGTCAGACTATACTACAAAGCTATGGCAATCAAGACAGTATGGTGCTGGCACAAAAACAGAAACATAGATCAATGGAACAGGATAGAAAGCCCAGAGATAAACCCAGGCACATATGTTCACCTTATCTTTGACAAAGGAGGCAAGAGTATACAATGGAGAAAACACAGTCCCTTCAGTAAGTGGTGCTGGGAAAACTGGACAGCTACATGTAAAAGAATGAAATTAGAACACTTCCTAACACCATACACAAAAATAAACTCTCAATGGATTAAAGACCTATATGTAAGGCCAGACACTATCAAACTCTTAGGGGAAAACATAGGCAGAACACTCTATGAACTAAATCACAGCAAGATCCTTTTTGATCCACCTCCTAGAGAAATGGAAATAAAAACAAAAATAAACAAATGGGACCTAATGAAACTTAAAAGCTTTTCCACAGCAAAGGAAACTATAAACAAGACTAAAAGACAACCTTAAGAATAGGAGAAAATATTTGCAAATGAAGAAACTGAGAAAGGATTTCTCTCCAAAATATACAAGCAGCTCATGCAGCTTAATACCAAAATAACAAACAACTCAATCTAAAAACGGGCAGATGACCTCAATAGACATATCTCCAAAGCAGATATATAGATTGCCAACAAACACATGAAAAGATGCTCAATATCACTAATCATTAGAGAAATGAAATCAAAATCACAATGAGGTATCACCTTACACCGGTCAGAATGGCCATCATCAAAAAATCTACAAGCAATAAATGCTGGAGAGGGTGTGGAGAAAAGGGAACCCTCTTTCACTGTTGGTGGGAATGTAAATTGATACAGCCACTATGGAGAACAGTATGGTGGTTCCTTAAAAAACTATAAAGAGAACTACCATATGACCCAGCAATCCCACTATTGGGTATATACCCTGAGAAAACCATAATTCAAAAAGAGACATGCACCACAATGTTCTTTGCAGCACTATTTACAGTAGCCAGGACATGGAAGCAACCTAAATGTCCATCGACAGGTGAATGGATAAAGAAGATGTGGCAATATATACAATGGAATATTACTCAGTCATAAAAAGGAACGAAATTGAGTTATTTGTAGTGAGGTGGATGGACCTAGAGTCTGTCATACAGAGTGAAGTAAGTCAGAATGAGAAAAACAAATACCTTATGGTAACACATATATATGGAATCTAAAAAGTAAATGATATTGTTGAACCTAGTGGCCAGACAAGAATAAAGATGCAGATGTAGAGAATGGACTTGAGGACACTGGAGGTGAGAATGGGAAGCTGGGACAAAATGAGCGAGTAGCATTGACATTTATACACTACCAAATGTAAAATAGATAGCTAGTGTGAAGCAGCTGCATAGCACAGGGAGATCAGCTAGGTGCTTTGTGACCACATAGAAGGGTGGGAGAGGGAGTGTGGGAAGGAGGCTCAAGAGGGATGGGATATGGGGATATATGCATACATATAGCTGATTCACTTTTTTATACAGCAGAAACTAACACAACATTGTAAAGGAATTATACTCCAATAAACATGTAAAAGAAAAGTAGATCAACAACTATACTTCAATTAAAAAAATAAAATTAGAAAAAATTAAAGAGGAGAAATAACAACTGTTACCACAGAGATACAAAACAGTCATAAGAGAATACTATGAACAGTTATATGCAAACAACTTAGACAACCTAGAAGAAATGGACAAATTTCTAGAGACATGCAAACTGCCAAGTCTGAATCAGGAAGAAATACATGATTTTAACAGACAGATCTCTAGAAGTGAAATTAAAATTATAAAAAAACCCAAACTCCCAGCAAACAAAAGTCCAGGATCAAAAGGCTTCACCAAACAGATAAAGAACTAACACTTATCCTTCTCAAACAATTCCACAGAAGTGAAGAGGAGGGAACACTCCCAAATTCATTCTACCATGCCACCATTACCTTGATACGAAAACCAGACAAAGACACTAGAAAAAAATAAAATTACAGGTAATATCTTTGATGAATATAGATGCAAAAATCCTGAATAAAATATTAGGAAACTGAATCCAACAAAATATCAATATAAAAAGGATCATACACCATGATCAAGCTGGATTCATTCCAGGGTCACAAGAATTGTTCAACATTCACAAATCAATCAATGTGATACACCCCGTTAACAAAAGGAAGGATAAAATCACATTATAATCTAAATATATGCAGAAAAAGCAGGTGACAAAATTTGACAGCCATTCATGATAAAAACTCTAATCAAATTGGGTATAGACTGAACATATCTCAATATGAAAATGCCATTTGTGACAAAACTATAGCCGACAACATACTCAACGATGAAAAGCTGAAAGCCTTCCCACTAAATTCAGGGACAAGACAAGGATGCCCGCTCTCTCCACCTTTACTTAACATAATATTGCAAGTCCTAGCCATGGTAATCAGACAAGAAAAATATGGTTTCCCCGTTATATAAGTTGGTGATGTTAGAATTATGTGAGGAAATACCATCTATGATTTTCTCAAGAGTTTCTTTTAGAAATGTGTATTGAACTTTTTCATAAAGTTTATCAGCATCCATGGAGATAATTCTATGGTGTTGATCCTTAAACCTATTAATATGGTGAATAATATTCATGAATTGTCTAATTCTTGCATTTCTTGTATATACCCCCTTTAGTCATAGCAAATTATTTTCATAATGTAGTACTGAAGTCTGTTT
Source organism: Eschrichtius robustus (assembly GCF_028021215.1). Lineage (NCBI taxonomy): Eukaryota > Metazoa > Chordata > Mammalia > Artiodactyla > Eschrichtiidae > Eschrichtius > Eschrichtius robustus. Next base: position 64,553,745 of record NC_090845.1, on the reverse strand, counting down.
GTTAATACTTTATTCAAGATTGTTGCACTACTATTCTATCCTATATTCATATAGTGCTCTGTTTATTAGGTTAGATGTCAATGTTATACCCACTTAACACAAAGAATTTGGAAGTTTTCTTTTATTTCCTATACTCTGAAATAATTTATTTAGCATTGAGACTTCTCTCAAAATTTGATAGAAAAATTTGCCTGTTAAACTATTTCGGACTGGTGCATTTTTTATGATATAGTTCCTTGACAATTTTGTCATTTTATTCTAAAGAAACTGGTGTTTTTTATGCTTTCTATCTCTAATGTGGTCAGTTTTGGTAAGTTGTATTTCTTTATGAAACTATCCATTTCATTTATATTTTCAAAGTTATTTTAATGGAGTTGTACAAAGTAATATCTCATGGTTTCTTTTGCAAAAACTTCCTCCGAATCAATAGTCATTTACCTATTATCATTTCTTACCTTGAATATTTTTGCAATTTCATTTATTTCTTTATTAAAAAATCTAGAGATATCTATCTATCTATCTATTTATTTATTTATTTATTGGCCACACCATACGGCTTGCAGGATCTTAGTTCCCTGACCAGGGATCAGACCCGGGCCCCAGCAGGGAAAGTGCCAAGTCGTAACTACTGGACCGCCAGAGAATTCCCCATTTAGTTTAAAATATTTTTTCAAAGAACCAGTATTTTATTTACTATTTTGATATTTTTGTGTTTTTTTCTCTTCCTTATTAATTTCTGGTTTTAACTTCAGTATTTCTTAAGCTTTGTTTTGGTTTTAGTGTTGTTTTTTATTAGATATTTTAGTTGAGAATTTAAGTTTTTATTTTTATTGTTTTATTTTTATCGATATGGGTGTTTATGGCTATGAACCTCCCTCTGCTAACTTCTTCATATGTATCCTACTGATTCTGATATGTATTATTTTCATTATCATTATTTTTGAGAAATTCTGTAAGTTTCCTTTGAACCAAATGTTCTTTAATATAAAGTCTTTTAAAACCAAGTAGAAAGACTGTTTTGCTTTTTGGTTTTATTTTGTTTTGTTTTTGTATATTGAGGTATAATTTACATACAGTGAAATCTACCCTCTTTATGTTACTCTTCTATAAATTTTGACGAATATCATGAAATCATCAAAACACTCACAATAGTAGAAAATATTTTCAGCATCAAAAAAGGTTTCTTCTTGCCTTTGTAATCAATTCCCCACCTCACCAACAGCCCTTAGCAACCACTCATCTGATTTTTGTCCTTACAGTTCTACCATTTTTAGAGTGTTATGGAAATGGAAAACTAATGCAGTATGTAGTATTTTCAGTTTAGTTTCCTTCAATTGACAAAATATTTTGAAGCAGTACTGAATTATACAAACTGTACCACGATTTGTTTATTCACTCAATAGCTGGTAGGCATTCAAATGGTTTCCAGATTTTTGAAAATACAAATAAAGCTGCTATAAATGTTCTTGTTCAGGTTTATCTGTGGACATATGCTTTTATTTTACTTCTCTAAATGACTTGGAGTAAAATTTCTATGGTTGTATGGTAAGTATATGCTTAATTGTATTTTTTAAAAACCTGCAAAAAATCTTCCATAACTTCCATAATCTTCCAGAACTACCATATTATTTTGTATTCCGACTAGCAATGTATGAGAGTTCCATTTGCTGTGCATCCTCACCAGCACTTGGTATTGTCATTTTTTTCTTTTTTTTTTCTTTTTAATCTTTATTGGGGTATACTTGCTTTACAATGGTGTGTTAGTTACTGCTTTATAACAAAGTGAATCAGTTATACATATACATATGTTCCCATATCTCTTCCTTCTTGCATCTCCTTCCCTTCCACCCTCCCTATCCCACCACTCTAGGTGGTCACAAAGCACCAAGCTGATCTCCCTGTGCTATGTGTCTGCTTCCCACTAGCTATCTATTTTACGTTTGGTAGTGTATATATGTCCATGCCACTCTCTCACTTGGTCACAGCTTACCCTTCCCCCTGCCCATATCCTCAAGTCCATTCACTAGTAGGTCTGTGTCTTTATTCCCGTCTTGCCCCTAGGTTCTTCATGACTATTTTTTTTCCCCTTAGATTCCATATATATGTGTTAGCATATAGTATTTGTTTTTCTCTTTCTGACTTACTTCACTCTGTATGACAGACTCTAGGTCCATCCACTTCGCTACAAATAACTCAAATTCGTTTCTTTTCATGGCTAAGTAATATTCCATGGCATATATGTGCCACATATTCTTTATCCATTCATCTGTTGATGGACACTTAGGTTGCTTCCATGTCCTGGCTATTGTAAATAAAGCTGCAATGAACATTTTAGTACATGACTCTTTTTGAATAATGGTTTTCTCAGGGTATATGCCCAGTAGTGGGATTGCTGGGTCGTATGGTATTTCTATTTTTAGTTTTTGAAGGAACTTCCATACTGTTCTCCATAGTGGCTGTATCAATTTACATTCCCACCAACAGTGCAAGGGGGTTCCCTTTTCTCCACACCCTCTCCAGCATTTATTGTTTGTAGATTATTTGATGAAGACCATTCTGACTGGTGTGAGGTGATATCTCATTGTAGTTTTGATTTGCATTTCTCTAATGATTAATGATGTTGAGCATTCTTTCATGTGTTTGTTGGCAATCTGTATATCTTCTTCGGAGAAATGTCTATCTAGGTCTTCTGCCCATTTTTGGATTGGGTTGTTTGTTTTTTTGATATTGAGCTGTATGAACTGCTTGTAAATTTTGGAGATTAATCCTTTGTCAGTTGCTTCATTTGCAAATATTTTTTCCCATTCTGAGGGTTGTCTTTTTGTCTTGTTTATGGTTTCCTTTTCTGTGCAAAAGCTTTTAAGTTTCATTAGGTCCCATTTGTTTATTTGTGTTCTTATTTCCATTTCTCTAGGAGATGGGTCAAAAAGGATCTTGTTGTGATTTATTTCATAGAGTGTTCTGCCTATGTTTTCCTCTAAGAGTTTGATAGTGTCTGGCCTTACATGTAGGTCTTTAATCCATTTTGAGTTTATTTTTTTGTATGGTGTTAGGGAGTGTTCTAATTTCATACTTTTACATGTACCTGTCCAGTTTTCCCAGCACCACTTATTGAAGAGGCTGTCTTTTCTCCACTGTATATTCTTGCCTCCTTTATCAAAGATAAGGTGACCATATGTGCATGGGTTTATCTCTGGGCTTTCTATCCTGTTCCATTGATCTATGTTTCTGTTTTTGTGCCAGCACCATACTGTCTTGATTGCTGTAGCTTTGTAGTATAGTCTGACATCAGCGTGCCTGATTCCTCCAGCTCCGTTTTTCTTTCTCAGGATCGCTTTGGCTATTTGGGGTCTTTTCTGTTTCCATACAAATATTGAAATTTTTTGTTCTAGTTCTGTGAAAAATGCCATTGGTAGTTTGATAGGGATTGCATTGAGTCTGTAGATTGCTTTGGGTAGTAGAGTCATTTTCACAATGTTGATTCTTCCAATCCAAGAACATGGTATATCTCTCCATCTATTTGTATCATCTTTCATTTCTTTCATCAGTGTCTTATAATTTTCTGCATACAGGTCTTTTGTCTCCTTAGGTAGGTTTATTCCTAGATATTTTATTCTTTTTGTTGCAATGGTAAACGGGTGTATTTTCTTAATTTCACTTTCAGATTTTTCATCATTAGTGTATAGGAATGCAAGAGATTTCTGTGCATTAATTTTGTATCCTGCTACTTTACCAAATTCATTGATTAGCTCTAGGAGGTTTCTGGTAGCATCTTTAGGATTCTCTATGTATAGTATCATGTCATCTGCAAACAGTGACATCTTTACTTCTTCTTTTTCTTGTCTTGCTCCTGATCTTTGAGATGGTTTCAGTTTTTCACCATTGAGGATGATGTTGGCTGTGGGTTTGTCATATATGGCCTTTATTATGTTGAGGAAAGTTCCCTCTATGCCTACTTTCTGGAGGGTTTTCTATCATAAATGGGTGTTGAATTTTGTTGAAAGCTTTCTCTGCATCTATTGAGATGATCATATGGTTTATCTCCTTCAATTTGTTAATATGGTGTATCACGTTGATTGATTTGCGTATATTGAAGAATCCTTGCATTCCTGGGATAAAACCCACTTGATCATAACGTATGATCCTTTTAATGTGCTGTTGGATTCTGTTTGCTAGTATTTTGTTGAGGATTTTTGCATCTATGTTCATTAGTGATATTGGCCTGTAGTTTTCTTTCTTTGTGACATCTTTGTCTAGTTTTGGTATTAGAGTGATGATGGCCTCATAGAATGAGTTTGGGAGTGTTCCTCCCTCTGCTATATTTTGGAAGAGATTGAGAAGGATAGGTGTTAGCTCTTTTCTAAATGTTTGATAGAATTCGCCTGTGAAGCCATCTGGTCCTGGGCTTTTGTTTGTTGGAAGATTTTTAATCACAGTTTCAATTTCAGTGCTTGTGATTGGTCTGTTCATATTTTCTATTTCTTCCTGGTTCAGTTTTGGAAGGTTGTGCATTTCTAAGAATTTGTCCATTTCTTCCAGGTTGTCCATTTTTTTGACATATAGTAGTAGTATTTCTACTTTGTATTTCTGCAGGGTCAGTTGTTACTTCTCCTGTTTCATTTCTAATTCTACTGAGTTGAGTCTTCTCCCTTTTTTTCTTGATAAGTCTGGCTAATGGTTTATCAATTTTGTTTATCTTCTCAAAGAACCAGCTTTTAGTTTTATTGGTCTTTGCTACTGTTTCCTTCATTTCTTTTTCTTTTATTTCTGATCTGATCTTTATGATTTCTTTCCTTCTGCTAACTTTGGGGGTTTTTTGTTCTTCTTTCTCTAATTGCTTTAGGTGTAAGGTTAGGTTGTTTATTTGAGATGTTTCTTGTTTCTAAAGGTAGGCTTGTATAGCTATAAACTTCCCTGTTAGAACTGCTCTTGCTGCATCCCATAGGTTTTGGGTCATTGTGTTTTCATTTTCATTTGTTTCTAGGTATATTTTGATTTCCTCTTTGATTTCTTCAGTGATCTCTTGGTTATTAAGTAGTGTGTTGTTTAGCCTCCGTGTGTTTCATCAAACACACTTTAGAAGACTTTCTGTCTCTCTTCTTCTGGGACCCCTATAATGCAAATGTTGGTATGCTTGACATTGTCTGAGAGGTCCCTTAAACTGTTTTCATTTTTAAAATTTGTTTTCCTTTTTGCTGCTCTGATTGTGTGATTTCCATTATTCTGTCTTCCAGATTACTTATGCATTCTTCTGTATCACCTAGTGTGCTCTTTCTTCTTTCTAGTGTGTTTTGCATTTTAGTGATTGTATTCTTTAGTTCTGACTGGTCATTTTTATATTTTCTAGTTCCTTCTTAAAATTCCCACTGTGCTCATCTATTATCTTCTCTAGTTCAGTTAGCATTTTTATTACTAATGCTTTGAATTCTTTATCTATAAATTATTTTTTTCTGTTTCATCAGGTGCTTTTGCAGGATTTTTCTCTTATTCTTTTATTTAAAATAAATTCCTGTGTTCTCATTTTGCTTAACTTTCTCTATGAAATTACATGAAATTTTTACCTATTTCAGTCTTGAAGGGGTGTCTTTGTGTGGGAGTGGCCCTATACAGTCTGCATGTGCCTACTGATTTTGGTGGGAGAGCTGGATCTCTAGTGAGCACAAGTCATGTCTTCTCCCATGGTGTGTTTGTAGCTATCACCTTGGTAGGAGGTGGGCATGGAGATGGAGTTGCTTTATCCAGAGCCTGGCGTGAGCTGGGACTTCTCCTCTACTCAGTGACAAATACCATACTGCTGAGGGTAGGGACAGGTCGCAAGTTGCTGGAGTAGAATCCCTGCAGGCTGGCTTCATTCCAAGTGTGTGCTCTTCTCCCTCCCAGCACTGGCACCCTGGCCCCAGCGGGGATCTCTGTTGGAGTAAGAGAGTCTGGAGTGGGTTATCATCATGTTTGCGTTTGCAGGCTGTGATGGTCCTGGCACCAGTCTGTCCCGACCACTCTTGATTCATTGCCTCCTTAGGCACCGAAAAGGCTGCCTTCATGCTGTTCAGATACTGTTCTGGGTCCCAGCCAGCTCTGTCTCTCACAACCATGCACTCCCTTCAGCTACAGGAGCTCTTGCTCTAGTGTGCAGGTGCACTGCTGAGCAAGTGGGGTCAGAGCGGGTGCTCAGGTCAGGCTAGGGTGGCCACCTGGGCAGTCGCGGGAAACTGGCCAGAGTCCTGGGCAGTTTCAATCTGCTTCCTCTGCCTTGTTTCAAAAGTAAGCAAACATATGCACTCTTCACAAGCAAAGTCTATGTTTCTTACAGCCCAGATTTCAGTACCACTGGTTTTCCAACCAGCTAAGGGAACTCATCCTGTCCTTTCCATGTCAGACCCAGGGCTGAGGGGCTCAATAAGTGATTCGCATAGCTCACTCCTCATGTAGGATCTATGAGCCCATGTAATTGTCCTCCTCTTCTGTGTCCCCTCCCAGGGGTACAAGTCCCGACCTCATTGCTTCTCTTCCCTTCCTTACCAATTTCATGTGAATATTTCTTACAACCTTCATTGTATGTGTCTTTATACCAGTCTTCAGTTTGTTTTCATTGAGAATTGCTCCACATGTAGATGTATTTTTGAGGTGTTGGTTGGGGAAGGTGAGCTCCTCCCCCTACTCTGCCTTCTTGATCCAACTCCTCAAACTAATGTCTTCATATTGGATTGATAATTTTGAAAAAAAAATTATTTTATATTGAAGTATCATTGATTTACAATGTTGTGTTAGTTTCAGGTGTACAACAAAGTTATTTAGAGATATATATATATATATATATATCAGATACTTTCCCATATAGGTTATTACAGAGTACTGAGTAGAGTTCCCTGTGCTATACAGTAGGTCCCTGTTGATTATCTATTTAGTAGTGTGTATATGTTAATCCCAACCTCCTAATTTATCCCTCCCCACCACTATTCCCCTTTGGCAACCTAACTTTGTTTTCCAAGTCTGTGAGCCTGTTTCTGTTTTGTAAATAAATTTATTTGTATATTTTCTTTTAGATTCCACATATAAGTGATATCATATGGTATTTGTCTTTCTCTTTCCAACTTACTTGCTTAGTATGATAATATCTAGTTGCATCCATGATGCTGCAAATGACATCATTTCTTTCTTTTTAATGGCTGAGTAACATTCCATTGTATGTATGTACCACATATTCTTTATCCATTCATCTGTTGATGGACATTTAGGTTGCTACCATGTGTTGCATATTGTAAACAGTGCTGCAATGAACACTGGTGTGCATGTATATTTTCAAGGTGTGGTTTTCTCCGGATATATGTCCAGGAGTGGGATTGCTGGGTCATATGGTAGCTCTATTATTAGTGTTTTAAGGAACCTCCACACTGTTCTCCATAGTGGCTATAACAATTTACATTCCCACCAACACTGTAGGAGGGTTGCATTTTCTCCACACCCTCTCCAGCATTTATTACTTGTAGACTTTTTGACGATGGCCATTCTGACCAATGTGAGGTGATAACTCATTGTAGTTTTGATTTACATTTCTCTAAGAATTAGCGACGTTGAGCATTTTTTCATGTGCTTTATGGCAATCTGTATGCTTTCTTTGGTGAAATGTCTATTTAGATTTTCTGCCTATTTTATGATTGGGCTGTTTGCACTTTTGATATTGAGCTGCATGAGTTGTTTGTATATTTTGGAAATTAATCCCTTGTTGACCACTTCATTTGCAAGTATTTTCTCCCATTCTGTGAGTTGTCTTTTCATTTTGATTATGGTTTCCCTTGCTATGCAGAAGCTTTTAAATAAATTATGTCCCATTTGTTTATTTTTGTTTTTATTTTCATTACTCAAGGATGTGGATCCTAAAAGATACCAATATGATTTGTGTCAAAGAGTGTCCTGTTGATATTTTCCTCTAAGAGTTTTATAGTATTGGGTCTTACATGTAGGTCTTTAATCCATTTTGAGTTCATTTTTGTGTGTGGTATTAGAGAATGTTCTAATTTCATCCTTTTATATGTAGCTGTCCAGTTTTCTCAGCACCACTTATTGAAGAGATTGTCTTTTCTCCACTGTATATTCTTTCCTCCTTTGACATAGATTAACTGAACATAGGTGCATGGATTTATTTCTGGGCTTTCTATCCTGTTCCATTAATATATAAGCCTGTTATTGTGTCAGTACTATACTGCTTTGATTACTGTAGCTTTGTAGTATAGTCTGAAGTCAGGGAGCCTGATACCTCCAGCTGTTTTTCTTTCTCAATACTGCTTTGGCTATTCAGGGTCTTCTGTGTTTCTATACAAATGTTAAGACTTTTTGTTCTAGATCTGCAAAAACTGCCATTGTTAATTTGATATGGATTACATTGAATCTGTAGATTACCTTGGGTAGTATAATCATTTTGATGATATTAATTATTCCAATCCAAAAACATGCTATACCTTTCCATCTGTTTGTGTCATCTTTGATTTCTTTCATTGGTGTCTCACAGGTTTTTTTTTTTAATTTTTAATTTTTTTTTAAATGCTATTCTTGTCTGCTTACATTCTTTTTATGTATGTATGTATGTATGTATGTATGTATGGCTGTGTTGGGTCTTCGTTTCTGTGCCAGGGCTTTCTCTAGTTGTGGCAAGTGGGGGCCACTCTTCATCGCGGTGCACGGGCCTCTCACTATCGCGGCCTCTCTTGTTGCGGAGCACAGGCTCCAGACGCGCAGGCTCAGTAGTTGTGGCTCACGGGCCGAGTCGCTTCGCGGCATGTGGGGTCCTCCCAGACCAGGGCTCGAACCCGCATCCCCCGCATTGGCAGGCAGACTCTCAACCACTGCGCCACCAGGGAAGCCCCACAGTTTTTTGAGTACAGGTCTTTTGCCTCCTTAAGTAGGTTTATTCCTAGGTATTTTATTCTTTTTCACGTGATGGTAAATGAGATTGTTTCTTGAATTTCTCTTTCTGATATTTCATTGTTAGTGTATAGAAATGCAACAGTTTCTGTATATTAATTTTGCATTCTGCAACTTTACCCAATACGTTGATGAGCTCTAGTAGTTTTCTGGTAGCATCTTTAGGGTTTTCTATGTATAGTATCATGTCATCTGTAAACAGTGACAGTTTTACTTCTTTTCCAATTTGGATTCCTTTTATTTCTTTTTCTTCTCTGATTGTCATGGCTAGGACTTCCAAAACTATGTAGAATAAAAGTGGTGAGAGTGGACAACCTTGCTTGTTCCTGATCTTAGAGGAAATGCTTTCAGCTTTTCACCATTGAGAACAATGTTAGCTGTGGGTTTGTCATATATATACTTTATTATGTTGAGGTATGTTTCCTCTATGCCCACTATTTGGAGAGTTTGGTCATAAATGGGTTTTGGATTTCGTCAAAAGCTTTTTCTGCATCTATTGAGATGGTCATATGGTTTTTCCTTTTCAGTTTGTTGATGTGGTGTATCCTAATGATTGATTTGCAGATATTGAAAAATCCTTCCATCCCTGGGATAAATTCCACTTGATCATGGTGTATGATCCTTTTTATTTATTGTTGGATTTGTTTTGCTAGTATTATGTTGATGATTTTGGCACCTATGTTTATCAGTGATATTTGCCTGTAGTTTTCTTTTTTTGTATGGTATCTTTGTCTGGTTTTGGTATCATCGTGATGGTGACCTCATAGAATGAGTATGGAAGTCTTCATTCCTCTGCAGTTTTTTGAAACAGTTTCAGAAAGATAAGTGAAAGCTCTTCTCTAAATGATAGAATTCGCCTGTGAAGCCACCTCATCCTGGACTTCTGTGCACAGGGATTTTTTGTTTTTTTTTGCACAGGGATTTTTTAAATGAACAATGTCAATTTCAGTGTTTGAGATTGGCATGTTCATATTTTCTATTTCTTCCTAGTTTAGTTTTGGGAGATTGTACATTTCTAAGAATTTGTCCATTTCTTCTAAGTTGTCAATTTTATTGGTGTATAGTTGCTTGTAGTAGTCCCTTATGTTCCTTTGCATTTCTGTATTTCTGTAGTGTTTGTTGCAACTTCTCCTCTTTCATTTCTAATTTTTTTGATTTGAGCCTCTAGTTCTTTTTCTTGGTGAGTCTGGCTAAAGGATTATCAATTTTGTTTATCTTTTCAAAGAACAATCTTTTAGCATCATTGACCTTTGCTATTGTTTTCATTTCTATTTCATTTGTTCTGCTCTGATTCCTATGATTTCTTTCCTTCTGCTAACTTTGAGTTTTGTTTGTTCTACTTTCTCTAGTTGTTTTAGGTGTAAGGTTAGGTTGCATATTGTAGATTTTTCTTGTTTCCTGAGGTAAGATTGTATTGCTATAAACATCCCTCTTAGAACTGCTTTTGCTGCATCCCATAGGTTTTGGGTCATCATATTTTCCTTTTCATTTGTCTCTAAATATTTTTAAATTTCCTCCTTGGTTTCTTCAGTGATCCATGGGTTGTTTAGTAGCATATTGTTTAGCCTCCAAACGTTTGCTATTTTTACAGTTTTTTTCCTTTGGTAGTTGATTTCTAATCTTATAGCACTGTGGTCGGAAAAGATGCTTGACATGATTTCAACTTTCTTAAATTTATCAAGGTTTGCTTTATGACACAGCACGTGATCTATCCTGGAGAATGTTCCATGTGCACTTGAAAAGAATGTGTATTGTCCTGTTTTTGGATGGAATGCTTTATAAATATCAATTATGCCCATCTGGTAATGTGTCTTTTAAGGTCTCTGTTTCCTTATTGATCTTCTGTCTTGATGATCTGTCCATTGATGTAAGTGGGTTGTTAAAGTCTCCCACTATTATTGTGTTACTGTCAATTTCCCCTTTTATGGCTGTTAATATTTGCCTTTTATATTGAGGTGCTCCCATGTTGGGTGCATATATATTTACAATTGTTATATCTACTTGGATTGATCCCTTGATCATTAGGTAACGTCCTTCTTTGTCTCTTGTAACAGTCTTTATTTTAAAGTCTATTTTGTTTGATATGAGTATTGGTACTCCAGCCTTCTCTTGATTTCCATTGCATGGAATGCCTTTTTCCATCCCCTCACTTTCAGTCTCTATGTGTCCCTAGATCTGAAGTGGGTCTCTTTTATACAACATGTATAAAGGTCTTGCTGTTGTATCCATTCAGCCAGTCTACGCCTTTTGGTTGGAGAACTTAATCCATTTACATGTAAGGTAATTATCAATATGTATGATCTTCTGGCCTTTTTGCTAATTGTTTTGAATTTTTTTTAGTGGGCTATAGTTACTTTACAATGTTGTGTCAGTTTCTGCTGTGCAATGAAGCGAATCAGCTATATATATATGTATATCTCCTCCTTCTTGGACCCCCCCCATCCCACCCATCTAGGTCACCACAGAGGACAGAGCTGAGCTCCCAGCACTATACAGCTCGTTCCCACTAGCTATCTGTTTTACACATGGTAGTGCATACATGTCAATCCCAATCTCCCCATTCATCCCACCTCCTTCCCCTCCCGTGCCCACACATCCAATCTCTATGTCTGCATCTCTATTCCTAACCTGCAAATAGGTTTATCTGTACCATTTTTCTAGATTCCACATATATGCATTAATATATGATATTTTGTTTTTCTCTTTCTGACTTACTCCACTCTGTATGACACTCTCTAGGTCCATCCATGTCTCTCCAAATGACCTAATATTTTTCCTTATTACGGCTCAGTAATATTCCATTGTGCATATGTACCACATCTTCTTTATCCATTCATCAGTCAATGGACACCTAGACTGCCTCCATGTCTTGGCTGTTGTAAATAGTGCTGCAATGAGCGTAAGAGTGAATGTGTCTTTTTGAATTATGGTTTTCTCAGGGTATATGCCCAGTAGTGGGATTTCTGGGTCATATGGGGGTTCTATATTTAGTCCTGTAAGGAACCTTTATATTGTTCCCCAGAGTAGCTATATCAATCCATGTTCCCACCAACATTGCAAGAGGAATCCCCTCCACACCCTCTCCAGCATTATTTCTTTGTAGATTTTTTGATGATGACCATTCTGACCATTGTGACGTGATACCTCACTGTAGTTTTGATCTGCTCTTCTCCAGTAATTAGTGTTATTGAGCATCTCTTCATGTGCCCCCTGGCCATCCATATGTCTCTTTGGAAAAACACCCATCTAGGTCTTCTGCCCATTTTTTGATTGGATTGTTTGTTTTTTTGTTATTAAGCTACATGTGTTGTTTGTATATTTTGGTGGTCAATCACTTGTCAGTTGCTTCATTTTCAAATATTTTCTCCCATTCTGAGGGCTGTCTTTTCATCTCCTTTATGGTTTTCTTTGTTGTGCAAAACCTTTTAAGTTTATTTAGGTCCCTTTTCTTTATGTTTGTTTTTATTTCCAATACTCTAGGAGACGCGTCAAAAAAGATCTTGCTGTGATTTAGGTCAAAGAGTGTTCTGCCTATGTTTTCCTCTAAGAGATCCATAGCGCCGGGTATTACATTTAAGTCTAATCCATTTTGAATTCATTTCTGTGCATGGTGTTAGGGAGTGCTCTAATTTCATTCTTTTGCTTGTACTTGTCCAGCTTTCCAAGCACCACTTATTGAAGAGATTGTCTTTTCTCCATTGTATATTTTTGCCTCCTTTGTCATAGATGAGGTGACCATTGGTGCATGGGTTTATCTCTAGACTTTCTATCCTCTTCCATTGATCTATATTTCTGTTTTTGTGCCAGTACCATACTGTCTTGATTACTGTAGTTTTGTAGTATAGTCTGAAGTCAGGGACCTGGCTGTTCCAGCTCCGTTTTTCTTTCTCAAGATTGCTTTGGCTATTTGGGGTGTTTTGTGTTTCCATACAAACTGTAAAATATTTTCTTTTAATTCTGTGCAAAATGCCATTGGTAATTTGACAGAGATTGCATTGAATCTGTAGATTGCTTTGGGTAGTAAAATCATTTTCCCAGTATTGATTCTTCATTCAAAGAACATGGTATATCTCTCCATCTGTTTGTCTCATCTTTGGTTTCTTTCATTAGTTTATAGCTTTGTCTTATAGTTTTCTGAGTACAGGTCTTTTACCTCTTTAGGTAGGTTTATTCCTAGTTATTTTATTCTTCTTGTTGTAATGGTAACTGTGATTGTTTCCTTAATTTTCTGATCCTTCATTGTTAGTGTATAGGAATGCAAGAGTTTTCTGTGTATTAATTTTGTATCATGCAAATTTACCAAATTCATTGATTAGCTCTAGCAGTTTTTGGTTAACATCTTTAGGATTTTTGATGTATAGTATCATGTCATCTGCAAACAGTGACCATTGTACTTCTTTTCCAATTTGGATTCATTTCTTTTTCTTCTCTGATTGCTGTGGTTAGGACTTCAAAAACTATGTTAAATAATAGTGACAAGAGTGGATATCCTTGTCTTGTTCCTGATCTTAGAGGAAATGCTTTCAGTTTTTTACCATTGAGAATGATGTTTGCTGTGGGTTTGTCATACATGGCCTTTATTATGTTGAGGTAAGTTCCCTCTATGCCCACTTTCTGGAGAGTTTTTATCATAAATGGCTGTTGAATTTTTTCAAATGCTTTTTCTGCATGTATTGAGATGATCACATGGTTTTTATTGTTAATTTGTTAATATGTTGTATTACATTGATTGATTTGCATATATTGAAGAATCCTTGCATCCCTGGAATAAATCCCACTTGATCATGGTGTAAGATACTTTTAATGTGTTGCTGGATTCTGTTTGCTAGCATTTTGTTGAAGATTTTTGCGTCTATGTTCACCTGTGATATTGGTCTCTAATTTCCTTTTTTTGTGATATTTTTGTCTGGTTTTGGTATCAGGGTGAGAGTGGCCTCATAGAGTGAGCTTGGAAGTGCTCCTTTCTCTGCAATTTTTTGGAGAAGTTTGAGAAGGATGGGTGTTAGCTCTTATGTAAATGTTTGATAGAATTCGCCTGTGAAGCCATCTCATCCTGGACTTTTGTTCGTTGGAAGATTTTTAATCACAATTTCAATTTCATTATTTGTGATTGGTCTGTTCATATTTTCTATTTCCTCTTGGTTCAGTCTTGGAAGGTTGTACTTTTCTAAGAATTTGTCCATTTCTGCCAGGTTGCCCATTTACTTGGCATATAGTTGCCTGTATTAGTCTCTTATGATCCTTTGTATTTCTACAGTGTCAGTTGTAATTTCTCCTTTTTTATTTCTTATTTTATTGATTTGAGTCTTTTCCCTTTTTTCTTGATGAGTCTGGCTAACGGTTTATCAATTTTGTTTATCTTCTCAAAGAACCAGCTTTTAGTTTCATTGATCTCTATTATTGGTTTCTTTGTTTCTATTTCATTTATTTCTGCTCTGATCTTTATGAATTCTTTCCTTTTACTAAATCTGGGTTTCGTTTGTTCTTCTTTCTCTACTTGTTTTAGGTGTAAGCCTAGGTTGTTTATTTGAGATTTTTCTTGTTTCTTGAGGTAAGATTGAATTGCTATAAACTTCCCTCTTAGAACTGCTTTTGCTGCATCCCATAGGTTTTGGGTCATTGTGTTTTCATTGTCATTTGTTTCTATGTATCTTTGATTTCCTCAGTAATCACATGTTTATTTAGTAGCTCATTGTTTAGCCTTTGTGTGTTTGGTTTTTTTTTTTACAGTATTTTGTTTTTTCCTGTAATTGGTTTCTAACCTCATAATATTATGGTTGCAAAAGATTCATGATATGATTTCAACATTCTTAAATTTACTGAGGCTTAATTTGTGACTCTAGATATGGTCTATCCTGGAGAATGTGCCATGTGCTCTTGAAAAGAAAGTGTATTCTGCTGCTTTAGGATGGAATGTCCTATAAATATCAATTAAGTCTATCTGGTCTATTGTATCATTTTAAGGTTGTGTTCCTTATTTTTTTGTGTCTGGATGATCTGTCCATTGTTGTAAGTGGGGTGTGGAAGTCCCCTCACTATTATTGTGTTGCTGTCAATTTCCCATTTTATGGCTGTTAGCATTTGCCGAATGTAGTGTGGTGCTCCTATGTTGGGTGCATAAATATTTACAATTGTTATATCTTCTTCTTGGATTGATCCCTTGATCATTATGTAGTGTCCTTCTTTATCTCTTATAAGAGTCTTTATTTTAAAGTCCATTTTGTCTGATATGAGTCTTGCTACTCCAGCTTTCTTTTGATTTCCATTTTCATGGAATATGTTTTTCTATTCCCTCACTTTCAGTCTGTATATATATCTAGGTCTGAAGTGGGTATCTTGTAGACAGCATATATATGGGTCTTGTTTTTGTATCCATTCAGCCACTCTGTGTCTTTTGGTTGGAGCATTTAATCCATTTACATTTAAGGTCATTATCTATATGTATGTTCCTATTACCATTTTCTTAATTGTTTTGGGTTTGTTTTTGTAGTTCTTTTTCTCCTTTTGTGTTTCCCGCCTAGAGAAGTTCCTTTAGCATTTGTCGTAAAGCTGGTTTGATGGTGCTGAATTCTCTTAGTTTTGCTTGTCTGTAAGCTTTTGATTTCTCTGCCACATATGAATGAGATCCTTGCTGGGTAGAGTGATTCTGGTTGTAGGTTTTTCCCTTTCATTACCTTAAATATATCCTTCCATTCCCTTTCAGCCTGCAGAGTTTCTGCTGAAAAATCAGCTGATAACCTTATGGGCATTCCTCATTTGTTATTTTTCTATTTTCTCTTGCTACTTTTAATATTTTTTCTTTGAATTTAATTTTTGTTAGTTTGATTAATATGTGTCTCGGCATGTTTCTCCTTGGGTTTATCCTGTATGGGACTCTCTGCACTTCCTGGACTTGGGTGACTATTTCCTTCCCCATGTTAGGAATTTTTCTACTATAATCTCTTCAAATATTTTCTCAGACGCTTTCTCTTTCTCTTCTTCTTCTGGGACCCGTATAATTCAAATGTTGATGCATTTAGTGTTGTCCCAGAGGTCTCGGAGACTGTTCTCATTTCTTTTCATTCTTTTTCCTTTCTTGTCCTCCTTGGCAGTGATTTCCACCATTCTACCTTCCACCTCACTTGTCCGTTTTTCTTTCTTAGTTATTCTGCTATTGATTTTTTCTAGTGTATTTTTCATTTCAGTTATTGTGTTGTTCATCACTGTTGGTTTGTTCTTTAGTTCTTCTAGGTCCTTTTTAATCATTTCTTTATTTTCTCGATCTGTGCCTCCATTCTTTTTTCAGGATTTTGGATCATCCTTTCTATCATTACTCTGAATAATTTTTCAGGTACGTTGCCTATTTCCTCTTCATTTATTTGGTCTTGTAGGTTTTTACCTTTCTTCTTCTTCTGTAACATATTTTTTTGGTCTCATTTTTTTTTAAGTTAAGATTCTTTTTTTTTAATTTATTTCTTTATTTATTTTTGGATGTGTTGGGTCTTCATTTCTGTGCGAAGGCTTTCTCCAGTTGCGGCAAGTGGGGGCCACTCTTCATCGCGGTGCACGGGCCTCTCACTATCGTGGCTTCTCTTGTTGTGGAGCACAGGCTCCAGACGCGCAGGCTCAGTAGTTGTGGCTCACAGGCCCAGTTGCTCCGCGGCATGTGGGATCTTCCCAGACCAGGGCTCAAACCCGTGTCCCCTGCATTGGCAGGCGGACTCTCAACCACTGTGCCACCAGGGAAGCCCTTGTCTCATTTTTTTGATGGGCTTGGCTGTGTTGCATTCTTGCTGGTTCTTTGGCTCGAGGTGTCCAGCACTGGAGTTTGCAGGCACCTGTGTGGAGCTGGGTCTTTGTGTCGAGATGAAGACCTCCAGGAGACCTTACACAGATTAATATTCCCTGTGACCTGAAGTTCTCTGTTAGTATAGTGGGTTGGACTTGGCACTTCCACCACAGGAGCTCAGGCCCAACCCCTGGCCTTAGAACCAAGACCCCACATGCTGTGTGGCATGGCCAAAGAAAAAAGCAGCAAACAGAAAAGAGCAGAATAATAATAAAGAATAAAATATAAAATAAAATTGGAAAAATAAAAAATATATTAAAGAAAATAACAACAAATATTAAAGAAAAAAAAACCAGAAACACAACAGAAAAATAATAAATAAAAGATAAAATAAAGAAAATAAAATTTTTTAATTAAAAAAAGAGAATATTGGGCTTCCCTGGTGGTGCAGTGTTTGAGAATCTGCCTGCCAATGCAGGGGACAAGGGTTCGAGCCCTGGTTTGGGAAGATCCCACATGCCATGGAGCAACTAGGCCTGTGAGCCACAACTACTGAGCCTGCGCGTCTGGAGCCTGTGCTCCACAACAATGAGGCTGCGATAGTGAGAGGTCCATGCACCACGATGAAGAGTGGCCCCCACTCGCCACAGCTGGAGAAAGCTCTTGCACAGAAACAGAGACCCAACACAGCCAAAAATAAATAAATAAATAAATTTTTAAAAAATGTGCAATTGATTAAAAAAAAAGTATCCACTGTCGTGACTTCTAACATCATAAATAAGTTTTAAAAAATAAAGAATAAAAATAGAAGATAAAAAATATATTTAAAAAATTAAAAAAAATAATTCCCTGGTGCCTCCTCTATCTGTGTCCTTGCCCCCACAGTGAGCTACAGCCTACTCCTGCCTCACCATTAGACCTCCAAGACCTCTAGGTAGGTCTCTGGACCCAGTGTGTCATTCCCACCTCTGCACTTGTTCCTCTCACCAGTGTCTGTTACTGGAACAAGCCCTTAGCACATATGCCCGCACAGGCCATCTGGGGTGCAATCTTCCACATGTGTACCCACAGGGCCCAGTGCACCTGGAGGAAGACTTGGAGAGGGGTGGTGCTCAGCCCACCTGGACTCACGTGGCCAGAGGAAGCCCTGTCATGGGTGGTACTTAGGCTGCCAGGACCCACACAGCCAGAGGAGGTTTTCGTGGAGGGGTGGTGGGGTTCATGCCCAGGGCCTGCACAGCCAGAAGGAAGAAGCTTTGGGGGAGATCAGGCCCAGGATCCACGTGGCCAGAAGAGGCTTTTGTTGGGGGGCACTCAGGCCGGGTACCTGTGTGGCCAGAGGGGGCCCCAGGGGCTGGGGGTTAAGGCCCAGGACACCAGCAGGCTTGCTGGGACACAAGTGAGTGGGGGAGACACTGGCCGTGTTCCCCTCCAATCCCCTGATCCCCTGAAGGCCCCTCTCCATCCTCACTGATCCCCTCACTGTGAGTGGGCCCCTCCGAGCGTAAGAACCTCTCCCCTCCCCCAGCCACCCCTCAGGGTCACTGGTCCCATACTGCCTCCACTCTTCTTGCCCCCCTGCTTCCTTCCCACATCCTACCCCATCGTGCAGAGATTCCCTCTGTCCCCTTAGGTGTCCGAGGTTCCCCACCAACATCTAGTAGGTGCCCTAGTTGTGAGGAGATGCAAACTCTTCATCCTTCTACTCCAGCATCTTTAGTCTGCCCCGTGGATTTGTTTTTGTAGACCTTTTTTCTTCTGTTCCTCTTTTATTCTCTTCTCTTACTATTTGATGACTATCTTTAGTGCTGTCTTTGGATAACTTTTTCTTTTTTGTGTGTATATCTATTGTAGATTTTTGATTTGCAGTTATCATGAAGTTTTGATTTAGTAGTCTATATATATACAAGATTGTTTTAATTTTCTGATCTCTTAATTTAAAATTCATTTCCAGTATCCTGCATTTGTACTCTCTTCTTCTCATGATTGCTGGTTTTGATATCATATTTGTGTGTGGATAATTTCCTACATTTACTGTATGTTTGTCTTTACCAGTGAGCTTTTCCATTCATAATTTTCTTGTTTCTAGTTGTGGCCTTTTATTTTCTGCCTAGAGAATTTCCTTTAGCATTTGTCATGAAGTTGGTTTAGTGGTGTTGAATTCTCTTAGCTTTGGCTGATCTGTAAAGCTTTTGATTTCTCCATTGAATCTGAATGAGTGCCTTGCTGGATAGAGGATTCTTGGTTGTGAAATCAAAGATGACACAAACAGATGGAAAGGTATACCATGTTCTTGGATTGGAAGAATCAATATCATCAAAATGATTATACTATGCAAGGTAATCTACATATTCAATGCAATCCATATCAAATTACCAATGGCATTTTTTTTGCAGATCTAGAAAAATAGTATTAAAATTTGTATGGAAACACAAAAGATCCTGAATAGCCAAAGCAATGTTGAGAAAGAAAAATGGAGCTGGAGGAATCAGGCGTCCTGACTTCGGACTACACTATAAAGCTACAGTAATCAAAACAGTATGTTACCAGCACAGAGACAGACTTATATACCAATGGAACAGGATAGAAAGCCCAAAAATAAACCCATGCACCTATGGTCAGTTAATCTATGACAAAGGAGGCAAGAATATACAATGGAGAAAAGACAGTCTCTTCAGTAAGTGGTGCTGGGAAAACTGGACAGCTACATGTAAAAGAATGAAGTTAGAACATTCTCTAACACCATACACAAAAATAAACTCAAAATGGATTAAAGACCTACATATAAGATTGCATACTATAAAACTCTTAGAGGAAAACATAGGCAGAACACCCTTTGACATAAATCGTAGCAAGATCTTTTTTGATCCACCTCCTAGAGTGATGAAAATAAAAACAAAAATAAAAAATGAGACCTAATTAAATTTAAAATCTTTTGCACAGCAGAGGAAACCATAAACAAAATGAAAAGGCAATTACAGAATGGGAGAAAATATTTGCAAACAAAGCAGCCAACAAGGGATTAATCTCCAAAATATACAAACAACTCATGCAGCTTAATATCAAAAAAAAAAAAAACCCAACCAAGCATCCCAATCATAACATGGGCAGAAGATCTAAATAGACATTTCTCCAAAGAAAACATACAGATGGCCAAAAATCACATGAAAAGATGCTCAACATTGCTAATTCTTAGAGAAATGCAAATCAAAACTACAATGAGTTGTCACTTCACACTGGTTAGAATGGCCATCATCAAAAAGTCTACAAGCAATAAATGCTGTAGAGGATGTGCAGAAAGGGGAACCCTCCTACACTGTAGGAATATTAATTGTTACAGCCACTATGGAGAACAGTATGGAGGTTCCTTAAAAACTAAAAATAGAGCTACCATATGATCCAGCAATCCCACTCCTGGGCATATCTCCAGAGAAAACCATAATTCAAAAAGACATATGCACCCCAATGTTCATTTCAGCACTATTTACAATAGCCAAGACATGGAAGCAACCTAAATGTCCATTGACAGATGACTGGATCAATTCATTGAGGTTGAGATCAAGATGGCCGAGGAGTAGGAAGCAGAGTTCAACTTCCTCCACAGAAACATTGAAAATACATCTACTAGTGGAACGGTTCACAGAGAACAGCTACTGAGTGTCGACAGAAGACCTCAAAAGTCCGAAAAGACAAGAAAGCCTCCTTGTAACAGGGTAGGACAAAAGGAAAAAGAAAAAGAAAGAATCAGGATGGGACTGGCGCCCCAGGGAGTGAGTTGTAAAGGAGGAAAATTTTCTGCACCTTGGGAAGTCTCCTCACTAGCAGAGAAATTATACTGAGCAGAGGGGGAGTTTTGGAACCTAAAAGGGGAGAGCAGCAACCAGTTTGTGGAAGGCAAAATGGAGAGTAACCTGTACAGAGGGTCAGCACTGCCACCCTGCCCTCCCCAACCTGATTTACTCCTCTGTCGGTGATGGTGGGAGTCAGGTGCTGAAGCTCAGTCCCAGAGAGAGGACAAGGGTTAGGTATAGAAACAGCCTGAAGAGTTCGGGCCTTGGCAACTGAGGGTGTACTAGGAAGAAGCCTGGTCCCACCAGAGAGGCAAGGCACCATTATTGGGAAGTACACGAGGAGAGGGGTGGGACCACCGTAAAAGCTTCTTTCCCTGTGAGTGTTCCCAGGCAACAGGACACCACTTACAGGAGCTCCAGGGGCAAACGCGGGTCCTGCTGTCATCTTGGGCTCCAGAGGTGGGCACTGGCCGCCTCTTCCAGGCCCACAGGTAGACGTCAAGCCCCACCCCTCCTGACAAGGAAGGGCTTGGACAGCTACCAAAACTAGCAATTCTGCCAGCGGGCCCCAGGACCCGCCCCTGCTGACCTGGAGGGGCGCAGACTGATCCAGCCACTGGGAATTCCACCAGTGGGCCCCAGGACCTGCTGTCCCAGGAGGGTGCGAATAGCTTCTGTGACTAGGTCCGTCAGTGGATGCTGGAACCTGCCTTGGCACCTCGGGAGCGTGCAGATAGCACTCCTTACTAGGAAATCTGTCAGTGGGTGCCAGGACCTGTCCTGCTGTCCTAGGAAGACACGGATAACTTCTGCAACTGGAAGCCCACCAGTGGGTGCCAGGACGCACCCTGCTGTCCTGGGAGGGCACAGAAAGCTTCTGCAACTGGGAAATCTGTCAGTGGGTGTTGGAACCCACACTGCTATGTCGGGAGGGCTCAGATAGCCCTGAATATGGGGAAATCCTTCAGTGGGTGCTGGGACCTGTCCCACTGTCCCAGGAGGGTGTGGATAATTCCCCCCACTAGGAAATCTGTCAGTGAGTTCCAGTAGCTGCCCTGCCATCCCGGGAGCATGTAGAAACCTCTCACTACTAGGAAATCTGCCAGTGAGTGTGGGACCTGCTCTGCTGTCCCAGGAGGGCACAGATAGCTCCCACTACTAGGAAATTCATCCAGAGTAGGGGCTCAAACCAGAGCTGAGCCCCAGGGGCTATGTGACTAAGGAAGAAGAGCTGAAATCTCTCCTCATGGCTGTGTGATCTGTGGAGTTACACCTCTGCTGATGGCTTCCTAAATTCAGCACCTGTGAAACATCCAAAAGGACAACTAGTGCTCTTGTAGCTAGGACGGGTCAGGCTTTAGCAGCTGTGGGCTCTGTGGGCACATACACGTGGGGTTAGGACCAGACCAGAGCTCGAGCTGCCTCCATAGCTCCCACAGAAGATCCAGGTGCTTGACTACTGCAGTACTGGGACCTAACCTCAGTGGACCTGCACTGGTGGCCAGGTGAAAACAATGCCTGAGAGCCACCAGGGCCAATTGCCAGCATACCCACAGTTAAGGCAGGACTGAGAGCAGTGCCAACAACAGTAAACTTTGTGAGCCTGCACAACAGGCAAAAGGAGACACAACACAGCACATTCACAGGTGATCAGCTCCAAAGGAGAAAATCTCATTGGCTTCTCTCTCAGTGGGAGTGCTCCAATCCCTCTTACCTCACACTGCAGATAAAATCACAGCTAAGAAACAGATCTGGGGGCCTCTACTCCAACAGTTAGGGAGCAGGCCCCGCCCCTGACAGGGCAGTGACAACCACAGAGCAAAGGGGAGGCCCCGCTCAATATCTGGGGAAGGCTCTGATCACCACAACACCAATCAACCCCCCTATCAAGGGTATAATGGCACAAGCCTCTATATCAACCTCACCCACCAGTGTCAGACACCAGAAACAAGAGGAACTGCAATCCTGCAGCCTGTGGAAAGGAGACCACAAAAACAGGAAGTGTGACAAAATGAGATGACAAAGAAATAAGTTGCAGATGAAGGAGCAAGATAAAAAACTACAAGAACAACTAAATAAAGAGGAGATAAGAAATCTATGCAAAAAGAATTCAGAGTAATGATAGTAAAGATGATCCAAGATCTCAGAAACAGAATAGAGGCACGGATTGAGAAGATACAAGAAAAGTTTAACAAAGACCTAGCAGAACAAAAGAACAAACAAACAGAGATGAACAAGACAATAACTGACATGAAAAATACAATAGAAGGAATCAATAGCAGAATAACTGAGACAGAAGAACAGTTAAGTGACCTGGAAGTTTGAATGGTGGAAATCACTCCTGCAGAACAGAATAAAGAAAAAAGAATGAAAAGAAATGAGGACAGTCTCAGAGACCTCTGGGACAACATTACACACACCAACATTTGAATTATAGGGGTCCCAGAAAAAGAAGAGAAAGAGAAAGGACCTGAGAAAATATTTGAAGGGATCATAGATGAAAACTTCCCTAACATGGGAAAGGAAATAGTCAATCAGGTCCAGGAAGCACACAGAGTCCCATACAGGATAAACCCAAGGAAGAACACGATGAAACACATATTAATCAAACTAAAAAAATTAAATTCAAAGAAAAATATTAAAAGCAGCAAGGGAAAAGTAAAAAATAAAATACAAGGGAATCCCCAAACATTACCAGCTGATTTTTCAGCAGAAACTCTGCAGGCTAGAAGAGAGTGGCAGGATTTATTTAAAGTAATGAAAGGGGGAAAACTACAACCAGGATTTCTCTACCCAGACACTCTCTCATTCAGATTCGACAGAGAAATCAAAAACTTTACAGACAAGCAAAAGCTAAGAGAATTCAGCACCACAAAACCAGCTTTACAACAATTGCTAAAGGAACTTCTCTAGGCAAGAAACACAAGAGAAGAGAAAAAAGAGGAAGGGAAGAAAAAAGACCTACAAAAACAAATCCAAAACAAGAAAATGGCAATAGGAACATATATATCAATAATTGCCTTAAAATGTAAATGGATTAAATGCTCCAATCAAAGACACAGCCTGTCTGAATGGATACAAAAACAAGACACATATATATGCTATCTACAAGAGACCCACTTCAGACCTAGGGAAATATAAAGACTGAAAATGAGGGGATGTAAAAAGATATTCCATGCAAATGGAAATCAAAAGAAAGCTGGAGTAGCAATACTCATATCAGATAAATTAGACTTTAAAATGAAGATTATTACAAGAGACAGGGAAGGAAACTACATAATGGTCAAGGGATCAATACAAGAAGAGGTATAACAATTGTACATATCTATGCACCCAACAAAGGAGCACCTCAATACATAAGGCAAAGGCTAACAGCCAGAAAAGGGAAAATCAACAGTAACAATAATACTGGGGGACGTTAACACCCCACTTACACCAATAGACATATCATCCAGATAGAAAAGTAATAAGGAACACAAGCCTTAAATAACACACTAGACCAGATGGAATTAATTGATATTTATAGGACATTCCATTCAAACGCAGCAGAATACACTTTCTTCTCAAGTTCACACGGAACATTCTCCAGGATAGATCACATCTTGGGTCACAAATCAAGCCTCGGTAAGTTCAAGAAAATTGAAATCATATCAAACATCTTTTCTGACCACAACAATATGAGATTAGAAATCAATTACAGGAAAATACACAAACATGTGGAAGCTAAACAATATGCTTCTAAATAACCAAACAATCACTGAAGAAATCAAAGAAGACATTTTAAAAAACTAGAAAAAAATGACAATGAAAACAAAATGACACAAAACCTATGGGATACAGCAAAAACAATTCTAAGAGGGAAGTTTATAGCAATATAATCTCACCTCAGGAAACAAGAAGAATCTCAAACAAACAGCCTAAACTTACCACCAGAACAACTAGATAAAGAAGAACAAACGAAACCCAAATTTAGTAGAAAGAAAGAAATAATAAAGATAAGACCAGAAATAAATGAAATAGAAACAAAGAAACAGTAGCAAAGATCAATGAAACTAAAAGCTAGTTCTTTGAGAAGATAAACAAAATTGATAAACTGTTAGCCAGACTCAACAGGAAAAAAGGGAGAGGACCCAAATCAATAAAATTAGAAATGAAAAAGGAGAAAGCACAACTGTCACCACAGAAATACAAAGCAACTATATACCAATAAAATGGACAACCTGGAATAAATGGATAAATTCTTAGAAAGGTAAAACTTTCCAAGGCTGAACAAGGAAGAAATAGAAAATATGAACAGACCAATCACAAGTAATGAAATTGAAACTGCGATTAAAAATCTTCCAACAACAAAAGTCCAGGACCAGATGGCTACACAGCCAAATTCTATCAAACGTTTAGAGAAGAGCTAACTCCTATCCTTTTCAAACTGTTCCAAAAATTGCAGAGGAAGGAGTGCTCCCAAGCTCATTCTACAAGGCCACAATCACCCTGATACCCAAACCAGACAAAGATATCACAAAAAAGAAAAATACAGGCCAATATCTCTGATGAGCATAGATGCAAAAATACTCAACAAAAATAATAGCAAACAGAATCCAACAACACATTTAAAAGATAATAAAACATGATCAAGTGGGATTTAACCCAGGGATGCAAGGATTCTTCAGTATACAAAAATCAATCAATGTAATACACCATATTAACAATTTGAAGAATAAAAACCATATGATCATCTCAATAGATGCAGAAAAAGCTTTTGACAAAATTCAACACACATCTATGATAAAAAATCTCCAGAAAGTGGGCATAGAGGGAACCTACCTCAACATAATAAAAGCCTTATATGACAAACCCACAGCAAAGATCATTCTCAATGGTAAAAAACTGAAAGCATTTCCTCTAAGATCAGACAAGACAGGGATGTCCACTCTCACCACTTTTATTCAACATATCTTTGGAAGTCCAAGCCAGGCCATCTGAGAAGAAAAGGAAATAAAGATACCCAAATTGGAAAAGAAGAGTAAAAATGACTTTACTACCCAAAGCAATCTATAGATTCAATGCAATCCCTATCAAATTACCAAGGGCATTTTTTACAAAATTAGAACAAAAAAAATTACAATTTGTATGGAAACACAGAAAGCCCTGAATATCCAAATCATTCTTGAGAAAGAAAAATGGAGCTCGAGGAATCAGGCTCCCTGACTTCAGACTATAATACAAGGCTACAGTAATCAAAACAGTATGGTACTGGCACAAAAACAGGAATACAGATCAATGGAACAGGATAGAGAGTCAAGAGATAAACCCATGCACATATGCTTGTCTAATCTATGACAAAAGAGGCAAGAATATACAATGGAGAAAAGACAGTCTTCTCAATAAGTGTATCTGGGAAAACTGGATAGCTACATGTAAAAGAATGAAATTAAGAGACTCCCTAACACCATACACAAAAATAAACTCAAAATGTATTAAAGACCTAAATATAAGCCTGGACACTATAAAAACTCTTAGAGAAAAACGTAGGCAGAACACTCTTTGACATAAATTGCAGCAAGATCTTTTTTGATCCACCTCCTTGAGTAATGAAAATAAAAATAAAAATTTAAAAATGGGATCTAATTAAACTTAAAAGCTATTGCACAAAAAAGGAAACCATAAACAAAACAAAAAGGCAACCCTCAGAATGGGAGAAAATATTTGTAAATGAAGCAACTGACAAGAGATTTATCTACAAAACATACAAACAGCTCATGCAGCTCAATATCAAAACAAACAAACAGCAACCAAACAACCCAATCTAAAAATGGGTGGAAGATCTAAATGGACATTTCTCCAAAGAACACATACCAATGGCCAAAAAGCACAGTAAAAGATGCTCAACATCACTAGTTCTTAGAGAAATGAAAATCAAAAGTACAATGAGGTATCACCTCACACTGGTCAGATATGGCCATCATTAAAAAGCTATAAACAATAAAACCTGGAGAGGGTGTGGAGAAAAGGGAACCCTCCTACACTGTTGGTGGGGACGTAAGTTTTTACAGCCATTGTTGAGAACAGTATGGAGGTTTCTTAAAATACTAAAAAACTACCATATGACCCAGCAATCCCACTCCTAGCCATATATCTGGAGAAAACCATAATTGGAAAAGACACATGCACCCTAATGTTCATTGCAACACTGTTTACAATAGCCAGGACATGGAAGCAACCTAAATGTTCATCAACAGAGGAATGGAAAAAGAAGATGTGGTACATATACACCATGGAATGTTACTCAGCCGTAAAAAAGAATGAAATAATGTCATTTGCAGCAACATGGATGGACCTAGAAAAAAAACAAAACTACAAAACATTACACCTTATAGTCAAACATTCTTTTAAAAACTACTAGGAAACAAATGCAACACACATTAAAATAATTATATGCCATGATCAAGTGAGACTTATACCAGGAATGCAAGTTTGGCTCAACATAAGAAAATCAATCAATGTCGTATATCTCATTAATAGGATTAATGAAAAAAGCCACAAGGCCATTTCAATACATGTGAAAAAGCATTTTATTTCACAGAATCTAACACCTTTCCATGATAGAAAAACACTCAGAAAAATAGGAATTAAAGGAAAATTCCTCATTATGTTAAAGGACATTTATGAAAAACTATCAGCTAATATTAGACTAATGGCGAAAAACTGAAATCTCCCTTAAGATCAAGAACAAAACATGGGTGCTCACTCTTGCCTCTTCTATTTAATATTGTACTGGAAGTTCTAGCTAGAACAATTAACCAAGAAAAATTAAAAGTACCCAAATTGGAATAGGAACAGTAAAATTATCTCTATTTGCTGATGACATTATCCTACATGTAGAAAGTCCTAAATAAGCCACAAAAATTATTAGAGCTAATATACAAAGTCAGCAAATTTCAGGATCTAAGATCAACACAATAATCATTTGTATTCTAAATCCTTTATCATATATGTGTTTAGCAAATATTTTCTCCAAGTATGTGATTTGTCTTTTCATTATCTTAACACTGTCATTCACAGAACAGAAGTTTTTAATCTTAACAAAGTCCAGCTTATCAATTAAAAAAATCATTTGTATTCTATACACCAGTAATAAATGAGAATAAAATTAAGAAAACATTCAATTTACAACAGAATTAAAACATAAAATATTTAGCAATAAAGTTAAACAAGGGAATACAAGACTTGTACACTGAAAACTACAAGACATTTCTGAAAGAAAATTTTAAAGTCCTAAGTAAATAAAAAACATCTGTATTTATGGATTTGAAGACTTGTTAAGATGAAAATACCCTCAAAAACATCTACAGATTCAATACAATTCTTATCAAAATACCAGGGGACTTTTTTTCAGAAATGGAAAAACTGATCATAATATTCATGTGGTTGTAAAACACTGTTAATTAACTAAGTGCCACTGAATTTTACACTTTAAAAAGGTTAATGATATGCTATGTGATGTTTAGCTCAATAAAATAAAAGACATATTATGAACTTAGGAAAAATGATCAAAATGAAAAGAGACTTTTCATTAGAAATGGCAACAAAAAGCTTAAGACATTATAGAAACATCTTAATTTGTATGATTTCCAAACTTTTAAATATGTTGAAGCCTGCTTCATGGCTTGTCACATGGTTTATCAAAGAGAACATTTCATTTACACTTGAGATAAATATGCATTCTAATGTTCTTGGGTGGAGTGTTATATGAATGTTGTTAGGTCTAGTTTATGTTCAGTTTTTTCACATCTTTTAATACTTTCTTGATCTTCCTAGCTGTTCTATCATTGTTGAAAGTGGGGTATTGAAGTCTCCAACTCTTTTGTTATTAAACTCCCTTCCACTCTGTTAGATTTTTCTTTGTGTATTTTTCAGCTCTGCTGATAAGTGCATATGTTTAGGATTGTTATATCTTTGTGATGGATTTTCCCTTTTTGCCCTTATAAAATGCGTGTCTTTCTCTCTAGTAAAATTTTTTGTCTTAATGTCTGTTTTGTCTGATTCTATTGTCACTTCACTCAGTATCTTTTGGATACTGTTTGCATGGTATTGTTGCAAACAAGTATATCCTTTTCATCTCCTTGTTTTTAACCAGTTTATGTCTTTGATTGTAAAGTGCTTTTCTGATAGTGATTATTTAGATGGATCATTTTTTATGCATTCTGCCAATATCTTCCTTTCAACTGGAGTTTTCCATCCATTCACATATAACATAATCATAGTTAAACGAGGATTTACATCTGACATTTTTCTATTTGGTTTCTGTATTTTATCCCTCTATTCCTTTATTACTGCCTTTTTAAAAATAAAATTTTTATGTACTCTTTTAAATCTCTTACTAAATTGTTTGAGTTATTTCTTTAGTGGCTACTCTGTGATTACAATTAACATGTTAACTTAAAGCAAACTAGGTTGGATTAATGACAACTTAATTTAAGTAGTATATGAAAACTTTTATCCTATAAAGCTTTATTCGCCCCCTCCTACTTTATGCTATTCTTGTCATACAAATTATATCTTTATAAATTATGTGTTCATCAATAAATATTTATAATTATTATTTTTTCTACCTGTCTGTTAAATCATTAGAAGAAAAAAGAGTCACAAATGAAAATATATTAATACTGTCTCATGTACTGTCTTATTAACTTTACCATTGTTCTTTCTTCATGTGACTTTTAATTACTGTCTAGTGTTCTTTCATTTTAGCCTGAGCAAATCACTTTAATACTTATTCTAGGGTAGGTCTGATAGCAACAAAATGTTTCAGTTTTGCTTGTCTGGGAATGTCTTAATTTCTCAAACATTTTTAAATGATAGTTTTACCATATAAAGAAATTTTGGTTGATTTTTTCTTTCAGCACATTTTTCCTTTTTTAAAAAATTTTTTATTGGAGTATAGTTACTTCACAATGTTGTGTTAGTTTCTACTGTACAGCATAGTGAATCAGCTATACAGATACATATATCCCCTCTTTTTTGGATTGCCTTCCCATTTAGGTCACTGCAGTGAACTGAGTAGAGCTCCCTGTGCAATACAGTAGGTTCTCATTAGTTATATATTTAATACATAGTATCAATTGTGTATATATGTCAATCCCCATCTTCCAATTGATCCCAACCCCCCCTTTCCACCTTGGTGTCCATAAGTTTGTTCTCTAAGTCTGTGTCTCTATTTCTGCTTTGCCAATCAGATCATCCATACCATTTTTCTAGATTCCTCATATATGCGTTAATATATGATATTTGTTTTATTCTTTCTAACTTATTTCACTCTGTATGACAGACTCTAGGTCCTTCCACATCTGTACAAATGACCCAATTTTTTTTCCTTTTTATGGCTGAGTAATATTCCATTGTACATATGTACCACATCTTCTTTATCCATTCATCTGTCGATGGACACTTAGGTTGCTTCCATGTCCTGGCTATTGTAAATAGTGCTGCAATGAACATAGGGGTGCATGTGTCTTTTTGAATTGTGGTCTTCTCTGGGTATATGCCCAGGACTGAGATTGATTGGTCATATGGTAGTTCTATTTTTAGTTTATCAAGGAGCCTCCATAGTGGTTGTATCAACTTACATTCACACCAACAGTGGAAGAGGGTTCCCTATTCTCCACAACCCCTCCAGCATTTATTGTTTGTAGATTTCTTGATGTTGGCCATTCTGACCAATGTCAGGTGATAACTCATTGTAGTTTTTTTTTTTATAACATCTTTACTGGAGTATAATTGCTTTACAATGTTGTGTTAGTTTCTGCTGTATAACAAAATGAATCAGCTGTATGTATAAATATATCCCCATATCCCCTCCCTCTTGTGCCTCCCTCCCTCCCTCCCTTTCCCACCCCTCTAGGTGGTCACAAAGCACCAAGATGATCTCTCTGTGTGACGCAGCTCCTTCCCACTAGCTATCTATTTTACATTTGGTAGTGTACATATGTCAATGCTACTCTCTCACTTCGTCTGAGCTTTCCCTTCCCCCTCACCGTGTCCTCAAGTCCATTCTCTACGTCTGCATCTTGATACCTATACTTCCCCTAGGTTCATCAGAACCATTTTTTTTAAGATTCCATATATATGTGTTAGCATACGGTATTCGTTTTTCTCTTTCTGACTTACCTCACTCTGTATGACAGACTCTAGGTCCACCCACCTCACTGCAAATAACTCAATTTCATTTCCTTTTTATAGCTGAGTAATATTCCATTGTATATATGTGCCACATCTTCTTTATCCATTCATCTGTCGATGGACACTTAGGTTGCTTCCATGTCCTGGCTATTGTAAATAGTGCTGCAATGAACACTGTGGTACATGTCTCATTTTGAATTACGGTTCTCTCAGTGTATATGCCCAGTAGTGGGATTGCTGGGACAAAGGGTAGTTCCATTTTTAGTTTTTTTAAGGAACCTCCATACTGTTCTCCATAGTGGCTGTATCAATTTACACTCCCACCAACAGTGCAAGAGGGTTCCCTTTTCTCCACACCCTCTCCAGCATTTATTGTTTGTAGATTTTTTGATGATGGCCATTCTGACCTGTGTGAGGTGATACCTCTTTGCAGTTTTGATTTGCATTTCTCTAATAATCAGTGATGTTGAGCATCTTTTCATGTGCCTCATGGCCACCTGTATGTCTTCTTTGGAGAAATGTCTATTTAGGTATAGATATTCTGTCCATTTTTGGATTTTTTTTTTTTTGGTACTGAGCTGCATGAGCTGCTTGTATATTTTGGAGATTAATCCTTTGTCAGTTGCTTCGTTTGCAAATATTTTCTCCCATTCTGAGGCTTGCCTTTTCGTCTTGTTTATGGTTTCCTTTGCTGTGCAAAAGCTTTTAAGTTTCATTAGGTCGCATTTGTATATTTTTATTTTTATTTTCTTTTTTCTAAGAGGTGGGTCAAAAATGATTTTGCTGCAATTTATGTCAAAGAATGTTCTGCCTATGTTTTCACTAAGAGTTTTATAGTGTCTGGCCTTATTAGGTCTTCAATCCATTTTGAGTTTATTTTTGTATTTGGTGTTTGGAAGTGTTCTAATTTCATTCTTTTACATGTAGCTGTACAGTTTTCCCAACTCCACTTATTGAAGAGACTGTCTTTTCTCCATTGTATATTCTTGTCTCCTTTGTCAAAGATAAGGTGACCATATGTGCATGGCTTTGTCTCTGGGCTTTCTATCTTATTCTATTGATGTATATTTCTGTTTTTGTGCCAGTACCATACTGTCTTGATTCCTGTAGCTTTGTAGTATTGTCTGAGGTCAGGGAGCCTGATTCCTCCAGCTCCGTTTTTCTTTCTCAAGATTGCTTTGGTTATTTGGGTTCTTTTGTGTCTCCATACACATTTTAAGATTTTTTGTTCTAGTTCTGTGAAAAATGCCATTGGTAATTTGATAGGGATTGCATTGAATCTGTAGATTGCTTTGGGTAGTACAGTCATCATGATAATATTGTTTCTTCCAATCCAAGAACATGGTATATCTCTCCATCTGTTTGTGTCGTCTTTGATTTTTTTCATCAGAGTCTTCTATTTTTCTGCATACAGGTCTTTTTCCTCCTGAGGTAGGTTTATTCCTAGGTATTTTATTCTTTTTGTTGCAATAGTAAATGGGATTGTTTCATTAATTTCTCTTTCTGATATTTTGTTTTTAGTGTATAGGAATGCAAGTGATTTCTGTGTATTAATTTTGTATCCTGCAACTTTTCTAAATTCAGTGATTGCCTCTAGTAGTTTTCTGGTGGCATCTTTAGGATTTTCTATGTATAGTATCTTATCATCTGCAAACAGTGACAGTTTTACTTCTTATTTGCCAATTTAGATTCCTTTTATTTCTTTTACTTCTCTGATTGTTGTGGCTAGGACTTCCAAAACTATGCTGAATAATAGTGAGAGTGGTGAGAGACAAGTGGACACACTTGTCTTCTTCCTGACATTAGAGGAAATGCTTTCAGGTTTTCACCCTTGAGAATGATGTTTGCTGTGGTTTTGTCATATATAGCCTTTATTATGGTGAGGTAGATTCCCTCTATACCCACTTTCTGTAAAGTTTTTTATCATAAATGGCTGTCAAATTATGTGAATAGTTTTTCCTGCATCTATTGAGATGATCATGTGGTTTTTATACTTCAATTTGTTAATATGGTGTATTACAGTGATTGATTTTTTTATATTGAAGAATCCTTGTATCACTGGGATAAATCTCAATTGATCATGGTTTATGATCCTTTAAATGTGTTGTTGGATTCAGTTTGCTAGTATTTTCTTGAGGATTTTTGCGTCTATTTTCAGCATTGATATTGGCCTGTAATTTTCTTTTTTTGAGACATCTTTGTCTGGTTTGTGTATCAGGGTGATGGTGGACCTGTAAAATGAGTTTGGGAGAGTTTCTCACTTTGCAATTTTTTGGAAGAGTTTGAGAAGGATAGGTGTTACCTATTCTCTAAATGTTTGATAGAATTCACCTGTGAAGCCATCAGGTCCTGGATTTTGTTTGTTGGAAGAATTTTAATAGCAGTTTCAATTTCATTACTTGTGATTGGTCTGTTCATATTTTCTATTTCTTCCTGGTTCAGTCTTGGAAGGTTGTACTTTTCTAAGAATTTGTCTGTTTCTTCCAGGTTGTCCATTTTATTGGCATATAGTTGCTTGTAGTCGTCTCTTATGATCCTTTGTATTTCTCTGGTGTCAGTTGTAACTTCTCCTTTTTCATTTCTAATTTTATTGATTTGAGTCCTCTCCTTTTTTTCCTTGATGAGTCTGGCTAAAGGTTTATCAATTGTGTTTATCATCTCAAAGAACGAGCTTTTAGTTTCCTTGATCTTTGCTATTGTTTTCTTCATTTCTATTTCATTTATATCAGCTCTGATATTTCTGATTACTTTCCTTTTACTAAATTTGGGTTTTGTTTGTTCTTCTTTCTCTAGTTGCTCTAGGTGTAACGTTAGATTGTTTATTTGAGATTTTTCTTGTTTCTTGATGTAAGATTATATTGCTATAAACTTCCATTTAGAACTGCTTTTGCTGCATCTATAGGTTTTGGGTTGTCATGTTTTTATTGTCATTTGTTTCTAGGTATATTTTTATCTCCTCTTTGATTTCTTCAGTGATCACTTGGTTATTTTGTAGCACATGGTTTATCCTCCATGTGTTTTTGGTTTTTACTGGTTTTTAATGTAATTGATTTCTAATCTCACAGCACTGTGGTTGGAAAAGATGTTTGACACAATTTCGGTTTTACTAAACTTACCATGGCTTGATTTGTGATCCAAGATGTGATCTATCCTGGAGAATGTTCTGTGTGCACTTCAGAAGAAAGTGTATTCTGTTGCATTTGGATGGAATGTCCTATAATTATCAATTAAGTCTATCTGGTCTATGTGTCATTTAAGGCTTGTGTTTCTTTATTAATTTTTTGTCTGCATGATCTGTCCATTTGAGGAAGTAGAGTGTTAAATCCCCCACTATTGTTGTGTTACTGTTAATTTCCCCTTTTTATGGCTGTTAACATTTGCCTTAAATATTGAGGTGTTCCTATGTTGGGTGCATAAATACTTACAATTGTTATATCTTCTTCTTGGATTTATCCCTTGATCATTATGTAGTGTCCTTTTTTGTCTCTTATAACAGTTTTTATTTTAAAGTCTATTTTGTCTGTTATGACTCTTGCTACTCCAGCTTTCTTTTGATTTCCATTTGCATGGAATATCTGTTTCCATCCCCTCACTTTCAGTCTGTATGTGTCCCTAGGTCTGAAGTGGGTCTCTTGTAGACAGCATGCACATGAGTCTTGTTTTTGTATCCATTCATCCATTCTGTGTCTTTTGGTGGGAGCATTTAATCCATTTCCATTTAAGTTAGTTATAAATATGTATGTTCCTATTACCATTTTCTTAATTGTTTTGGGTTTGTTTTTGTAGGTCTTTTTTCTTCTCTTTTGTTTCCCACCTAGAGAAGTTCCTTTAGCAATTGTTGTAAAGCTGGTTTGGTGGTGCTGAATTCTCTTAGCTTTTGCTTGTGTGTAAAGTTTTTGATTTCTCTGTCAAATCTGAATGAGATCCTTGCAGGGTAGGGTAATCTTAGTTGTAGGCTTTTCCCTTGCATCACTTTAAATATATCCTGTCACTCCCTTCTGGCCTGCATAATTTCCTCTGAAAAAAATCAGCTGATAGCCTTGTGGGGATTCCCTTGTATGTTATTTGTTGCTTTTCCCTTGCTCCTTTTAATATTTTTTCTTTGTTTTTAATTTTTGTTAGTTTGATTAATATATGGCTCGGCATGTTTTTCCTTGGGTTTATCCTGTATGGGACTCTGTGCTTCCTGGAATTGACTGACTATTTCTTTTCCCATATTAGGGAATTTTCGACTATAATCTCTTCAAATATTTTCTCAGACCCTTTCTCTTTCTCTTATTCTTCTGGGATCCCTATAATTCAAATGTTGTTACGTTTAATGTTGTCCCTGAGGTCTCTTAGAGTGTCTTCATTTCTTTTCATTCTTTTTTCTTTATTCTTCTCCATAGCAGTTATTTCCACCATTCGTTCTTCCAAGTCTCTTAACCATTCTTCTGCCTCAGTTATTCTGCTATTGATTCCTTCTAGTGTATTTTTGATTTCAGTTATTGTGTTGTTCCTCTCTGTTTGTTTGTTCTTTAGTTCTTCTAGGTCCTTGTTAAACATTTCTGTATTTTCTCGTTCCGTGACTCAATTCTATTTCCAAGATTTTGGATCATCTTTGCTATCATGACTCTGAATCTTTTTCAGGTAGGTTGCCTTTTTCCTCTTCATTTATTTGGTCTTGTGGGTTTTTGTCTTGCTCCTCATCTGCAACATATTTCTCTGTGTTTTCATTTTGTCTAACTTACTGTGGTTGAGGTCTCCTTTCTGCAGGCTGCATGGTCATAGTTCTTTTTGCTTCTGGTGTCTGCCCCCAGTAGGTGCATTTGGTCCTGGTTCTTGGGTAGGCTTCCTGGTGGGAGGGACTGGTGCCTGCGTTCTGATGGGTTGAGCTGTATTTTGTCCTTCTGATGGCCAGAGCCATGTCAGGTGGTGTCTTTTGGGGTGTCTGTGAGTTTAGTACGACTTTATGCAGCCTGTCTGCTGATGGGTGAGATTGTGTTCCTGTCTTGCTTGTTGTTTGTCATGAGGCGTCCAGCACTGGATCCTGCAGGCAGTTGGTTGGAGCCTTGTCTTGGATTCTAGATGGAGATCTCTGGGTGAGCTCTCACCAATTATTTTTCCCTGGGGCCAGGAATTCACTGGCAGTCCAGCATCCTGGATTCAGGGCTCCCACACCAGAGACTCAGGCCCCACCCCTGTCCTGGAATGAAGACCCTGCAAGCCACAGGTCATGGCAATAAAGGTGAAGGAAGAAAAGTGGGGGGAAAAAACAAACAGAGAAACAAAGCCCAAGACAAATAGCAAAGACAGAAACAAACACAACAGCAGCAAAACAAATAAACAATCAAAACCCCAGACAAATGGTAAAAGGAAAACCAAACAAAAACTAAAACAGAGAAACACACACACACACAAACAAAAACAAAACCAAAGAAAACGAAAAACCAGAAAACAACCTGGCAAAGAAAAGAACCCAACAATGAAATCAAACAATTAAATACAAAACTAACAAAAACAGAAAAGAAAAAACAAAACCAAAGCAGAATGAACACTGAAGAATAAAGCAAAGAAAACAAAACACAGAAAAATGATTTTTAAAACAGAGAACAACAAAACAGAGCAAAGAGAAAAAAAACAAAATAGAACAAAGAAAGAAAGAAAAAAGGGAAAAAACACAGAACAATGAAAAAGCAAAGTAAAAATAGAAATATAAAAATAAAAATATATTTAAAAAATTTAAAAAGAAAAAACAAACCAATAAAATCTGAAAGAACTAAATAAAATAAAATTAAAATAATAATTTTAAGAAGGAAAACAAACAACAGAATGAATCAAAGCCTAATAAAATTAATATAAAGCAGAAACT
The DNA here is from genome assembly GCF_028021215.1 of Eschrichtius robustus. Lineage (NCBI taxonomy): Eukaryota > Metazoa > Chordata > Mammalia > Artiodactyla > Eschrichtiidae > Eschrichtius > Eschrichtius robustus. The sequence continues at coordinate 64,517,240 of NC_090845.1, read as the reverse complement.
AACAAACCATTCTAAAGCAATTATACTCCAATAGAGATGTTTAAAAAAAGCCAAAAAAATAGTAGTACTAATATTTTCCTGGGGTCTCAGCTGTTGGTGTCCTTGCCCCTGCTGTCAGCCACGGCCCCCCTCCACCTCCCCAGGAGGCCCTCCAATGCCTATAGGTTGGTCTCTGACCTACTGTGGGCACTGTGGGGACAGCTCAGACTCTGATCGGGCCCAGCTCCCACCTGTGCTTGCCCCCAAAGTCCACAGCTGCCAGAGCTAGACTGGTTTCATTTGTGGGAACACTTGTTGTCAATTCAGATATTCCACAGTTGTAGGGTCTACCAAGCCATTTGCAGAGATTTAATCTGAGGCTTCTGCAGCTGATGGAAAGAGTTTTGTTCCTCTTCCTTAGTGGCCCTGCCTTTGGTGCTCAGCTGTGGTTTTAGCCCCACCTCTATGTGTGGGCCACCCACAGGTGTCTACTCCCAAGGCTGCCTTGGAGCACTCAGGTCTGCCCTGGTGAGGACAGGGCACAGAGTTGGCATGGCTGCCTGGGTCAAGGGAGCTCTGGTGGCAACAGGTGCATGGGGAAGCCCACGGCCACAGGTGTGAGAGATTCGGCCCTATTGGGAGCCTTTTCTAGTGCCCAGCAGCAGGCACACAATGGTCACCCCTGGTGGAGCTCTTTCCTAGTTCCTGGGGGGCAGGGGCCAGTGTGTGGGGAGAGAGAGGCTGCAATGGCTGCTCCACCCTCTGCGTGTTACTCAACAGTGGTGCCTTGCTTCCATGGCAGTCCGGGTTTACTCCACAGGCATTCCATGTTGTGGATTTCCTCCCTCCCATCCTCTCAGGTTGTCTCCTCTCAGCCAACAACAGTCCTCCCCCTGGGTTTGCTCTCCAATCCCCATACTCCTTCTCCCAGCCCCCATGCACACCGGTAGACACACGTCCCAGTCTGTGGCACACAGGGCCATGGCATGGACCATCTTAGTAGTTCTCACTCTGTCCTGTCTGCCACAGATTGGCCGTTTCACCCTCCTCTTACAGCCTCAGATTTTTACCTTCTCTCCCAACCAATTTTCCTGTCGGTGAAGGGTTTTCACCAGATGCAGGAACCTCTCCTCTGCTTCAGCTCCCCCTCATGGGCTCAGGTCCTCTCCTACTTCCTCTCCTCTTCTTTCCCCCTTCTTTCTTTCATCCTACCTGGTTATGCAGGGATCTTTATTGTCCTTTCCAGTGTCCAAGGTCTTCTGCTAGTGTTTAGCTGATGTTTTTCAAGAACTGTTCCATCTGTAGATGTATTCTTGATGCATCTGAATTGAACCTTCTGAGATGCTCAAGCTCATTTCCTCCTACCTCTTCATACATCACACTTCACCAAACAGTTTCCCCCATTCAAAGAAAGGAGAAGGCAGGGACGACTGCAGCGGTGGAGGAGGTGACGACCTCTTCAGTTGGGCTGGGGGAAGAGAAGGGAATGGCTGGCCTCAGCCTTGAAGCACAGCCAAAGGAAACAGCACACCCTCTTTCAGCACTTTAATATGTCTTTCCACTTCCTTAATGTCCTCAGACTTTCTGAAAAGTATTTTGCTGATGATCGTATAAATTTTTGTGATCAGTTGCTTCTTTCTTTTTGCTATCATGATTATCTCTTTGCCTTTAACTTTCAACAGTTGATTATGATGTGTGTGTGTGTGTGTGTGTGTGTGTGTCTTTAAATTTTTCTTACTTGGAGTTGGTTGAACTTCTGGAATATGTAGATTAATGTTTTCTTCATATTTGAAAAGTTTTCCACCATTATCTCTTCAAATAAACTTTATGCCCCTTTTTGCTCTCTCTTCTTCTGGAACTTACATTATATGTATGTTTACTTTTATAGTGTCCAACAGGACTCTGAGGATATGTTTTTTTCTCATTCCGTTTTTTCTTTCTGTTTATCAGATTTTAAAATTCCAATTTACCTATCTTCATGTAGGCTCATTCTTTCTTCTCGTTATTCAGATCTATTATTGAGACCCACTAGCCAATTTTTTACTTCAATTATTTCACTTCTTAACTCCAGAATTTCTATTTGGTTGTATTTTACAATTTCTATTTATAAATTGGTATTCTCTATTTGTTTAGAAATGGTTCTTATACATTTATTTAGTTCTTTATATTTGATTTCCTTTTGGGTTTGACACATATTTAAAATAGCAGGTTTAAAGTCTTTGTCTAGCACCTCCAATTTCTGGGCTTCCTCTTTGGAGAGGGGTTTCAATTGACTGCTTCTTTTTCTGTAAATGGGCATATCTGTATTTTTTTTTGCATATCTGTAATTTTTGGTAAAAATAAGACATTTTTAATATTATAATGTGACAACTCAGGAAATTAGTTCCCCATCCTTTACCACAATTTATTGTTGTTGCTCCTTAGTAAACTACCTGAAATGATTTGTAAAGAATGTGGCCTCTGAAGTTTCTGCTGTTGTTATTAGTGGTTAGCTAATAATTGGACAGATATTTCCTTAAATGTGTGTTGAGGTACATTTTCAAGGCTCCAGCTAGCAGTTTAAAACTCTGCCCTACTTTTTACTTCTTGCTTTTACAAAGCCTCAACATCAGCAACAGATAAACACTACGGGTTTTCTCAGTTCTTTTCTGAGCATATGAACAGCCCTGGTTATGCACAAAGCCCTGAATTCCACCCTTTCAGACTCCCAAGACTATGTTGGAGCTTTTCATTGACTTCTATGAAAATTTCATTCCCCAGCTACTTCTTTTAAAGATTTTGGTCAGCTTTTTGTTAACCTAAATTCTTAGAACTAATAAATAAATACAGTAAACTTGCAGGATACAAAATCAATATATAAAAATCAGTTGTGTTTCTATACATACAATGAGTTATGCAAAAAAGAAATTTTAAAAAATTTAATTTACTATAAAATACTTAGGAATTAGTACAGTCAAGGAGGTGAAAAATCTGTACACTGGGAACTATAAGAAATTGATAAAAGAAATTTTAAAAGACACAAATAAACAGAAATTTTCACAGATTGGAAGAGTTAATATTGTTAAAATGTCCATGCTACCTAAAGTGATCTACAAATTCAGTGCAATCCCTATAAAGATTCCAATGGCATTTTTTTTACAGAAATAGAAAGAAACCCTAATTTTCATATGGAACCACAAAAAATCCCAAAGAGCCAAAGCAATCCTGAGGGAGAAGAACAGAGCTGGAGGAGTCACACTTCTTGGCTTATGAAACCATATCATGTACACGCATTACTTGAAATGATATTACAAATCTATAGTAATCAAAGCAATATGGTACTGGTATAAAAACAGACTCAAAGACCAGTGAAACAAAATCAAAAGCCTAGAAATAAACCCATTCATGTATGATCACTAATATTAGACAAGGGAGCCAAAATACTCAATTGCAAAAGGAGAGTATTTTAAATAAATTGTGCTGAGAAAACTGGATATTTCCATGCCAAAGAAACTGGACCACTATCTTACACCCTTCACAAAAATTAACTCGAAATAGATCAAAGACTTAAATGTAAGACCTGAAACTGTAAAACTTCTAGAAGAAAAGACATTGACAAACCCTCTTAACATTGGTCTTGACAGTGATTTTATGACTATCACACCCCAAGGCACAAGCAACAAAAGCAAAAAATTACAGGTGGGAATACATCAAACTTAAAAACTGCTGCATAGCAAAAGAAATGATCAACAGAATAAAAAGGTAACCTAAGGAATGGAAGAAAATATTTGCAAACCAGTTATATGATAAGTGGTTCATACCCAGAATATATAAGGAGTTCATACAACTCAATTAAAAATAAAATATAATCTAATTAAAAACAGGGCAAAGGACCTTAGTAGACATTTTCCCAATGAAGATATTTACACAACAGATACATGAAAATGTGCTCAACACCACCAATCATCAGAGAAATACATATCAAAACCACAATGAGATAATTTCACACCTATTAGAATGGCTACTATCAAATAGACAAGAGATAACAAGTACTGACAAACGTGGAGAAAAGGGAACCCTGGTGCACTGTTGGTGGTAATATAAATTGGTACATCCACTATGGGATACAGAATGGAGGTTTCTCAAGATTTAAAATAAAACTAACATATGATACAACAATTCTCCTTCTGGGTATATATCTGAAGAAAATGAAATCACTAACTCATAGAGATATCTGCAACCCAATTCTACTGCAGCATTATTTATAATAGCTAAGACATGAAAACAACCTATGTGTTCATTGATGAATGAACAGATAAAGAAAATGTGAGATATCTACATCTATATCTATATTTATATCTATATTTTTCAACCATGAGAAAGAAGGAAACTTTGCCATTTGTGAAAACATGGATGAAACTTGAGGGCATTACTTTAAGTTAAATAAGTTAGTCAGAGAAAAACAAATACTGTATGATCTCACTTATATGGGAAGTCTAAAAAAAAGAAACCCAAAAAATGTAAACAGAGAACAGAATGGTGGTTGCCAGTGACAGGGCATAGAGGTGGGGAAAAGGGGTGAATTGTTCAAATGGTACAAATTTCCAGTTATAAGATAAATAAGTTGTGGGAATATAATATGTAGCATGTTGACTATAGTTAATAATACAGCATTGTATAATATATTCAAAAGTTGCTAGGAGAGTAGATTTTTAAAAATTAATTAATTAATTTATTTTTGACTTTGTTGGGTCTTCATTGCTGTGTGCGGGCTTTCTCTAGTTGCAGTGAGTGGAGGCTACTCTTCATTGTGCTGAACAGGCTTCTCATTGCATTGGTTTCTCTTGTTGTGGAGCATGGGTTCTATGTGTTCGGGCTTCAGTAGTTGTGGCACACAGGCTTAGTTGCTCCATGGCATGTGGGTTCTTCCCAGACCAGGGCTTGAACCCGTGTCCCCTGCATTGGCAGGTGGATTCTAAACCATTGCACCACCAGGGAAGCCAAGAGTAGATTTTTAAAGTTTTCACCATAAAAAAATTGTAACTATGTGAGATGATGGATTTGTTAACTAACCTTATTTTGGTAACCATTTTGCAATACATACATATATAAAATCACTACTGTGTACACCTTAAAATTACACAAATTATATGTCAATTATATCTCAGTATATCTGGTGGGAAAAGAGAGGAATTATTACCAATCCTTCTCAAACTCTTCTGAAAAAATTAAAGAGGAAGGAAAACTCCCAAACTGATTTTATGAGACTAGCATTACCTTAATATCAAAGCCAGATATGGACTCTACAAGAAAAGAAAACTACAGGCCAATATTTAAGATAATCATAGATATAAAAATTGTCAACAAAATACTAACAAACTAAATCCAACAGCACATTAAAAGCATCATATAACATGAACAAATGGGATTCAACCCTGGGATGTAAGAATAGTTTAACATAAGCAAATCAATAAATTTGATATATCACATTACTAAAATGAAAGCTAAGAATGATATGATCTCAATAGATACCAAAAAAGCATTTGACAAAATTCAGCATCTGTTCATGATAAAAAAAAAAAAAAACCTCTCAACAAATTGGATATAGAAGGAAGGTACCTCAGTGTACTCAACAATGAAAGGTTGATAGCTTTTCCTCTATGATCAAGAACAAGACAAGGGTGACCACTCTTACCACTCCTATTCAACATAGTACTGGAAGTCTTAGCCAGAACAATCAAGCAAGAAAAAGAAATAAAAGGCATCCAAGTCAGAAAGGAAGGGGTAAAAGTGTCTAGATTAACCAAGAGAAAAAGAAAGAAGACTAATGATTGAAATTTTAACTGAAGAGAGGGCATTACTAACAATTATAGACATTAAAACTATTATAAGAGAGTTGTATGAACAATTATACAACTAATTGAATAACATAGAAAAAATGGATGAATTCCTAGAAACACCAAACCTACCAAGACTGAATCATGAAGAAATAGAAATTCTACAAAGATCAATAACAAATAAGGAAATTGAATCAGTAACTTAAAACCTCCCAAGAAAAACAGCTTAATACCAAATGGTTCCTCTGGAAAATTCTACCAAACATTTAATGAATTAACACCAATATTTCTCAAACTCTTCCAAAGCATTGAAGAAGAGAGAATGCTTCCAAAGTTTTTCTATGAGACCAGATAAAGCCAAACAAAGACATACATGAAAATTACAGCCCAGTATCCATAAATATCAATGCAAAAGTCCTCAAGACAATACTAGCAAACTGAATTAAGCAGCACATTAAAAGTATTATACATGATGATCATGATCAAATGGGATTTATTCCTGGAATGGAAGGATATTTCAACATATAAAAATAAATGATGTAATAAATTACATTAGCAGAAATTAAGGACAAAAGCCACAGGATCATCTCAGTTGATAAAGAAAAAAACTTTTGCTAAAATCTAACACCCCTTTATAATAAATTAATAAAACACTCAAGAAACTTGAAATATAAGGAAGCTACATCAGCACTATAAAATCCGTGTATAAAAACCCCAGAACCAACATTATCTTCCTTTGTCAAAGGCTGAAAGCTTTTCCATTAAGGTCAGGAATAATACAAGGATGCTCACTCTTGCCAATTCTATTCAATATAGTAGCAGAAGTTCTAGCCAGAGTTATTCACACACACACACACACAAAACAACAGCAACAACAACAAACTTTTAAAAAGGAAGACAAAAAAGAAAGAAAAAAAGTTCATCAGAATTGTAAAGGAAGAAGTAAGATTATATGTGTTTGCAGGTTATGTGTCATTACATGAAGAAACCTTAAAGATTCCACAAAAAAAAGTTAGAACTAATAAACAAATTTAGAAAAGTTGCAGGATACAAAACCAACACAAAGAATCAGTGGCATTTCTGTACACTTTATATTTTTAGGTAAGGAAGGTAAAGGAATTTAAGTGGAAATAAGGCTTCTACATGTCACTTGACGTGCTCTAAAACACCAATACCAGTATAGGGTAATAAGTTATGTATATACGTTTTAACATCTAGAGCAACAGCTAAGAAAACTATATAAAGCAATAAACTAAAAAAACGCAAACAATCAAACAACAAATAAGTAGATCAAAATGGAATCCTAAAAATATTTAAGTAACTCAAAGGAAGGCAAGAAAAGTGTATTAGGGGAAATGAGAACCAGAGGAAACAAACACAAAGCATATAATAAAATGAAAGACTTAATTACTAATATATTATGAACTACCTTAAACTTAAATGTTCTAAATAAAACAATTTATAGACAGAGATTGGCAGAATAGATTAAAAACAAACATAATCCAATTATATATTGCCTACAAGAAACTCACTGCTGATTCAATAACATCGGTAGCTTAAAAGTAAAAGAATGGAAAAATGTATTCCATGCAAATATTAATTTTTAAAATTTAATTTTTTAAATATTAATTTTTTAAAAGTAGTGTTTATATTAATATAAAAAGAGTGGACTCTTTTAGAGCAAAGAAAAGTACTAAAAGACAAAGGACTATGGTTCACTAGGACAGCATAAAATGTGTAATGCATCAAAAAGCAAAGCATCAAAACACAAGAAACATAACCTGATAGAAATGAAAGGATAAATAAACAAAATTCTCAATTTATTTTAAAAATTCCATCTGTTTAATTTGTTTTGATGGGTTTCTCACTATTTGATCAACTAGTATCATAAAAATTATATTTAAGTTTGGCAAAAACATATCTGGTAACATTCATTAAAAAAACCCTATTGTGGTCTGGGGGATTCAACATGGCAGAGGAGTAGGAGGACGTGGAGTTTATCTCTCTCCATGGATGCAACAGGAATGCATCTATAGATGCAACAATTCTCACAGAACAATGGCTGAAAACTAGCAAAAGACCTTGGACACCGGAAAGAACTATAAAAATCCCTGCACAACTGGATAGGATGGAAAAAAGAAGGGAGAGGGTGGAGGAGAGGAAGCAGGATGGGACCTGCACCCCATGGTGGGGGAGCTGAAGCAGAGGAGAGATTCCCGAATTTGGGGAAACCCCTCTCCTATGGGGAAGCCCCCTCTTTGATGGGGAAATCGATTGGGACAGAAGCATTTGAGGCTGTCAGAAGAGGGTGAAGCAGCCAATCAGTGGCAGACAGGAAAAAGTGAAAAATACACAGATGGTCCGTACTGTGGCCCTACATGACATGGACTGGCACTTGTGTTCACAGGTGTGCAAGGAGGCTGGGAGCTGGAGAATGGGGATTGGAGAACAGGCCTAGAGCGAGAACTGCTGTTGGCTGTGGGGACACGGACTGAGGGGATGGAAGGGAGAAAAACCACAACAGAGAATGCCTACGGAGGAAGACCGGACTGCCATGGAAGCAGGGCACTACTGCTGAATCACATGCAGGGGTGGAACCACTATTGTAGCCTCTCTCTCCCCACATGCTGGCTCCTGCTGATGAACAATAAAAGAAGCCCTCTCAGGGTTGGCTCTCATGCGCCAGCTGCCAAGCAATAGAAAACACCCCCTCAGGGCTGGCCCTCATGTGCCTGCTGCCTAGGGCCATATCTCTTGCATCTCTGGCCAATGGCTTCCCTGCACATTTGGCACCACTGGGGCTCCCACAGTCCAAGCAGTCATACCACCTTTGTGCACTTTACTTACTGGGTCAGACCCAAGAGCTCCAAGGCAGCCTCAGGGCCAGAGTCCTGTGGGTGGACCACACACAGATGTGGAGATAAAACCAAAGCTGAACCCCAGGAACAGGGCAACTAAGGAAGACGATCAAAAATCTTTCCATCAGCTGTACAAGCTGCAGATTAAATCCCCATGATCAGCTGCATAGACTCTGCACCTATGGAATATCTGAGTAGACAATGAGTGTTCCCACAAATGAAAACGGTCTAGCTCTGGCAGCTGTGGACTTTGGGGGCAAGCACACGCAGGAAATGGGCCAGATCAGAGTCTGAGTGGTCCACACAGGGCCCACAAAATCTCCGAAGACCAGCCCAGAGGCAGAGGAGAGCCTCTTGAGGAGCTGGAGGTGGGCTGTGGCTCAGGGCATGTGCAAGGACACTTTCAGCTGAGACCCAAGGGAAACGTAATTATTACTATTAATTTTATTATGTTTTGTTTCATTCTGTTGTTAGTTCTGGCTTTCCCCCCCTTACTTTCCTTTTTTTTTGTTTCTTTGTTGTTGTTTTAGTATTTTTTTTTATTTAGTCTTTTGGGATATTCATGTTCTCTAACATATTTTTTATTTTTATATATTTCAATTTTTACTTTGCTTTGCTATTGTTCTGTGTTCTTTTCTCTTATTTTTTTCTTCTTTTTCTTTCCTATATTTTTTATTTTTATTTTTTATATTTCCATTTCTACTTTGCTTTTCGGTTGTCCTGTGATTTTTCCCTTTTTATTTCATTTTATTTTATATTGTTTTGATCATTTTTATTGGTTTGTTCTGTTTCCTTGCTTTATTCTTCAGTTGGCACCCTGCTTTGGTTTTGTTTTTAGGTTTTGTGCTTTTGTTAGCTTTGAGCCTAACTGTTTGATTTCGTTTTTGAGTTCTTCTATTTGTCTGGATGTTCTCATTTTTGTTTTATTCGGTTCCGTTTTTGTATATTGTGTGTGTGAGTGTGTGTTTCCTTGTTTCTGTTTTTCTTTGTTTGATTTTTTTCTACAGTTTCTCTGGAGTCTTCTTTGTCTTTTTTTTTCTTTAATATATTTTCTTATATATATATATATTTATATTTATATGTTGCTTTTCTGTTGTTCTGCCTTCTTTCAGTTTTCTCTTCTTTTTTCTTTCTTTTTTAAATCATTTTTGTCGGTTTGTTATGTTTCTTTGCTTCATTATTCAGTTGACACTCTGCTTTGGTTTTGTTTTTTGGTTTTCTGTTTTTGTCAATTTTCTTTCTAATAGCTTGATTTCATTCTTGGGTTCTTTTTTTGTCTGGTTGTTCTCTTGCTTTTTAATTTATTTGATTCTGTTTTTGTTTCTTTTGTGTGTGTGCGGGATTCCTTGTTTCTGTTTTTGTTTGTTTGATTTTACTTTTTACCATTTGTCTAGGGTTTTGTTAGTCTTATTTTGTTTAATCCCCTCTGTTGCTGGGATGAGCGAATTGCAGGGTCTTGGTTTCTTAACAGGAAGTCAGGCCTGAAGCCCTGAGGTGAGAGTACTGATGCTCTCACCCCAGGATGCTGGAAGAGTAGAGAATTCCCAGCTCCTGGGAAGATTAATTGCTGAGAGCTCTCACGGAGGCCTCTATCTGAATCCAAGACCTGGCTCCACCCAACTGCTAACAGTTCCCAGCACTGGACGCCTCACAACAAACAACAAAGAAGACAGGAAAACAAACACACCCATCAACATACAGACTACTTAAAGTCATACTAAGCTCACAGACACCCCCAAACACACCACTGGACATGGCCCTGCTCATCGAAAGGGAAAATACACAGCTCCACCCACCAGAACGCAGGCACCAATCCCTCCCATCAGGCAGCCTACATAAGCCACTGGACCAACATCACCACTGGGAGCAGAGAACAGAAGCAAAATGAACTATGACACTGCAGCCTCTAGAGAGGAGGACTCAAATACTATAAACTAGACAAAATGAGAAGACAGAGAAATACCTTGCAGGCAAAGGAGCAAGATAAAACCCCACAAGACCAAATAAATAAAGAGGAAATAGGCAAACTACCTGAAAAAGAATTAGAGTAATGATAATAAAGATGATCCAAAATCTTGGAAATAGAATAGTGAAAATATAAGAAATGTATAACAAAGACCTAGAACAACTAAAGAGCAAACAAAGACCTAGAACAAAGGTCTAGGACAACTAAAGATCAAACAAACAAAGACCTAGAACAACTAAAGAGCCAAAAAACAGTAATGAACAACACAATAACTGAAATTAAAAATACTCTAGAAGGAATCAATAGCAGAATAACTGAAGCAGAAAACAGATAAGTGACCTGGAAGATAGAATGGTGGAAATAACTGCCAAAGAGCAGAATAAAGAAAAAAAAAATGAGAAGAATGGAAGACAGTCTCAGAGACCTCTGGGAAAACATTAGGTACACCAATATTCGAATTATAGGTGTCCCAGAAAAAGAGGGAAAAAAGAAAGGGTATGAGAAAATATTTGAAGAGATTATAGTCAAAAGCTTCCCCAGCATGGGAAAGGAAATAGTCAATCAAGCCCAGGAAGTGCAGAAAGTCCCATACAGGATAAATCCAAGGAGAAACATGATGAGACATATATTAATCAAACTAACAAAAATTAAACACAAAGAAAAAATATTTAAAACAGCAAGGGAAAAGCAACAAATAACATACAAGGTAATCCCTATAAGGTTAACAGCTGATCTTTCAGCAGAAACTCTACAAGCCAGAAGGGAGTGGCAAGACATATTTAAGGTGATGAAAGGGAAAAACCTACACCAAGATTACTCTACCCATCAAGGATCTCATTCAGATTTGACAGAGAAATTAAAACCTTTACAGACAAGCAAAAGTTAAGAGAATTCAGCACCACCAAACCAGCATTACAACAAATGCTAAAGGAACTTCTCTAGGCATGAAACACAAGAGAAGGAAAAGGCCTACAAAAACAAACACAAAACGTTTAAGAAAATGGTAATAGGAACACACATATCAATAATTACCTTAAATGTAAATGGATTAAATGCTCCAACCAAAAGACCCAGAATGGCTGAAAGGAAACAAAAACAAGACCAAAATATATGCTGTCTACAAGAGACCCACTTCAGACCTAGGGACACATACAGACTGAAAGTGAGGGGTGGGAAAAGATACTCCATGCAAATGGCAATCAAAAGAAAGCTGGAGTAGTAATTCTCATATCAGACAAAATAGACTTTAAAACAAGACTATTACAAAAGACAAAGAAGGACACTACATAATGATCAAGTGATCAATCCAAGAAGAAGATATAACAATTGTAAATATTTATGCACCCAACATAGGAGCACATCTATACATAAGGCAAATGTTAACAGCCATAAAAGGGGAAATCGACAGTAACACAATAATAGTAGAGGACTTTAACATTCCACTTGCACCAATGGACAGATCCACCAAAATGAAAATAAATAAGGAAACACAAGCTTTAAATGACACATTAGACCAGATAGACAATTGATATTTTTAGGACATTCCATCCAAGAACAACAGAATACACTTTCTTCTCAAGTACACATGAAACATTCTCCAGGACAGATCATATCTTGGGTCACAAATCAAGCCTTGGTAAATTTAAGAAAATTGAAATCATATCAAGTATCTTTTACGACCACAACGCTATGAGACTAGATATCAAGTACAGGAAAAAAAACAGTAAAAAATACAAACACATGGAGGTAAACAATATGCTACTAAATAACCAAGAGATCACTGAAGAAATCAAAGAGGAAATCAAAAAATACCTAGAAACAAAAGACAATGAAAATGCGATGACCCAAAACCTATGGGATGCAGCAAAAGCAGTTCTAAGAGGGAAGTTTATAGCACTACAATCCTACCTCAAGAAACAAGTAAAATCTCAAATAAACAACCTAACCTTACACCTAAAGCAATCAGAGAAAGAAGAAGAACAACAAAAAGAAACAAAGTTAGCAGAAGGAAATAATGAAGATCAGATCAGAAATAAATGAAAAAGAAATGAAGGAAACAATAGCAAAAATCAATAAAACTAAAAGCTAGTTCTTTGAGAAGATAAACAAAATTGATAAACCATTAGCCAGACTCACCAGGAAAAAAGGGGGAAAACTCAAATCAACAGAATTAGAAATGATAAAGGAAAAGTAACCACTGAGACGACAGAAATACAAAGGATCATGAGAGACTACTACAAGCAACTATATGCTAATAAATCAGACAACCTGAAAGAAATGGAAAATTCTTAGAAAACTACAACCTTCCAAGACTGAACCAAGAAGAAATAGAAAACATGAACAGAGCAATCACAAGCACTGAAATTGAAACTGTGATTAAAAATCTTCCAACAAACAAAAGCTCAGAGCCAGATGGCTTCACAGGCAAATTCTATCAAACATTTAGAGAAGAGCTAGCACGTATCCTTCTCAAACTCTTCCAAAATATAGCAGAGGGAGGAACACTCCCTAACTCATTCTACGAGGCCACCATCACCCTGATACCAAAACCAATGATGTCTCAAAAAAACGGAAAATTACAGACCAATATCATTGATGAACATAGATGCAAAAATTCTCAGTAAAATACTAGCAAACATAATCCAACAGCACATTAAAAGGGTCATACACCATGATCAAGTGGGGTTTATCCCAGGAATGCAAGGATTCTTGAATATACGCAAATCAATCAATGTGATACACCATACTAACAAATTGAAGGATAAAAACCACATGATAATCTCAATAGATGCAGAAAAATCTTTCAAAAACTTTAACACTGATTTATGGTAAAAACTCTCCATAAAGTGGGCATAGAGGGAACCTACCTCAACATAATAAAGGGCATGTATGGCAAACCCAGAGCCAACATCATTCTCAATGGTGAAAAGCTGAAACCATTTCCTCTAAGGCCAGGAACAAGACAAGGGTGCCCACTCTCACCACTATTATTCAACATAGTTTTGGAAGTTTGAGCCACAGCAATCAGAGAAGAAAAAGAAATAAAAGGAATCCAAATCACAAAAGAAGAAGTAAAACTGTCACTGTTTGCAGATAACATGATACTATACAAAGAGAATCCTAAAGATGTCACCAGAAAACTACTAGAGCTAATCAATGAATTTGGTAAAGCAGCAGGATACAAAATTAATACACAGAAATCTCTTGCATTCCTATCCACTAACAACGAAAGATCAGAAAGAGAAATTATGGAAACAATCCCATTCACCTTTGCAACAAAAAGAATAAAATACCTAGAAATAAACTTACCTAGGGAGACAAAAGACCTGTATGCAGAAAACTATAAGACACTGTTGAAAGAAATTAAAGATGATACAAACAGATAGAGAGATATATCATGTTCTTAGATTGGAAGAATCAACATTGTCAAAATGACACAACGCAATCTACAGATTCAATGCAATCTCTATCAAACTACCAATGGCATTTTTCTCAGAAGTAGAACAAAAATTTTACAATTAGTATCGAAACACAAAAGACCCAGAATAGCAGAAGCAATCTTGAGAAAGATAAACTGAGCTGGAGGAATCAGGCGCCATGACTTCAGACTATACTACAAAGTTACAATAATCAAGACAGTATGGTACTGGCACAAAAACCGAAATATAGATCAGTGGAACAGGACAGAAAGCACAGAGATAAACCCAGGCAAATGTGGTCACCTTGTCTTTGACAAAGGAGGCAAGAATATACAATGGAGAAAAGACAGCCTCTTCAATAAGTGGTGCTGGGAAAAGTGGACAGCTACATGTAAAAGAATGACATTAGAACACTTCCTAACACCATACACAAAAATAAACTCAAAATGGATTAAAAACCTAAATGTAAGGCCAGATACTAAAACACTCTTAGAGGAACACATAAGTAGAACACTCTATGACATAAATCACAGCAAGATGCTTTTGGACTCACCTGCTAGAGTAATGGAAATAAAAACAAAAATAAACAAATGGCACATAATAAAATTTAAAATCTTTTGCACAGTAAAGGAAACCATAAACAATATGAAAAGACAATCCTCAGAATGGGCTAAAATATTTGCAAATGAAGCAACTGACAAAGGATTAATCTCCAAAATATACAAGCAGCTCATGCAGCTCAATATCAAAAAGACAAACAACCCAATCCAAAAACGGGCAGAAGACCTAAATAGACATTTCTCCAAAGAAGACGTACAGATTGCCAACAAACACATGAAAAGATGCTCAACATCACTAATCATTAGAGAAATGCAAATTAAAGCCACAACAAGGTATTTCCTCACACGGATCGGAATGGCCATCATCAAAAAATCTAGAAACAATAAATCCTGGAGAGGGTGTGGAGAAAACAAAGGAACCCTCTTGCACTGTTGATCGGAATGTAAATTTATTCAGCCACTATCGAAAACAGTATGGAAGTTCCTTCAAAAACTAAAAACAGAAATGCCATATGACCCATCAATCCCACTACTGGGCATACACCCTGAGAAAACCATAATTCAAAAAGAGTCATGTTGGGACTTCCCTTGTGGCGCAGTGTTTAAGAATCCTCCTGCCAATGCATAGGGCATGGGTTCAAGCCCTGGTCTGGGAAGATCCCACCTGTCGTGAAGCAACTAAGCCTGTGCTCCACAAGTACTCAGTCAGTGCTCTAGAGAACACGAGCCACAAATACTGAGCCTGTGTTCCACAACTACTGAAGCCCTCACTCCTAGAGCCCGTGCTCTGCAACAAGAGAAGCCACCACAATGTGAAGCCCACACACTGCTACGAAGAATAGCCCCTGCTCGCTGCAACTAGAGAAAGCTCGTACACAGCAATGAAGACCAAATGCAGCCATAAAGAAATAAATAAATAAATAAATAAATAAATAAATAAATAAATAAATAAATAAATTTATTTTTAAAAAGTCATGTACCACAATGTTCATTGCAGCACTATTTACAATAGCCAGGACATGTAAGCAACCTAAGTGTCCATCGACAGATGATTGTATAAAGAAGATGTGGCACATATATACAATGGAATATTGCTCAGCCATAAAAAAGAAATGAAATTGAGTTATTTGTAGTGAGGTGGATGGAACTAGAGTCTGTCATACAGAGTGAAGTAAGTCAGAAAGAGTAAAACAAATACTGTATGCTAGCACATATATATGGAATCTTAAAAAAAATGTTTCTGATGAAACTAGGGGCAGGAGAGGAATAAAGATAAAGACTCAGATGTAGAGAATCGACTTGTGGTCATGGGGAGGGGGAAGGGTAAGCTGGGACAAAGTGAGAGAGTAGCATTGACATATATACACTACCAAATGTAAAATGGATGGCTAGTGGAAAGCTGCTGCATAACACAGGGAGATCTTTGTGACCACCTAGGGGGGTGGGAGGGAGATACAAGAGGGAGGGTATATGGGGATATATGTATACATATCACTGATTTACATTGTTATACAGCAGAAACTAACACAACATTGTTAAACAATTATACCCCAATAAAGATAAAACAAAACAAAACCAAAAAACCTAAAGCTATCATTTAAGACCATCCAATTCATAAAGTTTAAAAACAATTTTAATAATAAGTGATGAAGTTTGTTTATGGAAATGAAGAGTCTCCCAGTGTTGATAGGAGTATATATTACTACAACCATAATAAATTGCAATTGGAGATTATAATAAGAAACCATCAAGATGCTAAGGTAAATGGTACCTTTTTTTAATTTTAAGATTTTAATTTCTCTTTACTTAGAATGTATTTTACCATTTATCTTGATATTTTACAATGCCAGATTAAAATGCAAATATAAGAGCATTCAGCTCAATTGTGGAATCATCAAAACTACAGAATTCATATTCATAGCTTAAAAAATCTTCAAGATATTTTTATCTATGAATTCTTCTGACAATGTGTACCAAATTAATAATCTTTAAGATGAGGATTATCCTATGATCATAGCAGCTTTGATTTTTAAGAATTAATAGACTTTATATAGTAGAACTATTTTAGATTTACAGGAAAATTGAGCAGGTAAAACAGGGCATTCCCATATAACCCAGTCCTTCTATGCACAGTAGTTCCCCTTATTATCTTGTTAGTGTGGTACATTTGTTACAATAAATGAAGCAATACTGATACCTTATCATTAACAAAGATCTATACTTTACACTAAGTTTTATTAATTTTGTTGTGCAGTTCTATCGGTTTTAGCAAATGCATAGTATTATGTATCCATCATTAAAGTCTCATAGAGAATAATTTCACCAAAAACATTCTGTACTTTACCTATCCATCCTTCTCTCCCTCCCACAGAACCCCTGGCAAGCACTGATATTTTTATTGTCTCTATTGTTCTGCCTTTTCTGGAATGTCATATAGTTAGAATAGTATAGTATGTAGTCTTTTCAGACTGACTGATTTTGTATTTAATTCATTTAAGTATCCTCCATGTGTTTTTGTGGCATGGTAGCTCATTTCTTTTTCACACTGAAAAATATTCCACTCTACAGTATGAAAGTATATCCATTTACCTATTGAATGATATCTTGGTTATTTCTAGATTTTGGAAATTATTAATAATGGTACTATACAAATTTACATGCAGGTTTTTGTGTTGACATGTTTTCAACTCATTTGGGTAAATACCTAGGAGCAGTGTTTCTGGATCTTACAGTAAGCCTATGTTTAGCTTTGTACAAAACTGCCAAATGTTCTTGCAAAGTGGCTGCTACATTTTGTATTACCAGCAGCTATGATGGCAGTGTCTGTTTCTCTTCATCTTTGCCACCATTTGTTATCAGTGTTTTGGATTTTGACTATTCTATAGTATGTGTGTGGTGGATCTCATTGTAGTTTCAATTTTCAATTCCCTAATGACCTGTGATGCTGAGCATCTTTTCATGTGCTTATTTGCTATCTGCTTATATTCTTAGATGGGGCTTCTGTTCAAATATTTTGCCCATTTTTAAATTGGAACGTTCGTTTTCTTCTTATTTATTTATTAAAAAAAATTTTTGTCTGTGCCATGGGGAATGTGGGGCCTTAGTTCCCCGACCAGGGATTGAACCCATGCCCCCTGCAGTGGAAGAATGGAGTCTTAACCATTGGGCTGCCAGGGAAGTCCCAGAATGTTTGTTTTCTTATTGTGGAGCTTTAAGAGTTCTTTGAGTATTTTGGATACAAGTCCCTTACCAGATATGTGATTTGCAGATATTTTCTCCTAGCCTCTGGCATGGTTTTACATTCTCTTAACAGGGACTTTCACAGAGCAAAAGTTTCAAATTTTTATTTTATTTTTATTTATTTTTTGTAGCATTATTGAGGTATAATTGACACATAAAACTGTATACGTGTAAAGTGTACAACATGAGGATTTAATATACATATACATAGTGAAATTATTACCACCATCAAGTTAATTAACATATCCATTACCTCACATAGTTACCTTTTTTGGTGTGATGGAAATGATTAAGATTTACTCTTTGAGCAAATTTCAAGTGTACAATAAAATATTATTAACTATATTCACTGTGCTGTACATTAGATCCTCAAAACTTATTCATAACTGAAATTTTGTACCCTTTGACCAACATATCCCCATTTCTCCCAACCCCCACTCCTCGGTCACCACCATTCTACTTTCTGTTTCAATGAGTGTGTCTTTTTCTTAAAAGATTCCACATAAAAGTGAGATCATACATATTTGTTTTTCCCTGCTTGGCTTATTTCACTTAGCATAATGTCCTTCAGATTCATCAGTGTTGTCGCAAATGTCAGGATTTCCTTCTTTTTATGGCTCAAGTGCATATATTTTAAGAAATTTTATATCCTCTTCTTGTATTGATCTCTTTATCAGTATATAATACCTTCCTTTGCCGTTTGTTGTAGACTTTGTTTTAAAGTCTACTTTGTCTAATATGAGTATTGCTACACCAGCTTTCTTGTCATTTCCATCTGCATGAAATATTTTTTTCCATCCTCTCATGTTCAGTCTGTGTGTTTCTTTAGCTCTGAAGTGTGTCTCTTTTAAGCAGCATCTAGATGGATCTGTTTTTTAAATCAAGTCAGCCACCCCACGTCTTTTGATGGGAGCATTTAGTTCATTGACATTTAAAATGATTAATGATAGGTATGTACTTATTGCCATTTAATTACTCGTTTTTCTGGTTGTTTTTGTAATTCTTCTCTGTTCTTTTCTTCATTTAGTTTCTTCCCTTGTGGTTTGATGATTTTCTTTAGTGATATGGTTTGCTCCTTTCTCTTTTAGTTCTTGTGTATCTATTGTAGGTTTTTGATTTGTGCTTGCCATGGGGTTCGTACATGACCTATATCTCCTTTTTTAAAACTCATAATTATTTAAGTTCAAACACTTTCTTAATGATCTTCATTTTACTCACCTCGCCCACATTTTGTGTTTTTAATGTCGTATTTTATATCTTCATGTTCATTTCTCCACTGTTTATTGTAGTTGTAGTTAATTTTATAATTTTTCATCTTTTAATCTTTGTAATAGCTTACTTACATGACTGATTTGCAGCCTTTATTTTATCTTTTTTTTTTACCATTGCAATTTTTCCTTTCTATTATTTCTTACTTCTTGTTGTAACTTTTTCTTTTCCACTTAAAAAAGACCCTTCAGTACTTCTAAAGTCATTTTAATATGATGAAATCTTTTAGTTCTTTCTTGTCAGAGAAGCTCTTTATCCCTCCTTCAATTCTGAATGATAATTTTGCTGGGCAGATTATTCTAGGTTGTAGGTTTTGCCTTTTCAGAACTTTAAATATATCAGGACACTCCCTTCTGACTTGCAAATTTCTGCAGAAAAATCTATGGATAGACTTATATGAGTTCTCTTCTATGTGTCTCTGTTTTTCTCTTGAGACATTTAGGAATCTCTCTTTAACTTTTGCCATTTTAATTATGACATGTCTTGGTGTGGGTCTCTTTGGGTCCATCCTGTTTGGCACTCTGTGCTTCTTGTTCCTGGATATCTGTTTCCTTTTTCAGGTTCAGGAAGTTTTCAACCATAATTTCATCAAATTCATTTCTGACACCTTTCTCTCTTTCTTCTCCTTCTGGGACCCCTATGATGCAGATGTTGGTATACTTGATGTTACCCAAGAGGTCCCTCAAACTGTTCTCATTTTTTACATTTGTTTTTCTTTTTGCTGTTCTGACTGGGTGATTTCCATTATTCTGTCTTCCAGATCACTTGTGTGTTCTTTTGCATCATCTAGTTTGCTGTTAATTCCTTCTAGTATATTTTTCATTTCAATTATTGTATTCTTCAAGTCTGATTCTTTTTATTATATTTTCTAGTTTCTTGTTAAAATGATCACTGTGTTCATTTATTTTTTCTCTAATCCAGTTAGCATTCTTATTACTAATGCATTGAACTCTTTATCTGGTAAGTTATTTCTCACTGTTTCATTAGTTGTTCTTTTCAGGGATTTTTTTTTTTTCTGGTTCTTTCATTTGAAACAAATTTCTGTGCCCTCTCATTTTGCTTAACTTCTCTGTCTGCATGAAATTAGGTGAAACAGTTACTTAGTCCAGTCTTGAAGGGGTGTCCTTGTGTGGGAGCATCCCTATACAGTCTGCATGTGCCCAGTGGCCTTGATGGGAATCTGGATCTGAAGTGAGCATGAGTCACTTCCTCCCTCAGGGTGTGCTGGCAGCTCTCACCTTGGTAGGAGGTGGGGCTGGAGATGGAGAGGCTAAAACCATAGCCAGGTAAGAGCTGGGACTCTGCCTCTACTCATTGGCCAACACCACCATATTGGGGGCACAGTCAGGCTCTCAGTTGCTGGAGCAGAATCCCTGAGGGTCATTTCTGAGCTAGTTCTCTTTCCTCTAAGTGTGCGTTCTCCCCCCTCCCAGCCTTGGCATCTTTGCCAGAGAAGAGAGCAGTGGAAGAGTAAGAAGGGCCAGAGTGGGCACTCAGCATAGTCAGGGCATGTGCTGGGGCAATCCCAGCACCAGTCAGAGCTCTAGACCACTTCCAATTTGCCACCCCCATGAAGGCGAATAAATGGCTGCCCTTGCCCTGTGTGGATGTCATTCCAGTTCCGAGCTGGCTCTGTCCCCTACCACTGTGCACTTTCCTCAGCTGAGGCAGTCTTCACTCTTGTGTTGAGCTGCCCCATGCAGCAAGAGGGGAAGGATTGGGGTTTGCTGGACTGGGGCACACACTGGAGCAGTCATGGGAAATTGGCTAGAGTCTCAGGCAGTTTCAATCTGCTTCCTATGCTTTGTTTTGAGAGTAAGCAAATGTGTGTGTGTGCTCTTCCCATGTGGAGTCTAGATTTCTAATGGGCCTGTTGTCAGTCTCACTGGTTTTCAAACCAACTAAGGGGACTTGTCCTCCCTTTCTGGGACCTCAGGACTGGGGCACCCAATATGTGGTTCAAACCACTCATTCCCCAGGGAAGATCTCCAAGCCCATGTAATCCATCTCCTCTTCTGTGTCTCCTTCCAGGGACACACGTCCTGGCATGATCACCTCTCTTCCCTTCCCACCTGATTCCATGTGGATCTTTCTTACAGCCTTTGTTTTATGAGACTCTTTCTGCCAGACTCCAGTATTTTTTTTTTCAGTGAGAATTGCTCCACATGTAGATGTATTTTTGATGTGTTCATGGGGGGTTTCATTAGCTCCATGTCCTCCTACCCTGCCATCTTGATTTCTTCCCTCCAGCAATAAACTATTTTCAAATTAAGGTATGTACATTGTTTTTTTAGACAATGGTATTACACACTTAATAGACTATATTATATTGTAAACATAACTTCTGTATGCACTGGGAAGCCAAAAAATGAGTATAACTCACTTTATTGTGATGTTCTCTTTATTGTGGTGGTCTGGATTTGAAGGCACATCTACGAGATATGCCTGTATACCCAGAATTGGGATTGAGGAATCGTAAAGTAGTTCTATTTTAAATTTTTTTAGTAACCTCCAAACTGTTTTCCATAATGGCTGTGCCACTTTACATTCCCACCAATAGTGTAGAAGAGCTCCCTTTTCTCCACATCCTAGCCAAAATTTGTTGTTGCTTACCTTTTTGATAATTGTCATTCAACAGTGTGAGGTGATATCTCATTGTGGTTTTGATAGGCACTTCCCTGATTATTAGTGATGTTGAGCATATTCTCATGTACCTGTTGACCATTTGAATATTGTTTTTTCAAAAACTATATATTCAGGTCCTTTGCCCCTTTTAAAATTTATTATTATTTTTATATTGATATGTATGATTTCCTTGTATATTTTGGAAATTATCATATATATAGTTTGCAAATTTTTTTCCCATTCCGTAGGTTGCCTTTTCACTCTATTGATTGTTTTTTTTGCTGTGCAGAAGCATCTTAGTTTGATATTATTCCACTTGTCTATATTTGCTTTGGTTGCCTATGCTTTTGGTGTTATATGCAAAAAATCAGTGCCAAGATCAATGTCAGGATCTTTTTCCAAACCTTTTCCTTCTTCTGGGAGTTTTACGATTTCCAGTTTTATATTTAAGTCTTTAATCTATTTTAAGTTAATATTTGAGTAGTGTAACATAGGAGTTCACTTTCATTCTTTTACATGTGGTTATTCAGTTTCTGAACACCATTTATTGAAGAGACTATCCTTTCCCAATTGTGTGTTTTTAGTGCCCTTGTCAAAGATTACTTGACTATATAGAGATGGGTTTATCTCTGGGCTCTCTATTCTGTCTCTTTTTTTCTTCTCCTTGGTTGAGTATGCTGTTGAAGCTCTCTATTGAATCCTTCAGTACCATTAGTGCATTCTTCAGCTCTAGTATTTCTGTTTGTTTTGGATTTTTGTTGGTGTCTATTTCTTTGTTGAACTTCTCATTTTGTTCATGCATTGTTTTCTAAATTTCATGTAGTTGTCCATCTGTGTGTTTTTGTAGTTCACTAAAGTTTAAGATGATTATTCTGAATTCTTTGTAAGACAGTTCATACACAGATCTCCATTTCTTTAAGATCAGTTATTGGAACTTTATTAGTTTCCATTGGTGGAGTCATAATTACTTGATTCTGCATGATTCTTGATCCCTTGCATTAGTATCTGCTCATTTGAGTAAGTGATCTTGTCTTCAGTACTTTATAAGTTTGCTCCAGCATGGAAAGACCTTCACAAGTCTGTTCAGCTTGGGAAACTAGAGGGATCAAGCTGGTAAAATCTGTGAGCATGTGAAGATTGTCTTTGAGATCTCTAGTTGGGTGAGGCCACTGCCTCCATGGTCAGGTGAGACAACTAACTGGGCTCTGCAACCACCTCTTACCAGGTGAGGTCATAGGCTGTGTTCACAGGCAGGGTGGTGAAAACGGTGGACTCTGCAATTGAGTAAGGTTGTGGGTTGAGATCCAAAATATCTCCTGGTTGGGTGGTGTATTTGGCTATATTTCCAGACCAGACGGTCCTGCTAGCTGGACTCTGTGTTCAGTTGGGGCTGCAGGCAGGGCTTCATAATCAGAAGGAGGCTTGGGCTGTGCTCTGAGATCAGGCAGAGCCACAGGCAGTGCCCCCAAGCTAGGTGGGGCCACAGGCTGGGCTTCTCAGTCAGGTAGGCCACTGGCTGTTCTCTGCTCTGCTCTTGGGTAAGGTTGCTGGCTGGGCTATCTGGTTGGTGGGGTGAGGGGGAGGGTTGCTGCATCTTTTAGTTCAGTGGGCTAGAGACTGTGCAAAATGCTTTGCAGTCATGTGGCATCACATTTCAAGCTCTCTCTTCAGGTGGTGATGTGGGCTATATTCTTTTATTGGGCAGGGTTGCTGGATGGGCTCCCTGCCTGAGCAGGGCCAAAGGCTATGTTCATCCAGAGCTGGAGGCTGGGCTTCACATCTCAGCAGTACCATGGGCTGGGCTCTGAACCTGCCCAGGTTCACTGTTCAGGCTCCCTGGTTATGTGGGGTGAGATGCTATGCTTAATAGTTGGGCAGGGCTTCTGGCTCGGCTACCCGCCCGAGCAAGGCTGTAGAATAAGCTCTGTGGCTGCCAGTGCTCTTTGGTCAGGTTTCCTAATGGGTATAACTGTTGGGAAAGGCTGCAAATTTGCTTCCCTGCCTGGGTGGGGCAGTAGAACAGGTTCTACAGTTGTTAAGGCCTGTTGACTGGAGACCCACATCAGGCATAACTGCCAAATGAGCTCCCTTGCCACACAGGGCCATTGGCTCAGCTCTGCAGATGGGCAGAGCCACTGGTTGGAATCTCTGCTTTGGCATCACTACAAGCAGGAATGTTATCTGCCAAGGTCTGAGCAGTGGTTGCTGTAAGGTCCACTTTTCTGTCTCTATCTTATCTCCAGTGGTCAATCCTCACAGATTCTCCCACTGACCCCTGTGATATACAAGACCTGAGTGGGCCTCTTGGGAAGCGTCCTGCAATACTGGTGAAGCTGGATGTTCACCTTAGGTTCTCTTTTTCCCACTGGAGAAACCATGGGCCCAGGGAGCCCTCTTTGTGCGGCTCCATGCCAGCCTGGGGGAGAGGCAATGCTGCTAGAGTGTAGTCCCTCCTCTTACCCTTCTAACATGGTCCTTCTGGTCTCTGTGGTCCAGGGGGTTGCTTCAGTTTGACTCTCGGGTTCTGAGGTTTTCTTAATGATGTCTTAGCTATGGATAGTTGCAAGCTGGTCTTGTGAGTAGGACTAAAGATGGGAATGACCTACATCACCATCTTGATGATGTCATCCTCTCATTTTTAAGGATGTGTTTTATTAAATAAAACCTTTAAGGAAAACTTATTCGAATATTTTTTGTTAAAATATGCTTACATGTGCATAAGGAAAAGGGATTTGGAGGCATAAAACGTTATGAACATTCATTATGTCTTCTTTTCATTATAATTCAGTAGTTAAGGGCACAGACTATGAATCTACACTACGTGGGTTTAAATCCTATCTGTGTTAATTGCTAGCTGTATGACTTTGGACTGTTACTTAACCTCTCTCTCTATGCCTCAGTTACCTCATCTGTAAAATTGGGAAAACTATACTATATACCATATACAGCTTTTTGTAAGGATTAAATTAGTTATTATGTGAGAAGCACTTAGTGTCTCCCACAAATTAAGGATTATATTAGATCATTATGTTCTGACTCAAACAGTTTCAAATCATTTTTTGAAAATAAGTAGAAAATGATTTGCCTTTTGAAACATCTTTTCCCCATAGTTTAAAAAGAATTACAACTGAAGACAACAATGCAAAACAATGGACACAATTGTAAACTGGGAATGGATTATGGTTAGTGTAGAATGATCTTGTAGTCTTTCTGACAGTGTGATTTATTTTGTAGTTAGACTTCTAATAAATGTATGATAAATAAATACTCCTGAATGTGTGTGAAGATATGGTTGCAAAAATAGTCTTCCCACAGGCTTTATTTTAATATGAAAAAACTGGAAACAAAAATCCACTAGGTAAGTCATGTGGTTTACAAAATTGATGGCCTATAGATACCATAATATACTATGTGACAACCTTCAAAAGGATTATGTAATATTAATTCACATGGATATATTTTTATGAGATATTTTAGTTTAAAAAGCAGGCATTATATTAGTATTTATGAATGTGTACATACAGGTGTATCCATCTAACAATATGCATATAAAAACGTGTGAAGGATTATACAACCACATTTTATATGTAGTTTTTAGCCAGAGGTAGGATTATGGTTATGTTCCATGTTATTCACTCAGTTTAACAATACCTTATGAAATTTCTAGGATTTGTTTGCCTAGCAAACAAATAAAGAGGTTAATAAAGGTTAATAAATAATAAAGGTTAATAAAAATAAAAAAAGGTTATTATAACAAGGAAAGTTTTAAACTATGAATTATTTTATCCATTGAAAACTTAGTAAAGTTTAATAAAAATTCTAATACCCAATTCAGAGCCCTAGGCAAAGAACTGGTCACACATATAGACTGGAAATAACAGAATAATAGAGTAAGTTGACACGACTTTATGAATGAAAATTTGATTCCATACTTGTTTTACATTTTATGGACAAATAGTCTGAAAAATGCTCTATAAATTTTTTCTGCTTTTTTTTCTTCTAGGAGTGTTTACTATAGAAACAATTATGCAAGTGACTGTAAATTTAGGCAAAAGGTAGTCAACATAGTGGTCTGAAATTAAAAGAGAATTGGGAACAAAGAAAATATCTAACAATGTAGGAATTAAGAAATGAATTGATCCCCATACACAATAGATGTTCAGAGACCATTTTAAATGATGTGAAAAAATAAATAAGAAAATATAACCAAGGTTTATTTATACTGAATAAGGTTTTGAAACAATGTAAAGCATGATTTGATATCTTATGTATATAAATATTTAAATTATTATATGTAATAATGATGTATGTATTATACAAGGCAATATGATATATACATATATGTATAGCTAAATGTTTTAGATTTAATTCTTTATATTATCAGTGCTACTTTTATTTTCTTTATTTTGCCTATCAATGCTATGTGATATTTTTAATGAATTTATATTCCTTGAATAAGAAGCAAAACAAAATATTTTTTTTTTTTTTTTTTTTTTTTTAAACATCTTTATTGAAGTATAATTGCCTTACAATGGTGTGTTAGCTTCTGCTCAAAATATTTTTTAAAAACTGAAAAAGCAAAACAAAAAATTAGGGGTTTTATAGCATTTATATCAGTTTTAAAAAAAAGTTTGTAATATCCAGGGAGAAACCTGTGTAGAAAAATGGGCATTCTTCCAAAGTATTGGTTGAAGTGTAAATTGGTACATCCAGGCCACCTGATGGTACAGTTAAAAAAATCTTAAAAGGCCTTTACTTTTCAATCCCACTTCTACGTATTTATGTAAGTACAATAATTCTGCAGGAAAATTATTCACCATAGACTGGGGTTTAATGGGGAAATTTTAGAAACTACTTTAAAGTCCAAAGTACAGAAACACTTCTAAAAATTCTGATCCCCCAATACAATGATAATGAGTTGTGGGAGAATACTGAATAGACAAAGATGTTTTAGATATATTTACAATATATTGAAAAGGAAATTTTGACAGAATATATTCAGTATGATCCTATATTTGTTTTAAATTGTATGGACAAATAGGCAAAGCCTGAAAAGGCAAAAAATAATCTCTTTAAAATGGTTGTTGTGTATATTTAATAAGTATGCCCTCTTTTCCAAGCAATGCACTTTTAAACGAAATAATAAAAGAAACATCCACAAAGCCAAACCAGTTTCTCAAACTTAAAAAACTACTAAGTTACTTAAGAAGATAAACAGGGAAATATGCAATCTCTTACACTGTTGATGGACATAAACTTGATGAAAGAAGCATTTAGCAACAGACTGGCAAGTTATAGAAGTCAATTAAATATCTCCACATGTCAGCAAACATTCAGCTACAAATGTGTTCCCCATAGAGTTAAACTTACTGGGAAAATGCAGAAAAATATAAGCATACATCAAGGGGCTAAGTTTAATGAATTATAGCTCATTCATAATATAGAATATAAAGTAAAAACAAAATTAGAGAATATTTAATAATTTGGAAATATGATAAGAAAGACCGATTATAGTGAAATTATCCCATAATGAAACAATACATATTACATTTTTAAAGTATTATTTATGTACATGTTTCCTGTGTTTCAAAGTTTTTCTTTTTGTCAAGTGGTAGAATTAGGAGTGATTTTGACTTTTTTCTTGTCAATTAAAAAAGGTTTCTATTATGATACTGTATTATTTGTATGAAAATAAATGTTTAAAATAAATAAAAACAAAAAAGCTCCAGCTATAGCAAGTCCAGAAAATCATCCAGGTTTCCAGGTCCTCTCACAATGTTATTGTACTTATGAGGGTGAATTGATAATTATATCTGTGAACAGTTGCTTAATAATGAACCAAAAAAAAAAAAAGATTTCAAAATTTGAACCGTTCAATTCTTCTTTTAGGAATGTTTGTTCAGGAAATAATCTTGAATGTAAGCAAGGTTTGTGCACTATGATATAAGCAGCTTGAGTTTGAATAAGAAAGCAAAAAGCAAAGAAACCACCCAGATGTGCAATAATGACAAAGTAGTGAAAACAAATATACCCATATCTATATCTAACTATGGATATAGATGCATACATCTATCTATCTATTCCTCTATCTAGCCCATCCACTGGAATACAACAGCCACGGAAACTATTTTAGAAGAATATTTAATGACATGAAAGGAAGTTCAAGAATATCTATCTATACATCTATATCTATCTATATCATATATTTATGTGTGAAAAAGCCGATATTGAAACAGTATATACATTAAAATTCACATATATATCACATGAAAAATACTGGGCAGGTGCAGATGAAAATGATTCAGGGAGGTGTGGGTGGTCATTAGGATTGATTACAGGTGACATTAATTTCCTTCTGTTAACTTGTCCGCTTTGTGATTTGTTTCCTGCAATGAAGCTGAATTATTTTTCTGAGAATGGGGAAAAGGGCAGGAAGTGGGCACAGGGGAAGGAGGTGAAAAACAGTATTTAAATTCAGCAAAACAACCAAGGACAGTGAAATACCATTTGCAGCCCATCAAGCTGGCCAAGACACACACACACACATACACACACACACACACACACACACACACACACACACACACACATCAATTACAGTGACCAGGAGACTATGCAGGGGAAATGGGCATACTCTTTTTACTAGCTGAGCTGGCTGGCATGAATGCAAATCGGTACAATGCTTATGAAGGGGCCATTTGGCAACACACAGGACAAGTCTTTAAAATGTCCATATGTGGATCCTGCAAGTCCACAATTAAGATCATCAGGTATGCTAGCGAAGATTTGGCTTGACAAGGGAGAATTCACTCATTGGAGTATACACAGTGCTGGGTTTAAACACAGGGAAAGAACTAGGCACCACCTGAATGTCCAACAATGCAGGAATGACTACAGAAATGTTAGGGTCCATCGATACACTCTGCAGGCACTGAAGATGACGTTTCTGAAGCCTGTTGAATAACATGGAAAGAAGTTCAATGGGTTGATTTTTGTTTGGTTTTAGTTTTTGAAAAAGCAGATTAAGAAACACCACATACATGAACCATTCTATAACAGTGTGTTAAAAGGGAAGGTGGGGTGGAGGTGAGGAAGGGAGGGAGAGAGAAGGAGAGGAGAGAGCCTGGAAAACAGCACACGGAAACGGTAAAAGTGGTTGTCTCCGGGTAGTAGGGTCATTGGGGAGCAATTACTCCCTTGGGTTTCCCTCATCTGATTTCCTTCTCCTTCCTGATGTTTCTACCATGAAATTGTATCACCTGTGCAATAAACAAAGAGAGAAAGTGCTTTTTAAACCAAACCACAAGGAGAAGACAGCCTTTAACCTGTCAAGTGGCACAGATTAGCAAGATTATTCACAACACCCAAGGTGGGTGTTGGGGGAAGGGAGGGGAAGGGAGGAGAAGGGAGGGGAGAGGAGGGGTAGGGACGAGAGGGGAGGGGAGAGAAAGTCAGAGAGAGACAGAGTGAGAGGGACTGAGACAGACCGAGGGAGGGAGAGATGGAGGGAAGGAAGTGGTGGGGGGGCGGCTGTGAGAGAGAGAGACCTGCACTCCCAATACAATACACTGCTGGTGGGTTAGGGGGGCAAAGGG
Organism: Eschrichtius robustus; assembly: GCF_028021215.1. NCBI lineage: Eukaryota > Metazoa > Chordata > Mammalia > Artiodactyla > Eschrichtiidae > Eschrichtius > Eschrichtius robustus. Next base: position 64,487,913 of record NC_090845.1, on the reverse strand, counting down.
TGGGGTTGTAAACCGGGTGGGAGCCAAGGTTTGGCTCTGCTGGCTGGCTCGCTCCTGGGATGTCTTCATCGCAAGGTGGCCTCCTCGTCGGTGTCTTCCTCGAAATCCTTGACGTCAGCACTGGTGGACTGCCTGGCCCAGGCTCCCCTTTCGGCCTCTCGTTCCTTATGCGACTTGAATCTCCCAACGAAAATTTTGCGGTAGTTCAGGAACATGCCATTCATTGCATCGATGGCCCGCTCGGCGGACTCCTGCTTCTGGAAGTGCACGAACCCGTAGCCCTTGGGCCCCTTTTCGTCGCAGGCCACTTTGCAGGAGAGGATGTTGCCGAACGCCGAGAAGATGTTGTACAGCGCCTTGTTGTCGATGGTTTTGCCCAGGTTCTTGATGAAGACGTTGCCCACCCCGCTCTTGCGGAGCGAGGGGTCCCGCTGGGACCACATGATGCGCACTGGCCTGCCCTTGATGACATCAAAGTTCAGGGTCTCCAGGGCCCGCTTGGCGTCCACCGGTTGCTGGTAGTTGACATACGCATAGCCCAACGAGCGGCGGGTGATCTTGTCCCTGCAAATGCGGATGGAGAGGATGGGCCCGGCCGGGCTGAACTTCTCGTACAGCATTGCCTCCGTCACCTCAGGGTGCAGGTCGCCCACGTACAGCGAAGCCATAGGAAAGTCCGGATTCCCCCCGGAGCCCCCGCCCGTCTCCGCATCAGCATCCGCGGCGGCCGCCGCCGCCGCCGCTACCGCCGCCGCCACCTCCGCATCTGCATCCGCATCCGCATCCGCCTCCGCCTCCCCCAAGGGGGGCGTCGCAGCCTCTGCCGCGGCGGCGGCTTCGGCCGCACTGGCCTCCACCACGGCCACTGCCGCTGCCGCCAGGGAGGCCTCCGCCTCCTCCCCCGCTAGGGCTGCCGCTGCCTCCCCCAGGGTGGCCTCCGCCACTGCCTCCTCTACTGAGGCCTCGGCCTCCAACTCAGCCTCCACCTCTGCTTCCGCCTCCGCCACGGAGGCCTCCGCCACCGCTTCTGCCACGGTCGCCGCCGCAGCCTCCGCCGCCGCCGCAGCCGCCGCCGCCACCGCCGCCGCCACTGTCGCCGCTGTCGCCACGGTCGCCGGTGCCCCCGGGCCGCTGCCGCGACCTCCCTTCCCGCGAGCTGGGGGGCGGAGAGGCGGGAGAGGGCAGGAGGGCGGGTGGGCGCCGGAACCCGGGCCGGGGGCGCGAGCGCGAGCTGGGGCGGGGGACCCCGGGCCAGCCGATCTGGCGAGTCCCAGTCACCTGGTATGGCGAGTGCTGCCAGGAGCGCACCGGTGCGAGTCGCAGCAGCCTGCAGCCCACTGCTGCTGCCGCCGCCGCTCGGTCGTGGGCTAGCGTGCGGGGCGCGGGCGGGCGGCGTGTGGTGGGGGGCGGGGGGTGTTGGCGTCTGTGGTCCGGGCAGCTGGGAAGGCTTCTGTCTCTTTGGTTCCCCCTGTGGCTGCTGCGGGGCTGCGGGGCCGCGGACGGTGGGAGGGGGCGGGAGCGGGAGGCTTGAGGTTGGGGGGCGGGAGTGTGAGTCCTCAGCCTGTCGGATCGGCTGGATGTGTTTGAAGAGGAAGCCAGGGAAAGGGCTCCATGTGGACCGAGGGAATCTGGGTTAGATTTAGGGAGTTTTGTTTTATCCTTCCTCTCCCCATAGAACATTTAAATGATTAAATCAAGCACCTTGCTAGAGAAGGTGGGTGGCGTTGAGAATACACTTGCCCGGCCTAAACAAAGCCAAGAAAAATGGTTTTCTCACGTTCAGGGGTTCTCCCCACCTCAAGGCACACACGCTCTCCAACATCACCGCCACCAAGGCAGCAACTCTTACTCGGAGCTGGAGCTGGGGCAAGTGGGGCAAGCTCCCACTGCAGCCTGCTGACCCATTTTCTCAGAGATTCCTCCCCCTTTTCCGGCTCTTTCCCTCCTCTGCAACACTTGCAGAAGAGGAAATAAAGAACACAAGAACACATTCATTCATCCATAATGCCATGCCACAAATATTTATGGAGCCGTTGCTGGTCCCTAGGGATATACAGGGGTCCGGGAGGCAAGAGGAAATAGACGGGTCAACTCCCAAGGTTGACGTTGGGAGTGGACAGTCTGGGCTAGAAACCCTGTCCCTGCTCCAGACTATGGGAGAACTAGGGACCTGGTGTTCTTCAGCCCCCCCCCCCACCAACTCCTCCCACCCATCCAGTCTCAATTCATGCAGCGTGGAAGCGGGGGAATCAAGAACACCCTGTCCTTACTGCTGTCCTCCATGATAGGTGAGGTAAGCCAAATCAAGAGCTGGGGACAGGGCCTGGTCCAGAGCCAGGCACTAGTTTGCTCTTGTCTCTGCCCTCAAGGTGCTGAGGTTCCCAACGTGAACCAAGAAAGGCACATCCATGTTCAAAACAAAAACAAAACCTGAAATCTCTCTAGAATGAGGTGTCTCATCCCAGTTCACCAGCTAGTATTTATGGAAGCCTTATCCAGTATTTGGCACTGGGGGCTCAGAGACAGGCAATGTGGTAAGTGAGCAGTGAATGTTGATGTGTTGGAGGTGTGGGGCAAGGTGAGGAAAGGTGAGCAGAGTGTATTGTGGGAGCAGAGAGGCCACACAAGACCAAAAGTTGAGGGGATAGGCAAGCGAGCAACCATTAGAGTAGAGGACAACAGAGGCTAGAGTCCCACTTCTTCCAGAAAGGAGGACCCAGCCACTAACCATTCCTGGTAGGAATCAAGCAAGGCTGCACAGAAGACAAAACCCCCAAGGCGAGCTCTGAAAGATGAGTAGCAGTCCACCACATCGAGGCAGAAGGGAAGGCACTCCAGACAGAGGCATCAGTCCGTGTCCAAGGCTCTATAGCATGCTAGCACATGCATGGTCACTTCTGGTCATGCCTAATAATCTGGTGTGGACAGAGCTCATGATCTCCAAGAGTATATGGCAGCAGTTGGCGCTGGAAAGTGTGGGGGCCCTGAAAAGCAAGCTAAGGTGCTTGGACTCTATACCCAAGCTCACGGGGCCCACTCAGTACATTCAAGGAGGGACTCGGTATGATCAGATCTTTAGAAAGAGTACAAACTAAACATCAACACAGAAAGTGGTTAAGAGAGTAGATCTTAAAAGTTCTCATTACAAGGGGAAGACAAAGGGTAACTAACTGAGGTGATGGATGTTTATTAAACTTCTTGTGGTAATCACTTAGCGATGTGTACCTATATCAAATCATTATGTTGTACACCTTAAACTTATACGGTGTTATATGTCAATTATATCTCAATGAAACTGGAGAGAAACCCATCAATACACATGCAAATGCATGCACACATACACACACACACATGCGCGCGTGCGCGCCCCTGAGACAGAGCTGATAGAACAAAAAGAAGACAGTCAGTTGTGACCAGTTCCAAAAGAGTCAGAACAACCATTCCCTCCGTCCCTCCTTTCCTTCCATAAATAGGGGTTTCACATTTACCGTGAGCCAGGCATTGAACTGTGGACTTCGGGGTCAGATATAAAAAATGATGAAACCATAGTGCCTTTCCTCACTCCACTAAAGCTCCGGCTGCCCATACAAATAAGAGAAATGCCAGCAGAGGGCTATATGTGCTATGTGATTGGACTATGGTGGCCATGGAGTTTCATCTGCCCAGCACATATTCTCACCTCCCCCTCACTCCCACCCATCCACCTTCCTTGGGTAAATAAAGCTGTTTTCTGTGGTGGCAGCGTTGGCTGGACCTGGGCAATTGCACATGATAGAACAACCCTGAACCTTCAGAACTGACTGGGTCACCATGGGGTGTGAGGCAGTGAGAACTTTCTCATCGCTGGCTGGAAAGCCTCCCAAGATGGCTGAGAAGCAGACATACAGACATGTGTCTCGCCAGCTTGCAAAGTCTAGCCCTCTGCTCCTAGACAGGGTGCCAGCAAAGGGCAGGGACAGAGACTTAGGAAAAGCCTGCTGTGCAGCTGGTGCCTTGAACAAGGTGGTCACTGTCACCACTCTTAGGAGCCATCTCCTGAGGGTCTAGGTTGCTTGTAGGCAGGAGGCAGATGAGCTTTGCCTCACCATTCCAGGTGGTCACCAAGACGGACCTGAGGAGGCAGCGGCCAAGGGGGAAGCCATGATTGCTGGGAGGTAGGGGATGTGGGGATGACGAGAAGAGCTTCTCGGCCCATTGTTTGGAGACAGGAGTGACAAGAGGGACCAATTAAAGGACCAGGAGTCAACAAGATCTCTTTCTCTGGCTTTGACTTCCAGCCCACAGAGCAACAGAAATCGGTAGGAGAAAGAGGTTCAGCAAAGTCATGCTGTGGCCAGTGAATCCACAAACCTGTCAAACCAGAAGACAATCCCCAGGCCCTTGACCCTCCAGCAACAGGAAGAAGGCTACTACAGTGACAAGGAGAGCAGCTGGGGAATGCTCTCCAAGTCCTTTCTCACAGAGGCTTCTCTGGGGTTCCTGTCTCCTTTTTTTCAGTTCCTGGTCACATCTGCAATCAAAGGTGTCCTGACTACTGGTTGCTATGATTGAGGCAAAAGTGAAGAGTCCTGTGGAGTGTCAGTGGAGGGAGGGAGAGGTCCCTTTCTTGTGGGAGGAAGTGTTACTCATTTCATTCACTCGATGATTCAACAAGTATTTATGGAGGGCTACCTCGTACCAGGCATTCTTCTAGGCAGAGAGCCCCTGCATCCAAGGAACTTATTTTCTAGTGGGGAAGACAGACAATAAACATGGCAGAAAATGTAAAAGCACTTAAAGGTTGCTGCAAATGCCCTCAGGGAAATAAACGAGATGATTTGGTACGTCTTACCTAGAACCCAAGAGAAGTGGCAAAGGTCAGGGATGGCCTTTCTGAGGACAGTGATATGTGGCCAGTCCTGCTGGAAAACAGGGGGAAAACCTGCCTAGCAGGGAGAACTGCAATTCCTCTGGCCTTGTGACAAAAAAGAGGGGCACTGGAGGCGCAGAAGAGATGCCGGTGTAGCTGGAGCCCAGTGAGAGAGGGGATGGAGGGAACAAAGGACAGTGTAGTGGTGGGAAGGAGCCATGATGGAGTTTGGTTTTCACTCAAAGAGCTCTGGGGAGCCAGAGAGAGAATTGAATCAAGGGAGTGCCATGATCTAATTATACTCAGTAATTTCTCTCTGGCTGCTCTCTGTGGAAAAATCTGCAAGTGGGCAGGGCACAAAGCAAAGCAGGGAGACCAATTCGGACCCTCTTGCAGTAGCCCAGTTGGGAGATGGCAGTGGGTTGGCCCAGACTGGCAGCACCAATTTAGAGAATAGTGCATGGGTTCACGTGATATTTTGGAAAGAGAACAGACAGCACTTGCTGGTGGATTGAAGGCAGTTGGTGAACAAACTTAAGAAATGAATGATTGCTATGAGAGTCTTTTCTTGCAAGTCTTGGTCATGGAGGTGTTATGTATAGTCACAGACAATACGGAGAGTGGATGTGATAGATTTAGACAAGGGAGAAAGACAGTTGGGGATGTGTGTCAAGAGTTTCAATTTGCACATGTTACGTGTCTGAAGTCTGGAAAAGTCCGCTCTCCATGTAGGCTGCAGAAACAGAATTATCAAGACAACAGGACACAGATAGTATTTAAAGCCACAAGACTGGGCAGAATCGCCTAGAGAGAGTACTGTCAGGAGAAGAAAAGTGCAGGGCTATTCCCTGAGACATGCCAACATGTAGAAGTTGGGTTGAGGATAACAAGCCAGCAGAAGAGATTGAGAAGGACTGGACGGTGAACGGGCTGGCCCTAAACCTGACTCCTCTCCAGGGCCGGGCAGGGTCCAGCCTCAGTGTCCTCACTCAGGTCCTGCTTTCAGTGCTCCTGGCTGTATGTGCATGGGACTTGGTTTAAAACGGGAGGACAACAAGAACTTTGTGTGCTAGGGTTTAGATTTCTCTTTCTGTTCATTTCAAGGTGGAGCTTTAAAGAGATAGGTTCAGATACAGAGACATTCAAAGAGTGTTTGGAGCCGGCCCTGCTCTTCCCATTTCATATGGCCCACCTCCTTCTTCCTATCAGGAGGGAGTAATAGAAAGGAACGGGGATGCGGTTCAGAGAGCAGGAGAAAAGAATAGAAAATAATGGAAGAAGGTAGGGGATGGGGGTGGGTACCAGTGGGGAGAGGGACAGATCAGCTCTATATGTAAAAAATGAATGAAAACACTGAAAACAGGGATCTACATAAAGAAGTCTCGGGCTTCCCTGGTGGCACAGTGGTTGAGAATCTGCCTGCTAATGCAGGGGACACGGGTTCGAGCCCTGGTCTGGGAGGATCCCACATGCCACGGAGCAACTAGGCCCGTGAGCCACAATTACTGAGCCTGCGCGTCTGGAGCCTGTGCTCCGCAACAAGAGAGGCCGCGATAGTGAAGAGGCCCGCCTGCGTACCGCGATGAAGAGTGACCCCCGCTCTCCGCAACTGGAGAAGGCCCTTGCACAGAAATGAAGACCCAACACAGCCAAGAATAAAATATATATATATATATATATATATATATATATATATATATATATATATATATATATATATATATATATATATATATATATATATATATATATATATATAAAAGAAGTCTCTTCCTATGAATTTCTCGTTGACATAGCTTTAGGAAGGATGCTCAGGGGAATAGAGAATGAAAACATACATGTATTTTGTAGTAGGGAAATTGATTTTGTCAATTCACACTGCCCCCAAACTCCCCCGAATGAAAATAATCTTGACATACAGGCCAGCAAAAATAGCAGCCTTAGACTTTTATTTAGGAAGAATTGGAAAGTGTTTGGGTGTGTGCCCCTGTTATTTAACAAATAAGAACAATGATTATTAAATTGTCTTGAATAAATACAGCACATTTAGCAAATGGTCCTTTGGATCCTTATAAGGTGAAGAGTTAAGGGAGGCAGAGATGTAGGGCAGGGAAGGAATGAGAATTGAGTCAATAGACATAAGAGCCCCAGGACATCAGGACATACACACACGAGCATATTTATCACCTAAGGACTCACACTAGGCAAACTAGGATACAAAGCAAGCACTCATCAACTGGGGAATGACTGGAGACATTGTGGCACAGCCATTCCATGGATTATTATGCAATCATTACCAAGCACGAGTTATGTCTATAGGGTCTGATTTAGGGGGACCTTCAAAATATGCTATTATTAAGTGAGGAAAGCAAATTGCAGAGAGGGGACAGTATACGGTCTCATTTGCATGTTGGGGGTCAGGGCACGGGAGGGAAGATAAGAGGTTGTGATCCCATATTTATTTGTATGCCTACTTGACATCTCCACCTGGATGTCTCATAGGCATTTCATCCTTAAATGGCATCACCATGCACTTGGGTATTCAAGTGAAATAAAAATGGAGAGGCACCCTTATTTCCTTCCTCTCCCACTCCCACATCTTCGTCTGGCCCCTGTCTCATCCTTCAGCCATTCCTATCACCTCTACCTCCCAAACACCACTTGAACCTCTCCAACTTCACTGGAGTCCACCATTAAGCCTCTTATGGGATCCTGCCAAGCCTCCTAACTGTTCTCCCACTTCCACCAAACTTCCTTGTCCATCCAGTAGCCAGACTGATCTTTCAGAAAAATGAATAGCGCCTTTTGCCTCCCCTACTCAAAACCCCAGAACGCTTCCCACTTCACTTGGACTGAAAGGCAAACTCCTCAACATGACTTTAAGTATAATGAGCTGCATGACCTGGCCCTTGCCAACCTCCCCATTCTCACCTTTCTCTATCCTGGTCATTGTGGGCCTTCTTAGAATACTCTGACTACTCCATGATCCAATCTCCATCCTTCCTGAGGGCTTCCACCTACCTCAAACTGTCTTTCTCCATCTTTTTAAAATCATTAACAGGTTTTTAAACATACAAAAAAATTATAGTGGGTCACAGAACATGCCCCCAAGTACACATCACTCAAACTGAAAAATATAAAACATTTGTCCTATTTTTGTATCAGATGGTTAGATTTTTAGGATAATAAAAAAATACAAAATACAGCTACCATCCCTTTTGGAGCCCCCCCCCCCAATCCCATTCTCCTTGCCACCCCCCATAGGGCACAAACCTTGGCTACTTCTGGGTGTGATTAAAGGCAGGATACAAGTTAAGTCCTCAGTTTCTCTCTCTAATTTCTTTTTCTCTCTCTGCCTCTTTTCCCTTACTCCTTTCATGAGAATTTCTCTGACCCTTTGCTGTTTGTCTCTCAGAAACAGACAGGGTCCACAAAAGGGAACATGATTGGTGACATTTGGGCTCAGGATGGTCGTGAGAAATGAAGAAGCCTATACTCCTAGCAGTCCTTGTATGTTGCTGAATTCCTGGGCTTAAATTCCTCAAAGAACATGGGCCTTGGAGTCAAATGGACTCTCTCGTAGGCAGAGTTCCAGAGCAAAACACTTAACCGCTCTGAGCCTCAGTTTGTGCTTTGAGTTTGAATTTCAGAAACTGTAATTAAGGTTCTTAGGAATTTTTAAAATAACAAGTAGTTTTGCCCAACCCTACTTAGGAACCAAGAACAAATGGCTGACTGATGGTTTTTACATAGATTTCAGATACTTTTCTCTCTGGGAACCAATTCTCCTCCCAATGTATGCTTAAAACTTTAATGACCTTCTTTGTCATAATCTTAGGCAGTTTACAGGCATGACCTTATAAAAATATACCTGTAGGTATATCCCCAGTCCATGACTTACTAGCTATGCTTACCTTGGTCAAGTTGCTTTGCCTTTTTTGTTTGTTTCTTTAGCTTTGGAGTCCTCATCTGTGCAAAGGGATGCATATTTGTAAGGACAAAAAGACGTGATAATGTTTGGAAAATGCTTTTCACAGTGCCTGGCATGCATTCAGTGCCCAACACAAGGGACTCCTTATTAATGTCGGTTCCCTCTGTCCTGAGGATATCCTTGTTCAGCTGGTTTTTGAAGGCCCAGTGTCTCTCCTTTCTGGTGTCCAAGGAAGCTTGGCACTTTCTCTCTAACCAAGAGCAAGGTATCAGTTCAGAGGGAGTCTGATCCTCTGGGTTATAGCCCAGGTTATGGCTGGATTTTACTCTAGGCAAGTGCCTGATTCTCTGGCCTGAACTCACCTAACTTACACTCGCATTCAGGTTTTCCTTCGTTCTCCTGACCTTAGGACCTTTTTATGACCCATTTATTTATCTTCCCTGAGATCCAAGGACCTTGCAAGTCAACACATGAAAGAATGCCATTTTCTGTACTCAAGAAAACCCCCTAGAAGAGTTGATAATACTGTCTCATAGAATGGGGTGTTGAGTCAGGTGTTGAATTTTCCCTCAGCTGCTATTCATCCCTTTGAGCACCCTTTTTTGGGACCATTTTGGAGATAAATTATTATGAGGCAATACGTTCCTTCAAATTCTTTCCTATAGGACACTGAATGCGTTTTCATGTGTTCATGATGTCTCTGGAACGCTCCTACCAACATTCATGATTGTGCTAAGACACTTTCATGGGTTATTGGCATAAGAGTGGCTGATCTTCATTACCATGAGTTGCTGAGCAATTTAAGTTTTCACTGTGTATAATAGATGTAAGATGAAATCTCCTTCCATGTGGTAAAGCCTTGGTAAAGTCATGATGATTAGCTTTGGGACCTCCTTCCATACACACCATCTTTTAGAAACCATGCTCAAAAATAAAAATTGCTCTTACTAAAAGGAAGTCACGCACATGGTAAATAAAATAGTGGTGACCAGAAAGTACAAATAAGCTTGTGATAAAAGGCAAAGTTCTGAGACCCCATCACTTCCCACTCCCCAGCTGTGCTTCCCAGGGTAGATCATTTCAATAATTCCTGCTTGCACTGTTTTGGCAGTTACCGTATTACATCTAAATAAAGTGCTTAATCTGCTATTTCACATGATTCATCAACTTTTGCCGTCATCAAGTGACCACATTCTTCCTACAGAAGAGAATTTAACTCATTCACTGTGTCTTCATTCTGCCCTCACTTTCTTTCTCTCAGATTTTATACTTTTGATTTTTAGTTTCTCTATTGATGACTCTAGTAACTTTAAATAATGTACTTAACCCTCAGTTCCTTGCATACACCTTAGTCACTTTAACTTTTCTTTTCTTTTTTCTTCTATAAAATGAGGATATTACCACTTCTATCCTTCCCTTCCTTCAACTTCTCTTCCTCATTTCCACATCCTCTTCTTACCAGGTTCATTATCATTTACATCCATTTTTGGAAACCTAAAAAACATTTTCTGCTTTGAAAAGAAATACAAGTCTTTTACTTTTTAATGGATCTCTAATAATTTTGATCATAAGTCCACATTTCTTCACTGAGTGTAGGTTGGACCAGAGAAGGGGATTAAATCCTGGTGTCAAGTCCAAATCCTCTCTATATCTTTATTCCAGTAATTTCTGAAAGGTCTGCCACATTTGAGTTTGACTTATATGGGATCTATGCATCAAACACTCTTTCTCTCTCTCCTTCTCTCTCTCTCTCTCTCTCTCTCACACACACACACACACACACACACACACACACAAACAACCACACAATTAAATGGTTGCCAGGCAATTGATCATTAAACCACTTAATCTTATAACAATTTATAAAATGTGTGTCCTTATAATCTCTATTTTACACCTGGGGAAATTTGGTAGCAAGGAGCTAAATAACAGGCAAGGTCTCATATAGTGTAAGTGGTAGAGCCTGGAATTGATTCAAAGAAAGGCAGTCTTGTTCCAGAACTGGTCCTGGTGACCACCATGTTATTCTACAATGAGCTTCTCTCTTTCAGTTTATCAGAATCTGTAACTATTGCCAAATTAACCCATGCTGTTTAAACAGGTGGAACAGCTCACAGATGTATGGATAATGGTTGACCATCAATCACGCTACTTTCAAAACCCCCACCAATCCCAGACATCAGAGGTTACAGAGAACAAAATTACCTATTTGATTTTTTTTTTTTACACTTTCCTCAGGTTCATAGAAATCTATAAAAACAGACTGACCTTAACCTGAGGAGATATTCTTTTATTTTGTCAAAAAAAGATTACAATTTTCTGTGACTTTCTACATTCACAGAGCAGGTTAACACACGTAGATTAAATTAATTTTGTTTTATTAAAATCTGCACTAGGGGAAAAGCTGGAATTTATGCAACAATGCCCTGATTGTTTCAAGTGTTTTATTTTAAATTTTTTCGACAGGAAGAAAAAAGTCATTGTTACCTTTACTCCCCTTTCCGTAGTGCATCTTTTTATTCTCAGCCTGCTTTTAAGTATTTAAACGTGTTTTTGTTTTTAAAGCAATTAATTAATGGTGTGCATTAGTGAGATTTTTTTAAAAAAAATCTTTATTGGAGTATAATTGCTTTACAATCGTGTGTTAGTTTCTGCTGTATAACAAAGTGAATCAGCTATACATAAACATATATCCCCAAATCTCCTCCCTCTTACGTCTCCCTCCCACCCCTCTAGGTGGACACAAAGCACAGAGCTGATTTTCCTATGCTACGTGGCAGCTTCCTACTAGCTATCTATTTTACATTTCTAAGTGTATATATGTCCATAGCACTCTCTCACTTCATCCCAGCTTACCCTCCCCCTCCCCGTGTCCTCAAGTCCATTCTCTAGGTATCTGTCTTTATTCTTGTCCTGGTCCTAGGTTCTTCAGAACCTTTTTTTTTTTTTTTTACTAGATTCCGTATATATGTGTTAGCATACGGTATCTGTTTTTCTCTTTCTGACTTAATTCATTCTGTATGACAGACTCTATGTCCATCCACCTCACTACAAATAATTCAATTTCGTTTCTTTCTATGGCTGAGTAATACTCCATTGTATACATGTTCCACATCTTCTCTAACCATTCATCTGTCGATGGACACTTAGGTTGCTTCCACGTCCTGGCTATTGTAAATAGAGCTGAAATGAACATTGTGATACATGACCTTTTTGAATTATGGTTTTCTCAGTGTATATGTCCAGTAGTGGGTTTGCTGGGTCGTATGGTAGTACTATTTTTAGTTTTTTAAGGAACCTCCATACTGTTCTCCATAGTGGCTGTGTCAGTTTACATTCCCACCAACAGTGCAAGAGGGTTCCTTTTTCTCCACATCTTCTCCAGGATTTACTGTTTGTAGATTTTTCGATGATGGCCATTCTGACTGGTGTGAGGCGATACCACATTGTAATTTTGATTTGCGTTTCTCTAATGATTAGTGATGCTGAGCATCTTTTCATGTATTTTTTGGTAATCTGTATATCTTCTTTGGAGAAATGTCTACTTAGGTCATCTGCCCATTTTTGGATTGGGTTCTTTGTTTTTTTGATATTGAGCTGCATGAGCTGCATGTATATTTTGGAGACTAATCCTTTGTCAGTTGCTCCGTTTGCAAATATTTTCTCCCATTCTGTGGGTGGCCTTTTTGTCTTGTTTCTAGTTCTGTGAAAAATGCCATTGGTAGTTTGATAGGGATTGCATTGAATCTGCAGATTGCTTTTGGTAGTATAGTCATTTTTACAGTGTTGATTCTTCCAGTCAAAGAACATGGTATATCTCTCCATCTGTTTGTATCATGTATAATTTATTTCATCAGTGTCTTATAGTATTTTGCATACAGGTTTTCTGTCTCCTTAGGTAGGTTTATTCCTACGTATTTTATTCTTTTTGTTGCAGTGGTAAATGGGAGTGTTTCCTTAATTTCTCTTTCAGATTTTTCATCATTAATGTACAGGAATGCAAGAGCTTCCTGTGCATTAATTTTATATCCTGCTACTTTACCAAATTCATTGATTAGCTCTAGGAGTTTTCTGGTAGCATATTTGGGATTCTCTATGTATAACATCATGCCATCTGCAAAGAGTGACAGTTTAATTTCTTCTTTTCTGATTTGGATTCCATTGATTTCTTTTTCTTCTCTGATTGCTGTGGCTAACACTTCCAAAACTATGTTGAATAATAGTGGTGAGAGTGGGCAACCTTGTCTTGTTCCTGATCTTAGTGGAAATGGTTTCAGTTTTTCACCATTGAGAACGATGTTGGTTGTGGGTTTGTCATATATGGCCTTTATTATGTTGAGGTAAGTTCCTTCTATGCCTACTTTCTGGAGGGTTTTTATCATAAATGGGTGTTGAATTTTGCCAAAAGCTTTTTCTGCATCTATTGAGATGATCATATGGTTTTCCTCCTTCAATTTGTCAATATGGTTTATCACATTGATTGATTTGCGTATATTGAAGAATCCCTGCATTCCTGGGGTAAACCCCATTTGATGTTGGTGGGTGATCCTTTGAATGTGCTGTTGGATTCTGTTGGCTAGTATTTTGTTGAGGATTTTTCATCTATGCTCCTCAGTGATATTGGTCTCTAGTTTTCTTTTTTTGTGACATCTTTGTCTGGTTTTGGTATCAGGGTGATCGTGGCCTCGTAGAGTGAGTTTGGGAGTGTTCCTCCCTCTGCTATATTTTGGAAGAGTTTGAGAAGGAGAGGTGTTAGCTCTTCACTAAATGTTTGACAGAATTCGCCTGTGAAGGCATCTGGTCCTGGGCTTTTGTTTGTTGGAAGAATTTTAATCACAGTCTCAATTTCAGTGCTTGTGATTGGTCTGTTAATATTTTCTATTTCTTCCTGCTTCAGGCTCGGGAGGTTGTGCTTTTCTAAGAATTTGTCTATTTCTTCCAGGTTGTCCATTTTACTGACATATAGTTGCTTGTAGTAATCTCTCATGATCCTTTGTATTTCTGCAGTTTCAGCTGTTACTTCTCCCTTTTCATTTCTAATTCTGTTGATTTGAGTCTTCTCCCATTTTATCTTGTTGACTCTGGCTAGTGGTTTATCAATTTTGTTTATCTTCTCAAAGAGGAAGGTTTTTGTTTTATTGATCTTATCTATTGTTTCCTTCATTTCTTTTTCATTTATTTCTGATCTGATCTTTATGATTTCTTTCCTTCTGCTAACGTTGGGGTCTTTTGTTATTCTTTCTCTAATTGCTTTGGCTGTAAGATTAGATTGTTTATTTGACATATTTCTTGTTTCTTGAGGTAGGATAGTACTGCTATAAACTTCCCTCTTAGAACTGCTTTTGCTGCATCCCATAGGTTTTGGGTCATCGTGTTTTCATGGTCATTTGTTATTAAGTATTTTTTGATTTCCTCTTTGATTTCTTCAGTGATCTCTTGGTTATTTAATAGTGTATTGTTTAGCCTCCATATGTTTGTATTTTTTACATATTTTTTCCTGTAATTGATCTCTAATCTCATAGTGTTGTGGTCAGAAAAGATACTTGAAACGATTTCAATTTTCTTAAATTTACCGAGGCTTGATTTCTGACCCAAGATATGATCTATCCTGGAGAATGTTCCATGAGCACTTGACAAGAATGTGTATTCTGTTGTTTTTGGATGGAATATCCTATAAATATCAATTAAGTTCATCTTGTTTAATCTATCATTTAAAGCCTGTGTTTCCTTATTAATTTTCTGTCTGCATGATCTGTCCATCTGAGGAAGTGGAGTGTTAAAACCCCCCACTATGATTGTGTTACTGTCAATTTCCCCTTTTTATGGCTGTTAGCATTTGCCTTATGTAGTGAGGTGCTCCTATGTTGGGTGCATAAATATTTACAATTGTTATATCTTTTTCTTGGATCGATCCCTTGATCATTTTGTAGTGTCCTTCCTTATCTCTTGTAATAGTCTTTATTTTAAAGTCTATTTTGTCTGATATGAGAATTGCTACTCCAGCTTTCTTTTGATTTCCATTTGCATGGAATATCTTTTTCCATCCTTGCACTTTCAGTCTGTATGTGTCCCTTGATCTGAAGTGCGTCTCTTGTAGACATTCATTCAGTCTATGTCTTTTGGTTGGGGCATTTAATCCATTTACATTTAAGGTATTTATCAATATGTATTTTCCTATTACCATTTTCTTAATTGTTTTGCATTTGTTACTGTAGGTCTTTTGCTTGTCTTGTGTTTCCTGCCTATAGAAGTTCCTTTAGGATTTGTTTTAAAGCTGGTTTGGTGGTGCTGAATTCTCTTAGCTTTTGCTTGTCTCTAAAGTTTTTAATTTCTCCACTGAATCTGAAGGAGATTCTTGCTGGGTAGAGCAATCTTGGTTGTAGGTTTTTCTCTTTCATCACTTTAAATATGTCCTGCCACTCCCTTCTGGCTTGCAGAGTTTCTGCTGAAAGATCAGCTGTTAACCTTATGGGGATTCCCTTGTATGTTATTTGTTGCTTTTCCCTTGCTGCTTTTAATATGTTTTCTTTGTATTTAATTTTTGATAGTTTGATTAATATGTGTCTTGGCATGTTTCTTCTTGGATTTATCCTGTAGGGACTCTCTGTGCTTCCTGGACTTGATTCACTACTTCCTTTCCCTTATTAGGGTAATTTTCAACTTTAATCTCTTCAAATATTTTCTCAGTCCCTTTCTTTTTCTTTTCTTCTTCTGGTACCCCTATAATTCGAGTGTTGGTGCATTTAATGTTCTCCCAGCGGTCTCTGAGACTGTCCTCAATTCTTTTCATTCTTTTTTCTTTAGTCTGCTCTGTGGTAGTTGTTTCCACTATTTTATCTTCCAGGTCACTTATCCGTTCTTCTGCCTCAGTTATTCTGCTATCATTACCTTCCAGAGAATTTTAAATTTCATTTATTGTGTTGTTCATCATTGTTTGTTTGCTCTTTAGTTTTTCTAGGTCCTTGTTAGACGTTTTTTGTATTTTCTCCATTCTATTTACAAGATTTGGATCATCTTTACTATCACTACTCTGAATTCTTTTTCAGGTAGACTGCCTATTTCCTCTTCATTTGTTTGGTCTAATGGGTTTTTACCTTGCTCCTTCATCTGCTGTGTACTTCTCTGTCTTCTCATTTCACTTAACTTACTGTGTTTGGGGTCTACTTTTCACAGGCTGTGGGTTCGTGGTCCCCGTTGTTTTTCGTGTCTGCCCTCAGTGGCTAAGGTTGGTTCAGTTGGTTGTGGACGCTTCCTGGTGGAGGGGATTGTTGCCTGTGTTCTGGTGAATGAGGCTGGATCTTGTGTTTCTGTTGGGCAGGACCACGTCCAGTGATGTGTTTTGGGGTGTCTGTGACGTTATTATGATTTAAGACAGCCTCTCTGCTAATGGGTGGGGTTGTGTTCCTGTCTTGCTAGTTGTTTGGCATAAGGTGTCCATCACTGTAGCTTTATGGTCATTGAGTCTAGCTGGATCTTTGCACTGAGATGGAGATCTCTGAGAGAGCTTTTGCCATTTGATATTATGTTGGGCTGGGAGGTCTCTGGTGGACTAATGTCCTGAACTCAGCTCTCCCACCTCAGAGGCTCAGGCCTGACACCCGGCCAGAGCACCAAGACCCTGTCAGCCACACCGCTTAGAAGAAAAGGGAGAAAAAAATAAAAAGAAGGAAAGAACAATAAAATAAATTTATTAAAGTAAAAAATATTATTAAAAATAAAAAAATTAAAAGGTAATTAAAAAAAGAAAGAAAGAAGGGAGCAACCAAACCAAAAACCAAATCCACCAATGATCACAAGCACTAAAAACTATACTTAAAAATAAAATAAAATAAAGACAGACAGAACCCTAGGACAAATGGTATAAACAAAGTTATGCAGACAAAATCACACAAAGAAGCATACACATACACACTCATAAAAGGAGAAAAAGGAAATATATGTGTGTGTGTGTATATATATATATATATATATATATATATATATATATATATATGAGAAAAAAAGGAACACAGCAACCAAATCAAACAAGAAATGTACCAGTGATAATAAGCTCAAAATACTCAACTAAGATAAACATAAAACCAGAAACAAATTAGATGCAGAAAGCCAACTCCAAGTTTACAGTTGCTCCCAAAGTCCACCACATCAATTTTGGGATGATTCATTGTCTATTCAGGTATTCCACAGATGCAGGGTACATCAATTTGATTGTGGAGATTTAAACCCCTGCTCCTGAGGCTGCTGCGAGAGATTTCCGTTTCTCTTCTTTGTTTGCCCAGCTCCTGGAGTTCAGCTTTTGATTTGTCCCTGCCTCTGCTTGTAGGTGGCCTGAGGGCGTTTGTTCCCCATCCAGACAGGATGGGGATAAATTAGCAGCTGATTAAGGGTCTCTGCTTCATTCAGGCCAGGGGGAGGGAGGGGTACGGAATGCAGGGTGAGCCTGTGGCGGCAGAGGCCAGCATGACGTTGCAGCAGCCTGAGGCACAACGTGTGTTCTCCTGGGGAAGTTTTCCCTGGATCATGAGACACTGGCAGTGGCGTGCTGCACAGGCTCCCGGGAGGGGAGGTGTGGATAGTGACCTGTGCTTGCACACAGGCTTCTTGGTGGCTGCAGCAGCCGCCTTAGTGTCTCATGCCCATCTCTGGTGTGCACCCTGATAGGTGCGGCTCACACACATCTCTGGAACTCATTTAGGCGGTGCTCTGAATCCCCTCTCCTCGCACATCATGAAACTAAGAGACAAGAAAAAGTCTCTTGCCTCTTTGGCAGCTCCAGACATTTTCCCGGACTCCCTCCCTGGCAGCTGTGGCACACTAGCCCCCTTCAGGCTGTGTTCACTAGGCCAACCCCAGTCCTCTCCCTGGGATCTGACCTCTGAAGCCCAAGCCTCAGCTCCCAGCCTCCGCCCGCCCCGGTATGTGGGCTGACAAACCTCTCAGGCTGGTGCGTGCTGGTCGGCACCAATCCTCTGTGTGGGCATGTCACTGCTTTGCCCTCTGCACCCCTCTTGCTGAGCTCTCCTCCGTGGCTCTGAAGCATCCCCTCCACGCACCCACCGTCTCTGCCAGTGATGGGGCTTCCTAGCGTGTGGAAACTTTTCCTCCTTCACAGCTCCCTCCCAGAGGTGCAGGTCACATCCCTATTCTTTTGTCTCTGTTTTTTCTTTTTTCTTTTCCCCTACCCAGGTACGTGTGGAGTTTCTTGCCTTTTGGGAAGTCTGAGTTCTTCTGCCAGCATTCAGTAGGTGTTCTGTAGGAGCCGTTCCACATGTAGATGTATTTGTGATATACTTGTGGGGAGGAAGGTGATCTCCACGTCCTACTCCTCCGCCATCTTGAAGCTATCTCCTTAGTGAGACTTTTATTCTGTATCCTGCTTGGAATTTATAGGCCTTCTTGGAGCTGTGAGTTAATAGTTTTGCCTCATATTTGGAACATTTTCTACCATTAAATGCTCAAATATTTTTCTGCCCCTTCCTCATTTCCTCTTTTTTCTTCAATGACAACAATTACATGTAGGTTTGGTGACTTGATGTTGTCCCACAGGTCAACGAGGCTCTTTCTGTTTTTCTTTGTCTGATTTTTAAATGCTTTATTGAGGTATAACTGACATACAAGAAAATGCACATGTTTAAAGTAAACAATTTGATATGTTTGACACATGACCCATGAAATTATCTCCACAATTAAGAAACATTTCCTCGTGCCCCTTGCAACCCCTCCCCCCGATTCTCCCTGACACTTCCTTCCCCATCACCAGGAAAAAACATTATTAGATTACTTTCCGTTTTCTAGAATTGTGTGCAACTTATGATTGTCACACACAAACACACACACACACACACATGCATCCAGGAATGCATGCATGCACACATGCACATACATCATGACATGAACTTTTCTTGGTCTGGCTTCTTTCAATCAGAATAATTATTTTCAGATTCACCCATGCATCAGTAGTTCATTACAATTTATTGCAAACTAGTGTTCCATTTTGTAGATGTACAGCCGTTTATTTATGCCTTCACCTGCCGACAGACTTTTGTGATGTTTCTAATTTTTGGTTATTGCATATAAAGCTGCCATGAACATCCATGTAGAAGTTTTGTGTGGATGTGTGGTTTCATTTGGCTTTGGTAAATACCTAGGAATGGAAAGGCTGTGCAATATGGTAGGTATGTATTTAACTTTTCAATGAACTACAAAAATAGCTTTCCAAAGTGGTTGTGCATTTTACATTTCCATCAGTGGTATACGATGGTTCCAGTTCCTTCGAATCCTAGCTCATACTTGCTATGGAGAGTCTTTTTAAATCTTAGCCATTCTAAGAGTTGTGTAGTGCTATCAAATTGTGATTTTTAGTTGTAACTCTCTAATGACCAGGGATGTTGAACATGTGTTCATGTGCTTATTTCCCATCCATGGATGAATGGTGAAGTATCTGTTCTAGTCTTTTGTCCACTTTTAACTCGGTTGTTTGTATTCTTAATATTGAGTTTTGAAAGTTCTCTCTACATGTTCGGATAACTGCCCTTGATCAGATTTATTTATGTTCTTTCTGAGAATACTTGGCCCAACACAAGGTCAGAACAGGTTTTCTTCTAAAGCTTACCTTTAGGTCTGTCATCCATTTTGAGTCCATTTTTGCTGATATATAGTAAGAGATATTAATGCTCATATTTGAGGGATAGGAATATCCAATGTTGCTAGCACCACTTCTTGAAAAGACGATCCTTTCTCCACTGAACTGCCTTTCTAACTATGTCAAAAATGAGTTGTCCTTATGTGGGTGGGTTTATTGCTGCATTATCTATTCTGTTCCAATGGTCCATTTGTCCATGTTCATGCCAAAATCACAGTGTCATGATGACTATCGCTTTACAGTAAGTCTTGAAATAAGGTAGTGTTAACTCTCCAAATTTGTTCATCTTTCTTAAGGTTATATTGGCTGTTCCTGGTCCTTTGTAATCCCATGTGAAATTTAAAATATTCTTGAAATTTAAAATCTCTACCAAAATAAAAAAATCCCTTCTGGAATTTTCAGTGGGTTTGTGTTGAGTCAATTTGGGAAGAACTGACATGTAACTATGTTGAATCTTCTGAACAATGAGCATGGAATATCTCTCCATTTATTTAAGTCTCCTTTGATTTCTCTCAACAGCAGTTTCACGGCATATAGCTTGAAGGTATTATCCCTAAGTATCTCATATTTTCTGATGGGGTTATAAATTTATTTTAATTTCTCACTGCCTGGTACGAGTACATACAAATACAATTAAGTTTTCTATATTGATATTGTATTATATCCTGCAACCTGGTTAAACTGGCTTATGAGTCCAGTTCCTTTTTTCTGTGGATTCCTTATGATTTTCTGTATAGAAGACCATGACATCTTCAAAGAAAGATCATTTTACTTATTACTTTCCAATCTGGGTGACTTTTATTTCTTTTTTTGTCTTATTTGCCTTGGCTTGACCCTCCATAAAAGTGGTGAGTGTGGACATCCATACCTTGATCTTGGGGGGCGGGTGGGGGAAATCATTCAGTGGTTCACCATTAAGTATGGTGTTAGCTGTTAGATATTTGTCAGTGCACATTATATCTGGCTGAGTAAGTTGCCTTCTCTTGCCAGTTTGGTGAGAGCTTTTATCATGAAATGGTGTTGGATTTTTTAAATGCTTTGTGAAGATGATGATATGGGTTTTTTTTTTTTTTCCTGGATTTGGTTTGTCAGCATGGTGAATTACTCTCTGATTTTTGAAAAGCCGGTGAACCTTGTATTCCAAACCCCAAGTGATAATGATGTATTAATTTTAAAATATATTTTGGATTTGACTTGCTGAAATATCGTTTAGTAATTTTCCATCTTGTTCATGAGTGATGTTGGTCTACACTTTTCCTTTCTTGTAATGTCTTTTTCTGGTTTTGGTGTCAGAGTGATGTTGGCATCACCAAATGAGTATGAAAATTAAATTAAAATTAATGTGACGTTTTCTGAAAGAGCTTATGTTAAAATGGTATTATTTCTTCCTTGAGTGTTTGGTACTTTTCACCAGTAGAGCTATATGGAGTTTTCTTCAGGGGAAAATTTTTACTTATGAATTCAATTTCCTTGGTAGGTATCAGACTCTTCAGGTTATCTATTTCTTACTGAATGAACTTTGGTAGTTTGTCTATTTCAAGAAACATGTCCATTTCATCTAAGTCGGCAGATTTATTGGCATAGAGTTGTTCACGGTATTTCTTTGTTATCATTTTAATATCTACATGCTCTGCCATGATGCCACCTGCCTCATTGTGAAGTTGGCAATTTGTGTCTTCTCTCTCTTTTTCCTGAACTGTTAACCTATAGGTTTATCAGGTACATTGATCTTCTCCAAGGAAATAGCTTTTGTTTCATTCATTTACCCTATTGTCTTCCTCTTTCTGTTTTACTGATGTCTGCTCGGATCCTTACTATTTCCTTTCTTCTTTACTTTGGCTTGAATATGGCCTTACTTTGGCTTGAATTCTCCCTCCTTTCTTAAAATGACATCTGAGTTCACTTATTTGAGACATTTCTTCTTTTCTTTATATATAAAGACTATTTCTTGCAGACATTTGCAAGAGTATTTCTGGGGTTTGATTTTTTTGTGTGATAGTCTTTCTAAGTCTTTGATGGATATTGAATTTTGAAAGTTTTAAGATTAATGGCATTTTCTGTATATGTTTATTATATTTTATTACTTAACCTATCTGTCCAAATTTGAAAAGTATTTTAAAATCTCCCACTCTAGTTTTTCTTGCGTTTTTAAGATTTTTATGCTACTGGTTTCTGGGGTTTGTTTTTTCAATCCACCCTGACAATATGTCTTTGAATTTGTATATTTAGACCATTCACATTTAAAGTCATTATTGACGTAGATGAATTAACATCTACTATATTTGTAACTGTTTCCTATTCATTACACTTGTTCTTGGTTCTTTCTTCCCCTCTTTTTCTGCCTTCTCTGGGTTCAGTTGAGCATTGCATATGATTCCATTTTATCTTCTCCTTTAGCATATTGATTATGATTTTAAACAAATTTAAGTGGTTAACCTAGAGTCTGCAATATACATTTATAGCTAATCAAAGTCCACCTTCAAATAGCACTACACTGCTTCATGTGTACTACAGGTACCTTATATCAGAGTCTTCCCCATTCCTTCCTCCTGTTCCTAATGGCAATACTGTCATTCATTTCACTTATCAGTGTGATATAGTTATTCAATACGTTGTTACCATTATTACTTTAAACAAGCAGTTATCTTTTATTTTATTTATTTATTTTTAACATCTTTATTGGAGTATAATTGCTTTACAATGGTGTGTTAGTTTCTGCTTTATAACAAAGTGAATCAGTTATACATATACATATGTTCCCATATCTCTTCCCCCTTGCGTCTCCCTCCCTCCCACCCTCCCTATCCCACCCCTCTAAGTGTTCACAAACCACTGAGCTGATCTCCCTGTGCTATGCGGCTGCTGCCCACTAGCTATCCACTTTTCGTTTGGTAGTGTATATATGTCCATGCCACTGTCTCACTTTGTCCCAGCTTACCCTCCCCCTTCCCCATATCCTAAAGTCCATTCTCTAGTAAGTCTGTGTCTTTATTCCCATCTTACCCCAAGTTCTTCATGACCTTTTTTTTTTTCTTAGATTCCATATATATGTGTTAGCATACGGTATTTCTTTTTCTCTTTCTGACTTACTTCACCCTGTATGACAGTCTCTAGGTCCATCCACCTCACTACAAATATCTCAATTTCGTTTCTTTTTATGGCTGAGTAATATTCCATTATATATGTGCCACATCGTCTTTATCCATTCATCCGATGATGGACACTTAGGTTGCTTCCATGTCCTGGCTATTGTAAATAGAGCTGCAATGAACATTTTGGTACATGACTCTTTTTGAATTATGGTTTTCTCAGGGTATATGCCCAGTAGTGGGATTGCTGGGTCGTATGGTAGTTCTATTTTTAGTTTTTTAAGGAACCTCCATACTGTTCTCCATAGTGGCTGTATCGATTTACATTCCCACCAACAGTGCAAGAGTGTTCCCTTTTCTCCACACCCTCTCCAGCATTTATTGTTTCTAGATTTTTTGATGATGGCCATTCTGACCGGTGTGAGATGATATCTCATTGTAGTTTTGATTTTCATTTCTCCAATGATTAATGATGTTGAGCATTCTTTCATGTGTTTGTTGGCAATCTGTATATCTTGTAGATCAGCTAAGAATAAGAACAGTAAGTGGTTTTATTTTACTTTCATTGATTCCTTCTTCTCTGTTCTTCCTTTCCCTACGTAGATCTGAGTTTTTGACCTTTATCATTTTCCTTCTCTCTGAGGAACTTCTTTTAGTATTTTGTGCACAGCAGGTCTGCTGGCAATGAATTCCCTCAGCTTGGCTTTGTCTGAGAAAGTCTTTACTTTGCCTTCATTTTCAAAGGATAATTTCACCGGATATAGATTGCTTGGTTGGTGGATTTTTCTTTCAACATTTTAACTGTTTCACTCCACTCTCTTCTTGTGTGTGTGGTTCCTGACCAGGAGTCTGATATGATTCTTATCATTGTTCCTCTATAGTTATGGCATTTCCCTGCTTCCCATGGCTTCTTTCAAGATTTCATTCATTGTCTGTTCTTCTGCAGCTTGAATATGATATTCTAGTTTTTTCGGTATTTATACTGCTTGGTGCTTTCTGAGCTTCTTAGATCCATGTTTTGGTGTCTGTCATTAATTTTGGAATATTTTCAGCCATTATTACATCAAATATTTATTCTGCTTCATTCTCTCTTTCTTTTCCTCCTGGCGTTCCAATTATGCTTCTTTTGTACCTTTTAAACTTCTCCTACACTATTTCAATGGTGTTATTTTTTCCATATTTTTCTCTTTGTATTTCAGTTTACAAAGTGTCTATGACCATATATTTAAGCTCACTGATTACTTTGTCAGTTGCAGTACACATCAAAGGTATTCTTCATATCTGTAGGCATTTTAAATTTTCAACATTTACTTTTGATTCTTTCTTAGAGTTTCCATCCTTCTGCTTACAGTACCCATCTGTTCTTGCATGCCGTCTATTTCTCCCATTAGGTCACTTAATATCTTCATCATAGTTGTTTTAAATCCCCTGTCTCTGTGTGTCTTTAAATGCATAAATTGTGACTGACGCTAGGCTCAGGGGAAAGACCCTAACCCTGTGACCAGTTGGTTGTGTGTCTAACAAGCCTTTACCCTCTGTTCTGTAGAGCTCTCAAGGGAAAGACTTATACCCTGTGCTATATACAGGCCCATCAGGTGGTTGCTCATGAAAAAGCAGTAATTAGAGGATTAAAAAAAAAAAAAAAGACAGAAACGAGTCTAAAAAGCAGCCATGCTGAGCTCTACATTTATAAGTGCAGACAGCTCACTAGGACTCTTAAATCCCTCTGATGCTGCTGCTCAGGTTTCTTTCACACATATCCTGATCCTCAGGCTTGTACATTGTAGGAGAAAACACCCATGTTGTCCTATGGCACAAATGTTTATGAAAAGTGGCACTGAATGCCTTATCTCAGAACCTCCTAATAGGCCAGAGGGCACAATGATCTTACTGCTTAATTGTAAAACAAGCAGTAAATGTGGGTCCTCTTAAGCACTGAAGCATATCAACAAGCCAGAGGGCTCCTCTGCACTCTGCTCTCCGCTTAAGCCCAAGGTCTCTAAAGCTAATTGTGCGGCAACCACAGAGGATTTTCCTAATCCTAATGATACTGATTGGAACTCCCTGGAGGGGGATGCTGCTGTAGACTGAATAATGGCCACCCAAGATATACACATCCCATTGCTGAGCATTTGAATATCACCTTATATGGCAAAGACTTTGCAGAGGCAATTAAGTTAAGGATCTTGAGATTTGGAAACTGTGTCAGATTACCGAAGTGGGACCTTGGGTAAGTGCAACCACAAGCGACCTCATAAGAGGGGGCTTAGGGATATTTGAGACAGAAGAAGAGAAGGCAGTGTGATCACAGAGGCAGAGATCGGAGTGATGTGGCCACAAACCAGGGAATGCCAGTAGCCACGAGAAGCTGGAAGAAGCAAGAAGAGATAGTCTGGTAGAGCCTCTTGAAAGGAGCACAACAACCCTGCAGACACCTTGATTGTGGCCCAGTGAAACTGATTTCAGACTTCTTGCCTCCAGAACTCAGAGAAAACAAATGTCTGTTGTGCTAAGCCATTAGGTTTGTGGTCATTTGTTACAGCAGCCTCAGGAAACTAATATAGAAGCTTACCAACATGAGTTGGGTAGAGACGATCCCCTGAAGCGTATGTTATAACCACTGCAAAATAAAAAAATACAAGGGAGAGGAAACAAAAACAGGGGTCTAGGTTTGATTTGACTGGAAAATCAAATTTCATTAAAAGATTTAAGCAAGTATCCAATGAAAAGGGTGCTGATTGGCTTCTGTGCCTATATAATGCTATCTTTGAATTAACTTTAAGTTCTGCCAAGATGAGCCAATTGTCTGTCATATTTGTGTTCCTTAATAATTTATTACGGGTTCCACTAAACTTATGGAAATAGGTGCACGGTGTCCATTCACCTGAACATTCATGGGCATGGCTCGTGGCCTTTTCCTTGCTCCATTGGGTGTCCATAGCATATAAAGTAACTCACTCTACCGTTTCAGTAGAAAACGAGCATGCCTTCATGAACTAGAGTACATCGAGGGGGACGATTATTAAGGAAAATT
The DNA here is from genome assembly GCF_028021215.1 of Eschrichtius robustus. Lineage (NCBI taxonomy): Eukaryota > Metazoa > Chordata > Mammalia > Artiodactyla > Eschrichtiidae > Eschrichtius > Eschrichtius robustus. The sequence goes on along the minus strand of NC_090845.1, from coordinate 64,462,368 downwards.
GCTATAGTTCATTCAGTATATCATTATTCTAAGCACTCCAATGGGCAGGAAACCAAAGCCAGTCCTGAGCAGGCTCCTTTTGAAACCAACACCTGGCAGTTATTTCTCATGGGAGCACCTCCAAATTATAGGGCTTCCCCACTGCCTTTGATTATTCAAGTGGCTATTAGGTGGCCTAGATGGCCTAGAATCAATTGACTGCTCATGACGAGGGTCCTGAGATCTAGCTCTTCACTTGCCACGGTAACTACTACTGAGGTGAGACCCCATTTCAGGTTTTTCCTGGGCCACCTCCCACCACTGTGGAGCCCTCACCGAAAGACTTGTTATTGGTGAGTCTGTGACCTGGGCTTCCCCACCTATCTGATTCTGGGTACTATCCCTGAGGAGCTCCAGCTCTTCTATGACAAGCTGCACAAAATATCCAATCTCCTTCTCTCTTGAACACATCCCCATGGTACAGGGCCAACTGCCCTATTCCGTAACATAAGGCATGTCCCCAGGTGCCCAGTGACTTCCTGAGGAAACTCTCCAGTGCTAGTCCATTAGTTGTCATACAATACCTTTTATGGCCTTGATTGATACTGGTTCCCAAATTACATTGGTGATCCCCAGAAACCCCACTGAATTTAAAGGAAGAACTCTCTAAGTTTTCCAGGGCATTGCCAGACATAAGAAGGAAAGTAAAGAAGTCTGCCTTACATCAACCATTTGCACAATAATTTGACTAATTTTTCAGTGGTCACAGCTCCCACCCCCCTTGGATTTCCCCTTATGGGACGGATGTTCTAACTAGCTCAGTGGCCTCCTGGAATAACATTAACACTTAAGTCCATACGGTTAGCCTCACCAAATAGGACCCTGTAGATCTATCCCAACTCCTTACAATTGTTAATATGGCCCAATATAAATTGAAATAGTGCTTTCAAGGATTGGGGCCCATTACACAAGATGTATAAAGCGGGGGGATAATTATCCCCACTGTTTATGTTTCACTGTCCAATTTTGCCTGTTGATTAACCTGAAAAAAATAAATGGTGCCTCACAGTGGATTTGGTGCCTCACAGTGGATTATTGCAAACTTAATGCCACCGTCTCACCCATTAAGGACCCTACATCTAACACCATTGATATGACCGAGGCCATTCAATCTTCAACTGACAGATATTTGCTGTTATAGACCTGGCTGATATGCTCTATTTTCAAGGCCTACTGTAACACCTTCTAAGCCTCAGGTCACACTCATCCTTGAAGTGACACAATACACCTTTAGTCAGTTGTCCATGGGGTACTTCAATAGCTCAGCCATAGCATACAACCTCTGATGGCAATACCTTAACCCAATCCACTTGTCCCCAGATACCCAGATCTGGAACTACAATGCTGACATCTCCTGCAAGGAAAATCAGTACAGACTCTCATAACAAGATAGTCACCACGGCAGTTACTGAGAGGAAATGGGCTGGCATTTGTTTCAAGGGCTGGGCACCTCAGCTAAATCCTTAGGCATCCCTTAGACTGCTGAGGGTTGCTCCATTCCTGATGTAGTTAAAAAGCAACTCTTAGCTTTGTTATTCTCAACTACTCTCATGAAGGCCCAGCACTATTAGGTCTCCAGCTCCTGGAGGCCACATAGGCCCCATTTACAAACACTATTATAGCCTATTCACTCAACCTCTCACAAGCTGGCCCACTGTGAGTGGGGCCCTTTAAAACAGAAGTCTCTAGAATCAGTGTACTTCATTTAGTGCTCTTTGGAGACTCTTTTATGGTGGAAGCTCTGGCAACCACCTCCTGTGATTCTTGGAGTTTATGAATCACACATGATAGCCACCACAAATTTCTGGTGCAATAGACTGCCCCTTTTGGCCCCACATTACATATCATTAGAGCAACTTCTGCTTGCATATTAAGCCCTCCTGGAAATGGAGGCTCTCACAGGACTTGAACTTGTGACCCTCTGCACCCAGCTGCCCATTATACCCTGGCTCATGGAAGCAGCACCACACAAGCTTTGCATTGCAACCAAGGCCTTCTTGCTGAAATGGAATTAGTACATACAGAGTAGAGCTATGCCTGGCCCTCTACCTTGCAAGAAGAGGTGGTCTCCCCTATTACCATTTCTTTGCCAGATGCCACGGTGCTGGAGGAGGTCACCTCTCTCTCAAAACCCCTGGCTACCTGAGGATCCCCTTGAGATCAACTGAGTGAACAGCAAAGGAAGTTCATATACTTTATGACATCAGCGCCATCACCAAATGTGATGGAACTTGTTGGAGGTATGCTGCTTTTTAATCTCTTAACCAGAACATCCCTGACAAAGGATGGCACCCACAATTGACACAATTGACCAAACTCCTCGAAGTTGTATTGGTTTTGGAGGATACGCTGACCAACAACTGGTCTCAAGTACACATCTTTACAGACTCCTGGGTCACTGCCAAAGGTCTAATGATTTGGTCTGACCACTGGCAACAACAACAATTTCCCATTCAAGGGTACCCCCTTTGAGGTAAATAATATTGTAAATTCCCTGCCTTTCAGATAGAAAAGATATATATTAGGGTGATGGATATCTCTGCCCACACCAAGGGTTATTCTACTGATGCCCAAACTAATGCCCAATCTCATAGATTAGTACAAATTTTAGAGACTAGGGTCAGACTTCCTTAGATGACACTGCAAATACCATTTTCTTAAATTTGACCCAATGGGCCCATGAGACAGGTCATAGAGGATTCTCTGCCCTTGAAGCTTGGGCTGAATGCAAAGGGTTTACCCCTCTCCTCTGCAATGGCCCACAGGATGACAAGCTAATTCACTCTCTACAGGAAAACCTAACATTAGCAATATAATCCCTGCAGTGCCACCCCATGGGGAACCTTCCAGTATCATTGTTGACAAGTAGGTTTTATTGGGCCACTCCCCCCCACACCCCCATCACGGGTGCTGCTCATTATGTCTTGATCATGGTGAATATATATACTGACATCTTACTCACCCACCCCACTAGACATGCTACTGTTGAAGTGAACAGGGCCTCACAAAAAGACTCCTCATTCCCTTTGGAGTTCCAGATGTTACCGACAGTGTTCAATGCGCTCACTTTAATTTTAAGAATACACAACAAAAATACAAACTCTTGAACAAGGCGTTCTATGGAACTTTCACCTTCTCTGTTGGCCCAAGGCAGTCACTCTTATAGACTGTCACAATCCTGTGCTTACACCTTACGGAAAGAAGAAGAAATGTGATGATCTAAATGGGTCTTTCTCCTTCCATTGGCCCTCATTATACTAAATGACCAGCCTTGGGGTCTGCTACTCCATGTCAAAATGCACTGAAAACACATCAGTTGCCTTTCCTTGCTCTCTGTGGTGACACTTGGCATATCAGGGTTTGCAAAGTTCATATTGGGGTAGGCATTGCTCTTTGTCTCTCTTCTCCTTTCATCTACCCCTTTTTCTTTCTCGCCTGCATCCCAAGTCAGATGACAGCTCCACCAAGGATGGATTGTTAGTTCTGATCCACAGAGTACTGAATGCCCTCCGGCATCTGCGACAAATAATCTGGCACCCTGATAATGATATTGATGATATACCTAAGGCACAAGCTTTGTCAACGTTTTCTGGCTACCAAGCATATTTTATTAATAATGACATGATGATCTCACTCAGGAAGTAGAGATCATCACTCCAGGACCCACATCCACAAGAGTGTGAATAGCAGAGAGCGTCAAGAAAGATTAAAATCGTTGTTACTCAAGAGCACCCTCTGCCAAGGAATGCAGGCTATCCCTAACCATACAGACCAAGAATGGGGACATCAAGCGATCCACACTGTGCCCATCCTGGTTCAGCGGCCCCACGTGCCTCAGGTTGTAGCATCCACATGGCTCATATGCTATTATTTGGCCTTCTGGCTTTTCACAGCCTAGCTATGCCTACTTTGGGTAACATTCTGGGCCTGGGGTTCCACAGGCCATTGAGACGACTCCACCTGGAGACAGGAGATACAGCCATTGGACTGAATTACAGCCATGCTGACTTCCACACTTACTTGACCTCTTCAATATCACTGCCATAGCCAATCACTAGATGGAACAACATTTCATCCCCACCTCACTGACAACATTTTCTACAATGTTTAAAGCAGCCTCTACAGGCTGTTCAAAACTCAAAAGGAGTCATACACACAGGAGGAAGCCTACATATTTGTGGCATGCCATACTCTTAAGCTTCTTGAATTAATGCCAAGCCCTCACCTCTCAAAATACATGTCAAAATACAAGCCTCATGTGGGGACATATGAAACAGGCTCCTTGGAGGTTGTTATATCCCCAATATGATGCCAAGATAGTGATCTCTTTTGTTGTTCATTGTGTGCCTCGTTATCCCAGTACATTCATACATTTCTGTGACTCTGTGACCAACAACATTTTATGCCTTAATGTCTTAAATTTGGCCCAACATTATTACAAACCCAAGTGAGGGTTATGACCTTGCCCTCAACCAACTCCCTGATGGCCTAATGGATCATCAGATGACCTCAGCTCAGCTGGTGGACTCATCCCCACTTATTACCTCAGCCCACAAATGGACTCATTCCCCATCCGACTCTTGGACTCATCCCAGATCGAATCTTCCATGACCCCACGCCCTCATCCCACCTCCTATCAAACATCTCCTGCACCCCTCATACCTCTTGTGGCTCTTCCCAACTTTCATTCTTCCCCAGTTCAGCCCCAACCACCACAAGCTACTCTCCCTTCTGCTTTTCTATTCACACCCCCTAATATACCATTATCTGCAAGTAATTTTTATTTAAGCCTCAATGAGCAAACAGCCCATGTCTTAAAGCATACCAATTGTTGGGCATGCCATAAAGGCACCTCTCAACTGCCTGGCCATATTGCAATCTGTCCAGCTGATCTTAAGGAAACCTTCACAACAGCACATTCCATCCTTTATCAGACAAAATGCCCGGCCACATCTCCAAACCTAAACGGTAACAGTTCTCCTGGACTTCCCTTTAAAGTACTAACTGCAGCTATTCAAAATGGCTCCCTATGTTGCCGTGATCAAAATGCTTACTGGCAGCACATTAATTCTTGGTTGCTTGTGCAATACGCTAAATCTAAGATTTAGCCTCTGAGGTTTATTGGTTTCATTGTCCTAAATACTTTTTGCTTCTGCTTTTACTTATCCTTCCACCTCAAACTTCTCCTCTTAATTTGACTTACACCATCTGTAATTTGGAGCCAAATGTGCTCTTTTAGGGTCGTGCCCCTAAACAAACTGAATCAATCTTGTCGCCATGCATGAAGCATGCTATATTCTTACCAACTGAGCTAAATCTGCTGACTACATTGGGAATCACTGGTCCCACCTCAGGAGCCCACAGTATTCTACAACACAATTAAATAATGGATGCCAATTACAAAATGTTCAAAACAATATCCAAACATGTGATTCAAAGTGCCATGGTCCTCAAAGTCCTAATTGCAGGCCAAGGCTCTTTGGCGGATATGGTTGTTGATAATCACCTAGCCTGGGACTCTCTACTGGCCAAACAATGGGGTGTTTGTTTTCTCAGTGGTACTACTTGCTGCATGTGGATAAACAACACAGGCAAAGTTACTCAAATAGCTCAACAAATAAGACAACAGGTTAAGGTCGTTAATATCACTCAGATGACTTTTAAATTGTGGTCATTTATACAAAACATTAAAAATACCCTTGTAAGCATTTTTAAGTGTACAATTCAGTGGCATTAACACAGTCATAATATTGTGCAACCATCCCCACTACACATTTCCAGATCTTTTTCATCATCCCAAACAGAAACTCTGTATCCATTAAACAATACCTACCCTTTCGCCCCTCACCTCAACCCCTCATAACTTCTACTCTAGTTTCTGTCTGTAATGAATTTGCCTATTCTTGGTATGTCTTATATTAGGAATCATACAACATTTGTCATTTTGTATCTGGCTTATTTAACTTAGCCTAAAATTTTCAAATTTCTTCCATGTTGTAGTATGTATCAGAACTTCCTTTTAAAGGTTAAATAATATACTATTGAATACATATAGAATATTCTGTTTATCCATTCATCTGTTCATGAACATCTGGGCTGTTGCCATATTTTGGCTATTATGAATAATACTGCTATGACCATTGGTATACAAGTGTCTGAGTCCCTAATTTCAGTTCTTTTGGGTATATATAGAGAATTGGAATTGCTGTATCATATGACAATTCTAATTTAACTTTTTGAGGAAAAGCCTGTTTTCCACAGTGGCTGCACCATTTCACAATCCTACCAAGAATGTACAAAGTTTCCAATTTCTCCCCATCCTCCCCAGCACTTGTTTTTCATTTTGTGATGATCACAATTCTAATTCATGGGAAGTGGTAGCTCATTGTGATTTTGATTTACATTTCCCTAATGGTTAGAGATGTTGAACACCTACCTTTTCATGTGCTTATTGACCATTTGTATATCTTCTTTAGAGAAATGTCTATTCAAATCCTTTTCCCATTTTTGAATTGGGTTATTTGTTTTTATATTGTTGTTGAGTGGCTGGAGTTCTTTATATATTCTGGAAATTTATCCCTTATCAGTTATATGATTTGCAAATATTTGCTCCTATTTTGTGGGGTTTTTTGCTCTCTCTTGATAGTGTCCTTTGATGCTCAGAAGACTTTGATTTTTATTAAGTTCAATGTATTTGTTTTTTCTTTTGTTTCCTATGCTTTTGGTGTCATATCCATGAAATCACTGTCAAATCCAAGGCATAAAGATTTTCTACTACATTTTCTTCTAAGAGTTTTACAGTTTTAGCTCTTACATTTAGGTTCTCAATACATGTTGAGTTAATTTTTATAGGTGATGTTAGGCCAGTGTCTAATTTCATTCTTTTTCCTGTAGATATCCAATTTTCCCTGAACCATTTGTTGAAAAGATTGTCCTTTCCTCTTCAAATGGTCTTGGCACCCTTGTTGAAAATTAATTGACCATATATGCAAGGATTTAATCCTAGGCTGTCTATTCTCTTACATATATGTCTGTTTTTATGACAGTTCCACACATTCTGATTGCTTTAGCTTTGTAGTAAGTTTTGAAAACTAGAAGGGTGGTCCTCCAACTTTGTTATTTTTTTTTTCAAGATTTGGGTCCCTTGAAACTTCATATGAATATTGTGATGGGGTTTTCTATTTCTGCAAAAAAGATCATTGGGATTTTAATATGGATTGAATTGAATTTGCAGATCAGTTTTGACAGTATTGACATTTTAAAAATATTAAGTCATCCAATCCATGAACATGGTATGTCTTTCCTTTTATTTATGTGTTCTTTAACTTCCTTCAGCAATGTTTTGTATTTTTCAGTGTGCAAGTCTTTCAGCTCCTTGGTTAACTTTATTCCTAAGTATTTTATTATTTTGGGTGCTATTTTAAATGTAATCATTTAAGTGTAATCATTTTCTTAATTTCCTTTTATGATTTTTTTCTTCCTGGTGTATTGAAATGCGACTGATTTCTTTTGTATTGTCTTTGTATCCTGCAGTTTTGTTGAATTCATTCATTAGTTCTAACAGTTTTTTGTGTGGAATTTTAGGGCTTCCTACATGTAAGATTAAGTGGTCTGTGAACAGAGATGATTTAACTTCATCCTACCTCATGTGGATGCCTTTTATTTCTTTTCCTTCCCTAATTACTCTGGATAGAACTTCAAATATTCTGTTATATAGAAGTGTCAAAAGCAGATATCCTGTCTGTTCCTGGTAAGAAGGGAAAAGCTTTCAGACTTTTACCACAGAGTGTGATCTTAGCTGTGGGTTTTTCACATGGCCTCATCTTGTTGGGAATGTTTCTTTGTAGTCACAGTTTATTGAATGTTTTTACCGTTAAAGGGAGTCGAGTTTTTCAATTATATTTCTGTACCGATTGAGATGATCAAGTAATTTTTTTACCTTTCATTCTATTAATGTAGTATATTACATTTATTTTATTTTCATGTGTCAAGTCATCCCTGCCTGCATCCAGGAATAAGTCCCACTTGGTCAAGTTGCAGAATCCTTTTAAAATGTTGCTAAATTCAGCTTGCTAGTATTTTGTTGAGGATTTTTGTGTCAATATTTATAAAAGATATTGCTCTGCAGTTTTCTGGCGGTATCCTTGTGTGGATTTGTATCACGATGTTCGACCCATAGAATGTGTTAGGAAGTGTTCCCTCCTCTTCACTTTTGGGAAGAGTTTGAGAATGATTGGCTTTAATTCTTTAAATGTTTGGTAGAATTCACAAGTGAAATCATCTTGTCTGTACTTTTTCTTTGCTGTGAAATTTCTGATTAGTGATTCAATCTCCTCACTAGTTATAGAGCTGTTTAGATTTTTTATTTCTTCATGATGTCATTTTAGTTGGTTTTGTGCCCTTAGAGGAATTTGTTCATTTTATCTAAGTTATTCAATTTGCTGTACCAATTTGCAAAGCATCCAGTTTGAAATTTGGTGTACAATGTTCATAGTATTCTCTTATAATCCTTTTTATTTCTGTGAAATCAATAGTAATGTTCCCACTTCCATTTCCAATTTCAGTAATTCAAGTTTTCTCTATTTTTTCCTAGTTAATCTAGCTAAAGTTTTGTCAATTTTGGTGATCTTTTCAAAGAACCAAAATTTAGGTTTGTCAATTTTCTTTATTGTTTTTTTGTTCTTGATTTTATTAATCTCCAGTCTCATATGTGTTATTTCCTTCCTTTCTAGTAGTTTTGGGTTTAGTTAATTACAATTTTTCTTGTTCCATAAAAGGTAGAGTTAGGATATTGATCTGAGATCTTTTTTCTTTTGTAATGTAAGTGTTTAGAGCTGTACATTTCCCTCTTAGCAATGCGTTCACTGCACCCAATAAATTTTGGTATGAGGTATATATCTCTTCATGTATTTCCTAATTTCTCTTGTGATTTCTTTTAACCCAATGGTTATTTAAGAGTGTGTTATTTGCCACATATTTGTGAATTTTCCAGTTTTCCTTGTGTTATTGATTTCTAGTTTCAATCCATCAAAAAAGATACTTTGTATGATTTCAATCTTTTAAAATGTATTAAGACTTGTTTTCTGGCCTAATATATGGTTTATTCTGGAGAATGTACCATATGCCCTTGAGAAGTTTTTGTATTCTTCTGCTGTTGGGTGGAGTCTTCCAAACATGGTTGTTAGGTTAAATTGGTGTATGTTGTGAAGTCCTCTCGTTCTTATTGATTTTCTTTCTGTCTTTTTGTTCTATCCATTACTGAAAATGGGATATAAAATCTCCCTCCAATTCTGTCAACTATTGCTTCATATATTTAGGGGGACTGAAGTTTAGTGCATACATGTTTATAATTGTTATATCTTCTTGATAAATGACCTTATTATCAATATAAAATGCCCTTCCTTGTCTCTTATAACAGTTTTTGACTTGAAGTCTCTATTGTCTTATATTAGTGTCGCCACCCAAGCTCTCTTTTGTTTACTATGTGCATGAAATATCTTTTTTCACCCTTTTATTGGAGAATTTATCCAATCATCATATGTAACACCCTTACTTGTCACTTGTAAAATTTTTGACCCTAAGTCTATTTGCTTGATATTAGTATAGCCACCCCAAAATTTTTGGTGACTATACATGGAATATCATTTTCATTCTTTCACTTTGAACCTATTTGTGTCTTTAGATATAATGTGAGTCTCTTCTGGACAGTATATAGTCGAATTAGGGTTTTCTTCTCCTATTTTTCCAATTTCTGCCTTGTATTTGACAGTTTAATTCATTTACATTTATGATGATTACTAATAAGGAAGTACTTACTTCTTTTTTGCTATTTTTCTGTATGTCATATAGCTTGTTTTTACTCATTTTCTCTGTTACTACCTTCTTCTATGTTAGTTGAGTTTTTATGGTGGCATTCTTCAATTCCCTTTTAATTTCCTTTTTTGACATATTCCATAGATATTTTCTATGTGGTTACCATGGAAATTACATATAACATCCTCACATTATAACTACTTATGTAAAATTATTACCTATTTAACTTCAATTGCATACAAAAATTCTACTTCTATATAGCTCCAACCCCCCCTTGAGGTTATTAATCACCAATTATGTCTTTACACATTGTGTGTGCCCAACAATATATATTTTGTCTTTCCTATAGAAAATAAGAGGTGGAAGAACAAAGCTGGAGACATCATGTTCCCTGATTTCAAGTAATATTACAAAGCTATAGTAATCAAAAGAGTATGGCATTGGCATTAAACAGACACATGGATCCATGGAACAGTATAAAGAGCCCAGAAATAAACCCACACATATATGTCAATTAACTTATGACAAATGTACCAAGAATATAGGATGCGAAAAGGAGAGTCACTTCAAAAAATGCTGTTGGGAAAACTGGACATCCACATGTAAAATAATTAAACTGGAACACTATCTTACACCACATGCAAAAATTAACTCAAAATGGATTAAAGACTTGAATATAAGACTTAAAACCATGAAACTCCTAGAAGAAAACAGGGAAAAAGCTCAGTGACATTGGTATTGGCAATGATTTTTAAGATCTGACACCAAAAGCAAAGGAAACAAAAACAAAAATTTTAACTGAGAATATTTTAAACTGAAAAGCCTCTGGACAGCAAAGGAAACTATCAACAAAATGAAAGGGTAACCTACTGAATGGGAGAAAATATTTGCAAATCATATATCTAACAAGGAGTTACTATCCAAAATGTAAGAAGTACTCATACAACTCAATAGCAAGAAAAGAAAAAATCAGATTAAAAATGGGCACAGGATCAGAACATACAGTACCTAACTTTGTCTGACCTTTTTCACTTTGCATAATGCCCTCAAGGCCCATTCATATTGTCACAGATATTAAGATTTCCTTTTTTTTAATTGATGAATAATACTCCATTGTATCTATCCCACATTTTCTTTATCCATTCATCCACTGAAATAACTTACATTATTTCCATATTTGGATATTATAAATAATGCTGCAACAAACATGGGAGTCAGTTTTCTGTTTTCTTCAGATAAATACCAAGAAGTGGGATTTCTGGATCATATGCTACTTCTATTTTTAATTTTTTGAGGAACCTCCATGCAGTTTTCCACAGTGGCTGCATCAATTTGCATTTCCACCAACAGTGCACAAGGGTACCCTCTTCTACACATCCTTGCCAACAATTACTATTTCTTGTCTGTTTGATAGCAGTCATTTTAACAGGTGTGAGTTTATATCTCATTGTGGTTTTGATTTGCATTACCCTGAGGATTAGTTATCTTGAGCACATTTTCACATAGCTATTGGCCATTTGTGTGTCTTCCTTGGAAAAATGTTTTTTCAGGTCCTCTGTCCATTTTTAATCTGATTGTTTCTTTTCTTGCTATTGAGTGGTATGAGTACTTCTGACATTTTGGATAGTAACTCCTTGTTAGATATATGATTTGAAAATATTTTCTCCAATCAGTAGGTGTCTTTTCATCTTGATGATGATTTCCTTTGCTGTCCAGAGGTTTTTTTTTTTTTTAACATCTTTATTGGAGTATAACTGCTTTACAATGGTGTGTTAGTTTCTGCTTTAAAACAAAGTGAATCAGTTATACATATACATATATCCCCATATCTCTTCCCTCTTGTGTATTCCTCCCTCCCACCCTGCCTACCCCACCCCTCTAGGTGGGCAAAAAGCACCGAGCTGATCTCCCTATGCTATGGGACTGCTTCGCACTAGCTATCTACTTTATATTTGGTAGTGTATATATGTCCATGCCACTCTCTCACTTTGTGCCATCTTACCCTTCCCCCTCCCAGTATCCTCAACTCCATTCTCTAGTAGGTCTGTGTCTTTATTCCCGTCTTGCCCCTAGGTTCTTCACGACCATTTTGTTTGTTTGTTTTTTAGATTCCATATATATCTGTTAGCATACAGTATTTGTTTTTCTCTTTCTGACTTACTACACTCTGTATGACAGACTCTAGGTCCGTCCACCTCACTACAAATAACTCAATTTCGTTACCTTTTATAACTGAGTAATATTCCATTGTATATATGTGCCATATATTTATCCATTCGTCTGTCGATGGACACTTATGTTGCTTCCATGTCCTGGCTATTATAAATAGAGCTGCAATGAAGATTCTGGTACATGATGCTTTTTGAATTATGGTTTTCTCAGGGTATATGCCCAGTAGTGGGATTCCTGGGTTGTATGTTAGTTCTATTTTTAGATTTTGAAGGAACCTCCATACAGTTATCCATAGTGGCTGTATCAATTTACATTCCCACCAGCAGTGGAAGAGGGTTCCCTTTTCGCCACACACTCTCCAGCATTTATTGTTTGTAGATTTTTTGTTGACGGCCATTCTGACCGGTGTGAGATGATATCGCATTGTAGTTTTGATTTGCATTTCTCTAATGATTAATGATGTTGAGCATTCTTTCATGTGTTTGTTGGCAATCTGTATATCTTCTTTGGAGAAATGTCTATTTAGGTCTTCTGCCCATTTTTGGATTGGGTTGTTTGTTTTTTTCAAATTGAGCTGCATGAGCTGCTTGTAAATTTTGGAGACTAATCCTTTGTCAGTAGCTTCATTTGCAAATATTTTCTCCCATTCTGAGGGCTGTCTTTTGGTCTTGTTTATGGTTTCCTTTGCTATGCAAAACCTTTTAAGTTTCATTAGGTCCCATTTGTTTATTTTTGTTTTTATTTCCATTTCTCTAGGAGATGGGTCAAAAGGATCTTGCTGTGATTTATGTCATAGAGTGTTCTGCCTATGTTTTCCTCTAAGAGTTTTATAGTGTCTGGCCTTACATTTAGGTCTTTAATCCATTTGGAGATTATTTTTGTGTATGGTGTTAGGGAGTGTTCTAATTTCATTCTTTTACATGTACCTGTCCAGTTTTCCCAGCACCACTTATTGAAGAGGCTGTTTTTCTCCACTGTATATTCTTGCCTCCTTTATCAAAGATAAGGTGACCATATGTGCGTGGGTTTATCTCCGGGCTTTCTATCCTGTTCCATTGATCTATATTTCTGTTTTTGTGCCTGTACCATACTGTCTTGATTGCTGTAGCTTTGTAGTATATTCTGAAGTCAGGGAGCCAGATTCCTCCAGCTCCGTTTTTCTTTCTCAAGATTGCTTTGGCTGTTCGGGGTCTTTTATGTTTCCATACAAATTGTGAAATTTTTTGTTCTACTTCTGTGAAAAATGCCAGTGGTAGTTTGATAGGGATTGCTTTGAATCTGTAGATTGCTTTGGGTAGTAGAGTCATTTTCACAATGTTGATTCTTCTAATCCAAAAACATGGCATATCTCTCCATCCATTTGTATCATCTTTAATTTCTTTCATCAGTGTCTTACAATTTTCCGCATATAGGTCTTTTGTCTCCTTACGTAGGTTTATTCCTAGATATTTTATTCTTTTTGTTCCAGTGGTAAATGGGAGTGTTTTCTTATTTTCACTTTCAGATTTTTCATCATTCGTGTATAGGAATGCAAGAGATTTCTGTGCATTAATTTTGTATCCTGCTACTTTACCAAATTCATTGATTAGCTCTAGTAGTTTTCTGGTGACATCTTTAGGATTCTTTATGTATAATATCATGTCATCTGCAAACAGTGACAGCTTTACTTCTTTTCCGATTTGCATTCCTTTATTCCTTTTTCTTCTCTGTTTGCTGTGGTTACAACTTCCAAAACTATGTTGAATAATAGTGGTGATAGTGGGCAACCTTGTCTTGTTCCTGATCTAAGTGGAAATGGTTTCAGTTTTTCACCATTGAGAGCGATGTTGGCTGTGGGTTTGTCATATATGGCCTTGATTATGTTGAGGTAAGTTCCCTCTATGCCTATTTTCTGAAGGGTTTTTATCATCAATGGGTGTTGAATTTTCTCAAAAGCTTTCTCTGCATCTATTGAGATGATCATATGGTTTTTCTCCTTCAATTTGTTAATATGGTGTATCATATTGATTGATTTGCATATATTGAAGAATCCTTGCATTCCTGGGATAAACCCCACCTCGTCCTGGTTTATGATCCTTTTAATGTGCTGTTGGATTCTGTTTGCTGGTATTTTGCTGAAGGTTTTTGCATCTATGTTCATCAGTGATATTGGCCTGTAGTTTTCTTGCTCTGTGACATCTTTGTCTGCTTTTGGTATCAGGATGATGGTGGCCTCATCGAATGAGTGTGGGAGTGTTCCTCCCTCTGCTCTATTTTGGAAGAGTTTGAGAAGGAGAGGTGTTAGCTCTTCTCTTAACGTTTGATAGAATTCGCCTGTGAAGCAATCTGGTCTTGGGCTTTTGTTTCTTGAAGATTTTTAATCACAGATTCAATTTCAGTGCTTGTGATTGGCCTGTTCATACTTTCTATTTCTTCCTGGTTCAGTCTCTGCAGGCTGTGCATTTCTAAGAATTTGTCCATTTCTTCCAGGTTGTCCATTGCTTTGGCATATAGTTGCTTGTAGTAATCTCTCATGTCCTTTTTATTTCTGCAGTCAGTGGTTACTTCTCCTTTTACAATTCTAATTCTACCGATTTGAGTCTTCTCTCTTTTTTTCTTGATGAGTCTGGCTAACGGTTTATCAATTTTGTTTATCTTCTCAAAGAACCAGCTTTTAGTTTTATTGATCTTTGCTATTGTTTCCTTCATTTCTTTTTCATTTATTTCTGATCTGATCTTTATGATTTCTTTCCTTCTGCTAACTGTGGTGGTTTTTTGCTCTTCTTCCTCTAAGTGCTTTAGGTGTAAGTTAGGTTGTTTATTTGAGAAGTTTCTTATTTCTTAAGGTATGATTGTATTGCTATAAACTTCCCTCTTAGAACTGCTTTTGCTGCATCCCATAGGTTTTCGGTCATCATGTTTTCATTGTCATTTGTTTCTAGGTATTTTTTTATTTCCTCCTAGATTTCTTCAGTGATCTCTTGATTATTAAGTAGGGTATTGTTTAGCCTCCATGTGTTTGTATTTCTTACAGATTTTTTCTTGTAATTGATATCGAGTCTCATAGTGTTGTGCTTGGAAAAGATACTTGATACGATTTCAATTTTCTTAAATTTACCAAGGCTTGATTTGTGACCCAAGATATGATCTATCCTGCAGAATGTTCCATGAGCACTTGACAAGAATGTGTATTCTGTTGTTTTTGGATGCAATGTCCTATAAATATCAATTAAGTCCATCTGGTTTAATGTATCATTTAAAGCCTGTGTTTCCTTATTTATTTTCATTTTGGATGATCTGTCCATTGGTGAAAGTGGGTGTTAAAGTCCCCTACTATGATTGTGTTACTGTCGATTTCCCCTTTTATGGCTGCTTGTATTTGCCTTATGTATTGAGGTGCTCCTATGTTGGGTGCATAAATATTAACAATTGTTATATCTTCTTCGTGGATCAATCCCTTGATCATTATGTAGTGTCCTTCCTTATCTCTTGTAATACTCTTTGATTTAAAGTCTATTTGTCTGATATAAGAATTGCTACTCCAGCTTTCTTTTGGTTTCCATTTGCATGGAATATCTTTTTCCATCCCCTCACTTTCAGTCTGTTTGTGTCCCTAGGTCTGTAGTGGGTCTCTTGTAGACAGCATATATATGGGTCTTGTTTTTGTATCCATTCAGCCAGTCTATGTCTTTTGGTTGGAGCATTTAATCCATTTACATTTAAGTTAATTATTGATATGTATGTTCCTATTACCATTTACTTAATTGTTTTTGGTTTGTTATTTTAAGTCTTTTCCTTCTCTTGTGTTTCATGCCTAGAGAAGTTCCTTTAGCATTTGTTGTAAAGCTGGTTTGGTGGTGCTGAATTCTCTTAGCTTTTGCTTGTCTGTAAAGGTTTTGATTTCTCCATCAAAACTGAATGAGATCCTTGCTGGGTAGAGTAATCTTGGTTGTAGATTTTCCCCCTTCATGACTTTAAATATGTCCTGCCCCTCCCTTCTGGCTTGCAGAGTTTCTGCTGAAAGGTCAGCTGTTAACCTTATGGGGATTCCCTTGTGTGTTATTTGTTGTTTTTCCCTTGCTGCTTTTAATATGTTTTCTTTATATTTAATTTTTGATAGTTTGATTAATATGTGTCTTGGTGTGTTTTTCCTTGGATTTATCCTGTATGGGACTCTCTGTGCTTCCAGGACTTGATTAACTATTTCCTTTCCCATATTAGGGAAGTTTTCAACTATAATCTCTTCAAATATTTTCTCAGTCCCTTTCTTTTTCTCTTCTTCTTCTGGGACCCCTATAATTCGAATGTTGGTGCATTTAATGTTGCCCCAGAGTTCTCTGAGACTGTCCTCAATTCTTTTCATTCTTTTTTCTTTATTCTGCTCTGCAGTAGCTATTTCCACTATTTTATCTTCCAGGTCCCTTATCCGTTCTTCTGCCTCAGTTATTCTGCTATTGATCCCTTCTAGAGAATTTTAAATTTCATTTATTGTGTTGTTCATCATTGTTTGTTTGCTCTTTAGTTCTTCTAGGTCCTTGTTAAACGTTCCTTGTATTTTTTCCATTATATTTCCAAGATTTTGGATCATCTTTACTGTCATTATTCTGAACTCCTTTTCAGGTAGACTTCCTATTTCCTCTTCATTTGTTAGGTCTGATGTGTTTTTACCTTGCTCCTTCATCTGCTGTGTGTTTCTCTGTCTTCTCATTTTGCTTAACTTACTTTGTTTGGGGTCTCATTTTTACAGGCTGCCGGTTCGTAGTTCCCAGTGTTTTACGTGTCTGACCCCAGTGGCTAAGGTTCATTCAGTGGGTTGTGTAGGCTTCCTGGTGAAGGGGACTAGTGCCTGTGTTCTGGTGGAT
The DNA here is from genome assembly GCF_028021215.1 of Eschrichtius robustus. Classification (NCBI taxonomy): domain Eukaryota; kingdom Metazoa; phylum Chordata; class Mammalia; order Artiodactyla; family Eschrichtiidae; genus Eschrichtius; species Eschrichtius robustus. The sequence continues at coordinate 64,445,503 of NC_090845.1, read as the reverse complement.
GGGGCTTGATCTTGTCTTTCTGGTGGGCAGGTCCACATCTGTTGGTGTGTTTTGGGGTGTCTGTGGCCTCATTATGATGTTAGGCAGCCTCTCTGCTAATGGGTGGAGTTGTGTTCCTCTCTTGCTAGTTGTTTGGCATAGGGTTTTCAGCACTGTAGCTTCCTTGTGGTTCAGTGGAGCTGGGTCTTGGCATTGAGATGGAGATCTCTGGGAGATTTTCGCCATCTGATATTACGTGGAGCTGGGAGGTCTCTTGTGGACCAATGTCCTGAACTTGGCTCTCCCACCTCAGAGACACAGCCCTGACACCCGGCTGGAGCACCGAGAGCCTGTCATCCACACGGCTCAGAATAAAAGGGAGAGAAAAAAGAAAGAAAGAAAGAGGAAGATAAAATTAAATTGAATTAAATTAAAAATTTATTAAAATAAAAAATAACTATTAAAAAACATTTTTTTAAATAATAAAAATAAGAATGAAAGAGGAGAGCAATCAAACCAAAAATCAAGTCCACCAATGACAACAAGTGCTAAAAACTATACTAAAAACAAAACAAAGCAAAAAACGGATGGGCCAAGCCCAGGACAAATGGTAAAAGCAAAGCTATGCAGACAAAATCACACACAGAAGCATTCACATACACAGTCACAAAAAGAGAAAAAGGGAAATATATATATATATATATATATATATATATATATATATATATATATATATATATATATATATATATAATTGCTCCCAAAGCCCACCTCCTCAATTTGGCATGATTTGTTGTCTATTCAGGTATTCCAGAGATGTAGGGTACATCAAGTTGATTGTGGAGATTTATTCCGCTGCTCCTGAGGCTGCTGGGAGAAATTTCTCTTTCTCTTCTTTGTTCGTAGAGCTCCTGGCGTTCAGCTTTGGATTTGGCCCTGCCTCTTCATGTAGGTCGCCTGAGGGCGTCTGTTCTTCGCTCAGGGAAGACGGGGTTAAAGGAGCAGCTGATTCCGGTGCTCTGGCTCACTCAGGCCGGGAGGAGGAAGGGGTATGGTGTGCGGGACCGTGGAGCTCCTTTAAGCGGCTCTCTTAATCCCCTGTCCTCAAGCACCAGGAAACAAAGAGACAATAAAAAGTCTCTTGCCTCTTCGGCAGCTCCAGACTTTTTCCCGGACTCCCTCCCAGCCAGCTGTGGCACACTAGCCCCCTTCAGTCTGTGTTCACGCAGCCAACCCCAGTCGTCTCCCTGGGATCCCACCGAAGCCCGAGCCTCAGCTCCCAGCCCCGCCCGCCCCGGCAGGTGAGCAGACAAGCCTCTCGGGCTGGTGAGTGCTGGTTGGCACTGATGCTCTGTGCGGGAATCTCTCTGCTTTGCCCTCCGCACCCCTGTTGCTTCGCTCTTCTCCATGGCTCCAAAGCTTCCCCCCTCCGCCACCTGCAGTATCCACCCGTGAAGGGCCCTTCCTAGTGTGTGGAAACCTTTCCTCTTCACAGCTCCCTTCCACTGGTGCAAGTTCCATCCCTATTCTTTTGTCTCTGTTTTTTCTTTTTTCTTTTGCCCTACCCAGGTACGTGGCGAGTTTCTTGCTTTTTGGGAGGTCTGAGGTCTTCTGCCAGCGTTCAGTAGGTGTTCTGTAGGAGTTTTTCCACATGTAGATATATTTGTGATGTATTTGTGGGGAGGAAGGTGATCTAAACGTCTTACTCTTCCGCCATCTTGAAGCTCCTCCCTGTCCAGAGGTTTTTTAGTTTAAAGTATCCTCACTTAAAATTTTTGTTTTTGTTTCCTTTTCTTTTGGTGTCAGATCTTAAAAATCACTGCCAAGGCCAATGTCATTGAGATTTTTCCCTATGCTTTCTTCTAGGAGTTTCATGGTTTTAAGTTTTACATTCAAGTCTTTAATTCATTTTGAGTTAATTTTTGCACATGGTGTAAGATAGTGTTCCAGTTTATTTTACATGTGGCTGTTAACTAGATTTACTGTGGTGATCATTTTGCAATTTATACAAAGATCAAATCATTATATTGTAAAACTGAAACTAATATAATGTTTTATGTCATTTACCCCTCAATTTAAAAAAAAAAATAAGTAATGACATTTATTTCTACCATGTGATTACATTTACCAAAGATCTTTATATCTTCATACAGATCCTAGTTATCATCTAGTGTGTCTTTTTACCTTTTATTTAACCTAAAGGGCTCCCTTTAGCATTTCTTTTAGGGTAGTTCTAGTGATAACTCCTTCAACTTTTGTTTATCTTGAAATGTCTTAATTTTTCCCTCTTTTTTGAAGAATATTTTTGCTGACTATAGAATTCTCCATTGACAGTTTTGTTTGTTTTTCCATTAAGCACTTTAGTTTCTGATGAGAAATTGGCTGATAATCTATTGAGAAGCCCTTGTATGTGATAGGTCACTTCTTGCTGCCTTTTATATTCTCTGGTTTTGACTTTTGACAGTTTGATTATAATGCATCTTGCTGGGTTCTCTTTGGGTTCATCCCGCTTGTATTTGTTTGTGCGTTTTGAATTTGTAGATTCATGTGTTTCATTAAATTTGAGAAGATTGCAGCCATTATTTCTTCAAATATTTTTTCCACCCCTTCTCTCCCTCTTTTACTTCTGGGACTCCCATAATGCATATGTTGATCTAGTTGCTGATATCCCACTCATTTCTTAGACTCTGTTTCCTTTTTTCTTTTTTCTTTTTTCCTCTCTGCTCCTTAATATCAATAATTTCAATTTCATGTCCTCAGGTTCCCTGATACTTTCTTCTGTCTGTTGAAATCTGCTGTTTGTCATTTCAGTTATTTTACGTTTCAACTTCAGTTTCCTTTTATAATTGCTATCTTTTTGTTGATATTTTCATTTTGTTCATAAATCCTTTTTGCAATTTCCTTTATTTTTTTGTCCATGTTTTCCTTTGGCTCTTTGTGCATATTTAAGATAGACGATTTAAAGACTTTGCATAGTAGGTACAGTGTTTGTGCTCCATCCAAGATGGTTTATTTCAGTTTATTAAAACCATCTATCTTTTTGATAAATTAAGAATAAGAAAAAGTTACAAATTTTATTTGACCTTCATTTATCCCTTCACCAATGCTCATTTATCATTCATGTAGATGCAACTATTTGACTATTTGTGGTGGCTTCTGGCGATTGGAAACAGCTCTTATTTACCCAAAATCAGATCTAATGTGGTAACTAAGGATATCATAGATATATAAAGTAAAAATTAATAGGTTGATTCTTCACACACTGTAACTTTCTGAGGATAGTAGGGTAGGCAGCCAAGATGGTCTAGATTGGCTTCAGTGAAAGGAGGAGCAAGCGCCCTTGTTTTTTATTGTGTTTAGGGAGTGGGACCAGATGAGGGTTTCCACACATGGGCTGGGGGTTTGCATAGTTTGAACATCCCCACAGGCACCATGGCACAGAGCACTCAGACATTCTTACTTGTTTGCCCAGATGCAGGGCAAGAGGGAGAAGGAGAGCTGTGGGGCCTAAATATTCTCAGTAATCAAACATCAAAAATGGAGTCAGATTATTTATTAAAATTCACCTCTGATATTTTACTCATGACTGAAATGTGTTATATTGCATTTAATTGAATTCAAACCTGTTTAACTAAGCATTATGGCACTCTATGGGACTTGTGGCCTGAGGCCAGTAAATGTTCAAGTTACTCTTTTAACTTCTCAAAATATACAACACTGAGTTCTTGAATAAGCCATTCAATAGAACTTCTACTTTCCATCAGTGATGTCTGGAACTCTGAAGGGAATTAGAAGAGTTTTGGTATAGTTTTGTGTTCTGACTCCACTATGTACAGAGAAATGTGCAACCTTGATTTATATTTTGGTTATCTGTATCTATAAGGCAAGAAATTTGCAGAGTTCTTTGCCTCAATTGGGGCAACTTTGGACCAGGAATTGTTGCCATTGCTCAGACAAGATGGCCAGCTAATGACTGCCTGAAGTTTGGCCAATTATCCTGACCTTTAGTTCCCATCCTTTATCAGTGATGTCTCAGTTATGGGATGGATAGCATCAGCTCTCCAGCAGGCACTATCATATGCAATGGCAACAATACCACCATGTAGCACATCGACTCCCATTTCTAATCATTCAGTTGTTCCCAATGGGGTCCCCAGGTGGCCAATGGGTTCTAAGAGAAGTGGACCCCCTCTGGCACCATTGGATCTGTCAAGGGACTGAGGAGAAGGAAATCATTTCTTCTTGTCGGTGTGATACACCAGAGAGCTCAGGTTTGGATCTTTCATGTAAGTACCACTTTATTTCAATAAAAGGGCCTCTGTGGTCATATAAGTTCTGTAGAGTTCCTATATCCATGAATTGAGGCATAATGAGTAACTAGATGTAGAAAGTCATAAGTGCAGTCCTGTGATACCCTCCATTCCCAGAAGGGCTCAGTATTTGGCCAGCAGTAGTCACTTTAAGGCTGTGTAACATGGGTTGGAGAAGAGCAGATTTTTGCACCAGAAATGTGTGGGCAACTTATGGCCATCTTTGTCAGAGACTCCAGAAGGCATGAAAGGAATGTACACAAGCCTCTATAGTGAAGGAGTTTCTGCAGTCACTAATGGGAATACCTGTTGTATTGCAATTTGTATAGAGTCTAGAGCTTTTTATTATAGGAGGTTACACTTTGTAGTGAGCTTATTTGCAAATAAGAGAACAAATGAGCTTAAGTAAAATTTGTAAATGAGAAATCTGTTGCTTCTAGAACCAAAAGGATCTAAAAGATGTTGTGTTTGTCTTAACATTGTGAGTGCTGAGTGCCAGTAGCTGTTTTTTGACAATGTCAGAGATAGAGCAGCCCTCAGCTTATCAGATAATTTTCAAGAATTTAACTGAAGTAGTGAGACCCTGTTATGTGTGTGACAATAGCCCATCTCCTTTTTAGTCCTCCTTTATCAATGTTTTATGTCCTGAATGAGTCAAATGATATGCTTGGAGGAGTATGACATCATTGTAATGTCACACCTGTGCTCTTGGAGAAAATTGGATGTAGTTAATATCTTGCCCTCTGGTATGCAGAACAATGGCTCCCCCCACAAAGTGTCCATGCCCTAATCCCTAGAAACTGTGAATATGTTATCTTGAATGGCAAAAGGGTCAGATATGGGGATATATGTATATGTATAGCTGATTCACTTTGTTATAAAGCAGAAACTAACACACCATTGTAAAACAATTATACTCCAATAAAACTGTTAAAAAAAGATTACTGTTAATTAAAGAAAACCAGACATCTCAAAAAAGGGGGGGGGTTGCAGGTGTGATACAAGTTACAGATATTCAGATAAGGAGGTTATCCTGGTTTATCCGTTTAGGTGGGCTCAGTGTAATCACAAAGTGTTTATAAGTAAAAAAGGGATGTAGGAGAATCAGAGTCAGAAAAGTTGTAATAATAGAAGCAGTGGTTGGAGTGATGCTATTTCTGATTTTAAGATGGAAGGGGGTCATGAACCAAGGAATGTGGGCTGCCTCTAGAAACTGTAAAAGGCAAAAAAAAAAAAAAGCAAAAAAACCCCACAGATTATCCCCTAGAAAGAATGCAGTCCTGCTGACACCTTGATTTTAGCCCTGTGAGATACATTGTGGAAATCTGACCTCTGTAACTGTAAGGTAATAAAGTGTGTATTGTTTTAAGCCATTAAGTTTATAATAATTTGTAATAACAGTAATGGGAAATAATACACCTGAAAAGATTGTGTATGATGGCAAAGCTGTTGAGGCATCCATGGATAGCCAGGTAAATTTGTACTGTGTCCCTTTGAAGGTGAATGCAAACTGCAGCTGAAAAGCTGTTAAAATAGGCATTGAGCAGAATATATTAGCCAAATCTGTAGTTGCAAATTATTTACCAGTTTTTGGTTGGATGGAGTCAGTAGTTTCAATAATATCGGGTGTTGGGGCCTTATTAGGTGGGTTGTGGAAATTCACCAATGTGTACCATTTGTATTTTCCAGGTTTAAGAACAGGCTAAATTGGGCTGTTAAATGGAGAAACAGTGGAGATAATGACTCCTTCTCTAAATAGGTGTTGTATAGTGAATTTCAATCCTGAAGACCCTGCACAGCTAAAAGCATAAGCTTGCCAGCAGATAGCAACATAACTCAAAAAGCATGCTAGCCAGCAGATAACAGAGCCAGTTAGCAAGCCAAAGTAAAAGAAGAAAGGCCTAGTGGTGATGGTCATCTTCTAGATACCCTTCTCACGGTGTCAATTGTTGTGGTCATCCTGAAGAATCAGGGTGAACCCATTCCATCCAAGACTGGTTTAGATGGTGAGACTGATGATGCCACACATGCATTAAGAGGGTATAAAGAAAATTTTTTTTTTACTCAAACAATGGACTTTCATTGGAGAACAGAGCAGGCTCCTATGTAGGTCTGGAAATGACTTGTTGGAGCAAATATAAGAGACTAGCTTTGTGGTAAAAGGGGAGACTGGGGTGAGGGTCCCCTGCATGGTTTAAACTTCCCACTAGCAAAAAAGGAGGGAGCTCCTAGGCTTTCTTAGCACCTTGCCCAAATGTGGAAGAGGAAGAGGTAAGTGTGGAGTTTGAAAGATATAAGCAGTCAAACATCAGACTCTTTATTACAGTAAGCATACTATATTTACATCTTAACTTTTGGAAGTCTGACTTATTTGAGATTAGCTTTATTGTATAGGCACATGACCTGTTGGTAGTCGTTTGCTTGGGCTACATGATACTTCCGAATGTAAGTAGTCAAAGGAATTAATTTTACTCATCTAAAATTTATAAGAATATAGATGTGTGTTTGTTTGGGTATGTGTGTGTGTTTCTGCATGTGTGTGTAAAGCTTGACATTCTAGCACAAACAGTGTAAATCATTCTTTCCACACCTTGCTTATAATGGGTCTCCCTAACTTGCTGTACTTGAGTTGACACATTAACAAGTGGTTATAGCTAAACAAGTCATTCGAAAAGAGTAAAATTATTTAATTCAAATCAATATTGTAGAGTCTTTGGCCCTTCTGGAGAGGCCCTAGAACCTTGGAATAAAAAGGAGATTCATAGAATCACCACCACCCACTCGACTACTACCCACATCTGTGCTCAGGATTACACAAGTATGTAGTATTTGTGCAAAGCTTTCATCAGGGTTTGAACAAGGAAAATAGAAAAGACGTGCCAACCTGGAAAAGTTTTTTCTTGAGAAAAAAGGGAATAAGAAAGACATCTGAGCAAAGAGACTTCTTTTGGCCTATGTGTGACAAAGGAAGAACAGAGAAGGCTCACATTAAGGTAAGTGTATAAAGACGCTTGTCTTAGTTTGGGCTGTTAGAATAAAATACCATAGAGTAGGTGGCTTAAACAACAGATATTTATTTCTCACAGTTCTGGAGACCAGGAAGTACAAAGTCAAGGTGCTGGCAGACTCAGTGGGTAATATCCCACTTCCTGGCTTCTAGACAGTTACCTTCTTGAAATATGCTCACATGGTTTCCTTGGTGCATGCATATGGAGAGAGAGGGAGAGATGTCTTCTCTCTTACTCTTATTACAAGGACATTAATATTATTATGAGGGTCCCAACCCTCATGACCTCATCTAAGCCTAATTACCTCCCAAAGGCTCCATTCCGAATACCATCACATTGGGGATTAGTGCAAGACATGAACTTGGTGGGGGGATACATTTAGTTCATAACATTTTATACCTGGCTCCCCAAAATTCATGTCCTCACGTATTAAATACTTTCATTCCATCCCAATAGACCCAAAGTCCTAACCCATTCCAGCATCAAGTTTCAAGTCTGAAGTCCAAAGGCTCATCTAAATATTATTTAAATCAAATATAGATGAGACTCAAGGTATGATTCATATTGATGAAAATTCCTCTCCAGCTGTGAACATATGAAACCAAACAAATTACATGCTTCCAAAGTGTAACGGTGTCATGAACATAGGATAGACATTTCCACTCCAAAATGGAGAAACAGGAAAGAAGGAAGGGGTGATAGGTCCCAAGCAAGTCCAAAACCCAGCAAGGCAAATATGATTAGATCTTAAGGCAGGAGAATAATCCTCTTTGGCTCCACCCTTCAGGCCCAATGGGGAGGCAGCATCACCCCTACAACTCATTGCAGAAGCCCCCCCCCACTTCAGCTAGGCAAGACACAGCCCACATGGCTCTCTATGAAGTCCAAGCCCATACTGCAGCTCTCTGTAGTGATCCTGCCCTTTGAAACCAAGGTGGAGACAGCTGTGTACTCCGGGCCTGTGCACTCTAGGCCTGTGGTGGGAGTAGCAGCCCTGATGATCTCTGAATTGCCTTTAGGATCCTTCTTCCTTTTTCTTCAGTTCTTGGTGAAGGCTTACTTCCTGGCTTGTGGGTAGACACCTTATTTTTTGATTGATTGATTGAAGTATAGTTGATTTACAATATTGTGTTAGTTTCAGGTATACAGCAAAGTGATTCAATTATTCAATACATATAACTGAATATATATATATATATATATATATATATATATATATATATTATTTTTCCCATATTTTTGCATCACAGTTTATTACAAGATATTGAATCTAGTTCCCTGTGCTATACAGTAAATCTTGATTGTTTATCTATTTTGTATATGGGAGTGTGCATCTGTTAATACCATACTCCCAGTTTATCTCTCCCCCACTTCCCCTTTGGTAACTATAAGTTTGTTTTCTATATCTGTGAGTCTGTTTCAGACAGCCACCTTCTTGATGTGTGTTCACATGGACATTCTTCAGTGCGTGTGTGTAGAGAGAAAGAGAGAGAACTTTTCTCTCTTCCTCTTCTTATAAGGGCACTATCAGATTCATGAGGGCTCCATCCTCATTACCTCATATAAACCTGATTATCTCCCAAAGGTCCCACCTCCAAATACTATCACAATAGAGATTATGGCTTTAATGCATGAATTTGGGGAGGACACAGATATTCAGTACATAACAGTGCCTCAGAACCTAGAATGAGACAGAGGGCTGAACCAAGAGGAGGGAAACCAGGGACAGGGTGAGATGCAATAGGCATGCTTGTGAGTTTCAGTGATGGGAGCAGGGAGGAGGAAAATAGGGCTGTCCGATGAGCTATCTGATTCTATCTATATGGTCAATCCTCTTGTGATTCACATATTAGAATCCCCTTTGCCCCCAGCATGGTGGGAGACCCTTATTTATGGGGATCAGTGCATTGCTACAACAAGAGACAGTAAAAAGATTCCTTCCTCCTTCATTCTAAGAGGGAGAGAATGAAAAAGTGCCTCACCTGCCAGTATGAATCTTCTTGCATAAGCTATCTGTCCACTTTGCCACAGTCATGAGCCTGTCAGATTTTAAAATAACCTCATCTCTAATTTCTACTTGAAGGTTTTAATTATAAATTTAAGCAGCGACACAGGCACTGACTTACCTCCCTGTTTATCAACCAGCAACTCAGAAGAGCACTGTGGTGCAAAGCATCAACTTTAGAGTTAGAGATATCTGAGTTTGAATCCCACTTCAGCGATCTTCCAGCAGTGCACCCTTGTGCAATTTCCTTTAATCTTCCAACCAGAGTTTCTTTATCAGTAAAGTGACAGGTAAAATAAAATGTAGTAGCAGATTTAAAATCCACATTTGATGCAGCAGAAAAAAACAATGTATCATGTATAAAAAGTAAAAGCATATATTAATGGTGTCAACAAAATTAAACAATCTGTTGCAAAAAGTAGATAGGTGAAAAGGATGACAAGAACAATGATCACAAGGGAGAACAGGGAAAGGGCCCTAGATTAAGGGTGTCCTGAGGAGGATTCACACTTGCTGCAACTGGAGCAATACTCAAAAGTGTAAGTGAGGAACATCTGGCCAAGTCAGAAAAAGTTGTGAGCATGCAGATCAAGAGAACTAAACACATTCTAGGGAAAAAAAATCAATGAAAGAGCCATTCTTGGACATATTAGACACACTTTAAAAAATCTTCATGTGTAACCCTATAGCAAATCAAATGAAAACAGCACCCACAGATTATCTGAATATCATTAAGGATATTTTAGACAGCAAATAACAAAAAATCACTCAAATTGGCTTAAACCATGAGGAGAGTATTATCTTGAATAATAGGAAGTCCAGAGGTTAGGAAGGATTTAGATTTTGTTGCTCCAGTGGCTTGATGAAGTCTTGGAGGACCAGGTTCCTGAAATCCTTCTCCTTTGCTCTCCACCATATCTACCTGGGTTGCAAAGTGACTGATAGTAGTACTAAGAGCAATATAACATCCAGCAAGGGATGAAGACCAGCTTTCAATGTCACCTTTTTTAAAATTAAACTTTTATTTTTAGATAAATGTAGATGCTTTTTTAAACATCTTTATTGGAGTATAATTGCTTTACAAAGTTGTGTTAGTTTCTGCTGTATAACAAACTTAATCAGCTTTATGTATACATATATCCCCATATCTCCTCCCTCTTTAGATGCATTTTTAAGAAATAATACAAAATGGTCCTGTATGCATTTTGCCCAATTTCCCTCAATAATAACATCTTGAAAAACTCTAGTACCCTATCACAAGCAGGATATTGGCATTGATGCAATCCACTGATCTTAAACACATTTTCCCAGTTTTACATCTACTCGTGTATGTGTGTGTGTGCCTGTGTGTTCATTTCTTTTAGATTTTGCCACATTCGATTTCAATTTTTTAAGTTCATGAGTCCACTACCACAGTCAAGATACAGGGTATTTCTATTATCACCAGGATACCACAAGTTGCCCTTGTATAGCCACACTCCCCTGTCCCCCACTCTACCCATAACCCCTGGCAACCACTAATTTGTTCTTCATTTCTATAACTTTGTCATTTTGACTTTCATAACTTCAAGAAAATTATATAAATGAACTCATACAGTATATGATCTTTTGAGACCAGCTTTTACTTTAAGCATAAAGCCCTTAGATAAATCCAAGTTGTTGTGTATATAAACAGTTCATTCTCTTTTATTGCTGACTAGTATTCCACAGTATGGATATACCACACTTTATTTACTGTGGCATTTACCTACCTAGGACATTTTTGTTGTTCCCAATTTTTGGCTATTACAAATAGTTACTATAAATAAATGTGCTCAGATTTTTGTGTGAACATGAACTTGCATTTATCTGGGATAAATGCCCAGGAGTGCATTTCCTGGGTCATATGGTAGCTACATGTTCAGTTGTTGTTGTTTTTTTTTTAGAAACTGCCAAACTGTTTTCAAGAGTAACTGTTCCATTTTACATTCCCACCAGCAATGTATGAGTAATTCAGCTTCTCTGCTTCCTTGTCAGCATTTGTTGTTGTCACTATTTTTTATTTTAGCCATTCAGAAAGATGTGTAGTGATGTCTTATTGTGGTTTTAATTTTCATTTCCCTAATGGCTAATGAACATCTTGTCATGTGTTTACTTGCCATTCATATATCATTTTCAGTGAAAGGTCTGTTCATGTCCTTTGCCCATTTTTTAATTAGAGGATTTTTTTACTGTCAATTTTGAGGTTTAAAAAAATATGTATTCTAGATACAAGTCCTTTGTCAGATATGTGCTTTGCAAATCTTTTCTCCTAGCATGTAGCTTTCTTTTATCCTCATCACAGAGTCCTTTACAGAGCTGAAGTTTTCAATTTTGATTTTTAATGTTGAACCAGTCTTGCATTCTGACTTAACCTTCACTTGTTCATGATGTATTATCCTCTTTTATGTAATAGTAGATTCAATTTGATAGTATTTTGTTAAGGATTTTTTCATTTATGCTAATGAGTAATATTGCCCTGTAGTTTTCTTTTAATATCTTTGTGAATTTTAGTATCAAGATAATGCTGGCCTCATAAAATGAGTTAAGATGTGTTCCGTCCTTTATTTTCTTATAAGCTTTGTGTATGTTTGGTATTAATTTTTGCTATGTATTGATTGAATTCTCCAGGGAAATTCTGTGCAAAATATCGTGGACTGCCTAAAAACTGTTCTGTGAAGAGAGTTCATAGTTTGCGTCAGATTTTTGAAAGAGTTTCTTCTGTGTTTTCCAAATTGTAAATAACTACTACTCATTTACAGATTTATATGTATAAGTGGCTGATTGTGGTATGTGCTTTTGGCTTGTTAATTTTATCTAGTAAATAATATAAATGTTTACTCTGGAATATGTATTTTGAAAATTCCTGAAACAAATTCTCTGGAGGTCTTCTCCAGGTCTGCGGGAGTTAGGTTCAGTCATGCTCCAAATTATTTCCTCTTTCTTGGAAAATATTATGTTTCAATACCTATCAAGGGCAGCTGAGGAAGGGGAAAATCATCCTAATATGAGAAAGAACAACCTGATGTTGGGGGTGGTGTGCTATGTTGGTGGGGTTCAGTTTAAGGATATATTGGAGATGATTGTAAACTGATTACAATAAAAAGTTTAAGGCCTTTCTCTAGAATCCTGAGACAGCTTGTCTCCTAATGGTCCCCTCAAATCACAGCTCATCTGCCTACTATATGATGTGCTGGTATATCTAGAGAGCTAAGGGCTGGGGAGAGATTATTTCTTCCTAACTTCTACATGGAATGGTCATACTCAAGGTGAGAACTGACATCTGTGGGAAAAATAAGCACTGTCCACTGGTCACAGTCCTATTCCATCAATGACTCAGGAACAGGCAGTACTACCCCTAGATGGTGGAAGTATAGCCTCATAGGGCTAAGTAAAGTGGTAGCTCCTGATGGTTAACTCCCCACCCTCACCAATCCTGACAACCCCATCCCACCTGCCTGTATTGATAGACACTACAAATATGATGAAGCAAAAATAAGCAAGCATGCCAGCATTTATTATAAAACAACCAATGGAACAGAAGAGGGGAATGTGGCAGTAGAGGTGTATTTATATCCATTCATGGGTCTGTGTTTGCAGCATGCATGGTTTCAGGCCATGGAATTTTTATGTGTATTATATCCTACAAAGGAACACAGAAGGTCATCTGATCCAGGGAGAACCTTGAAGTCAGGAGACCTGGGGATTCTCCTGTTTTATTAGAAAGGGGAGACATTTTGGAAGGGAGAAATTAGAGAGTTAGAAGTTGGGGCATAGCTCTCACCCAAAGCATCTTGTGAAGCAATCCAGGTTTCTCCTGAATGAGGTCTTCCAAGACTCATGGGGAGCAGCAGGTTGGCTTGACAAGCCACTGACTTCAAATTTGTTCTGAATAATATCAATCAAAACAACAAAGGCCACGGGTTCCTCATCTGGGTCATTGACAGCCTGCAGAAAGAAAGGAAATATCATCACTCTAGTAGTCCCTATAAGCCCTATCATTTGTCTCTTCACTCAGCCCTGGGGAAGACTCCCAGGGTTCTTCCTTAAGTGATGTCCCAATGCATATACAGGGCATGGTCTAGGGTTGAAGTCTGTGGTGGGCATTAAGATATGAACATCTGTCCCCTCCTTAAACCCCCCCCATTAGATTCTCGAGCTAGGAGACCCTTTTCACCCCACTCTCTTTGAGCTTGGGTTGCTTTTATTTGGAAATTATCTTCAGAAACACAGTCTGGCAAGTAGGTGAACCCATTAAGTCTAAATCTCCTAAATGATATAATTGCTGCATTTAATAGCTTCATCCTACTTCTACACTCCTAAGTGAACAGGAAAAGTCCTCATGCCATTTCCATTGGCTCAGAAACTATCCTAACAAATAAGGAGAAACATTAATTTCTATATTTGTCTTTATTAAAATAGAAAAAAAGTTTTGTGACAATTGTGGGATCTGTCCCAACCAATTGAATAATGTTATGATAAAATAAACCTTTGTTAGAGAGTGTTCAGCTAGGCAATTCAGAGCTCTTTGAATGATGCAAGATGTCACTGCCAGATATAGACAATCCTTCTTATACTTGCTCCTTCATTTGCCAACAAATGTTTATTGAGTGCTTACCATGTGGCAGTCTGTCATTGTGAAAGTCAAAAGGCTGTTTCCTATTGTATAAATTAAAATGTCTTAGATAATTGGGAGGATTGAACATTTTTCCTCTGTTTACTGAATTTCTTCTTTTATCAATTGTCTATTCTTTCCATTTTCCCTTCCTGGGCAGTAGTAAATATTTTTTTTTCACTTCATTTATAATGTTGCATACACCAGACCACGTCTGTCTAAATGCTTATTTACTATTCAGTCTTGTCTGGTTCAGCTGCTATTCTCTGATTCACTTAAGGTGTCTTTTGGACAGTGACTACACTGGCACTGTTGATCTTGCCCTATCAGGCTGTCCTTTCTCTCTGTTCCATTTCTTTCTGTTCACACAGTGACTCTCCACAATTTTAGAAACATATTTAGCCAGATCCCAAGGTTCATCTTGTACTTAAACAATGACATGCCACTTTTCTTCAACAAGAAAAATTAAAGGGGAAAGATGGAGAACTAATCAGTTCAGTTCTTTCTTTTATCCACTCTTAGTATAAGTACAAAACTCAGGTTACACAACATGAAATGAAAAAAATACCATGTATAAAAATACTAAAACATCATATTCTAAGTTTAAAGACAAAGGGCTCAGTTCATTGTGCTCTTCGGTCCCCTTATTTTAACCTGTAGTTGTATACCTTGGAGGTCCATGAATTGCGTGGATGTCTTCTCCCTCCAGCTCCTGAAACACAAGACACTGATTAAGAAAGCCTTTTCCTTTAATCCCATGGACTTTGATTTTTGCTCAGTTTTATGTCCTATGTTGTAGTTGAACCCTTGGAAATCAAGAAAATGAAGAGGCACAAAGTATAATGATGAGTCTACTAGACAGAACATTGGTGCCAAAGTCAAGAGATCTGAGTTCCCAGGGTGTGACCAATCATTAACAGCACCTTGAATAAAACAATATCACATCATCTGGCCCTTGCAACCCGAGAAGAACTGGGTTGCCATACTCACACTGCCATATGTAAACATGCATTCATCTTGACACAAGGCCTGTGAGTAGAAGCTAAATACAAGAAACTGTAGCAACATCACACAAGTATTAGCAAAATGATAAATAAGACATTTTCAATCAGTGGGGAGAATAAGCATTATTTCAGTAAATAGTTTTGTAACCACTGTTTAATTATATGGGAAAAATCAAGGTGATTTCCCAAAGCCATAAGACAAACCTGAATCCAAATATTGTTTAATAATTAAAATCTCAGTTTTCATGGATACACAGCAGAAAGAAGAGAAGAAACTATCAATATCTTAGCAATGATTTATTTTTGGTGTGCGTTGGTGAAAGAGAACAGCTCATTTGTGTCTTCCTATTTAAACTTTCCTATGTTTTTAAATAAAAGGAAAAAATGGAATATTAACATCTTCAATAGGTGAAATAAAGGTAATTAAAAATTTTTAAGCATACTTTCCAGTTTTATAAAGAATTACCATTTCTTGCCTTCTTGACAGACAAGGAGAATCTTTGCTAAACCATGGACCCTAGAGAAAAAAATATAGGTAATTAAATAAAAATCACTTGAATTCCACTGTTCAATAGTATCACTATTAACGTTCTCTATTGCCTCATTGCATCTCTGCATTGTGTGTTTGGGGGAGGGCGGGGGGTATGTAGAGTAAGTTTTTTTTTTCAGTTTCTAGTTTATTATTTTCATTGCTCTAACATCTTACGTTTTATTTTTGTTAAAGTGCTTGTTCTTTTAAATTATTTTTCCCTATTAAATAATTAAGTATAAGAGGTTATGCGTTTGCATCCATATAACTTTGCCATGTCTTCTACATTTTAATAGAACGAGTTCTTATTTTTAAAAATGTTCTCAATATTCTTTACCGGTAGCTTTGGATTTCTTTTAACCAAACAATTATTTAGGACATGTTTTTTCCATTTTACACAATGGTGAGCCTCTTTGTTTAAACTGTTGTCATTAAATTACAGCTCTATTATTGATACATTATAGTCAGAGAATATGACTTTTACCATTTCCACCCAAGCTTAGTTGAGGTTTTGTATCCTAGTAGTTGATTAGTGTTTGTTTCATGCATTCTTTTTTTTTTGAATTTTATTTTATTTATTGTTTTTATACAGCAGGTCCTCATTAGTCATCATTTTTTTACACATCAGTGTATACATGTCAATCCCAATCGCCCAATTCAATGCATAGTAAGATTTTATACATTGAGATCTTAATGCAAATATAACATAAAAATCATTTTATAAGGTTCTTTGCAAGTAAAATTCATTTACTTGCTCTCCTCCAGACAAATCAACACCCTTTTGTGATACAATGCCATGTACTCTGGGTGTTGGAAAAGAAAAAAATGCTTTAGAAATCATGAGAGAATATATAAAGATGTGAGCATAACTAAAATTTTCAGTCTTCATCCAGTAATCTTCTTCTCAAATGATATCTGTTAGCAACTATGTAACGATGACAACCTTGAATGTGGGGGTTGAAAAAAATCTAGAAAAATAAATGCTGGAGAGGGTGTGGAGAAAAGGGAACCCTCTTCCACTGTTGGTGGGAATGTAAATTGATACAGCCACTATGGAGAACACTATGGAGGTTCCTTAAAAAACCAAAAATAGAACTAGCATATGACCCAGCAATCCCACTACTGGGCATATACCCTGAGAAAACCATAATTCAAAGAGTCATGTGCCAAAATGTTCATTGCAGCTCTATTTACAATAGCCAGGACATGGAAGCAACCTAAGTGTCCATCAACAGATGAATGGATAAAGAAGATGTGGCACATATATACAATGGAATATTACTCAGCCATAAAAAGGAACAAAACTGAGTCATTTGTAATGAGGTGGATGGACCTAGAGACTGTCATACAGAGTGAAGTAAGTCAGAAAGAGAAAAACAAATACAGTATGCTAACACATATATATGGAATCTAAAAGAAAAAAAAGGAAAAAAAATGGTCAAAAGAACCTAGGGGCAAGACGGGAATAAAGATGCAGACCTACTAGGGAATGGACTTGAGGATATGGGGAGGGGGAAGGGTAAGCTGGGACAAAGTGAGAGAGTGGCATGGACATATATACACTACCAAACCTAAAATAGATAGCTAGTCGGAAGCAGCCACATAGCAGAGGGAGATCAGCTCGGTGCTTTGCGACCACCTAGAGGAGTGGGATAGGGAGGGTGGGAGGGAGGGAGATGCAAGAGGAAAGAGATATGGGGACATATGTATATGTATAACTGATTCACTTTGTTATAAAGCAGAAAGTGACACACCATTGTAAAGCAACTACACTCTAATAAAGATGTTAAAAAAATCAATGTGATACA
The DNA here is from genome assembly GCF_028021215.1 of Eschrichtius robustus. Lineage (NCBI taxonomy): Eukaryota > Metazoa > Chordata > Mammalia > Artiodactyla > Eschrichtiidae > Eschrichtius > Eschrichtius robustus. The sequence goes on along the minus strand of NC_090845.1, from coordinate 64,428,227 downwards.
CCATATTAAAAAATTGAAGAATAAAATCCACATGATCATCTCAGTAGATGCAGAAAAAGCTTCTGACAAAATTCAACACGCATTTGTGATAAAAACTCTCCATAAAGTGGGCATAGAGGGAACTTACTGCAACATAATAAATGCCATATACCAGCGGTCCGCAGCAACATTTGTGGCATCAGGGACCAGTTTCATGGAAGACAATTTTTCCACTGACAGGGGGTGAGGGTGGTTCAGGCGGTAATGTGAGCAATGGAGGGGATGGTTCAGGCGGTAATGCAAGCAATGGTTCAGCTGATAATGTCAACAATGGGGAGCGATGGGGAGCGATGAGGAGCGGCAGATGAAGCTTTGCTCGCTCACCCACTGCTCACCTCCTGCTGTGCAGCCGGGTTCCTAACAGGCCATGGACTGGTACCGGTCCAGCGGCGGGGGTTGGAGACCCCTGCCATATACGATAAACCCACAGCAAACATCATTCTCAATGGTGAAAAACTGAAAGCATTTCCTCTAAGATCAGGAACAAGACAAGGATATCCACTCTTGTCACTTATTATTCAACATAGATATGGAAGTCCTAGCCACGGCAATCAAAGAAGAAAAAGAAGTAAAAGCAATCCAAACTGGAAAAGAAGGAGTAAAACTGTCACTGTTTGCAGATGACATGATACTATACATAGAAAATCCTAATGATGCAACTAGAAAACTACGAGAGCTAATCAGTGAACTTGGTAAAGTTGCAGGATACAAAATTAATGCACAGAAATCTCTTGCATTCCTATACACTAACAATGAAAGATCAGAAAGAGAAATTAAGGAAACAATCTCATTTACCATTGCAACAAAAAGAATGAAATACCTAGGAATAAACCTACCTAAGGAGGCAAAAGACCTGCACTCAGAAAACTATAAGATACTGATGAAAGAAATCAAAGTTGACACTAACAGATGTAGAGATATACCATGTTCTTGGTTTGGAAGAATCAATATTGCAAAAATGACTGTACTACCCAAAGCAATCTACAGATTCAGTGCAGCCCCCATCAAATTACCAAGGGCATTTTTCAGAGAAGTAGAACAAAAAATTTTACAATTTGTATGGAAACACAAAAACCCTGAAGAGCCAGAGCAATCTTGAGAAAGAAAAATGGAGCTGGAGGAATCAGGCTCCCCGACTTCAGACTATATTACAAAGCTGCAGTAATCGAGACAGTATGGTACTGGCACAAAAACAGAAATATACATCAATGGAACAGGATAGAAAGCCCAGAGATAAACCCAGGCACCTATGGTCACCTAATCTATGACAAAGGAGGCAAGAATATACAATGGAGAAAAGACAGTCTCTTTGATAAGTGGTGCTGGGAAAACTGTCTTCACTGGTTTCAGTCATGATGATTAATAGGCACAGCCAGCTAACTCCCTGAAATTTTGTAGGGGTGTGACAGAAATTGGAAAGGAAAGTTAATCAATGTTCTTGTAATGTGAGCTTATTGCTTCCCTCAGAAGTGTACCCATGACACCTAAAGACTGTTTTGGTCCCCTGGTAGGGTTTGGGTATTATAGAGGTCATGGAAAAAGTGTATGCTGGTTGTATCTCTTTGGGTCACTTCTGCCAAGGGCTGAAAACACTTTTGGATCATTTTTAGTTTAAACTAGTTTGGGTGACATGCAGCTAGGGCAGTCTGCAGCTGACCCCAAGACTTTCTAGAAGATCAGGTATGATTCATAGGCTAATAAGACTGCATCAGCAAAACAGATATCCCTGCCTGGGGTGGTAGGTACCTGTGAGTTCTCTGGCAGCTAAGAGGACTGTATGGCCTGCACTGGTCAACATTAAGGGTTCTGAATTTCACCTAATTCCCTTGGGTCATGCTTCACCTCACCCTCCTCTATGTCTGGTATACCTAAGCCCACAGCTTCCCTAAATAAATCTGTCCAGAACATAAACCTCCCATGTTCCTCTGGGTTCAGAGCAGAGCAGAGCAGTTATCTGACTGAGTAGGTCATAGAAAGGATCTGGGGGTCTAAATATCCCTTTAATAAATTGGTGTTTGTACTTACTCCACACCCCTCTCCTCAGAGATGCCGGGTGCCTCCACTTCCTTAACATTTCTGAGGTATTCTGGCTCCAATCTGCTTGCTCCTCATTGGCTGTAGAACTACATTGCATCATAATGGGTCTGCTGGAGAGGACACAGGAGTACTGTCAGGAGATATGGGTCGCTGTGCCAGTATCATTAGGGTCTTGGCTTAGTTTTTCCCTCTGCCCTGGTGTCTTCTGTGAAACAGAATAATACCTAACCCTGCCATCCACCTAGAAATGTTGAGAGGCATAAGGAGATGTCAGCTGTGAAAGCCATCTGTGTTTACAGAAGGGAATGAAAGTCAAATTCAGTTACCATCAGCAATAAGTGAAGCACAAAGACAGAGACTTATCTTAGGCATATCAATTGAACACAACGCTGACTCTCCATATTTTAAATAATCCACTGTTGGGCTGAGACAGATGTCTGTCCATAAGATTCCTACACAATATCACTGCCCCTTTTGTTTTTGCCTTATGCATCAGTTTACTGGCAGTGTTTTCCTTCCTACTGTGGGACATCCCATGAGATACACCTACCTCTTCCTAATGTCTCTTTATTTTAACATAACATATACATGTATCCAAAACAATTGTTAATACAAAGAAAATTTCCATAGGCTATGATGAAATACATAGGACCATATGAAGGTTAATTTAAGGTGTCAACTTGGTTAGGCCACAGTACCCAGATATTTGAACAGTATTCTAGATGTTTCTGTGAAGGTATTTTTCAGATGAGATTGATATTTAAAACAGTAGACTTTGAGTAAAGTAGATTACACTCCATAATGTAGGTGGGGCTTATCCAATCAGTTGAAGGCTTTAATAGAAAAAAAAAAAAAATTGATCTCCCTGGGGAAGACGGAATTCTGCCAGAAGACTGCCTTTGAATTCAAACTGCAACTCTTCCCTGGGTCTCCAACCTGCCAGCCTACCTACAAATTTTGGACTTCCCAGGCCTCATAATCACATAAGCCAAATCCTTAAAATCAATCAGTCAATCTATATATAGATAGATATTGATGATGATATATATATATATATATATATGTGTGTATCAATCAATCAATTCAATCAATCAATCTTGATAGATAGATAGATAGATACATATCTCTCTATATCTATATATACCTATATGTATCTATCTATATCTAATATGTATCTACCTATATCTATATCTATCTATCTATCTATCTATCTATCTATCTATCTATCTATCTATCATCTATCTATCTATCTATCTATAGAGAGAGACAGAGAGAGAAACTATTGGTTCTATTTCTCTGGAGATCCCTAATACAGACCACAATTCCTGACTATCACAAATGAACTGTTAAATACACTTCTTGTTCTTTTATTCATATTAACTGTCCCTCAGCAGCTTTCCCCATGGAAGTAAATCCCATGACGATACGGATTTTTGATGATCATCTCTCTATATAGGTGATAGATTCTTGGAGCCAATATCACAAAAATATATCTTCTGTTTGGTTTAACATGTGTATAGCTATGCCCATTCTCATCCTGTTGTGACTGTGGCAATCAAACGTTCCTATACTCAATAGCCATTGACCATTCCATAACATATGAGTCTGGATTGGGAATACCTATATTTTCTCACTGAAAAATCATAGACATGAACGTGAACTCATATCTTCCCATTCTTTAAAAAAAATTCAAAACTATACCAACAGTCAAAGAAGGCAGAGTGACAATCCCCCTATAATGAACCTCCTGGTTATTATAATCCCTGTTTCCTTTCAATGTGTTGCTGTGTAAAGTGTCTGGCACATTGTAAGCCTTCAAGAAATATTGTTGCTTCCAGTCCTGTCTTGCACCTCCCATAGAAGACATAAGTTTTGTCTGAACTAAATACCAGAGTTAGCAAAACAAGCACTTGAAAATATAAGCCCAAGAAGTGAAATAAACATATGTTAACATTATACCTGTCCCTCTGGCAGGCACTAGAGTGAAGCCCAAGACAGACCTGCTTTAGAGAAACCCACAACTTGATGAGTATTCTTAATTCCTGCCTTATGTCTCAGCTCTCCTTTCAAGGCAGAGAAAGTATTTCCTACTGTATTACATGACAGGAAGAATGGCTATGTACAGCATTATTTCATTCTCTCCCAGATAAAAGGCAACCAGTCTCAGACAGGCTGTCTCAACCTTCCTTTAAAATCAGGACTCATCTATAGATGTAAATATGCACCCAAACTATTTCACATGTTAAATCAGCAGCAGGTCCCAGAACTTTGGTTTTCTTTATTATGTATTGCAGAAATTTGAAAAGGAAGAGTAAAACACATTATGTGGTATTGAGTGGAGGAAATAGATTCTATCTACTCTGACATGATTTCAAACTAGTGGTTCTGCATTAGGTACCTACAGTGTTCCAGGCACTGTGTGATGTCTTTTTCCTGCATGACCTCAACTACTCCTCACAACAACCCAATCTAGTGGGTTTTAGTAGCCTTATTCTCCTAATGAGGAAGTTGAGGTTTGTGTTGATGAAGCAGTTTGCCCAAATTCACCCAGAGCTAAGCAATGCCTGAACCAAGAATTATCTAAGGTATTTTCTGCCTGCATGTTCTATGTACTTTCCTCTAAGATGTTCTGCCTGAAGGGCACATGGGTCCATATGGCAACCAGATGAGATCTCTCAGTCCAAGGAGACATATGGGGCCTCCATCATCACCATCAGCAAGAAGTTGTGTTGAGTGGGATTCACACATGTGTGAATAACACACTATGGTCAGAGGAAAGACGGTGTAATTGGGGACATCCAATAGACCCCGAGGCTATATATTCAAGGAAAGGGCCAGTTGTTTCATTCTTTCTTGACTTTTGATATTGCCAACATGCCTAAAAAATGTTGAATGTGATAATACAGAGTACTCTTCTCACTTAAAATATTTTAACAGGAATAGATTCAGTATTTTGTCATTTGAAAGGCAGTTAACTCATGGATTCTGGTATTTCCATCCAGATAACCTACCTGACCACTTGAAGGTTTCTTTAGGGTTAGCTGTTGGTAGTTTTCCAGAGAGGCAGTACAGTGTAGTCTTCGGATGCACAAATGTTAGAGCTGAGGTGCCTGTGCTACTATATCAGGATCTGCCACTTAGTAGCTGTGTGGGTTGGCAAATTACTTATTCCTCCACTCTTCCATTTCTTCATTTCCAAAATAAGGATAACGATACTACCAACATCATAGGATTTCTGTGGGGATGAAATTAATAAATATATATAGAGTTTTTATTAATTAGAGCTCTATAAAAATGTTAGGCCCTGTTATTATTGATTGCATTTACATTATGTATTGACACGTGTATGATATTCCTCCTTTTAATTGTTCATCAAGTGAATTACCTTGCATAATTTCCAAGTGGTCTATCAAGCATTGATTTGAAAGACATTTATTGTACACTAGTATGATCTAGCTGGAGATGCTAGGATAAAATAGTGAGCAAAGTTGGCACTCTTGAACGTTGGCCTTTTGGAGCATTCAGGGGAAGGGGTCAGTTGTGAATCTTTTATTGAGGATAGCCTCAGGTTTCAGGATATCAGTCCAGCTCAATATAGCAGATACCTTTTGAGGCCTTCTGTGTTTTAGTCATTCTTCTAAGCACTTGAGGTAGAGCACTAAACGAGACGGACACAAATCACTGCCCTCATAGAGCTTACATTCTAGTGGAGTGAGACAGAAGCCATAAACAAACTAAATCTTTAAGGTAAAAAATATATTAGACGGTAAGTGCTATGGAGAAAAGAAAACATTTAGCTTTCTAGACATAGAAAACTTTATAAAGCCCTTCAGGATCCTTGCCAGCCTGGTCAGAGAGTACTATGCTTTAGCTGACAGATTAAGGCAACAGTGTGGTGAGACAGTGAAGAGAACCATAAATGTGAAAAGTGTACATAGCTATTACACATGTGCTGCAACCTACACTTTGCATTTTGTAGAGGCAGTAAACTTTGGATGGTTTCTCAACTATTTGTTGACCCATCAGAAAAGATCACTATATAATTTCCAAAAAGTCAGTATAAACCTCATGAAACGGCTTGTCTCTTATTCTGAACTACCTGTAATGCAAAAGCAAATGGAGAGAAACAGGGCCCTCGAAATGGGATGTTCCTGAAAGAGTGATGTCATGTCAACAAGAGGACAGACTAGGAAACTCTAGGCCATCGCTTTCCTATGGAAATACTAAGTAAACAGCAACATACACACCAAAGTATCTTTGTGGGAACTTTAGAAACAAGTTAAAGAGTTACAACAACAAAGTAAACCCCCAAATTAAAAAAAAAAAAATCCCACGAAAAATGATAGGAAAGTCCATGGCATTTTTTCTTACTCTTGCCCAACCACCTTCCCAGCAGAGCACAAGATGATCAGGAGGTAGCCTTCCAAATTCTCACTGAAAGATCACAAGGCATATGAAGATACACGGATACCTGGCCCATTCAAAGGGATAACATAAATCCCCGGAAACTCAACATAGAAAACCACATGCCTAAGTCTTGCTTGATAAAGAATTTAAAGCAACCACTTTAAATGCTTGATGAGCTAAAGGAGAACACATACAGTAGGTTAAAAGAAATCAGGCCTCTAGAATTTCTAGTGCTGTTTGCCAAGTTATGGCCCTGTTTGTCCACTGGATCATTTGGCAAGTGGCAGCATCACAACCAGGGGGTCCCCTTCCAAAAACTGTCCTGAAGTGAAAGAGGGAGTGAGGAGGCCTCAGAACTTTGTCCCCTGGGCCTGGGATCTGTCAGCTGTGGTGGCAGCTACGCCCATCTCTGTACCCCCTGTGGTCATACACCCCTGTGGTCTGCCCTACCTACACTGGGCCAGACCAGATTCATTTCAGGAATGCAGGAAAGCTCTTGGTACCTCCAGGAAGACTGCTCTCAGCCCAGACTTGGGAAACATCCAGCTCCTGTCGGGCAGGAGGCTTTGGACTCCATGCTAGAGGAGATAAAAGGATACTGCTCAACGTTGTCCCAGATCAGAGAGTATAGGCACAATAAAGACTTAATGAAAACGTTCTCATTGACTCACTGCTTTTTCAATAAACATTTATTGGGTCCCCACTGTATATGAAATCCCTGTGCCAGGTACTGGGTCTTCCAGAACAAACAAAGCACAGCTCCTGCCCCAGAGGTGAGAGTTTGGGTGGGACAGTCATGCAAATCAACTTACCAGAGGTGACAGTTCAGTTGTGCAAAATGCTGTGATGGGGAAAAGTACCTGGCATGTTTGTGTGCACAGCAGAGCGGGGACAGGTGACCAAGGGCTGGGGTGATCTGGGAACAAGGAAGGGTTCCTTATGAGGGTAGGAATATCAGAGACCAGAAGGACAAGTGGAAGGTCAAATAGGGAAATAGTGTTTTCAGAGGACAGCTGTAGGTGCAAAGGCCCTGAGGCAGGGGAGAATTGAGAGGTTTTTGGTGTTTTTTTGGGGGGGGGGTGACTGAAGGCAAATTTTAGACATGCTGTAGAGAGAGATGAAGCTGTAGGAGAAAAGCAGAGTCCAGATGTTCAGGGGGAAGGTCTAAGGGATGAGAGACAAAATCCTGGATGGAAAGGGGCTCTTACCAAATCATCTCATTTGGGATCTGGGTGATCCAGAAAGAAGTCTCCACTCCTGGTCTAGAATGTGTCTTGAGCTCCTGTCCTGTACAGATTTCTATCCCGTATAAACTGGGCCTTCTAAATGCACCGTCTCTAGGGGATAATGGGGAGGCCAGGGTGATGCCCACCTCAGCTGTTCCCCAGAAGTCAGTGGCCAGGGACTTTCCTCTGTGGCCTGAGGGAGCCAGAGACCAGTGCACAATGAGAATGCTGATATGAGTTTATCCAGACTACAACAAGGAAAACATAAGGACGTGTTGTATATTTAGTAGACATGAAATGAGTGAAAAAAGGCAGAATTGCGGAGATAGGACCTTGAAAACAGGCAACTGAGAGAGAGGAATGGAAGGAGGGAGGGAGGGCGGAAGGGAGGGAGGGAGAAATGCGAGTATTTGTTCCTTTGTATAAGGGATAAGGCCTCAGAATTGCATCCAGCTGGGCCTGCCTCCCTCACCCCAGAATTTTTAGAAAAGTATCTACTCAGATAAGCCTCCCTTCCTGGAGAACAAATGCTTTTGTACTACTTGATAGGGAGATACTTTTCCCTGGATTGGGTTTTTGAGTACTGGAACCCTCCAGGATCTCTGGGGAGCTTCTACGAGGTGGATGCAGGGTTCCAAATTAACTATGTTAATACTCATGGCTGCCATTCACTGAGGGCCTGGTACGTATCAGACATTCTGTCATGTGAATTACAGATAAATTGACAGTTATCTTTCCAACAGTCCTGCAAGTTGAGCATCAGTTAAATGTTACAGAAGAGCAAACTGAGCCAGAGACTTCAAGTGATTTGCCCAAGGTGACACAGATGATTAGTGACAAAGCAGGAGAAGCCCCAAGGTCAGACCAAGATGTGGGCACACGCTGCACCACCCTGGCCTCTAAGAAGCTCTCTCAGCCTGAGTCAGGCCTCTGTCTCCTGTCCCCAGTCCCCAGAGATTCCTGCTGTCTTCATTATTATTGACTACTGCATAACAAATTACCCCAAAACGTGGCGGCCTAAAATGATACGCAGTTATTATCTCCAGTGTTTGTACGTTGGGGACCTGGGCATGATTTAACCAGATCCTCCGTTTTTCCATCTCTCACGAGGCTGCAATCGAGGTGTCAGCTCATGGACTGTGGTCTCATCTGAAGGCGTGACTGGGGGAGGGTCGACTTCCAAGCTCACTCGTGTGGCTATTGGTAGGATCCAGTTCCCCGTGGGTTATTGAACTGGGGGCCTCAGTTCCTCTCTGGCTGTTGGCCAGAGACTATCATCAGCTCCTTGCCATGTGGCCCTCTCCATCAGAGCAAGAATGCAAAATGAGCCAGAGAGAGAGAATGAGTGCCAGCAAGATGGAAGACACAGTCTTGTTATAGCCTAACTTTAGAAATGACATGCCATCATTTTTGCCAAATTCTGTTGGTTAGAAGCAAGTTACTAGGTCCAGTCCACACTCAAGAGGAAGGGATTATACAGGGGCAGGAGTGCCAGGATGCGGGGGTCTGCAGAAGCCATTTTAGAAGGCCGCCTACCACGCTTGCTCTCTGTATCCACCTCGGTATAGTGAGCCCCTGCCGGAATCAGCTGCTTTGATGGAGCTAATGGTTGATGGGTCACCTTGGACAGTGCTGCATGGTCTGGTGATCCCAGCTGGCTTCCAGTAGGCCCATTGGATGGGTCTCACCAGGACTTGGGCTTGCATAGTCCTGCCTTCCTCCCTATCCCCACCAGCCATACCTGGTCATTGAACCCATGGGGTGTGACAGCAGTTGGCAAGGGACCAGCCCCCTGTGTGAATGGAACACTCCTATCCCTTGAGCAGGGCTGGGACTGACGGTGGTGCTCTTGGCCTCTTGCTAAAACAGATGAAGAGCTCAGCTCCACCACTGAGACAGGGCCCACCTCAAGAGAAGAAAGTTATAGATGGGAGGGGGCTGAGTCCTGGGTTATCTGTAAAAGCTGCTGAGGTGTTCTTTCTTTTGCCCTCTGAGTTGGGATTCAGGGGTGTAGAATCCCCCGCGTTCACCAGAAGGCATCAGGGGACCTTTTCTAAGGCGATGTGGGGTCACCCATACAGGAGGGGGAACTGCTCTGAAGCTGCATGAAGACCTAGGGTTATTCAGACACCCGGGAGGGGGACCTACTTTAGGGAGGAGATGAGTGAGTATGAGTCGGGGATGCTTTATATGTGTTCAAGATATGTAATTCAAAACTAGAGAGAGTTCTGAAGCACTTATGGCAAAGTGTTATTAAATAGGGGTGGTAGCTGTTGTACTAGTCTCTCTGTTTTTCTGCAGGTTTGAAATATTATAGTAAAAAATACTGTAAAAAGTGGAAAACAGAAGAGGAGAAACTCTCAGAGCCCCTGCACCCCACATTTCCTTGGTGTGGCTCAGAGCCAAAGGCAGCAAGTCGAGGGGCCTGGTGGACTTGGAGTTTCCAAGGAAATGAACGGTTCTGTCAGGCCATCGGGGTGTGGACTGCTCGCGGCTGGACTTCCCTAGCAGAGCCTTAGCCAGGAGCAGAACAGTCCCAGAAAAGCCCAGGCTCTTCTCAGTTCTGGGAAGCACTCGTCAGACTCAGCTCTTCCCGTACTGCTATTTTACTGCAATACATACCAAGAGCAGCTTACAAAAGGACATGGTGTCATAATATGAGATCAACGACCTGAGGTTATGGACGAGACCATGTGCTGGAGGGATTCTTTTTAAGGGTGGGGTGGGGGTCGTTGGGGCCAGTGGCTCTAATGCCTCTAAAAGCCTTGAGTTCTATGACATCTTCTCTCCTTTTGACCCAGCCTCCCTGTCCCTCTACTCATGATCCTTGACCCCCCTGGCCTCCGGCCCCAATGGCTATCACTCAGTCACAACCAACAGCCACCCTTTTTGAAATGTTTGAAACCAGTAGAACCATTACTGTCCATCAAACACAGCCCTATCCCAAGAGTGGCTGAGAAATAAGCAGTTCTGCTCCAAGGTACAGGAGTACTGACTCATATGGCTAAGTAATGTGGTAACTCCCTCCCCCCTCACAATGCCCCCACCAAAAGAGGAAAACCATAAACCACAGGAGGTGGATGTTGGTGTGGAAAGGGACAATAAATATCATGGAGCCAAAAGAATCAAGAGTGCCACATTCATTTTAAGCCCAGTGACAGAGAAACTGGGGAAAGCAGGGACAGGTAGCAGCAGAGGGGGCTTGATCACCATTCATGGGTCTGTGTCTGTGGGTCCTGAGGTCTCATCTTCTGAGTGTCTGATATCCTCTCCTACAAAGGAAAGCAGGGTGACAGCTGGACCCTTGGGAACGCTGGGGGAAGTCAGGCGTGGCCTGGGGACTCTCTGGGTCGGGCAGGAAGGGGGAGCATGTTGGCTTGGCTGTGAGCAGTGAGAGAGGCAGAGGCTGGCTCTGAGCTCTCACCTGAAGGACTTGGTGAAACAGGACAGGGCTCTCTGGAACTGGCTCCTCTAGCAGGCTCCCTAGGTGAGCCTGTGCCATTGGATGGATTCTCCATGGTGCTGACAAAATACATGAAGGGCACAGTGCCTTTAGCTGAGCCAGTCCTGTTCTGGAAACTAGAGAAAAACCATCCTGGCTAACACTGACATTCATTCCTTCTTTCATCAAGTGTGTTGAGGGCCTGCTATGTGCACACCAGGGTCACTTCTAGGCACTGGGGACACAACAGTGAACTCTAGAGACCTAGATCCCAGCCTTCCTGGAGCTGATGATCTGGGATGTTGGAGAGAAGTCATAGTCACCTGGTCGGGATTCAGCAGCAGCAAGATGCCAGTGAAGTTCATGTTTTCTGTGAGGTGCAATGGGCATGTCATGTCTGAAAGGGCTTATTGTCAGAGGCCAGCAGAGCTCTTCATCATTTTGCTGGGTGTAAAGAGGCCTAAGAGTCTGTCCCCTCCTTGAAACCCCATCCCTGCCTCCCTCGCCCTGATTTCCACTACCCCATCCTGGAGAGGAGTACACTGTGTTCAAGCAGTTGATACATTCTCTGGCTCTCCTTCAAGTACTGAGATGCCTCATTGACTAATATCATTGTTTCCCTTTCCTCTCCCTCGCTCTCCCCCAAACCGACTCTAATCAGGCTTCCAGCCCCACCATTGCACTTTAGCATAGATGCTTAAATGACTAATTGAGAGTGCTGGCTCCCAATTTTTACATTACTCTATTTATGAATATATAAGCCTGAAGACTTAAGGAAAGACTGACTTGCACATTGGTTATTTTATTCAAACCCAGGTAATTGTAGATTGTACTTCTCTTCACCAGACCCATCCTCATATCCACAAACTCAGTTTGTAGACAGGAAGGCGCTGCCAAATCCCTGAAACTGCCCTTGAATTCGCAAAGAGTGGAGCCACAGCTATGCTGGGGATGCATAATCAAACTCCAGATTTCTCTTACCTACGGTAGTGGAAGCCAAGGTAGTGCAATCGAGGGAAGCACGGATCTAGAAATTTGTGTTTCCCAGAGACCCGGAGAATTTTGGCTGTAATTCTTGGAAGTCAGGCTGCTCAGTCAAGGCTCAGGCTCAGCCCTGGGGACGCTCCCAAGGTCCTGACCTTGAGGATGCCCAAAGGTGTGTCCAGGGCTTGAAATACGTTTTGTAGAACACTGCGATGGGTCTTAAGGCCATGACACCTGAGCCCCCAGGGCTCTGGTCTAGGAAGTAACGGTTGTCCCAGTCTGCTTCTACTTCTGGTCTGTGGCAGGAGGAAGAAGGAGAATGTGGAGATGCACTGTAGGGTCAAGAGATTAGAGTCAATCAACCCCTGCTTAACGGCTCTCCAAACAATCTGCACCAACGCACACTCACAACATCAGTGTATGCTACTCTTTTGATATCATTAATTTTTAAATGTTTGTCAATTTGCAGTTTGAAAAGTGTAACCCCATTGTTATTTTGTTTCCATTATTGCCTGTGGTGTTGAGCTCCTATTCCTTTTGTATCGCCATTTGTATTTCTGTAAACAACCTGTTCAGGTTCTCTGCTAACTTTCCTATTGTTATTTGTTTGTGGGTGTGTGTTTCTTGAGCTGTTTCATCAGAGTTCTCTGTATAATGTAACTATGATTCTTTAATGTGTTATAATTGAAGAATGTGTTTACTCCCAGCCTCTCATTTCTCTTTTCATTTTATTTACTGTGTCTTCTCATATGGCTTTTCATTTGGAGTGTACGTACTGGCTGCTTTATTTAGTCCCCACCACAACCACGCAAGGTTGGTAAGACTCACCCCAATTTTCAATAACCGAAAACAAGTCTTTGAGAAGGTGCAGCGATGTGCTCCCTGATGCCAACCTGAGATCCTAACCTATGTGTGTGCAAGAATCGAAAACGATGTAATGAGTTGGGCCCATGATAGGTTGTCAGCCAACACTAAAGCCCCTTCACACCTGTCTCCTCCCAGGCATAGAGGGAATAAAGTACATTGCAAAGCTAGACCCTTTTACCCCTAGAGGAACATGCCTATTTTAACCCCCCCACGACAAGGTATTTCAGAAGAACGGGACATGATAATGGGCCGGCTGGACAGAAGAACACTGTACTGAGGGTCCGGAGATCTGGGGGCCAGGACCAGACCCATCCCTGACCGTGACTTTGGCTGACTGCAATTCTCTCCTGGTCACGTCTCTAAAACCAAAATGACAGTTCTGACCCTCACTTCACAGAGTTGGGGTGGGGAGAGTTCTTTGACCCTAGCTGGGTTAAAAGGGAAGGAGATGTGCTATATCTCCAGCAATCATTTCAGCAGTCCATAACCCTCCTCGTGGCAAGCTCTCAGCTATTGCTGGTGTATTCATGATTTTCATGCAAGTGGCTGCTGGGGCAGGTTGGGGGGAAGGGGGAACAAATGAGATCCAAAGCCTACCCCAAAGTGCCTGACCTCGAAGAAACTGCTCTGTCAGCTCTGGGCCCGGTTCAACACCTGCTGCTCTTTGGAAGGGGCATCCCACTCAATCCTCACAGCCCTTCTGTGAGACAGAAGCTATTATTCCTATAAGCCCCTGGACTCATCCCCGCCTCCCAAAGTCCTTCTCAACCCTTCAGGAATTCTGTGGAGATTGATGAGGTAAATCCGACAGCACTGGCAGATATTAAGAAAGCACTGAGGGTGATACAAGTCCAACCCAGTTCAGTCAACTGCAGAAAAAACAGAGCTGCTTCTAATCCACTGAGATGAATGGTAACTGTTACAACTATTCATTATTAAATGCCTTGTAGAGTTACCGCAGAGTTTGAGCCCTACCTTCACAACATACACCAAAACGTAACACACTTATTATGTGGATAATCATGTATGTAAAAAAAATTAAATGAATGAAACAGCATATGTATCCACTCCCCAAGTGGCATAGGATTTTGTTGATTTCCTTTGTCATTGTGAGCATATTTAAGGTAGCTTCCCACCATCCCATCGGCTCTGTGAATTTTAGCAGTGTCTACGTCCAGACCTGATGTCTTCAGCTTCCCGCTGAATCCTGCTTCTCCACTTGTGATCCCTATCTTGGTGAATGGCAACCCCAGGCCACAGGTCACTCAAGCTGGAGACCTGGGTATCATTCTTGGCCCCTCTTTGCCCCTCCGTCCTGGTCCACCTCCAACCTAAGACTATCTATCCGGATGGGTCAGCCTTTTGTGGTTGTGGTCCTCGAGAGTGTGCTCTCCATTGGGAAGGCGGAATGATTGAGCTCCCTGCCTTGGGAAGCTGAGGGCTACACACATTATTCTGTGCTTGAAAGGCCCACCATTAGACTCCATCTTTTGCACGAGACGAGTGGTTTTCAGACCATGCTCAGGAGTGCCCCGGAGGTCTATAGAATTGCCTCAGGGAGCAACAGGTGAAGGGTACAGCAGATGTCATTCTTTTTCCATTGGATGACCACCATCATTCTATTAATATAAATAATTCCCCAGTGGGGTGTGGCGTTGTATGAGATTGGACCTTGAGCAGTGGCAACTGTCTCCAGGTGATCCTGTCACCTAGGAACCCTGACCCCCTTAGTGTTTTAGCTTTGTTGGGTGTAGGACTGCATGTACAGAATCCCTGTCCCTAAGAGGATGAACTGTGACACAGAGAACCCAGGGATCCTAGCTGGGGCCAATGGCGTGTAGGCTGCACTGCTGTAATGGAAGGGCCCTTGCCTCAGATCAGCCAGGGACTGAACCCTGGCTCTGTCCCTTGCTGGTGATGTGACCTCAGAATGGCGTTCACACCACTCCCCTTGTTTTGGAAGGCCGGAGAATAAACTGAACACGTGTGAAGCCCCTGTAACACAGCAGGCTGTGTAATGTTTGGCAGAGCTGAAGGCAAATGTTGCCACCTTCCAAAGGTTGCCCAGGATTTCACTGGGACATAGCACCAGAGAGAATGAGTGTGGATGGGGTGGGGAAAAAAAAAAAAAAAAGAAAAAAACAAACAAACCATGCTTAATCTCTTGCTCACTCGTAGGCTCCAATGGTCATCTGTTCACCATAAGAGCTGGGAGATCCTGCTGACCCATA